>NC_141874.1:502194194-502819194 GCF_056163025.1 Triticum urartu | reverse complement strand
GATGTTCATGTTGATGCTCAACCTAGCAATGATAATGATGTAGAGATTGAACACGCTGTTTATCTTGATAACCCACAATCAAAGAATCAACATTATGATAAGAGAGACTTTGTTGCTAGGAAGCACGGTAAAGAAAGAGAACCATGGGTTCAGAAACCCATGCCTTTTCCTCCTAATCCATCTAAGAAAAAGGATGATGAGGATTTTGAGCGCTTTGCTGAAATGATTAGACCCATCTTTTTGCGTATGTGTTTGACTGATAAGCTTAAAATGGATCCTTATGCTAAGTACATGAAGGATATTGTTAATAATAAAAGAAAGATACCGTAAGCTGAAATTTACACCATGCTTGCTAATTACACTTTTAAGGGTGGAATACCAAAGAAGCTTGGAGATCCAAGAGTACCAACTATACCATGCTCCATTAAAAGAAACTATGTTAAAACTGCTTTATGTGATCTTGGAGACAGTGTTAGTGTTATGCCTCTCTCTTTATATCATAGAATTGATTTGAATAAGTTGACACCTACTGAAATATCTTTGCAAATGGCTGATAAATCAACTGCTATACCTGTCGGTATTTGTGAGGATGTGCCTGTTGTGGTTGCAAACGTTACTATTTTAACGGACTTTGTTATTCTTGATATTCCTGAGGACGATAGTATGTCGATTATCCTTGGTAGACCCTTTTTGAATATTGTAGGGGCTGTTATTGATTGCAACAAAGGCAATGTCAGTTTTCATGTTAATTGTAATGAGCATACGGTACACTTTTCGAGGAAACAACCTCAAGTCCACAATATCAATTCTATTAGAAAATTTTCAACAATCACTATTGGAGGTTATGAATTTCCTCTTCCTACTGTCAAGAAGAAATATGATATTCTTATTGTGGGGGACGTGCATATCCCCGTTGAGGTAACCTAGTGTTATTCGAAATTTCTCCGGTTTCATGCGATTCAGAATGAGTTTGTTAACAAGACTTGATCTACCTTGTTAGTGTATTCCTTTTGATGAGCATGAGATGGATGAAGTTAGAAAGCACAACCTTCTGTAGCCTCTTTTTACTTTCTGTTATTTATATTAAATAAAGTAAAAATAGTATTTTTGTCTGTTTCTTGAATTATCCTTGCAATAAAAAATACCCCGAAAATAAAAGTTCTCCAAATACCCTGAAAATGAAATATGATTTTTCCAGAATATGTAAGAATTATTGGCACCAAGAACACATCAGTAGGACCCACCATGTGCCCATGAGGGTTGAGGGCGCGCCCCCTGGATGTGCCCCTGCCTCGTGGACCCCACGTGGGTCCCCTCCACTTATCCTTGCACCCACACACTTCGTCTTGTTCCAGAAAAAATCACCCACAAGCTCAAACTCGAGTTCTTGCTCATCTTGCTGCCATTTTCGATCTCCTTGCTCAAAACTCCATTCACAAAACTGCTTTGGGGGATTGTTCTTCAAAAAAGATGAAGAGATTTTTGAAGGGCTCATCGAGCCGAAGCTCTAAGGATAAGCAAAGTGAAGAGAATAAGAAGCCCAAGTATAATCTCCCTCGTGCCATGGAGGTTCAGCCGTGTGAATGGCCTTGTGATGAGTTCTTGAGAGAAGCCGGGATTCATGAAGATTTTTATTATTTGGCTGAGAATGCAGGCCTAACCGACTTCCTCCACGACCAGCGTGAATAGTATCTCTTACTCACCAATATTTTTGTGCAAAATTTTCATTTCCATGCTAGGAGATCACCACCTTCGGTGGAATTTTATTTATATGATGAGCATAAGGAGATGTAGCTTTATGATTTTTGCCGGGTTTGTAGGATACTCTTTGAGGGCAGCATAGAGGAACCACATCGTAATGATGTGGAGGGATTTATTGATACAATTGCTTTAGGGGAAACGAGGACAGTTTCCGATGCAAGAATCACTAGCATACATTTTCCTGTTCTATGTTACTTTGCAATATTTGCTAGTAGATGCTTAATTGGTCGCGGGAACTGTGGAAATCTTAGTGCCCCTGATATTGTTATTTTGCGCCATTCTTTCTTTCGTGATACCACCTTCAGTTTAGGCGCTATTGTTGCTAAACGGTTAAAACTGAACCGTACAAAGGGTCTCGTCTTGGGAGGCATCTTCGCCTCGCGTCTTGCTTCCACTTTAACATACCTATTAGGCACTATGAGAAAGAGGAAAAGCTGCTGCCTCATATTTTGGTAGATTATAAGAGCATGGTCGCACATGATTCTATTGTTAAGCATAAGAAGAAGATGCTTAATTATAGACTGATATTTGATAAGAAACACTTTGAGACTATTACCTTGCCTGCTCCCGCTTTGTTCAACATATTTTCAGGCACGTACCTTATTTTGCCGGAGGCCGTTCAGGCATACCAGAGCCTGACATCAGCTCCAGAGCTGGAGCCACTATCTGATCCTCACCGCTAGTCTATTTATCAGTGGGATCCGGAGGAGATCGCCAACCAGTGGCACCCCGAAGACCCTCCTCAGTACACCGGAGAGGGCATTTTTGATCCATGGGCATAGACCAACTTAGGCCAAAAGCCTAAGCTTGGGGGAGTACATATTTCTCACCGACATTACATTCATGTTCACACACTCATGTCAGTTGTTGGTGCTCATACTTTTTCATTGTATCATCCATGCTAGTTTATTTTCTTTTTAAGCTTTCTTCTTGTGTGTTTGAAAAACCTTAATAAAAAACCAAAAAAATTAGTTTCAGCTTTTAGTTAGTTTACTTTCCATGCCTATAGTAATAGTAATTAAAAAGAAAACCCAAAAAGATTTATCATTCTTCTTCTGCTTGTTGGGAGGTTTCCCATGTAAATAGTTTTGTTTCTTTTTGGGGGGGGGGTCGAGAGGAGAAGACCATGATGAAAATGTTGAGTGGTCCTCATATGCATTATTGTTGATCTAACAAAGAGCCCATATTACCTTGTCTTCTCTCTTGAGTTGAATGCTTGCATATTCCAACTTAGTCCAATGCACGTGCACTATTATTACTATCCACACTATTCAGTTGTGCAAGTGAAAGGCAATAATGACGATATATGATGAACTGATTGAGATGAGGAAAGCTGGTATGAACTCGACCTCTCTTGTTTTTGTAAATATGATTAGTCTATCGTTCCTGATTCAGCCTATTATGAATGAAACATGTTTGCAATGACAATTGGAGATTATAGTTGCTTATGTCATGCTTAATTTGCTAGGAGTTTATAATGTTTTACCTTGCATGCAAACATGCTATTAAAATGGTTGTGATGTGGTATGATAGGGTGGTATCCTCCTTTGAACGATTCGAGTGGCTTGACTTGGCACATGTTCACGCATGTAGTTGAAACAAAATCAACATAGCCTCCACGATATTTATGTTCATGGTGAATTATATCCTACTCATCCTTGCATTCAGTGTTGATTAATTTGAATGCATGTTCATGACTATTGTCGCTCTCTAGCTAGTCGTTTCCCAGTCTCTTTCTAGCCTTCACTTGTACTAAGCGGGAATACTGCTTGTGCATCCAACTCCATAAACCCCAAAGTTATTCCATATGAGTCCACCATACCTTCCTATATACAGTATCTACCTGCATTCCAAGTAAATTTATATGTGC
Source organism: Triticum urartu (assembly GCF_056163025.1). Classification (NCBI taxonomy): domain Eukaryota; kingdom Viridiplantae; phylum Streptophyta; class Magnoliopsida; order Poales; family Poaceae; genus Triticum; species Triticum urartu. The sequence goes on along the minus strand of NC_141874.1, from coordinate 502,815,563 downwards.
CAAACTCTAAACCTTCAAATAAACATTCTGTTATGTATGCTCGAATGGCTCATGTATCAACTAGGCTTGTCTGTATCTTCCATGCTAGGCGGGTTATTCTCAAGAGGAGTGGACTCCGCTCCTCACTCACGAGAAAATGGCTGGTCACCGAGATGCCCAGTCCCATGCTCAAATCAAATCAAAATAATTGCAAACAAAACTCCCCCAGGATTGTTGTTAGTTGGAGACACCCGTTGTCTCGGGCAAGCCTTGGATTGATGCTTGTTGGTGGCGGGGGAGTATAAACTTTACCATTCTGCTTGGGAACCGCCTATAATGTGTGTAGCATGGAAGATATCGAGATCTCTCGGTTGTTATGTTGACAATTAAAGTATAGCGCTCAAAATATTATTCATCTCTATTTCAAAATCGAGCTCTGGCACCTCTACAAATCCCTGCTTCCCTCTGCGAAGGGCCTATCTGTTTACTTTTATGTTGAGTCATCATCCTCTTATTAAAAAGCACCAGTTGGAGATCACCGCTGTCATTTGCATGTATTACTATTAGTTTACATTGAGTATGAATTGACTGGATCTCTTTTACCATGAATTGCAATTTCTAGTCAGCCCTTGATCTTCAGGGGTGCTCTGCATTTATGTTTTGCGGACTCAGAAAGGGCTAGCGAGATACCATCTTGTTATATCATATATGATTATTTTGAGAAAGTGTTGTCATCCGAGATTTATTATTATTGCTCGCTAGTTGATTATGCCATTGATATGAGTAAACATGAGACCTAAATGTTATTGTGAATATGGCTAGTTCATAATCTTTGCTGAAAACTTGAATGCTGGCTTTACATATTTACAACAACAAGAGCAAACAAAGTTTGTAAAAGTTTTTCTTTATCACTTTCAATTTGTCAACTGAATTGCTTGAGGACAAGCAAAGGTTTAAGCTTGGGGGAGTTGATACGTCTCCAATGTATCTACTTTTCCAAACACTGTCGCCCTTGTTTTGGACTCTAACTTGCATGATTTGAATGGGACTAACCCGGACTGACGCTATTTTGAACATAATTGCCATGGTGTTATTTTTGTGCAGAAATAAAAGTTCTTGGAATGACCTGAAAATCAATGGAGGTTATTTTTGGAATATATAAAAAATACTGGCGAAAGAATCAAGGCCAGGGGGCCCACACCCTGTCCACGAGGGTGGGGGCGCGCCTACCCCCCTGGGCACGCCCCCTGCCTTGTGGGCCCCCTGGTGCTCCTCCGACCTCAACTCCAACTCTATATATTCGTGTTCGGGGAGAAAAAAAATTAGAGAGAAGGATTCATTGCGTTTTACGATACGAAGCTGCCACCAAGCCCTAAACTCTCTCGGGAGGGTTGATCTAGAGTCCGTTCGGGGCTCCGGAGAGCGGAATCCGTTGCCAGCGTCATCATCAACCTTCCTCCATCACCAATTTCATGATGCTCACTGCGTGCGTGAGTAATTCCATCGTAGGCTTGCTGGACAGTGATGGGTTGGATGAGATTTATCATGTAATCGAGTTAGTTTTGTTAAGGTTTGATCCCTAGTATCCACTATGTCCTGAGATTGATGTTGCTATGACTTTGCTATGCTTAATGCTTGTCACTAGGGCTCGAGTGCCATGATTTCAGATCTGAACCTATTATGTTTTCATGAATATATGTGAGTTCTTGATCCTATCTTGCAAGTCTATAGTGACCTATTATGTGTTATGATCCGTTAACCCCAAAGTGACAATAATCGAGATACTTACCGGTGATGACCGTAGTTTGAGGAGTTCATGTATTCACTATGTGTTAATGCTTTGGTCCTGTACTCTATTAAAAGGAGGCCTTAATATCCCTTAGTTTCCAATAGGACCACGCTGCCACGGGAGGGTAGGACAAAAGATGTCACGCAAGTTCTTTTCCATAAGCAGGTATGACTATATTCGGAATACATGCCTACATTACATTGATGAACTGGAGCTAGTTCTATGTCACCCTATGTTATAACTAATGCATGAGGAATCGCATCCGACATAATTATCCATCACTGGTCCATTGCCTACGAGCGTTTCATATATTGATCTTCACTTATTTACTTTCTCGTTGGTACTATTACAATCACTATAAAACCAAAAATGCTACCATTACTTTTGCCACCGTTACCACTACTATCATATTACTTTGCTACTAAATACTTTGCTGTAGATATTAAGTTTCTAGGTGTGGTTGAATTGACAACTCAGCTGCTAATACTTGAGAATATTCTTTGGCTCCCCTTGTGTTGAATCAATAAATTTGGGTTGAATACTCTACCCTCGAAAACTGTTGCGATCCCCTATACTTGTGGGTTATCAAGACTCAACATAAGAGATAAACATCATAACGGGTTTACTACCCGCATACACGAAACTAACCATTACAACTCATACGACTACATCCATACATCATACTCACGACGACGGTGATACTCCAGTGATCTACTGCTCGGATGGTGCTGCTGCGGGCTCCTCTCCTGAGCCGGACCCAGATCCTAAACTGATAGTGGTGATCTCCGGGTTAAGAGAGACACGACGACGCGGAATGGGATCTAAGCATAGGAGCTACAGGAGTAGCGACAAGGGAAGCCCACGCAGAAGGGGCACTGCGAGCGGTCACTGCCAAAGGGTTAACGGTACCCTGAGTGGTAGTAGAGGCTGGAGGAACGTATGGAGTGAAACCAACAGTAGGTAGAAGGTTCCTATTTCGAGTGGCGGGAGAGCTATCCGTGCTCGGGTTAGCTCCCGAGCTAACTCGTAGATCAGGAGATAACTGGCAGTGATGTAATGAGAGATGTGGCTAGAATGACGATCGCACGCCGGATTAATCAAAGGAAAGCGGATACGCCCATTCTCGTGCAGAGATGGGTAGTAAAAGAAACCTTGGTCGGTGTGCATGCGAACCTCATTGTAGCGCAAGTCTACAAGAGCTTCGATTGCAGCAAACTGGACCGCCTGAGATGGCGTAGAAGCGAGACCACCCTTAGAAGAATGAGTGTAAGCGCCGGAAGGGGAACTATGGTGTAGAGTGACCTCAGCATGATACTCAGACAAATAACCGGCTAGATGCTCCCGATACACCTGATATACTGGATCAGTACCCTCTGGGTAGAGTCGTCGCCACACATTCTGAAGCAGGTGAGGCGATGTGTACGGAGCTGGCTCAGGATGGTACAAGATCAGGACTGGAGCCATCTACACTCACAATCACCGTACGATTAGTAATAACAACAGATAAACATGCATGCAATGCAACAATCAATTTCTATAACTACCGGCACTCAGACGAAACTATCTAATGTTCCACTAACGCACTAATGGTCTAGTGTGTCCTACAATCAACGTGTCTCTGATACCAAGCATTGTGGCACCCCGACTCAGAGCAACCGGTTTACCTTGCATTGCCAGCCCAGAGATCAAGTCTTCTGGCAACACACAACAACATGGTACAGAAACAACCGCTTTATTGATGCTAGCGGGTACATAAGTCTGATATTACATCGAGATAAGAGGCCAAGCGGCACACATGGTGCGGCTGAAATAGTATGTACATTATTTAATGAACATGAAGGGGCCTCGAGCACATAAACTATGCGGTAGCGGAATGACGATGAAGTGGAACTCCATAGCACAGGGACACCGACGTGGACATGGCCTAGACGTGGGAAGCTCTCTGATGCGGTACGACTTGTCTGAAATCTGGCATGACACACCAGGTCGGTACATTGAATGTACTTGCAAGCTCACAACAAACATAAGCACAATGACAAACAATATCATGACAATTATTCAGGTTAATGCAATGCAAGTAATGCTACTAATATGATGAATCCAACATGTGCATCGAGTCCCTCGGACTCGCTTACCAGACGGGTTACCTCGTAACCAAATGGTGATCATACCTGGATCACAACTGAAGCCAATCACTCATGATCAGCTCATTATCTCACAAATCATCACAAAACTAGTGCCAACAATAAATATTTAGCGTGCAGGATTAATTATAAATGTTGATCCATGGTGTGACCTACTCCCGAGTTGTGTCCGTAACTGAGGACGCAGCTATCGATAGATTGAATACACTCTGCAGAGGTAGCGCACTTTACCCACACCATGGAACCCATGGACTCGCACTCCCATTTGGGTGGACCAACGACGTTCCGATGAAACCCTCCCCTTGCAATGTCACTCTCCCGGCCACTCCGACCAACTCCCTCTCAGGGCTAAGTCCTGGGTCGCCCCATGCCTACCAAAGGCATCAACGGCCACCGTCGTGGCAAAAACGGTCCCAAACGGGGACAAGGTACCATAAAAACAAACGGGCACACAAGGATGTCTACTTACCGGGCCAGGGTACTTCACGCCCATAACCTTCCCTTGTTGGAGGCACCGGCGAGAGACTCGACAAGGGACCGAATCAAGACCCCCCATAAAGGTAAATGTGGTCGCACTGAGGAAAAACCCGATTCAGTGGCACCATGACTTGATCAACGTTATCTTCAAGTTGGATTATTATCAGGTTTAACTTGAAAATAAAAACTACTATGCCAAGTCATACGATGCCATGAGCATGCACTAAACGATATGCAAAACATGCAACTCACAAGAACGGATCAACCTTATCAATATAATTTTCTGGCAATAACTCATCATTAAATTTTACTGGTTCTACCTCACTATTTATAATCATGCAATATTTTGATTAACTCATAATTTATATGAAATTATCATTAAGCAAAAAGAACTACCATTATTTATCATAGCAATATGACTAAGTCAAACTCTATTCTACTAGACCAAACTACTCCATGCAGTAACTTAAACAAACATTTCAAGCATGACAAGGTAACTAGCATTCAACCAAATTTATTTATCAATTTTTAAATGCATAAAAGAACTCATATTCAAGTAAGAAAAATCGTAGATATTGAAATGACACCATCCAAATGCTAGTGCGGCTGGTCTTAGTGCAGAGGAGGGTCACACTCCTCCTGTTTATCTTCAAGGCAAGTCTCTCCTTCTGAAAATATTTAAAAACCACAAAACAAAAAGTCAAAAACCAATCTGAAAATCACCAGAAATTCTAGACAGGAAGGAAAATTCCACATTTTGGTGTGCTGATAGAGCTTTCTGAAACAAACACAATGCAAAAAGAATCAACTCATTTGGACTTATAGGCTAGAAATTATCACTGGTCAAAGTTGTGGTCAAATTTTTGAATTAATTTGAATAAAAGAGAAGACTGGGGGTGACTGATGTCTACTACACAACCTTCTTCTTGTAGACGTTGTTGGGCCTCCAAGTGCAGAGGTTTGTAGGACAGTGGCAAATTTCCCTCAAGTGGATGACCTAAGGTTTATCAATCTGGGGGAGGCGTAGGATGAAGATGGTCTCTCTCAAACAACCCTGCAACCAAATAACAAAGAGTCTCTTGTGTCCCCAACACACCCAATACAATGGTAAATTGTATACGTGCACTAGTTCGGCGAAGAGATGGTGATACAAGTGCAATATGGATCGTAGATAATGGTTTTTGTAATCTGAAAATATAAAACAGCAAGGTAACTAATGATAAAAGTGAGCGTAAACGGTATTGCAATGCTAGGAAACAAGGCCTAGGGTTCATACTTTCACTAGTGCAAGTTCTCTCAACAATAATAACATAATTGGATCACATAACAATCCCTCAACATGCAACAAAGAGTCACTCCAAAGTCACTAACAGCGGAGAGCAAACGAAGAGATTATGGTAGGGTACGAAACCACCTCAAAGTTATCCTTTCTGATCGATCTATTCAAGAGTTCGTAGTAAAATAACACGAAGCTATTCTTTCCGTTCGATCTATCATAGAGTTCGTACTAGAATAACACCTTAAAACACAAATCAACCAAAACCCTAATGCCACCTAAATACTCCATTGTCACCTCAAGTATCCGTGGGTATGATTATACGATATGCATCACACAATCTCAGATTCATCTATTCAAACCAACACAAAGTACTTCAAAGAGTGCCCCAAAGTTTCTGCTGGAGAGTCAAGACAAAAACGTGTTCCAACCCCTATGCATAAGTTCATGAGGTCACGGAACTCGCAAGTTGATCACCAAAACATACATCAAGTGGATCACATGATATCCCATTGTCACCATAGATAAGCACGTGCAAGACATACATCAAGTGCTCTCAAATCCTTAAAGACTCAATCCGATAAGATAACTTCAAAGGGAAAACTCAATTCATTACAAGAGAGTAGAGGGGGAGAAACATCATAAGATCCAACTATAATAGCAAAGCTCGCGATACATCAAGATCGTATCACCTCAAGAACACGAGAGAGAGATCAAACACATAGCTACTGGTACATACCCTCAGCCCCGAGGGAGAACTACTTCCTCCTCATCATGGAGAGCGCCGGGATGATGAAGATGGCCACCGGTGAGGGATTCCCCCTCCGGGAGGGTGCCGGAACAGGTCTAGATTGGTTTTTGATGGCTACAAAGGCTTCTGGCGGCGGAACTCCCGATCTATTGTGCTCTCCGATGGTTTTAGGGTATGTTGGTATATATAGGAGGAAGAAATACGTCAGGGGAGCCACGAGGGTGGAGGGCGTGCCCAGGGAGTGGGCGCGCCCCCTTGCCTCGTGCCTTCCTCGTTGCTTCCCTTATGTACACCCCAAGTCTTCTGGATTGCTTCCGTTCCAAAAATAACTCTCCCGAAGGTTTCATTCCGTTTGGACTCCGTTTGATATTCCTTTTCTGCGAAACACTGAAACAAGGGAAAAACATAAACTGGCACTGGGCTTTGGGTTAATAGGTAAGTCCCAAAAATAATATAAAAGTGTTTAGTAAATCCCATAAACATCCAAAACAGATAATATAATAGCATGAGGCGTTATCTCAGGATCAGAGCTACTCAGGCGCTTCTTGATCGGCGGGAAAGTCTTAGGACAACGTATCAGTCCATCACCAATGGCTAGAGAGCCATGGGACCTCCCGCCACCAGATATCATCACCAGCTCTGTATCAAAAGGATCCTGGCTCGGGTTAAAGTCCTCCCCTTTCCCCGCCTTCCCCTCGTGTCTGTACTTCACAAGCTTGTGGTGGGTGGTCTTGTTGGTGAAGCTCTCTGGATCATCTTGGACAGACTCCGTGAATGGCTTGGCCTTCTTGTACGGGGCCATATGGGCCATGCCATAGAGGTTGAACAGACCTGACACAGGCTTCTTGTGGTGGTGCGCCGGAGAGAGAGGAACAAAGTGTTAGTTAAGGGCTCAAGCTAGCATGAAGAATGATATTGATATGCAAATAGGTCATTTTGGAGCTAACTAGATAAGATTAGTTTAGGTCATTATTGAGCTATCGAAGGTAGTTATGCCATTTTTTAACTGACTAAAGCATATTAAGTCATTTTATATAGCTATCTAAGGTTATTATGTCATTTTAGAGCTAAATATGTCAGAAATGAACTATCTAGCATGAAGAATGAATTGCATGAATCATGTAGCAAACCACATACCCAGTTATCCCCGTACTCAAACAGGTTGGAGCTCCCTTGATGGTGTGGCACACCTTCCATTTGGTCGCGCTTATCCTTGGTCCTTTGGTGTTCGACTTTCCATTGGGCAGAGCACCACACATCCACCAACGCCTCCCAACAGTCTATCTTATCCACACACCATCTCGGGGGCACCTAAGCGAGTCAAGAGAAATTTCAGCGCTACGCCTATGAATCAAATCAAGAAAACTAAGTTCAAGGCCTTAAGAATAGGTAATTACCTGCATGTACTTCTCCTTACTCAGAAACTCGCCGCGACACTTCTGCTTGTCCCTCCTAATACCCTTCGAGGCGTAGTAGTCTCGAACGTCCTGCACCCGAGCCTCGTGCCTTAAGTTCTGAAGTAGGCGCTTGCACTCGTTTTCGACAACCATACACGCAGCCGCCTGCTCTCTCTCTGAAACCCTATAGAAGGTCTGCAATCAAACAAGACAACATTGATTAGTACAATCACTAGGTAGTGTTGATTTTTAATTCCGTAAAGGAGAAATTACCCAAAACCGATGGAACACAATGTCGGCCACCATCTCGCACAAGACACTATCGACCCTCTCCTCCGGTGGGGCCGGGGCAACCGAGTATAGCTCCCAGGTCAGTGCTATCTGTGGAACCTGACCGTCATCGGGCAAAGTGACCCACCCAGGGAAGTGTTGCCGGCAAAGCACACCAAGGACCTGGTTGGGCCTACGGGAACCACGGGGGCGTACCCAGCCCCTGCAGTATGACAAGGCCAACGCATTAGATATTAATTTGAAGGAACATGAAGGCAAAAGGTTGAAAAATAGTAAATGCACTTACTTCAACCCTTTAGGCGCAATCAACCACCTCTGGTCGGGGTCGTCGGCACGGGAGGGAGCTTTGTAGCGCCACGCTTGTAGACCTTCTTGCCCTCCTCAACCAGCTTGTCGTCGTTGTAGCTATCATCTAAAAAGGTGTCCTCGCTACCATCCTCCGAGCCACTAGCCTCCGGAGTCTCGTGGGCCGAAGACCCCGTGACCAGAGTCTTCTGGGACGAAGACCCCATGACCAGAGTCTTCTGAGACAAAGACTCTGGGACCGGACTCACGTGGGGCGAAGAATCGGCGACCCGAGTCTGGTCGGGGGAAGGATCAGCGACCGGAGGCTCATGGACCGGAGTCCGATACGGGTCCACGTCATACGGAGCACTCCTGTGGTCGGGTGAATCAACTGAGGGTGGCAGCGAGGAAGGCGTAACAGCCTTCCAACCTCTCTCGCTGCCACGTCCACCTCTAGCAGACTTCTTCGTCCTCCCCCGACCTCTCCCAGCCGAAGAAGAAGCGCCTGCCGCAGTTGTCTGCATACTGTCTAGCAGCGCTCTCCGGAGGGGCTGGGCTGGAATAATAGAACCACCCCTCCCAGTAGCGCTCACAGGAGGATCAGGGCGCTCTGGACCCTTGCCCACCATCCTGTCAACACCTGCAATGACAAAAGGTAAACGAAATTAGTACAACATAAAAAATTTGGATACCTAACATGAACATAATAATATTTATATAATTTAAGTGTATCATAATAAAAATACACCCAATCAACACAAATATATATGGGGTCAGGGTGTGGTGTCAGGGTGTTGGGGTCGGGGTGTCGTGTCGGGGTCTCGTGTCGGGGTCAGGGTGTCAGGGTGTCAGGGCCGGGGTGTGGTGTCAGTGTGTCGGGGGTCGAGTAAGGGTGGGTGTGGTGTCAGGGTGTCGGTGGTCGGGGTGTCAGGTGTCGGGGTGTCGGTGGTCGAGGTCGGGATCGGGGTGTGGTGTCAGGGTGTCGGGCCGGGGTGCCGTGTCGGGGTCGGGGTGTTAGGGTGTCGGGGTCGGGGTCAGGGTGTGGGTCGGGGTGTGGTGTCAGGGTGTCGGTTGGTCGAGGGTCGGGGTCGGGGTGTGGTGTCAGGGGTCGGGGTGTCGTGCCGAGGTGTCGGAGTCTCTTTTTTCCTTTTCTTCTTCTCTTCTTCTTCTCCTCCTCCTCTCCTCTTTCTTCTTATTCTTCTTCTCCTCCTCTTCTCTTTCTCTTTCTTCTTCTTCATCTTCTTCTTCTTCTTCTTTCTTCTCCTCATCATCCTCCTATTCTTCTTCTTCTTCTTCTTCTTCTCCTTTTTCCTCTTCTTAAACCTAGCACTAATTAACCTAAAACAAAATAGGAAAAAAAAACTACACCTAAACCTAGCTATTCTTCTTCTCCTCCTCTTCTAATTATTCTTAGTTTTTTTCATGACTAAACATAAACCTCAACCTAAACTAAACCTAAGACCAAACTAAAAGCAATCTAAACTAAACTAAATTAAGAACCAAACTAACAGTAATCTAAACTAAACTATAAAACAAAACTAAAAGTAATCTAAACTAAAAAAACAAAAAAACAAAAAAGAGGAGAAGAGGGGTGCGGCCGGGGCTCACCTGCGGCAGGCCCAGGGGCGCCGGGCGGCGGGGTTGCTCGGCGGCGGAGGGGCGCTGGACAGGCGGAAGGGGCGCCGGGCGGCGGGGTTGCTCGGCGGCGGAGGGGCGCTGGACGGGCGGAAGGGGCGCCGGGCGGTGGTGGCGACAGGGCCGCAGGGCTTCGGGGCGGCGCTGGCCGGGCGGAGGGGGCGCCGGGCGGTGGTGGCGACGAGGCCGCAGGGCTCCAGGGCTACGGGGTGGGGCGGCGGCAGCGTGGGGGGCGGCGGCGGGGCGGCACCGGCCGGGCGGAGGGGGCGCGGGGCGGTGGTGGCGATGGGGCCGCAGGGCTCCGGGGCGGCGGAGTGGTGCTGCGGCGGGGTGGGGTGGCGGCGGCGGTGTTCGACGGTGGTGTTGTGGGCGCGGGCACGGTTGAGTTGGGGCGCGGGCGCGGTTGAGTTGGGAGAGAGGGGAGAGAGTGGGGGTGCGGCCGGAGAGACAGAGAGCGAGCATAGGAGGGGGGAGACGGCCGTTAGCTGGGCCATTTCTTTATCGTCTGCCAGCGGACGGCAAAGGTCCAGAAGGCAGACGACAAAGAAGCTAACCTAGCCACGCCGTGCCCTATGGGGCCCACCTGGCCCTTTGCCGTCTGCCTTCTAGCTCTTTGCCGTCAGCCAGCTGACGGCAAATAGACTTTTTGTGATCTGCTCATTCTTTGTCATCCGCTATGTGGAAGCGGACGGCAAAGAGGCTCTATGTCGTCCGCTGGCGGACGATAAAGAGTTGGCAGACGACAAATTACCAGATTCCAGTAGTGCCATACGCAAACAATCTACTTACTCGGGTCTGTGCTTCTGTCACTCACGCCACCCACCATAAGCAAATCATGAACATATTGCAAACCCTACAGCGGGGATCCCTCATGCTTGCACAACACAGAGAGCACCATAGGATAGCACCAATAATAAAACATGCAACTCAAACCAATCACAATCATCAGTTAACCCATAGGACAAAATGGATCTACTAGAACATCATAGGATAACCATGCATCATTGGGAAATAATATATAGCATTGAGCACCATGTTTAAGTAGAGATTACGGCAGGTAAAATAGGGGTTACACCGCTGCATAGAGGGGGGAGAGTTGGTGATGACGGCGGTGAAGTTGTTGGTGTAGATCGTTGTCGCGATGATGGCCCCGGCGGTGTTCCGGCGCCACCGGGAGAGAGGGGGATAGAGATCCCCTTCTTCCTCTTCTTCCTTGACCTTCCCCCTAGATGGGAGGAGGGTTTCCCTTCTAGTCCATGGCCTTCATGGCGGTAGAGGGGCGAGAGCCCCTCCGAGATTGCATCTCTCTCTTTGTTTCCTTCTGTTTCTGCGCTCCTGATTCTACCCTTTCACCGTTTCATAAATTCCCAGAGATCCGTAACACTGATTGGGCTGAAATTTTGACACGATTTTTATTAGGATATTGGCTTTCTTGCAGAGAAACAAGGGCACCAACCGCTTTACGAAGTGGCCACGAGGGCCCAAGGCACGCCCCTCACCCTCGTGGGCCCCTCGGGCCTCATCTCGCGTTGATTCGACTTCCCAAAATTCACATATATTCCAAAAAATCTCCGTAAGGTTTTATTCCATTTGGACTCCGTTTGATATGGATTTTCTGCGAAATACAAAACATGCAACAAACAGGAACTGGCACTGGGCACTGGATCAATATGTTAGTCCCAAAAATAGTATAAAAAGTTGCCAAAAGTATGTAAAAGTTGTAGAATATTGGCATGGAACAATTAAAAATTATATAAACGACGGAGACATATCACAAGCCTCTCGGAGTTGGAATATACGCTTTGATAGTGTCATCAAAGCATATGGTTTTATGTAGACTTTTGGAGAATTCTGTATTTACAAGAAAGTGAGTGGGAGCTCTGTAGAATTTCTAATATTATATGTGGATGACATGATTGGAAATAATATAGAATTTCTGGATAGCATAAAAGGATACTTGAATAAGAATTTTTCAATCAAAGACCTCGGTGAAGCTGCTTATATATTAGGCATCAAGATCTATAGAGATAGATCAAGACGCTTAATTGGACTTTCACAAAGCACATACCTTGATAAAGTTTTGAAGAAGTTCAAAATGGATCAGTCAAAGAAAGGGTTCTTGCCTGTGTTACAAGGTGTGAAGTTGAGTCAGACTCAATGCCCGACCACTGCAGAAGATAGAGAGAAAATGAAAGTCATTCCCTATACCTCAGCCATAGGTTCTATCATGTATGCAATGCTGTGTACCAGACCTGATGTGTGCTTTGCTATAAGTTTAGCAGGGAGGTACCAAAGTAATCCCGGACTGGATCATTGGACAACTGTTAAGAACATCCTGAAATACCTGAAAAGGACTATGGATATGGTTCTCATTTATGGAGGTGACAAAGAGCTCGTCGTAAACGGTTACGTCGATGCAAGCTTTGACACTGAGCCAGATGACTCTAAGTCACAAACCGGATACATGTTTTTATTAAATGGTGGAGCTGTCAGTTGGTGCAGTTCCAAGCAGAGCGTTGTGGCGAGATCTACGTGTGAAGCGGAGTACATAGCTGCTTCGGAAGCAGCAAATGAAGGAGTCTGGATGAAGGAGTTCATATCCGATCTAGGTGTAATACCTAGTGCATCAGGCCCAATGAAAAATCTTTTGTGACAAATACTAGAGCAATTGCCTTGGCGAAGGAATCCAGATTTCACAAGAGAACCAAACACATCAAGAGACGCTTCAATTCCATCCGCGATCAAGTCAAGGAGGGAGACATAGAGATTTGCAAGATACACACGGATCTGAATGTTGCAGACCCATTGACTAAGCCTCTCTCATGAGAAAAACATGATCAACACCATGACTCCATGGGTGTTAGAATCATTACTATGTAATCTAGATTATTGACTCTAGTGCAAGTGGGAGACTGAAGGAAATATGCCCTAGAGGCAATAATAAAGTTGTTATTTATATTTCCTTATATCATGATAAATGTTTATTATTCATGATAGAATTTTATTAACCGGACATTTAGTACATGTGTGAATACATAGACAAATAGTATGTCCCTAGTGTGCCTCTACTAGACTAGCTCATTAATCAAAGATGGTTAATTTTCCTGATAATAAACATGTGTTGTCATTTGATGAACGGGATCACATCATTAGAGAATGATGTGATGGGCAAGACCCATCTATTAGCTTAGCATAATGATCGTTTAGTTTTATTGCTATTGCTTTCTTCATGACTTATACATGTTCCTCTGACTATTTGAGATTATGCAACTCTCGAATACCGGAGGAACACCTTGTGTTCTATCAAACATCACAACGTAACTGGGTGATTATAAATATGCTCTACAGGTGTCTCCAATTGTGTTTGTTGAGTTGGCATAGATCAAGATTAGGATTTGTCACTCCGTGTATCGGAGAGGTATCTCTGGGCCCTCTTGGTAATGCACATCACTATGAGCCTTGCAAGCAATGTGACTAATGAGTTAGTTATGGGATGATGCATTACGAGACGAGTAAAGATACTTGCTGGTAACGAGATTGAACTAGGTATGATGATACCGATGATCGAATCTCGGGCAACTAACATACCGATTACAAAGGGAATGACGTATGTTGTTATGCGGTTTGACCGATAAAGATCTTCGTAGAATATGTAGGAGCCAATATGATCATCCAGGTTCCGCTATTGGTTATTGACCAGAGATGTGTCTCGGTCATGTCTACATAGTTCTCGAACCCGTAGGGTCTGCACGCTTAATGTTCGATGATGATTTGTATTATGAGTTATGTGATTTGATGACCGAAGTTTGTTCGGAGTCCCGGATGAGATCACAGACATGACGAGGAGTCTCTAAATGGTCTAGAGGTAAAGATTCATATATTGGAAGGTTGTATTTGGACATCGGAATGGTTCCGAGTAGTTCGGCCATTTTTCCGGAGTACCGGGAGGTTACCGGAACCCCCCGGGGAAGTTAATGCGCCTTAGTGGGATTTAGTGGAGAGAGGGAAGAAGGGCCACAAGTTGGTGCGCGCCTCCCCTTGCCCAAACCGAAATGGACTAGGGGTGGGTGCGCAGCCCCCTCCTTCCTTCTCCTTCTCTCCTCCTTCCTTTCCCTCTGGTGGAAGAATGGAAAAGGGAGGGGGAATCCTACTTGGACTAGGAGTCCAAGTAGGACTCCCCCCTGGCGCGCCCAACCTGGCCAGCCTCCTCTCTCCCTCCCTTCTTTATATACGTGGCCAGGGGCACCCCAGTAGCACAACAGACAATCTCTTAGCCGTGTGCGGTGCCCCCCCATAGTTCAACACCTTGGTCATATCGTCGTAGTGCTTAGGTGAAGCTCTGCGCCGGTAACTGCATCATCACCGTCGCCACGCCGTCGTGCTGATGGAACTCTGTCTCGTCCTCAACTAGATCAAGAGCTTGAGGGACGTCATCATGCTGAACATGTGCTGAAGACGGAGGTGCCGTACGTTCGGTGCTAGGATTGGTTGGATCGTGAAGACGTTCGAGTACATCAACCGCGTTACTAAACGTTTCCGCTTTTGGTCTACGAGGGTACGTAGACAGACTCTCCCCGTCTCGTTGCTATGCATCTCCTAGATAGATCTTGCGTGATCGTAGGATTTTTTTTGAAATACTACGTTCCCCAACAAATTATGTGTAGCACTGCAATGATGTGGGAATCAGAAACTTTGTGGAAGCTGATGACATGTTGTGTTATTTTGTGCAATATGACTGTCGAGGATGAGGGTGATGGTTGTTGGGGAACGTAGTATTTCAAAAAAATCTACGTTCACGCAAGATCTATCTAGGAGATGCATAGCAATGAGAGGGGAGAGTGTGTCTGCGTACCCTCGTAGACCGAAAGCAAAAGCGTTTAGTAACGCGGTTGATGTAGTCGAACGTCTTCGCGATTCAACCGATCAAAGCATCGAACGTACGGCACCTCCATCTTCAGCACATGTTCAACTCGATGACATCCCTTGATCTCTTGATCCAGTTGAGGACGAGGGAGAGTTTCGTCAGCACGACGGCGTGTTGACGGTGATGATGAAGTTACCGGCGCAGGGCTTCGCCTAAGCACTACAATGATATGACCGAGGTGCGTAACTGTGGAGGGGGCACCGCACACGGCTAAGAGAAGACTTGGTGTGCCTTTGGGGTGCCCCCCTCCCACGTATATAAAGGGGGGAGGAGAGGAGGCCGGCCCAAGGGGGGCGTGCCAAGGGGGGAGTCCTACTTGGACTCTCTGTCCAAGTAGGATTCACCCCCCTTTCCTTTCCGGAGAAGGGGGGAAGCGGAAAGAGGTGGAGGAGAAGAAGAAAAGGGGGGCCGCCCCCCAACCCTAGTCCAATTTGGTTTGATCTTGGGGGC
Organism: Triticum urartu; assembly: GCF_056163025.1. Taxonomy (NCBI): domain Eukaryota; kingdom Viridiplantae; phylum Streptophyta; class Magnoliopsida; order Poales; family Poaceae; genus Triticum; species Triticum urartu. The sequence goes on along the minus strand of NC_141874.1, from coordinate 502,800,165 downwards.
GCACGCCTCCACCTGGCCGCTGCCTCCTCTCTCCACTAGGGCCCATGAAGGCCCATTAACCCCCCGGGGGGTTTCGGTAACCTCCCAGTACTCCGGAAAATGTCCGAACCTTTCGAAACCATTCCGGTGTCCAAACATAACCTTCCAATATATCAATCTTTATATATCGACCATTTCAAGACTCCTCATCATGTCCGTGATCTCATCCGGGACTCTGAACAAACTTCGGTTTATCAAATCACATAACTCATAATACAAATCGACATCGAACGTTAAGCGTGCGGACCCTACGGGTTCGAGAACTATGTAGACATGACTGAGACACATCTCCAATCAATAACCAATAGCGGAACCTGGATGCTCATATTGGCTCCTACATATTCTACGAAGATCTTTATCGGTCAAACTGCATAACAACATATGTTGTTCCCTTTGTCATCGGTATGTTACTTGCCCGAGATTCGATCGTCGGTATCCTCATACCTAGTTCAATCTCGTTATCGGTAAGTCCCTTTACTCGTTTCATAATGTATCATCCTGGAACAAACTCATTAGTCACATTTCTTGCAAGGATTATAGTGATGAGCATTACCGAGAGGGCCGAGAGATACCTCTCCGATACGCGGAGTGACAAATCCTAATCTCGATCTATGCCAACTCAACAAACACCATCAAAGACACCTCTAGAGCATATTTATAATCACCCAGTTACGTTGTGACGTTTGATAGCACACAAGGTATTCCTCCGGTATTCGGGAGTTGCATAATCTCATAGTCATAGGAACATGTATAAGTCATGAAGAAAGCAATAGCAATAAAACTAAATGATCATTATGCTAAGCTAACGGATGGGTCTTGTCCATCACATCATTCTCTAATGATGTGATCCCATTCATCAAATGAGAACACATGCCTATGGTTAGGAAACTTAACCATCTTTGATTAACGAGCTAGTCAAGTAGAGGCATACTAGGGACACTCTGTTTGTCTATGTCTTCACACATGTACCAAGTTTTCGGTTAATACAATTCTAGCATGAATAATAAACATTTATCATGATATAAGGAAATATAAATAACAACTTTATTATTACCTCTAGGGCATATTTCCTTCAGTCTCCCACTTGCACTAGAGTCAATAATCTAGATTACATAGTAATGATTCTAACACCCATGGAGTCTTGGTGCTAATCATGTTTTGCTCGTGAGAGAGGCTTAGTCAACGGGTCTACAACATTCAGATCTGTATGCATCTTGCAAATCCCTATGTCTCCCTCCTTCACTTGATTGTGGATGGAATTGAATCATCTCTTGATGTGCTTGGTTCTCTTGTGAAATCTGGATTCCTTTGTCAAGGCAATTATACCAGTATTGTCACAAAATATTTTCTTTGGACCCCATGCACTAGGTATTACACCTAGATCGGATATGAACTCCTTCATCCAGACCCCTTCATTTGCTGCTTCCAAAGCAGGTATGTACTCTGCTTCACACATAGATCCCGCCATGACGCTCTGCTTGGAACTGCACCAATTGACAGCTCCACCATTCAATATAGATACGTATTCGGTTTGTGACTTAGAGTCATCCAGATCAGTGTCAAAGCTTGCATCGATATAACCATTTACAATGAGCTCTTTGTCACCTCCATAAACAAGAAACACATCCTTAGTACTTTTCAGGTATTTCATGATGTTCTTGACCACTGTCAAGTGATGCACTCCTGGATTACTTTGGTACCTCCCCGCTAAACTTATAGCAAGGCACACATCAGGTCTGGTACACAGCATTGCATACATGATAGAACCTATGGCTGAGGCATAGGGAATGACTTTCATTTTCCCTCTATCTTCTGCAGTGGTCGGGCATTGAGTCTGACTCAAGTTCACACCATGTAATACAGGCAACAACCCTTTCTTCGACTGATACATTTTGAACTTCTTCAAAACTTAACAAGGTATGTGCTTTGTGAAAGTCCAATTAACCGTCTACATCTATCTCTATAGATCTTGATGCCTAATATATAAGCAGCTTCACCAAGGTCGTTCATTGAAAAATTATTACTCAAGTATACTTTTATGCTATCCAGAAATTCTGTATTATTTCCAATCAACAATATGTCATCCACATATAATATTAGAAATGCTACAGAGCTCCCACTCACTTTCTTGTAAATACAGGCTTCTCCAAAAGTCTGTATAAAACCATATGCTTTGATCACACTATCAAAGTGTATATTCCAACTCCGAGAGGCTTGCACTAGTCCATAAATGGATCGCTGGAGCTTGCACACTTTGTTAGCACCTTTTGGATCGACAAAACCTTCTGGTTGCATCATATACAACTCTTCTTTAAGATATCCATTAGGGAATGTAGTTTTGACATCCATTTTCCAAATTTCATAATTAGAAAATGCGGCAATTGCTAACATGATTCGGACAAACTTAAGCATCGCTATGGTGAGAAGGTCTCATAGTAGTCAACTCCTTGAACTTGTCGAAAACCTTTTGTAACAAGTCGAGCTTTGTAGACAGTAACATTACCGTCAGTGTTAGTCTTTTTCTTGAAGATCCATTTATTCTCTATTGCTTGCCGATCATCGGGCAAGTCAACCAAAGTCCATACTTTGTTCTCATACATGGATCCCATCTCAGATTTCATGGCTTCAAGCCATTTCACGGAATCTGGGCTCATCATCGCTACCTCATAGTTCATAGGTTCATCATGGTCAAGTAACATGACCTTCAGAACATGATTAGCGTACCACTCTGGTGAGGATCTTACTCTGGTTGACCTACGAGGTTTAGTAGTAACTTGATCTGAAGTTTCATGATCATCATCATTACCTTCCTCACTAATTGGTGTAGGAATCACTGGAATTGATTTCTGTGATGAACTACTTCCCAATAAGGGAGAAGGTACAAATACCTCATCAAGTTCTACTTTCCTCCCACTCACTTCTTTCGAGAGAAACTCCTTCTCTAGAAAGGATCCATTCTTAGCAACGAATATCTTGCCTTCGGATCTGTGATAGAAGGTGTACCCAACCGTTTCCTTTGGGTATCCTACGAAGACGCATTTCTCCGATTTGGGTTCGAGCTTACCAGGTTGAAGCTTTTTCACATAAGCATCACAGCCCCAAACTTTAAGAAACGACAACTCGGGTTTCTTGCCAAACCACAGTTCATATGGTGTCGTCTCAACAGATTTAGATGGTGCCCTATTTAACGTGAATGCAGTCGTCTCTAAAGCATAACCCCAATACGATAGCGGTAAATCAGTAAGAGACATCATAGATCACACCGTATCTAATAAAGTGCGGTTACGATGTTCGGACACACCATTATGCTATGGTGTTCCAGGTGGCGCGAGTTGCGAAACTATTCCACATTGTTTCAAATGAAGACCAAACTCATAACTCAAATATTCACCTCCACGATCAGATCGTAGAAACTTTATTTTATTGTTACGATGATTTTCCACTTTACTCTGAAATTCTTTGAACTTTTCAAATGTTTCAGACTTATGTTTCATCAAGTAGATATACCCATATCTGCTCAAATCATCTGTGAAGGTCAGAAAATAATGATACCCGCCGTGAGCCTCAACACTCATCGGACCGCATACATCAGTATGTATTATTTCCAACAAGTCAGTTGCTCGCTCCATTGTTCCGGAGAAGGAGTCTTAGTCATCTTGCCCATGAGGCATGGTTTGCTAGCATCAAGTGATTCATAATCAAGTGATTCCAAAAGCCCATCAGCATGGAGTTTCTTCATGCGCTTTACACCAATATGACCTAAACGTTGGTGCCACAAATAAGTTGCACTATCATTATTATACTTGTATCTTTTGGCTTCAATATTATGAATATGTGTATCACTACTATCGAGATTTAATAAAAATATACCACTCATCAAGGGTGCATGACCATAAAAGATATTACTCATATAAATAGAACAACCATTATTCTCTGATTTAAATGAATAACCGTCTCGCATCAAACAAGATCCAGATATAATGTTCATACTTAACGCTGGCACCAAATAACAGTTATTCAGGTCTAAAACTAATGCTGAAGGTAGATGTAGAGGTAGCGTGCCGACGGTGATCACATCGACTTTGGAACCATTTCGCACGCGCATCGTGATATGTCTCAAACGTATCTATAATTTTTGATTGTTTCATGCTGTTATATTATCAATCTTGGATGTTTTATAATCATTTTATATCATTTTTTGGTACTAACCTATTGACATAGTGCCAAGTGTCAGTTCCTGTTTTTTCCTTGTTTTTACATCGTAGAAAATCAATATCAGATGGAGTCCAAATGCCACGAAACTTTACAAAGATTTTTATGGGCCGGAAGGAACACAACGGGCCCTGGTTGCACCTGGGGGAGTCCCGAGGAGGGAACATCCCACCAGGGCGCGCCAAGAGGCCCAGGCGCGCCCTGGTGGGTTGTGCCCACCTCGGGTTCCCCCTGGACCGCCTATTTGCTCTATAAATACCCAAATATTCCCAAAACCCTAGGGGAGTCGACGAAATATTCATCCAGCCGCCGCACAGTCCAGAACCACCAGATCCAATCTAGACACCATCTCGGATGGGGTTCACCACCTCCATTGGTGCCTCTCCGATGATGCGTGAGTAGTTCTTTGTAGACCTTCGGGTCCGTAGTTAGTAGCTAGATGGCTTCATCTCTCTCTCTTGATTATCAATACAATGGTCTCTTGGAGATCTATATGATGTAACTCTTTTTGCGGTGTGTTTGTTGGGATCTGATGAACTTTGAGTTTATGATCAGTCATATCTTTTTATATCCATGAAAGTTATTTGAATTTCTTTGATATCTTATATGCAGGATCTCTTATAGCCTCGTATTTCTTCTCCGAAATTTGGGTTTTGTTTGGCCAACTTGATCTATTTATCTTGCAATGGGAAGAGGTGCCCGGTAGTGGGTTCGATCTTACGGTGCTCGATCCTAGTGACAGAAAGGGAACCGACACATATGTATCGTTGCTACTAAGGATAAAAAACCGGGATCTATATCTACGCAGTAGATAAACGGATCTTGTCTACATCATGTCATCGTTCTTATTGCATTACTCCGTTTCTCCATGAACTTAATACACTAGATGCATGCTGGATAGCGGTCAATGTGTGGAGTAATATTAGTAGATGCAGGCAGGAGTCGGTCTAGTAATCTTGGGTGTGATGCTGATACGTCTCCAACGTATCTATAATTTTTGATTGTTCCGTGCTATATTATCTACTGTTTTGGACATTATTGGGCTTTATTATCCACTTATATACTATTTTTGGGACTAACCTATTAACCGGAGGCCCAGCCCAGAATTGCTGTTTTTTTTGCCTATTTTAGGGTTTCGAAGAAAAGGAATATCAAACGGAGTCCAAACGGAATGAAACATTCGGGAACGTGATTTTTAGGAAGATTATGATCCAGGAGACTTGGACCCTACATCAAGAAAAGAAACAGGAGGCCACGAGGTAGGGGGGCGCGCCCACCCCCACCAGGCGCGCCCTCCACCCTCGTGGGCCCCCTGTTGCTCCACCGACGTACTCCTTCCTCCTATATATACATACGTACCCCCAAACGATCAGATACGGAGCCAAAACCCTAATTCCACCGCTGTAACTTTCTATATCCACGAGATCCCATCTTGGGGCCTATTCCGGAGCTTCGCCGGAGGGGGCATCGATCACGGAGGGCTTCTACATCAACACCATAGCCCCTCCGACGAAGTGTGAGTAGTTTACCTCAGACCTACGGGTCCATAGTTAGTAGCTAGATGGCTTCTTCTCTCTTTTTGGATCTCAATACAATGTTCTCCCCCTGTCTTATGGAGAACTATTCGATGTAATCTTCTTTTTGCGGTGTGTTTGTTGAGACCGATGAATTGTGGGTTTATGATCAAGTCTATCTATGAATAATATTTGAATCTTCTCTGAATTCTTTTATGTATGATTGGTTATCTTTGCAAGCCTCTTCGAATTATCAGTTTGGTTTGGCCTACTAGATTGATCTTTCTTGCAATGGGAGAAGTGCTTAGCTTTGGGTTCAATCTTGCGGTGTCCTTTCCCAGTGACAGTAGGGGCAGCAAGGCACATATTGTATTGTTGCCATCGAGGATAACAAGATGGGGTTTTCTTCATATTGCATGAGTCTATCCCTCTACATCATGTCATCTTGCTTAAAGTGTTACTCTGTTTTTAACTTAATACTCTAGATGCATGCTGGATAGCGGTCGATGAGTGGAGTAATAGTATAGATGCAGGCAGGAGTCGTTCTACTTGTCTCGGACGTGATGCCTATATACATGATCATGCCTAGATATTCTCATAACTATGCTAAATTATGTCAATTGCTCAACAGTAATTCGTTCACCCACCGTAGAATACTTATGCTCTCGAGAGAATCCACTAGTGAAACATATGGCCCCCGGGTCTATCTTTATCGTATTGATCTCCTACTACGTAGTTATTTCCTTTGTTATTTACTTTGCCTTTATTTTACTTGGCATCTTTATCACAAAAATACCAAAAATATTATCTTTATCATATCTATCAGATCTCACTCTCGTAAGTGGCCTTATAGGGATTGACAACCCCTATTTGCGTTGGTTGCGAGGATTTATTTGTTTTGTGCAGGTACGAGGGACTCGTGTGTAGCCTCCTACTGGATTGATACCATGGTTCTCAAAAACTAAGGGAAATACTTACGCTACTTTGCTGCATCATCCCTTCCTCTTCGGGGAAAACTAACGCGGTGCTCAAGAGGTAGCAGATGCCTATGTAATGATCATTGCCTGGATATCATCATAATTATTTGAGGTTCTATCAATTACCCAACAGTAAATCGTTTACCCACCGTTTGCTATTTTTCTCGAGAGAAGCCACTAGTGAAACCTACGGCCCCCGGGTCTTCTCCCTCATATATTTGCTTGTGATCTACTTTTCCTTTGAATTTTTATTCAGATCTATTAAACCAAAAATACAAGAATACTTTGCTGAAATTTATTCTATTTGCGATCTATTATTTAAATCTACTACAATTTTCCGGCATCGTTACCCGAAAGGGATTGACAACCCCTTTAACACGTCGGGTTGCGAGGTGTTGTTATTTGTGTGCAGGTGTTGTTTATGTTGTGTTGCTTGGTTCTCCTACTGGTTCGATAACTTTGGTTTCTTCACTGAGGGAAATACCGATGTAGTCCTAGCAGACAGAAGCATTTCTGGCGCTATAATGAGAGAGCGATCAAAAGGAATTTTTGGTTCATAACCAGGTTCCTAATCACAAATCACATCTCCTCGCAATTTACATTATTTTCCATTTGCCTCTCGTTTTCCTCTCCCCCACTTCACAAAAAATTTCCGTTTTATTCGCCTCCCTTTACCGTTCGTTGTTTTCTCGTCAAATCTATCCTTTGCTTGCAATCATGAGTGATTTCGGTATGGCACCAACAGATGATGGCCTTACTCCTAAGATTGGACGTATGGGAAATCTAGATGCTAAAACTTTTATCTAGGGGCAAGGGAACGTTATGGGAAAAGAACGTATCCAAGAATTTTTCAATTGTGTTGGGAAGCTTAGTCTTGATGATGCTCATATACTTAAAACTACTAGATCTTATGCGGATGCTATTTCAGCACTAGTTCTGAAACTTGAATGTAAATTTATTCGAACCCATCCTAACTTGCAAGGATTGTTTTTTGAGCTCCCCGTTATAAAGAATCCTAGAGCTAAAAAGTTCGCCATTCTCGTTCTTATGAACGAGTTTGACTACATAATACGGGAAGCTAGGGAAATCTTTGACTTTTATGGTATGAATCGTGAAAAACCTGTGATAGATGAAATTCTTTACAATAGTGACTATGCTTTAAGACATTTTCTTAGGGACAATAAAATCTTTGATGAGAATCTTAAAAATGAAGTCCCAATTCTAGATATAATCCAATATGTTTTCAATAATGTTAATCAACATTACTCTTGGATTATTGCGGGAAATCAAAAGGGGTATGATGAAAACAAACTTAGGATTGCTAAAGCCTCTATGGACAACATGTTTTATGTTGTGTTTACTAAGCCTCATGATGAAAATACCTCTAAGAAAGTCAAGAAGACGGATGACAAAACTTAGATCCTTGCTTTATGCCTAGCTAAGGGCGTAAAACTATAACGCTTGTTGGGAGGCAACCCAATGAATAAAATTTATTTTTACTTTTTGCTTCCTGTTCTTGTGTGTTAGCACAATTATGCTACTGTTATGATTGTGTTTTCTATGTTTTAATTAGTGTTTGTGCCAAGTAAAGCCTTTAGGATCTTCTTGGGTGATAGTTGTTTGATCTTGCTGAAAAAACAGAAACTTTTATGCTCATGAAATTAATTTTCATTTTTTACCAGAGAGCGATAAAATACCCATTCCATATGAAGTAGATCAATATACAAATTTCTCAGGTCGTCCTAATTGTTCAGAATTTTTGGAGTTACAGAAGTATTCGAAATAGTCAGATTGCTACAGACTGTTCTATTTTGACAGATTCTGTTTTCTTTGTGTTGTGTGCTTATTTTGATGGCTCTATGGTTTTCTTTGATGAGTTTTTTCCATAGAAAATTTGGAATACAGTAGATATGATAAAAAACAAAATATTAGTTGGTTTGATACAGCGCTTATAGTAGTGGTTTATTATTCTTATACTAATGGATCTCACGAAGGTTTTGATGAGTTTTGTGTGATTGAAGTTTTCGAGTTTTGGGTTATCTTATGATGGATGAAGGGAGGATGGAAGAGCCTAAGCTTGGGGATGCCCCGGCATCCCAAGCTATTATCCAAAACTGAGCAACCAACTAAGCTTGGGATGCCCCCGAGTGGCATCCCTGCTTTCTTCCAACAAATATCGGTATTTTACTCGAGACTATATTTTTATTCGTCACATGATATGTGTTTTGCTTGGAGCATCTTGTATGATATGAGTCTTTGCTTGTTTTATTTTGTGTTTTAAGTCATCAATCCTTGCTGGACGCACCTATTTGAGAGAGCCAAAACTATGTCATGACTTGTTAGAATTGCTCTCTATGCTTCACTTAAATCTTTTATGAGCTAGGACTTGCTCTAGTGCTTCACTTATATCTTTTTTAGCATGGTGTGCTTAGTATTTTTGAAGAAATGCTCTCTTGCTTCACTTAGATTTATTTGAGAGTTAGTAAAATTTTGAAGAAATTCTCTCTTGCTTCACTTAAATTATTTTGAGAGAAAGAAACATTATGCTCATGATCTTCACTTATATTTGTTTGGGCTTAAGAAAAGCAACACAAGAAAATTAGTCCCAAAGTGATAGATATCCAAGAAGGACAAAGAAAAGAAAAATGTCATTAACATCATTGGACAAAATAAACTTGATTCTTAGTAATAGTTTTGAGATATGATGATGTGATATGTGAGTTATGTTGATGAGTAATTGTGCTCAAGTAGGAATATTGGTGTTAAGGTTTGTGATTCCTGAAGCATGCACGTATAGTCTCTCGTTATGCTATGATGTTGGAGCATGATTTATTTTTGATTGTCTTCCTTATGAGTGGCGGTCGGGGACGAGCGATGGTCTTTTCCTACCAATATATCCCCCTAGGGGCATGCGTAGTAGTACTTTGCTTTGAGGGCTAATAAACTTTTGCAATAAGTATATGAGTTCTTTATGACTAATGTGAGTCCATGGATTATACACACTCTTACCTTTTCACAATTTGCTAGCCTCTACGGTACCGTGCATTGCCCTTTCTCACATTGAGACGTGGTGTAAACTTCACAGGTGCATCCAAACCCCGTGATATGATACGCTCTATCACACATAAGCCTCATTATATCTTCCTCAAAACAGCCACCATACCTACCTATCATGGCTTTTCCACGGCCATTCCGAGATATATTGCCATGCAACTTCCAACGCTTCGGTTTGATGACTTGAGCATTTATTGTCATATTGCTTTGCATGATCATATAGCTAACATGGTGTTTGTGGCTCAGCAACCATTCATCATTTGTCATACATCTTATGCTAGATCATTGAGGCATTTATATAGAGTCATATTTTGTCATAGGTATTGAGTTGTAATTTTTGTTTCTTTTGAGTTATAGGTAAATATAAGTGTGATGATCATCATTATTCATTTTTAGAGCAGTGCCCCAGTGAGGAAAGGATGATGGAGACTATGATTCCCCCACAAGTCAGGATGAGACTCCGAACAATGAGAAAAAAAGGAAAAAAAGAAGAAAAAAAGAAAGAAAGAAAAATAAAAATGAAAAAAATAAAAATAAAAAAAAATAAACAAAGAGAGAAGGGGCATTGCTAGTATCCTTCACCATACTTGTGCTTCAAAGTAGCAGCATGTTTTTCATATGGAGAGTCTCCTATGTTGTCACTTTCATATACTAGTGGGATTTTTTCATTATAGGATTAGATGCACACCCACTTAGTTTTCATATTGAGCTTTCATACACTTATAGCTCTTAGTGCATCCGTTGCATGGCAATCCCTACTCCTCATGTTGATATCGATTGATGGGCATCTCCATAGCCTGTTGGTTAGCCGCATCGATGTGAGACTGTCTTACTTTTTGTCTTCTCTATATTTACCCCTAGCATCATAATCTATTCCACACATAGTTCTATATCCATGGCTTGCGCTCATGTATCGTGTAAGAGTTGAAAAAGCTGAAGCGCGTTAAAAAGTACGAACCAATTGCTGGGCTTGTCATCGGGGTTGTGCATGATAAATACTTTGTGTTAAGAAGACAGAGCATGACAAAACTATATGATTTTGTAGGGATAACTTATTTTAGCATTGATATTTTGAAAGGCATGGTTGCTTGTTGATATGCTTGAGTATCTAAATTATTATGTCAACACTAGACTATTGCTTTGAATCACATAAAAGTCCAATTGTCCATGCTATAAAGAAAAGAATATGATATGACATGCTAGACAACACTCCACATCAAAAATTCTGTTTTTATCACTTACCTACTCGAGGATGAGTAGGAGTTAAGCTTGGGGATGTTGATACGTCTCCAACGTATCTATAATTTTTGATTGTTTCATGCTGTTATATTATCAATCTTGGATGTTAAATAATCATGTTATAGTCATTTTATATCATTTTTTGGTACTAACCTATTGACATAGTGCCAAGTGTTAGTTCCTGTTTTTCCATGTTTTTTACATCACAGAAAATCAATATCAGACGGAGTCCAAATGCCACGAAACTTTATGGAGATTTTTATGGGCTAGAAGGAACACAACGGGCCCTGGTTGCACCTGGGGGGAGTCCCGAGGAGGGGACAACCCACCAGGGCGTGCCAGGAGGCCCAGGCGCGCCCTGGTGGGTTGTTCCCACCTCGGGTGCCCCCGGACCGCCTCTTTGCTCTATCAATACCCAAATATTCCCAAAACCCTAGGGGAGTCGACGAAATATTCATCCAGCCGCCGCAGAGTCCAGAACCACCAGATCCAATCTAGACACCATCTCGGATGGGGTTCACCACCTCCATTGGTGCCTCTCCGATGATGCGTGAGTAGTTCTTTGTAGACCTTCGGGTCTGTTGTTAGTAGCTAGATGGATTCATCTTTCTCTCTCTCTCTCTCTCTTGATTCTCAATACAATGGTATCTTGGAGATCCATATGATGTAACTGAAGGAAATATGCCCTAGAGGCAATAATAAAGTTTTTATTTATATTTCCTTATATCATGATACATGTTTATTATTCATGCTAGAATTGTATCCAGAAACTTAGTACATGTGTGAATACATAAACAAACAGAGTGTCCCTAGTATGACTCTACTAGACTAGTTCGTTAATCAAAGATGGTTAAGTTTCCTAGCCATAGACATGTGTTGTCATTTGATGAATGGGGTCACATCATTAGAGAATGATGTGATGGACAAGACCCATCCTTTAGCTTAGCACTATGATCGTTCAGTTTATTGCTATTACTTTCTTCATGACTTATACATGTTCCTATGACTATGAGATTATGCAACTCCCGAATACCGGAGGAACACTTAGTGTGCTATCAAACGTCACAACGTAACTGGGTGATTATAAAGATGCTCTACAGGTGTCTCCAATGGTGTTTGGTGAGTTGGCATAGATCGAGATTAGGATTTGTCACTCTGATTGTAGGAGAGGTATCTCTGGGCCCTCTCGGTAATGCACATCACTATAAGCCTTGCAAGCAATGTGACTAATGAGTTAGTCACGTGATGATGCATTACGGAACGATTAAAAAGACTTGCCAGTGACGAGATTGAACTAGGTGTGATGATACCGATGATCGAATCTCGGGCAAGTAACATACCGATGACAAAGGGAACAACGTATGTTGTTATGCAGTTTGACCGATAAAGATCTTCGTAGAATATGTAGGAGCCAATATGAGCATCCAGGTTCCGCTATTGGTTATTGACCGAAGATGTGTCTCGGTCATGTCTACATAGTTCTCGAACCCATAGGGTCCGCACGCTTAACGTTCGATGACGATTTGTATTATGAGTTATGTGATTTGATGTACCAAAGGTTGTTTGGAGTCCCGGATGAGATCACGGACATGACGAGGATTCTTGAAATGGTCGATACGTAAAGATCGATATATTGGAAGGCTATGTTCGGACATCGGAAAGGTTTCGAGTGATTCGGGTATTTTTCGGAGTACCAGAGAGTTACAGAATTCGCCGGGGGAAGTAGTGGGCCTTAATGGGCCATACGGGAAAGGAGAGATGGGCCTCAAGGGGTGGCCGCCCCCCCCATGGGCTGGTCTGAATTGGACTAGGAGAGGGCGGCGCCCCCCTCTTTCCTTCTCCCTCTCCCTCTCCTTCCTTCTTCTCCTACTTGGACTAGGAAAGGGGAAAACCTACTCCTACTAGGAGTAGGAATCCTCCCTTTGGGTGCCCCCTTGAGGCCGGCCCTCCTCCTCCCCTTGTTTATATACGGGGGAGGGGGTACCCCATAGACACACAAGTTGATTGTTTAGCCATGTGTGGTGCCCCCTCCATAGAATTCCACCTCGGTCATATCGTTGTAGTGCTTAGGCGAAGCCTTGCGTCGGTAACTTCGTCATCACCGTCATCACACCGCCGTGCTGACGAAACTCTCCCTCGGCCTTAGATGGATCAAGAGTACGAGGGATGTCACTGAGCTGAATGTGTGTAGATCGCGAAGGTCATGCGTTCGGTACTTGATCGGTTGGATCGCAAAGACATTCGACTACATCAACCGCGTTTCATAATGCTTCCGTTTTTGTTCTACGAGGGTACGTAGACATACTCTCCCCCTCTCGTTGATATGCATCTCCTAGATAGATCTTGCGTGATCGTAGGATTTTTTTGAAATACTGCATTCCCCAATAGTGGTATCCGAGCCAGGTCTATGCGTAGATGTTATATGCACGAGTAGAACACAAAGGAGTTGTGGGCGTGGGTATATACATATTGCTTGCCGTCACTAGTTGTTTCTTGATTCAGCGGTATTGTTGGATGAAGCGGCCCGGACTGACATTACATGACCGTGTTCATGATACTGGTTCTACCGATGTGCTTTGCACACAGGTGGCTGGCGGGTGTCAGTTTCTCCAACTTTAGTTGAATCGGACTCAATGAACATGGTTCTTTTTGAAGATAAAAAACAAATCACTATACCGTACTGTGGTTTTTGATGCGTAGGTAAGAACGGTTCTTGCTAAGCCCGTAGCTGCCACGTAAAACTTGCAACAACAAAGTAGAGGACGTCTAACTTGTTTTTGCAGGGCATGTTGTGATGTGATATGGTCAAGACATGGTTATATAAATTATTGTATGAGATGATCATGTTTTGTAACACAGTTATCGGCAACTGGCAGGAGCCATATGGTTGTCGCTTTATTGTATGAAATGCAATCGCCATGTAATTGATTTACTTTATCACTAAGCAGTATCGATAGTCGTAGAAGCAATAGTTGGCGAGACGACAACGATGCTACGATGGAGATCAAGGTGTCAAGCCAGTGACGATGGTGATCATGACGGCGCTTTGGAGATGGAGATCAAAGGCACAAGATGATGATGGCCATATCATATCACTTATATTGATTGCATGTGATGTTTATCCTTTATGCATCTTATTTTGCTTAGTACGGCGGTAGCATTATAAGATGATCTATCACTAAATTTCAAGGTATAGGTGTTCTCCCTGAGTATGCACCGTTGCTACAGTTCGTCATGCCGAGACACCACGTGATGATCGTGTGTGATAAGCTCTACGTCACATACAACGGGTGCAAGCCAGTTTTGCACACGCATAATACTCAGGTTAAACTTGATGAGCCTAGCATATGCAGATATGGCCTCGGAACACTGAGACCGAAAAGTCGAGCGTGAATCACATAGTAGATATGATCAACATAGTGATGTTCACCATTGAAAACTACTCCATCTCACGTGATGATCGGACATGGTTTAGTTGATATGGATCACGTGATCATTTAGATGACTAGAGGGATGTCTATCTAAGTGGGAGTTCTTAAGTAATATGATAAATTGAACTTTAATTTATCATGAACTTAGTCCTGATAGTATTTGCATATCTATGTTGTAGATCAATAGCTCGCGTATAGCTCCCCTATTTTTTTTGATATGTTCCTAGAGAAAACTAAGTTGAAAGATGATAGTAGCACTGATGTGGACTGGATCCGTGATCTGAGAGTTATCCTCATTGCCGCACATAATAATTATGTCTTTGATGCACCGCTAGGTGACGGACCTTTTTGCAGGAGCAGATGCAGACGTTATGAACGTTTGACAAGCTCGATATGATGACTACTTTCTAGTTTAGTGCACCATACTTTACGGCTTAGAACCGGGACTTCAAAAATGTTTTGAATGCCACGGAGCATATGCGATGTTCCAAGAGCTGAAATTGGTATTTCAGACTCATGCCCGCGTTAAGAGGTATGATACCTCTAACAAGTACTTTGCCTACAAGATGGAGGAGAATAGCTCAGCTAGTGAGCATGTGCTCAGAATGTGTGAGTACTACAATCACTTGAATCAAGTGGGAGTTAATCTTCCAGATAAGATAGTGATTGACAAAGTTCTCTAGTTACTATCACCAAGTTACTAGAACTTCGTGATGAACTATAATATGCAAGGGATAACGGAAACGATTCCGAAGCTCTTCGCGATGCTGAAATTGGCGAAGGTAGAAATCAAGAAAAAGCATCAAGTGTTGATGGTTGACAAGACCACTAGTTTCAAGTAAAAAGGCAAGGGAAAGAAAGGGAACTTCAAGAAGAATGGCAAGCAAGTTTCCACTCCCGTGAAGAAGCCCAAAGCTAGACCTAAGCCTGAAACTGAGTGCTTCTACTGCAAAGGGAATGGTCACTGGAAGCAGAACTATCCCAAATACTTGGCGGATAAGAAGGATGGCAAAGTGAACAAAAGTATATTTGATATACATGTTTTTGATGTGTACTTTACTAGTGTTCATAGTAACCCTAGGGTATTTGATATCGGTTCAGTTGCTAAGATTAGTAACTCGAAACAGGAGTTACAAAATGAACAGAGACTAGTTAAGGGCAAGGTGAAGATGTGTGTTGGAAGTGATTCCAAGGTTGATAAGATCACCATCGCACACTCCCTTTACCTTCGGGATTAGTGTTGAACCTAAAATAAATGATATTTGGTGTTAGCGTTGAGCATAAATATGATTGGATCATGTTTATTGCAATATGGTTATTCATTTAAGTCAAAGAATAATTTTTGTTCTATTTACATGAATAAAACCTTCTATGGTCATTGAGGGAGTCCTGGATTAGGGGGTCTCCAGACAGCCGGACTATATCCTTTGACCGGACTGTTGGACTATGAAGATACGAGATTGAAGACTTCGTCCCGTGTCCGGATGAGACTCTCCTTGGCGTGGAAGGCAAGCTAGGCAATACGGATATGTAGATCTCCTCCCTTGTAACCGAGTCTGTGTAACCCTAGCCCCCTCCGGTGTCTATATAAACCGTAGGGTTTAGTCTGTAGGACAACATACAATCATACCATAGACTAGCTTCTAGGGTTTAGCCTCTACGATCTCGTGGTAGATCAACTCTTGTAATACTCATATCATCAAGAACAATCAAGCAGGACGTAGGGTATTACCTCCATCAAGGGAGCCCGAACCTGGGTAAACGTCGTGTCCCCTGCCTCCTGTTACCATCCGCCTAAGACGCATAGTTCGGGACCCCCTACCCGAGATCCGCTAGTTTTGACACCGACATTGGTGCTTTCATTGAGAATTCTGGACTCGGTTCCTGACTAAGAAAAAATAGATTGTCGACTGTCCGAACGCAAAGGCCCTAGCGGCATTCGAGCACAACATTCGTGACGAGTGGCTTGCCCGTCACCTTGGCCAGGAGAAGCCGAAGTCTATGGCAGCCCTCACGACACTCATGACCCGCTTTTGCGCGGGTGAGGATAGCTGGCTGGCTCGCAGCAATAACACATCAAGGAATTCGGGCACTTCGGATAGCAAAGATGCCAATAGCAGATAACGTCGTAACAGACCAAAGCGCCGCAATAACGGCGATAACACCAAGGATACGGCAGTCAATGCCGGATTTAGAGGCTCTAGATCCGGTCAACGGAAAAAGCCATTTAAAAGAAGTACTCCGGCTCCATCCAGTTTGGATCGCATACTGGACCGCTCGTGTCAAATCCACGGCACCCCCGACAAGCCAGCCAATCACACCAACAGAGAATGCTGGGTGTTCAAGCAGGCCGGCAAGTTAAATGCCGAAAACAAGGATAAGGGGCTGCATAGTGATGACGAGGAGGAGCCCCGGCCGCCGAACACGGGAGGACAGAAGGGGTTCCCCCCACAAGTGAAGACGGTGAACATGATATACGCAACCCTAATAACCCACAAGTATAGGGGATCGCAACAGTTTTCGAGGGTAAAGTATTCAACCCAAATTTATTGATTCGACACAAGGGGAGCCAAAGAATACTCTCAAGTATTAGCAGCTGAGTTGAAAATTCAACCACACCTAGAAACTTAATATCTGCAGCAAAGTGTTTAGTAGCAAAGTAATATGATAGTAGTGGTATCGGTAGCAAAAGGTAACAGTAGTAAAAGCAATGTTTTTGGTATTTTGTAGTGATGATAGCACATAGCAACGGGAAAGTAAATAAGCGAAGAACAATATATGGAAAGCTCGTAGGCAATGGATCAGTGATGGAGAATTATGCTGAATGCGGTTCATCATGTAACAGTCATAACCTAGGGTGACACAGAACTAGCTCCAGTTCATTGATATAATGTAGGCATGTATTCCGAATATAGTCATACATGCTTATGGAAAAGAACTTGCATGACATCTTTTGTCCTACCCTCCCGTGGCAGCGGGGTCCTTACGAAAACTAAGGGATATTAAGGCCTCCTTTTAATAGAGAACCAGAACAAAGCATTATCACATAGTGAATACATGAACTCCTCAAACTACGGTCATCACCGGTAAGTATCCCGATTATTGTCACTTCGGGGTTAACGGATCATAACACATAATAGGTGACTATAGACTTGCACGATAGGATCAAGAACACTCATATATTGATGAAAACATAATAGGTTCAGATCTGAAATCATGGCACTCGGGCCCTAGTGACAAGCATTAAGCATAGCAAAGTCATAGCAACATCAATCTCAGAACATAGTGGACACTAGGGATCAAACCCTAACAAAACTAACTCGATTACATGATAGATCCCATCCAACCCATCACCATCCAGCAAGCCTACGATGGAATTACTCACGCACGACGGTGAGCATCATGAAATTGGTGATGGAGGATGGTTGATGATGACGATGGCGACAGATTCCCCTCTCAGGAGCCCCAACGGACTCCAGATCAGCCCTCCCGAGAGGTTTTAGGGCTTGGCGGTGGGTCCGTATCGTAAACGCGATGATTTCTTCTCTCTGATTTTTTTCTAATCAAAACTCAATATATGGAGGTGGAGTTTGAGTCGGACACGCAACAGGGGGCCCACGAGGTAGGGGCGCGCCCTAGGGGGGCAGGCGCACCCCCACCCTCGTGGCAAGGTGGTGGGCCCCCTGGCCTCCATCTTTTGCAGGTATTTTTCTTATTTTCTGAAAAGTAGCTCCGTGAAGTTTCAGGTCATTCCGAGAACGTTTGCTCCTGCACATAAATAATACCATGGTAGTTCTGCTGAAAACAACGTCAGTCCGGGTTAGTTCCATTCAAATCATGCAAGTTAGAGTCCAAAACAAGGGCAAAAGTGTTTGGAAAAGTAGATACGTTGGAGACGTATCAACTCCCCCAAGCTTAAACCTTTGCTTGTCCTCAAGCAATCCAGTTGACAAACTGAAAGTGATAAAGAAAAACTTTTACAAACTCTGTTTGCTCTTGTTGTTGTAAATATGTAAAGCCAGCATTCAAGTTTTCAGCAAAGATTATAACTAACCACATTTTCAATAACGCTCAGGTCTCAAGTTTACTCGTATCAATAGCATAATCAACTAGTGACCAATAATAATAAATCTCGGATGACAACACTTTCTCAAAACAATCATAATATGATATAACAAGGTGGTATCTCGCTAGCCCTTTCTGAGACCGCAAAACATAAATGCAGAGCACCTTTAAAGACCAAGGACTGACTAGACATTGTAATTCATGGTAAAAGAGATCCAGTCAAGTCATACTCAATGTAAACTAACAGTAATGAATGCAGATGACAGTGGTGCTCTCCAACTGGTGCTTTTTAATAAGAGGATGATGACTCAGCATAAAAGTAAATAGATAGGCCCTTCGCAGAGGGAAGCAGGGATTTGTAGAGGTGCCAGAGCTTGGTTTTTAAATAGAGGTGAATAATATTTTGAGTGGTATACTTTCATTGTCAACATAACAACCAAGATATGGTGATATCTTCCATGCTACACACATTATAGGCGGTTCCCAAATAGAATGGTAAAGTTTATACTCCCCCTTCCACCAACAAGCATCAATCCATGGCTTCCTCGAAACAACGAGTGCCTCTAACTAACAAGAGTCCCAGGGGGAGTTTTGTTTGCAATTATTTTGATTTAGGTTGCATAAAGCATGGGACTGGGCATCCCGGTGACCAGCCATTTATCTCGTGAGTGAGGAGTGGAGTCCACTCCTCTTGAGAATAACCCGCCTAACATGGAAGATACAGACAGCCCTAGTTGATACATGAGCTATTCGAGCATACAAAACAGGATATTTATTTGAAGGTTTAGAGTTTGGCACATACAAATTTACTTGGAACGGCAAGTAGATATCGTATATAGGTAGGTATAGTGGACTCATGTGGAATAACTTTGGGGTTTAAGGGATTGGATGCACAAGCAGTATTCCCGCTTAGTACAGGTGAAGGCTAGCAAAAGACTGGGAAGCGACCAACTAGAGAGCGACAACAGTCATGAACATGCATTAAAATTAATCAACACCGAATGCAGGCATGAGTAGGATATAATCCACCATGAACATAAATATCGTGAAGGCTATGTTGATTTTGTTTCAACTACATGCGTGAACATGTGCCAAGTCGAGTCACTTAAATCATTCAGAGGAGGATACCACCCTATCATACCACATCATAACCATTTTAATAACATGTTGGCACGCAAGGTAAACCATTATAACTCATAGCTAATCAAGCATGACACAACAAACTATGATCTCTAGTTGCCATTGCAAACATGTTTATTCATAATAGGCTGAATCAGGAACGATGAACTAATCATATTTACAAAAACAAAAGAGGTCGAGTTCATACCAGCTTTTCTCATCTCAGCCAGCCCATCATATATCATCATAATCGCCTTTCACTTGCACGACCGAATAGTGTGAATAATAATAATAGTGCACGTGCATTGGACTAAGCTGGAATCTGCAAGCATTCAATAAACAGGAGAAGACAAGGCAATATGGGCTCTTTTGTCAGATCAACAATAGTGCATATAAGAGCCACTTCAACAATTTAATCATGGTCTTCTCCTATCGACCCCCAAAGAAAAGAAAAGAAATAAAACTATTTACACAGGAAAGCTACCAACAAGCAAAAGAAGAACAAGAAATATTTTGGGTTTTTCTTTTTAATTACTACTACAAGCATGGAAATTAAAACTAGCTAAAAGCTACAACTAATTTTTTTGGTATTTCTTAAGGTTTATTAAACACACAATAAGAAAGCATAAAAAGGAAATTAAACTAGCATGGATGATACAATGAAAAAGTATGAGCACCGACATCTAGCAATGAGTGTGTGAACATAAATGTAATGTCGGTGGGAAATACGTACTCCCCCAAGCTTAGGCTTTTGGCCTAAGTTGGTCTATGGCCACGGCTGGCCTGGCGGATATCCATAATAGTAGCTGGGGTCGTACTGTGATGCGGCGGCTATCGCCTGCTGAGTTGCAGCGTGGCGACGAGCGGACTCCTCTCTCCTCTCATACTCATCTGCCTCCTCTCTGGTAATAGTATATCTTCCTCTTGCCTGATAATCAAAGAAGGCGGGAGCAGGGAGAGTAATACGGACAACACGGCGTCTGTCAAAGATTAGTCGATACTGGAGAGGTGATTCGTTCCTCTCGACAAATTGGTGGTGAACCATAGCATTAAAATCTAGATAAGCAGGTGGTAATTCAATATCATCTTCGTGTATGTCTATACCAAGAAAATTAGCTATGCGGGTTGCATAAATTCCTCCAAAGAAATCTCCATTATATTTGTTAAGGTGCAACCTACGTGCAACAATGGCTCCCAAATTATAAGATTGGTCTCCTAACACAGCACTCCTAAGAATACTGAGATCGGGGACACACATGTGACATGCCTCATCCTTACCATTGATGCATCTACTTATGAAGATAGCAAAATAATGTGTAGCAGGAAAGTGAATGCTTCCTATGGTAGCTTGTGTAATATCTCTAGATTCTCCCACAGTTATGCTAGCAAAAAAATCTCTAAATTCAGATTTGCGAGGATCCCTTATACTACCCCATTGTGGAAGTTTGCAAGCAGTGGTAAAATCCTCTAAGTCCATAGTGTAAGAATTATCATAAAGATCAAACAGGACAGTTGGAGAATTACGTGAAGTTGAAAATTCAAACCCCCTCACAAAGGTACTGGTGAGGTTGTGATACTGGCTGCACTTCTCTTCCTCGAAGCTCACGAGATCAGTGTTACGCAAATATGCATTGAATTCTTCTTTAATTCCCGCTCGATCCATAAAGTTCTCAGAAGGCCATTCATAAGGACGCACTAGAGCGTTTCTTGGTGGCTCGTCATCAGCATCACGCATTGCAAGCCTGGGCCCTTGCTTCCTTGAGGAACCACCTTGGAACATTTTCCTAAGCATATTTCTTCCTTTGAAAATTTTTGAAATTTTTTAGTAACTTCAAAATAAAAGTAAACCAAACTCAATAATATTGATAGCAACTACTCCTACAAGTGCCTAGGGCCTATATCATGCATCAAAACAACTTTTGACCATATAAATTTCACATGCAAGCTCAAGAACAGGGTCACCTAAGCAGCAAAAATTTGCAATAAATAAAGCACTAGAACAAAAACTAATTGGACCAATGGAGGAGTCACATACCAAGGAACAATCTCCCCAAGCAGTTTTGTGAGAGGTGCTTTGAGCAAGGAGATCGAAAATGGCAACAAAATGAGCTTGGACTCGGGTTTGAGCTGGATATTCGTGTTTGGGGGAGGAAGGAGTGTGTGGGTGAAAGAATAAGTGGAGGAGGGCCACCGTGGGCCCACGAGGCAAGGGGCGCGCCCAGGGGGTAGGGCGCGCCCTCCACCCTCATGGGCAGGTGGTTGACCCCCCTGTTGTGTTCTCCGTGCCAAATATTCTCAAATATTCTAGGAAAACATATTTAAATTTCAGGGCATTTGGAGAACTTTTATTTTCGAGGTATTTTTATATTGCACGGATAATCAGATAACAGACAGAAAAAATATTTATTTTATTTTACTTAATATAAATAACAGAAAGTAAAAGTGGGTACACAGGGTTGTGCCTTCTAGTTTCATCCATCTCATGATCATCAAAAGGGATCCTCTAATAAGGTTGATCAAGTCTTGTTAACGAACTCATTCCGAATAACATGGAACCGGAGAAATTTCAAATAACACTATGTTACCTCAACGGGGATATGCACATCCCCAATAACAAGAATATCATATTTCTTCTTGATAGTAGGAAGAGGAAATTCAAAACCTCCAAATATAATCTATGGAATTTTTCCAATAGAGTTAATACTATGAACTTGAGGTTGTTTCCTCGGAAAGTGTACCGTATGCTCATTACCATTAACATGAAAAGTGACATTGCCTTTAGTGCAATCAATAACAGCCCCTGCAGTATTCAAAAAGGGTCTCCCAAGACTAATAGACATACTATCGTCCTCGGGAATATCAAGAATAACAAAGTCCGTTAAAATAGTAACGTTTGCAACTACAACAGGCATATCCTCACAAATACCGACAGGTATAGCAGTTGATTTATCAGCCATTTGCAAAGATGTTTCAGTAGCTGTCAACTTATTCAAATCAAGTCTACAATATAAAGAGAGAGGCATAACACTAACACCGGCTCCAAGATCACATAAAGCAGTTTTAACATAATTTCTTTTAATTAAGCATGGTATAGTTGGCACACTGGGATCTCCAAGTTTCTTTGGTATTCCACCCTTAAAATATAATTAGCAATCATGGTGCAAATTTCAGCTTCCGATATCTTTCTTTTATTAGTAATGATATCTTTCATATACTTAGCATAAGGATTGGTTTTGAGCATATCAGTTAATCGCATACGCAAAAAGATAGGTCTAATCATTTCAGCAAAGTGCTCAAAATCCGCATAATCCTTTTTCTTGGATGGTTTGGGAGGAAAAGGCATGGGTTTCTGAACCCAAGGCTCTCTTTCTTTACCATGTTTCCTAGCAACAAAGTATTTCTTATCATAACGTTGATTCTTTGATTGTGGGTTATCAAGATCAACAGCAGGTTCAATTTCTACATCATTATCATTACTAGCTTGAGCATCATCATGAACATTATTATTAGCATTATCACTAGTTTTAGGTTCATTACCAGATTGAGTTTCAGCATCAGAAATAGAAATATCATTTTGATTCTCAGGTGTTTCAACAATAGGATCACTAGAAGCATGCAAAGTCCTATCATTTTTCTTTTTCTTCTTTTTAGCAGAACTAGGTGCATCTATATTATTTCTCTGAGAATCTTGCTCAATTCTCTTAGGGTGGCCTTCAGGATACAAAGGTTCCTGAGTCATTCTACCAGTTCTAGTAGCCACTCTAACAGCATAATCATTATCTTTACTATTCAATTCATTGAGCAAATCATTTTGAGCTTTAAGTACTTGTTCTACTTGAGTGGTAACCATAGAAGCGTGTTTACTAATAAGTTTAAGTTCACCTTTAACATTAGCCATATAATCACCCAAGTGTTTAAGCATATTTGAATTGTATTTCAATTGTCTACCAAAATAAGCATTAAAGTCTTCTTGCTTAGCCATAAATTTATCAAACTCATCTAAGCATGGGCTAGCAAACTTAGTAAATGGGATTTCAGCTTTATCATATCTATAGAGAGAATTTACCTTTACTACCTGTGTCAGGTTATCAAGACCATGAGTCTCTTCAATGGGAGAAGGATTTAGATTATATGTTTCTTCAACAGGCGGTAAATTAAGACCATGTATTTCTTCAATAGGAGGTAAATTCTTAACATCTTCAGCTTTAATACCCTTTTCTTTCATAGATTTCTTTGCCTCTTACATATCTTCAGGACTGAGAAATAGAATACCCCTCTTCTTCGGAGTTGGTTTAGGAATAGGCTCAGGAATTGGCTCCGGAGGTGTCCAATTATTTTCATTTGTCAACATATTATTCAATAGAATTTCAGCTTCATCCGGTGTTCTTTCCCTGAAAACAGAACCAGCACAACTATCCAGGTAATCTCTGGAGGCATCGGTTAGTCCATTATAAAAGATATCAAGTATTTCATTTTTATTAAGAGGATGATCATGTAAAGCATTAAGTAATTGGAGAAGCCTCCCCCAAGCTTGTGGGAGACTCTCTTCTTCAATTTGCATAAAATTATATATATCCCTTAAAGCAGCTTGTTTCTTATGAGCAGGAAATATTTAGTAGAGAAGTAATAAATCATATCCTGGGGACTACGCACACAACCAGGTTCAAGAGAATTAAACCATATCTTAGCATCACCCTTTAATGAGAACGGAAATATTTTAAGGATGTAAAAGTAGCGAGTTCTCTCATCTTTAGTAAACAGGGTAGCTATATCATTTAATTTAGTAAGATGTGGCACAACAGTTTCAGATTCATAACCATGAAAAGGATCAGATTCAACTAAAGTAATTATATCAGGATCAACAGAGAATTCATAATCCTTATCAGTAACACAGATAGGTGAAGTAGCAAAAGCAGGATCAGGTTTCATTCTAGCACTTAGAGATTGCTTACTCCATTTAGATAATAACCTTTTGAGTTCATTTCTATTTTCGCAAGCTAAGATAGCGAAAGAACCTTCTTGATCAAAAACATAACCCTTAGGAATAACAAGTGATTCTTCATCATCACTTTCATCAGTATCATCAGATTCAATATTTTCAATCTCTCTAGCCCTAGCAATTTGTTCATCAAGAAAATCACTAAGTGGCATAGTAGTATCAGGCATAGAGGTAGTTTCATCATAAGTATCATGCATAGCAGAAGTGGCATCATCAATAACATGCGACATATCAGAACGAATAGCAGAAGCAGATGTAGGTGTCGCAAGCTTACTTAAAACAGAAGGTGAATCAAGTGCAGAGCTAGATGGCAGTTCCTTACCTCCCCTCGTAGTTGAGGGATAGATCTTGGTTTTTGGATCTCTCAAGTTCTTCATAATGATAAGCAGATATATATCCCAAGTGACTCAAAGAATAGAGCTATGCTCCCCGGCAACGGCGCTAGAAAGTAGTCTTGATAACCCACAAGTATAGGGGGTCGTAACAGTTTTCGAGGGTAAAGTATTCAACCCAAATTTATTGATTCGACACAAGGGGAGCCAAAGAATACTCTCAAGTATTAGCAGCTAAGTTGTCAATTCAACCACACTTGGAAACTTAATATCTGCAACAAAGTGTTTAGTAGCAAAGTAATATGATAGTAGTGGTATCGGTAGCAAAAGGTAACAGTAGTAAAAGCAATGTTTTTGGTATTTTGTAGTGATGATAGCAAATAGCAACGGGAAAGTAAATAAGCTAAGAACAATATATGGAAAGCTCGTAGGCAATGGATCAGTGATGGAGAATTATGCCGAATGCGGTTCATCATGTAACAGTCATAACCTAGGGTGACACAGAACTAGCTCCAGTTCATTGATATAATGTAGGCATGTATTCCGAATATAGTCATACGTGCTTATGGAAAAGAACTTGCATGACATCTTTTGTCCTACCCTCCCGTGGCAACGGGGTCCTTACGGAAACTAAGGGATATTAAGGCCTCCTTTCAATAGAGAACCGGAACAAAGCATTAACACATAGTGAATACATGAACTCCTCAAACTACGGTCATCACCGGTAAGTATCCTGATTATTGTCACTTCGGGGTTAAGGGATCATAACACATAATAGGTGACTATAGACTTGCAGGATAGGATCAAGAACACTCATATATTGATGAAAACATAATAGGTTCAGATCTGAAATCATGGCACTCGAGCCCTAGTGACAAGCATTAAGCATAGCAAAGTCATAGCAACATCAATCTCAGAACATAGTGGACACTAGGGATCAAACCCTAACAAAACTAACTCGATTACATGATAGATCCTGTCGGTGTCAAAACCGGCGGATCTCGGGTAGGGGGTCCCGAACTGTGCGTCTAGGCCGGATGGTAACAGGAGGCAGGGAACACGATGTTTTACCCAGGTTCGGGCCCTCTTGATGGAGGTAAAACCCTACGTCCTGCTTGATTAATATTGATGATATGGGTAGTACAAGAGTAGATCTACCACGAGATCGAGGAGGCTAAACCCTAGAAGCTAGCCTATGGTATGATTGTTGTATATGGAGTTGATTGTCTACGGACTACAACCCTCCGGTTTATATAGACACCGGATAGGGTTAGGGTTACATAGAGTTGGTTACAATGGTAGGAGATCTTGAATATCCGCATCGCGAAGCTTGCCTTCCACGCCAAGGAAAGTCCCATCCGGACACGGGACAAAGTCTTCAATCTTGTATCTTCATAGTCCAGGAGTCCGGCTGAAGGTATAGTCCGTCTACCCGAACACCCCCTAATCCAGGACTCCCTCAGTAGCCCCTGAACCAGGCTTCAATGATGACGAGTCCGGCGCGCAAATTGTCTTCGGCATTGCAAGGCGGGTTCCTCCTCCAAGTCCTTCATAGAAGATTGTAAACACCAAGAGTAGTGTCCGGCTCTGCAAAATAAGCTTCCACATATTGCCATAGAGAGAATAATATTAACACAAATCAAATCTGCTGACGTATTCCGCAGTGCGTCAACACACTACAGCCAAGTCCTTCACTCGAATCATTTTCACTTTTCCACCTCAGCGTGTTTTGCGAGGCAGTTTCCTTGGCACGTCTTGTCAAAGCAGAGATCGTGTACCCCCCTTTTATGGGATTCTCATCAATACGGACGTGGGTAACCCAACCGCGCCACTTATCACGGCGCTTGGGAGGGAAGCGAGTTTTACTAGGCAGGTGGGGACGCACAACCGCATCCGCCCATATAAGGGGACAAGGATCCACCTTTTTACCTACGCCTTCTTCCTCCTTTGCCTATCCATCTCCTGCGCACCCGAGCTCCAGCGCCCAAGCCCGCACTTCCCACCTCAACCTTCTCCAGCAATGTCCGGAGCGGGAGGCAAGTGGATGGTCTCCTCCGTCATGGAGGGCAAAATCAAGAAGCTAAGGAAGGCCGGATACCTGTCCAAGGACATCGCGCACCGGCTTCCCGAAGAGGGGCAGCTTCTCCCCACCCCAAGGCCCCATGAGAGGGTAGTATTTCTCCCCCACTTCCTCCGTGTACTGGGTTCTCCACTCCACCCATTTGTCCGGGGGCTCATGTTCTACTACGGCCTAGATTTCCACGATCTGGCTCCGAACTTCATCCTCAACATCTCGGCGTTTATCGTCGTGTGCGAGGCTTTTCTCCGCGTCCGCCCCCATTTCGGCCTCTGGCTCAAGACCTTCAACGTCAAGCCCAAGGTGGTGCGCGGCAGCTAGGCGGAGTGCAGAGGTGCCATGGCGGGCAAGATGGCCAACGTCCTATGGTTCGAGGGCTCTTTCGTGGAGACCCTAAAGGGATGGCAATCTGGGTGGTTTTATATCACCGAGCCGCGCGATCCGGAATGGACCGCAGCCCCCGAGTTCTGATCCAGACCCCCCACGCGGCTTATGTCCTAGAAAGAGACGGGCCTGTCATGGGGTGAAAAAAAAGAGGTGACCGGATTGCAAACATGCATCCAGTCCCTGGTGAACAAGCCAGTCCGGCTTGTTAATATAATCCAGGTTATGCTCGTCCGCCGGATCCTCCCGTGCCAACAACGGGATTTTAGTCTGTGGGAGTTTGACCCGGCGCAGCATCAAACCCTCAGCAGGCTCTTCGACACGACGTACGAAGACGCCTGGAAGATGCTATTCAAGGGCGCCGAGGCTCCCGCATCCGCTTTCGAGGACCGTGGATACAGCTCGCAGCGTCACGCTAGCGAGGTAAGCCATCTACACCTTTTACAGGATGTTAAGCTTTTTTCATAGTTTGACTCTATGCGGGATCTAAACTCCCTTACCTTTGACAGGCTTGGCGGGTGATATCCGGACCGATTAACTGTCCGGCTCCGCTGCCCGAAGACCCAGCCCTAGCTCTACTAGTGAAGCTGCTGGTTCCGGCGCCTTATGTGGTGCCGGAGAAGAAGGCCAAGAAGAAGAGGACCACGGGGACTCGAAAGAGTGCCCGCAACGTGGTGGTGTCGGACTCGTCATCTGACGAGTCCGAGACGCCCTCCTCCCGCGAAAACGAGGAGGAGGAAGAAAACTCTCCCCCCCCAGCGGAGGGAGGAGAGAAGAGGAAGGCCGCCCCAATGGGGGAGGCCGAGGAGTCTAGGAAAAGGAAGACCCCTCCGCCGGACTACGCCTCCAACGCCGAAGAGGGCAAAGAGGAGTGGCCAAACAAGGCCAAGCGTCCGGAAAAATCGTAAGTTCGGATATCAGAGTAACTCATGATGTTCCTTTGTTGCACAGCTTTCCCTAATGTCGAATGTAATTATGCAGTCCGCCCCGGGCCGAATTCGACGAATCGTCGGGCGGCTCCCTGGACCCATCGGACGTGAACTCAGTTCCCCCCGCTGTCTCCCCCGCACTGCAGACGACGCCGAAGTGGCGTCGCGACAAGCTCCGGGGCAGGAGGAGGTGGTCCCGGAGGAGCTGCAAGGCAACCTCCCGGACTCCAGGAGTGAAGGGGATAAGGCTCCCCGGGGCTCTCAGCCCGGCTTTGTGCCAGACACCGCACCGGAATCTTCCACAGTTCCGGACCGCGGTAGGAGAACTCCTTCCAAGAGGAGCAAGCCTTCTGAGCCGGCGGCCTCCGTCCAACCAGAGGTGCCGGACAATCTGCTGGAGGTGCTTGACGACGCCTCCATCGACGAGGGGCACCGTACTATTATGAGTACGGTGATCCAGAAGGTTCAGTCCGCCAAGAGCGGATTGGCTGAAGCTTGCGCTAGCCTTCTAACAGGCTTCGAGGTAAGTAAAAATATGTAAAAATATTACCGCATAGACAGTAGCCCCTGTTGCTCTGTTTGGCGTTCGGAAAGAAAAGCCGAATAGAGGATCTATTAAATATCGCAGGAGTCTAACAAAAAGGAGTCAATATGCGTATGCAGGCTTCGCTGCTATCCACCGCCGCACTAACTGCGGAGGTGGGTGTCCTGAAGCAGGACCTCGAGCAGACCGAGCAAGAGCTCGGCCTTGCCAAGCGGCGGCTCGAGGAGGAAGAAGGTAAGAAATACCTTACAGAAAAAGTGCCTATAGAAAGGCTTGATTGCAAAAAGAGTAACAGGATTGTACTGCTTATTGTAGGGGCCACGACTGAGGTGGCGACCCTTAAGCAGGCGCTGTCTGAGGTCGAAAAGAAAACGGCCGCGGAGCGCGCCAAGCGAGACAGACTTGGGGCTCAGGTCGGCGAGGTGCAGCAAGAGCTTCAGGCTCTCATGAAAAAAATGAGAGTTTGGAGCTGGAGTCGAAGGCGCAAGCATCCGAGCTTGCAACGGCCCTAGAGGCTGCCAAGTCTGCCAAGGCCGAAGCCCAAAAGGCCCCCCAAGAGTTGGAGGAGATGAGGAAGATAGAAGCGGGTAAGGCATTCTTTATGCAAAGCAGAAATATAAAAGTGAACTACCTGTTACTTACCCGAATCCGGAGCTCTCCTGGGGCATTCGCAGATCTTCCCCGCAGCGTATCCAACGCCGCCGCATTCTACCAAGCTGAAGAGGGTAGCTCGACGGAGAAGGTGTTCTGGTCTCAGTATTCTGAGGCCGGACACCCTGTGCCCTTGAGTGACCAGCTGAAACAGCTGGTCGAGCTCCACAAGGCGGCCGAGCAGGCCATGAAGGGTTTCATAGTTCGGGTGTGGCCCGGAGAGGCCCTGCCTGGGAGCTATTTCGGACTGGTGCGGCGGCTGGTGGAGGCCTGTCTGAGGCTTGAGGTCATCAAGCGCTCCGTCTGCATCGAAGGTGCCCGTCGGGCCCTTGCCCATGCAAAGGTGCACTGGGGTAAGCTGGACGGTGAGAAGCTTGTGAAGGACGGGCTTCCGCCGGGGAAGGAGCATCGCAAGCCCGAGAACTACTACAAGGATGTTCTTGCAGGTGCCCGCCTTGTGGCGGATCAATGTACCAAGGATGTGATATTTGAATGAACTCGCTCGTGTTTATCCTGTGCGCTGAAAACTTGTTCATATGCGCTAAGCAATGCTTATTGAATTTAAAATATTACTTTCTGTGCGGCCGTTTATCAAAAATTGAGAGATGGCCAGTCGTCGGCTTCTGCCCCCATGCCATTAGTGCTGGGGTGTTCGGGATAAACCTGGGCGCTCTTTTTCCCATAATTGGGTCCTTCGAGGGAGGCGCTCAGCACAACGAACCAGGCAATCGGACTATAATGCTTGAACACTCTCACTTAGCCATAGAACTCTATAATTTTAAATTTCAGTGAAGCCCCTAGTTCGGAAGACTGAGTTCGGGGCGCTATCCACGCCTTGGCCGGACAAAGCCAGCTCCTCGCTCAAAGCGGCATAAGCCTTTAGGGACTCGAAAAAACCTCTCGAACAGCGACCGGTCTCTCGCCACATCATGACAGTCAGTTTTAGCTTTCTCCACTGAGGTGCTTAACCCAGCTGAACCGGGGCACAATCGCAGTGGTTCTCCTAGTGCTACCTTAGCCGATAGAGCGGAACGTAAGGCACCAAAACATAGGAGCCGGGCAAACCCAACTATTGACCCAAATCATGATTCGGAGCCGATGCATATAGTGCTATAAGTTTGGGGTGCCGCACTTGTGGAAGTGTACGGACTTCTCACACCATTATTAGGGGTACTGAAGCCCTTGGCGTGTTTGCCGTACCATGGTGTACGGGTGCAATCATGTCATTTAATAAACATAAATGTGAAAAGAAGACAATGCAAAAAATAGACAAGAAGCTAAGCATTGTTTATAGAGAGGCTATTTATCAAAGCCGAACGATACAAATAGTGCGGTAAGCAAAAGATATTGGACTATTCAGTATGTCCTGACCAGGGGCAGGCCGCGGAATTGTATTTAAAACAGGTATACTGCTCGTAACAGAGACCACCTCGGAGTTCCATAATGCGGCATGGCTTGTCTGCCTCCCTGGATCTTGCATCGTTTGTGCGGCAGTCGAATTGCCGAACAGGTCGTCCGAAGTATGGAGTCCTGAAAGTAAGAAAAAATTAAAAAAGAATCCGGCAGCCCCTAGTACGTTTTAGGCCATATTTTGGGCGTGCCGTTATTGTGCCCCTTCCCCTGTGCCCATGGTATTTCAAGGGCGTAGTTATGTATGCGAGGTACTGGTTTCGCTATGTCGCGAAAGCTGGGGTTGGGGCCGCATTGCTACGCTTGCTCAGAGTGTGCCAGGCGGTTCTGCTGTGGGTTACTCCAGGCGCGCTTGGCAGTGTCTGGCTTTTTAATGGCCGGACTGGAGAATTGCCTGACAAGGCTACTTTGTACCTCCGCTGCGAGAGCCGTCGTATGCTCCTCCGTACGGAGGGAGCGTTCGGTGTTTCCGTTGACCGTAATTACTCCTCGAGGGCCTGGCATCTTGAGCTTGAGATATGCGTAGTGCGGCACCGCATTGAACTTTGTGAATGTGGTTCATCCGAGCAGGGCGTGATAGCGACTGCGAAACGGGACTATATCGAAGATTAACTCTTCGCTTCGGAAATTGTCCGGGGATCCAAAGACCACGTCAAGTGTTACTGAGCCTGTACAGTTGGCTTCTACACCTGGTATAACGCCTTTAAAGCTCGTTCTTGTGGGCTTAATACTTGAGGGATCTATGCCCATTTTCCGCACTGTATCCTGATAAAGCAGGTTCAGGCTACTGCCGCCGTCCATGAGGACTCTTGTGAGATGAAATCCGTCGATGATTGGGTCGAGAACCAATGCGGCGAAGCCGCCATGACGGATGCTAGTGGGATGGTCCCTTCGAACAAAGGTGATCGGGCAGGAGGACCATGGGTTCAACTTTGGGGCGACTGGCTCCATCGCGTATACGTCCCGTAGCGCACGCTTCCGCTCCCGCTTGGGAATGTGGGTTGCGTATATCATGTTCACCGTCCGCACTTGTGGGGGAAAGCCCTTCTGTCCATTGTTGTTCGGCAGCTTGGGCTCCTCGTCGTCGCTGTGCAGCCCCTTGTCTCTGTTTTCGGCCCTTAACTTGCCTTCCTGCTTGAACACCCAACAATCCCTGTTAGTGTGATTGGCTGGCCTTTCAGGGGTGCCATGTATCTAGCACAAGCGATCGAGTATTCGGTCCAAACTGGACGGGCCCTGAGTATTCTTTTTGAATGGCTTTTTCCGCTGACCGGATTTATAGCCTTTGAATCCGGCATTGACTGCCGTGTTTTCATTGCTGTCGCTGCTAACACGGCGTTTTTGCTTATTCCGATGTGTCCTGCCACTTTTGTCCTTGGTATCCGAATTACCAGGGTTCTTTGATAAGTTGTTACTGCGAGCTAGCTAGTTGTCTTCTCCCGCGCAAAAGCGGGTCATGAGTGTCGTGAGGGCTGCCATGGATTTCGGCTTTTCCTGTCCCAGGTGCCGGGCAAGGCACTCGTCGCGGATGTTATGCTTGAAGGCTGCTAGGGCCTCTGCGTCCGGACAGTCGACTATCTGATTTTTCTTTGTTAGGAACCGTGTCCAGAATTGTCTGGCCGATTCCTCTGGCTGCTGAATTATGTGGCTTAAGTCGTCGGCATCCGGTGGTCGCACGTAAGTGCCCTGGAAGTTGTCGAGGAATGCGGCTTCCAGGTCCTCCCAAGAACCGATTGAGTCTGTTGGCAAGCTGTTAAGCCAATGCCGGGCCGGTCCTTTAAGTTTGAGCGGGAGGTATTTGATGGCGTGTAGATCATCGTTGCGTGCCATGTGGATGTGAAGGAGATAATCCTCGATCCATACCGCCGGATCTGTTGTGCCATCATATGATTCGATGTTTACGGGTTTGAAACCCTCTGGGATTTTATGATCCATTACTTCATTCATGAAGCATAGCGGGTGTGTGGCGCCTCTGTACTGGGCTATATCACGACGCAGCTCGGAAGAGCTATGTCTGTTGTGTTCGGCCCGGCCGGATTTGTTGTATCCGGAGTGAAGATCATTGTCACATGCCGTAGGGCGCCTGCGCGATCCGTAGATCGATCTTGTTTGTCTTGCCTTATCCTCCAGTATGTCTCGCAGGTCTGGCGCATTTTCCCGTGCCTTAGTTGAGCGGCGTCGGGGCATGGCTTGGGTGGAGGGCCGATAGGCCTCTCTGTCGCGGCCGCGAGGTGGCCGGTCTGCCATGTCATGCGCTGGTGATGTAGGTGCTTCCTCCTCTGATCGGGGTAGCGGCCTGCGCTTCGGGTAACTCTTGGAGGGACGTTCGAGTTCATACTCTTCGGCCGCAAGGACTTCAGTCCATCTGTCAGCTAGCAAATCTTGGGCAGCTCTAAGCTGTTGCTGCTTTTTCTTGAGGCTGCTTGCCGTGGCTAAAAGCCTGCGTTTAAAACGCTCTTGTTCGGCGGGGTCTGATGGTATGACGAATTCGTCGTCATCGAGGCTTGCCTCGTCTTCGGAGGGAGGCATATAGTTATCGTCCTCGACCTCTCGATCTGCCGCTCTCTCATGAGGGCTGGCTTCTCCATCTTCCTGTGCTGAATCTTGCTGAAGTGGGTGTTCTCCGGCGCTATCCGGGGTAGTATTATCTCCCGTGCCGGAATCACCGTTTTTGCTTTGGCGGGATTTAGAGCGGCGCCGCTGACGCCGGCGCTTTGGCTGTTTCTTGGGGGCATCATCCCCCACTGTTCCATCGCCATCTCCATCTTTTGGAGTATCCACCATATATATGTCATATGACGAGGTGGCCTTCCAGTGCCCTATAGGTGCTGGTTCCTGTTCGTCTCCTACATCGTCGTCCATGCCGTTGATGTCTTCGGAGCTGAAGTCAAGCATGTCGGTTAGATCGTCGACACTGGCTACAAAGTGGGTGGTGGGTGGGCTTTGAATTTCCTCATTGTCCGTATCCCACCCTTGCTGGCCGTAGTCCGGCCAGGGCTCTCCTAATAAAGAGAGAGACTTAAGAGAATTCAGGATGTCGCCGAAATGCGAATGCTGAAAGATGTCTGCGGCGGTGAACTCCATTATCGGCGCCCAATCGGATTCGATTGGCAGGGGTGCGGGGGGTTCGGAGTCCGGAAAGGAGTCCGGATCCTCGGAGTCACGGATCATGCAGAGTGCGGGGCTAGCGTTCGGCTCGATCGCCTTTGAGATTGCAGCCCCCGAGGTGACGTCCGACCGCTCATCCTCGATTGGCGCAATAGGCTCCGAGTTAGGGGTCGGAACCGATGCGTGTGCGGCCTCCAGGACACTGTCCGGAGGCAGAGCTAGATCATGCCCCTCGAGATAGTGCGGCACGCTTGGCCGTGGCTCAAACCCGTCGAAGATCAAGTCTCCGCGGATGTCAGCCATGTAGTTTAAGCTTCCAAAGCTGACTTGATGGCCAGGGGCGTAGCTTTCGATCTGCTCCAGGTGGCCGAGCGAATTGGCCCGCAGAGCGAAGCCGCCGAAGATGAAGATCTGTCCGGGGAGAAAAGTCTCACCCTGGACCGTATCGCTGTTGATGATCAAAGGAGCCATCGGGCCTAAAGGCGACGACACAGAGGAACTCTCAATGAAAGCACCAATGTCGGTGTCAAAACAGGCGGATCTCGGGTAGGGGGTCCCGAACTGTGCGTCTAGGCCGGATGGTAACAGGAGGCAGGGAACACGATGTTTTACCCAGGTTTGGGCCCTCTTGATGGAGGTAAAACCCTACGTCCTGCTTGATTAATATTGATGATATGGGTAGTACAAGAGTAGATCTACCACGAGATCGAGGAGGCTAAACCCTAGAAGCTAGCCTATGGTATGATTGTTGTATATGGAGTTGATTGTCTACAGACTACAACCCCCCGGTTTATATAGACACCGCATAGGGTTAGGGTTACATAGAGTTGGTTACAATGGTAGGAGATCTTGAATATCCGCATCGCCAAGCTTGCCTTCCATGCCAAGGAAAGTCCCATCCGGACACGGGACGAAGTCTTCAATCTTGTATCTTCATAGTCCAGGAGTCCGGTTGAAGGTATAGTCCGGTTACCCGAACACCCCCTAATCCAGGACTCCCTCAGATCCCATCCAACCCATCACCGTCCAGCAAGCCTACGATGGAATTACTCACGCACGGCGGTGAGCATCATGAAATTGGTGATGGAGGATGGTTGATGATGACGATGGCGACGGATTCCCCTCTCCGGAGCCCCGAACAGACTCCAGATCAGCCCTCCCGAGAGGTTTTAGGGCTTGGCGGCGGCTCCGTATCGTAAAATGCGATGATTTCTTCTCTCTGATTTTTTTTCTCATCGAAACTCAATATATGGAGGTGGAGTTGGAGTTGGAGACGCCACAGGGGGCCCACGAGGTAGGGGGCGCGCCCTAGGGGGGCAGGCGCGCCTCCCACCCTCATGGCAAGGTGGTGGGCCCCCTGGCCTCCATCATTTGGAGGTATTTTTCTTATTTTCTGAAAACTAGCTCCGTGAAGTTTCAGGTCATTTCGAGAACGTTTGCTTCTGCACATAAATAACACCATGGTAGTTCTGCTGAAAACAGCGTTAGTCCGGGTTAGTTCCATTCAAATCATGCAAGTTAGAGTCCAAAACAAGGGCAAAAGTGTTTGGAAAAGTAGATACGTTGGAGACGTATCAAACCCACATTCCCAAGAGGGAGCGGAAGCGTGCACTAAGGGACGTCTATGCGATGGAGCCCGTCGCCCCAAAGTTCAACCCATGGTCTGCTTGCCCGATCACCTTTGATCACAGGGACCACCCCACTAGTATCCGTCATGGCGGATCCGCCGCACTGGTCCTAGACCCCATCATCGATGGATTTCACCTCACTCGAGTCCTTATGGACGGCGGTAGCAGCATGAACCTGCTCTATCAGGATACAGTGCGAAAAATGGGCATCGATCCCTTGAGGATCAAACCCACGAAAACCACCTTCAAGGGCGTCATCCCAGGTGTAGAGGCCCATTGCATGAGCTCAATCACACTGGAAGTGGTCTTCGGATCACCGGACAACTTCCGAAGTGGGGAGTTAATCTTCGACATCATCCCGTTTCGTAGTGGCTATCATGCACTGCTCGGACGAACTGCATTTGCAAAATTCAATGCAGTACTGCATTACGCATACCTCAAGCTCAAGATGCCAGGACCTCGGGGGGTCATAACAGTGAATGGAAACACAGAACGCTCGCTCCGCACGAAAGAGCACACCGCGGCCCTCGCAGCAGAAGCACAAAGCAGCCTTTCAAGGCAAACCACTAATTCGGCGATACATCCCCCTAATACCTTCAAGCGTGTCCGGAGTAAACTGCACCAGGATCGCCTGGCACGTTCAGAGCTCGCCTAGAAATTCGGCCCCCGTCCCTGTCCCAGTCAAGCGACGAAATTTGTGTCGCGCGTACATAATTACGCACTGAAAATGCCATGGACATAGGCGGGGGCACGATCAGGGCACGTCCCACAATGCAGCTTAACCACCCTAGGGGCTGTATATCTTTATCATTTCTTTTCTCTTTCAGGGCCTAACTCTCTGGAAGCCCTTTCCGGCAGGATGATTGCCGGACAAATTACGGGAAGGAACAACCAAGGCGGCAAGAAGCTAAGATGTACACGGGAACCCCCAGGTGGTCTCTAATAATAATACCTGCTTTCTACTATCAATACACAGCTTGCCCTTGGATAGGACATTTCGAATAGTCCAACTTTCTGCTTATTGCACTACCTGTACCAGTACGCTTCGACGTATTATTTAGATAACAATGCATAGCATTAGTCTATTATTGCATTATTCATTCTTTTTTCCTTTATGTCCATTTATGACAATCCGCACCCGTAAATTCGAGTACGGTCAGTACGCCAGGGGCTTTCGTTTACCCCATAATACGGCGCGAGAAGTCCGAACACTTTCAACAGCGCGGCACCCCGAACTTATAGCATTATATGCATCAGCTTCGAATCATGTCTTGGATCAATAGTTGGGTTTGCCCAGCTCCCATGCTTTGGTACCTTATGTTCCGCTATAACGGCTAAGGTAGCGGTGGGAGAACTACTGTGATTGTGTCCCGGTTCTTCCAGACGAGCACCTCAGTAGAGAAAGCCAAAAACGGACTGTCATGATAAGGCGAGAGACTGGTCGCTGTTCGAGAGGTCTCAAGTCCTTAAAGACTTTTTCCGCTTCGGGCGAGCAGTCGGCCTTGTCCGGCTTAGGCGTGTATAGCGCCCCAAATTCGTCCTTCCGAATACCAGGGGCTTCGCCAAAATTTAAAATTGTAGACTTCTATGGCTAAGTGAGAGTGATAAAGCATTATAGTCCGATTGCCTGGTTCGTTGCGCTGAACACCTCCCTTGAAGGACCCAAAATTGGGGTAAAGAGTGCTCAGGTTTATCCCAAACACCCAGTACTAGTTACATGGGGGCAGAAGCCGACGACTGGCCAACTCTCAGATTTTATAAACGGCCGCACAGAAGGTAATATTTTAAATTAAAAAAGCGTTGCATAGCGCAGATGAACTTGTTTCATATTACAGGATCACACGAGCATGTTCATTAAAAAATTACATCCCTGGCACATTCATCCGCCACAAGGCGGGAACCCTTTAGGACACTCTCATAATACATCTCGGGGCAGCGATGCTCCTTGCCCTCCGGTGGCCCCTCCTTCACTAGCTTCACGGCGTCCAGCTTCGCCTAGTGCACCTTCGCCCGGGCAAAAGCCCTGCGCGCACCCTCGATGCAGACGGACCGCTTTATGACTTCAAGCCATGGGCAAGCGTCGACGAGCCGCCTCACCAGACCGAAGTAGCTGCTGGACAGGGACTCGCCAGGCCACATCCGGACTATAAGGCCCCTCATGGCTTGTTCGGCCGCCTTGTGAAGCTCGACCAACTGCTTCAGCTGGTCGCTCAAGGGAACGGGGTCTTCGGTCCCAGTATACTGAGACCAGAACAACTTCTCCGTCGAGCTCCCCTCCTTAGCTCGGTAAAACTCTGCGGCATCCAGTACACTACGGGGATGATCTACAAAC
Source organism: Triticum urartu (assembly GCF_056163025.1). NCBI lineage: Eukaryota > Viridiplantae > Streptophyta > Magnoliopsida > Poales > Poaceae > Triticum > Triticum urartu. The sequence goes on along the minus strand of NC_141874.1, from coordinate 502,762,121 downwards.
GCTCCTGGAGAGCTCCGAACTCGGGTAAGAAAAAGGAAAGTTTCCTTCACATGCTTACTTTGCATAATGAATGCCTTAGCCGCTGCTATCTTCTTCACTGCATCAATCTCCTGGAGGGCCTTGTGGGCTTCAGCCTTGGCGCTCCGGGCGCTTTCGAGCGCCTTCTCAAGCTCGGACTCTCGCGTCTTAGAGTCAAGCGCCAAGGACTCGTGTTTCTTGGCGAGAGCCTCGAGCTCTTGCTGCACCTCGCCCACTCGGGCTTCTTGTTTCTCCCGCTCAATGCGCTCTTTGGCCGCTTTGTCTTCGGCCTCGGACAGCGCCTTCTTCAGGGTCGCCACTTCGGTCGTGGCCCCTGGAAAATTCATGATGATCCTGTTACTTTACACCCGAACTTCTTTTATTTTATATAGACAAGGTATTGCTTACCTTTGCTCTCCTCGAGCTGCCTCTTGGTAAGGCCAAGCTCGTTCTCGGACCGCTCCAGGTCCTGCTTCAGCGCAGAGACCTTCGTAGTACATGCAACAGCGGCCAGCAGCGAAGCCTGCACATACACATAGATATATTCTGATTAGACTCCTGAGTCATCATTTGATCCTCTATTCAGCCTTTCTACTCGAACGCGGAACAGAGCATCAGGGGCTACTATCTATGTTGTACTATTTTCTTATATTTTGATTGCTTACCTCAAAGCCTATTAGGAGGCTGGCGCAAGCTTCAGTCAGTCCGTTTTTGGCGGACGGAACTTTCTCGATCATCGCACTCATGATAGTACGATGCTCTTCGTTGATGGAAGCGCCGCGAAGCGCTTCCAGCAAGTTGTCCGGTGCCTCTGGATAGACAGAGGACACCGGCACGGGAGGCTTGCCCCCCTTAACGGGGGGTCGCCCATCGGAGTCCGGAACCACCAAAGATTCCGGTGCAGTGTTCGGCTGGGGGCCGAACCTGGAGCCCACGGGACTCCGGCTCCCTTTGCGCCCAGGGTCTGGAAGGTCGCCTCGAGGCGCCCCCAGGACTGCCTCCCCTTGGCCCGGTGCCTGTTGAGACAACACCTCGACGTTGTCCGCAAGGCAAGGGGTGGAGGCGGTCAGAAGAGAACCGTTGTTCATATCCGACGAGTCCAACGAACCGCTCAACGAAGATACGTCAAGATGAGCTCGGGACGGACTGCATAATCATGTTCGGCATGAGGAGAAGCAGTGCAATAAAACATACCATGAATTACTATGGTGTCCGGATACTTACGACTTCGCCAGGGGCTTGACCCTGGGTAGCCACTCGTCGCCGCTGTAGGCGGCCGTCGTGGAGCAGTCCGGAGGGAGGGTCCTGCCCTTCTTGGACCCTTCGGCCTCCCCGGTTGGGTCGGCCTTCCTTTTCTTGTCTCCCCCGGCTGGGGGGGACTTTCCTCTTCCTCCTTCTCGTTTTCGTGGGAGGAGGGCGCGTCGGAGTTATCGAACGATGAGTCCGATACAACCTTGCGCCAGAGACCCTTTTGGGTCCTCGCGGCCTTCTTCTTGGCCTTCTTCACCGGCACCGCGTAAGGTGTCGGAACCAGCATCTCCGTCAGGAGAGCATCTGCAGGATCTTCTGACAGGGGGGCGGGGTAATCGATCTGCTCCACTGTCTTCACCCAGTCCTATTAAAGGCATGGAAGGCTTAGATCCCGCACATGATTAAACTGGGGCAAATGGATACCCTGTGAAATATAAAAACTTACCGGATTGGCGCGGCGCTTTGCGCTGAGTCTGCGGTCCTCGGTGAGGGAAGGAGGTACCTTGGCGCCCTTGAACAGCACCCTCCAGACGTCCTCGTGTGTCGTGTCATAGAGCTCTCGCAGCATCTGGTGCTTGGCCGGGTCGAACTCCCACAAGTTGAATACCTGTTGTTGACATGGGAGAATCCGGCGGAAGAGCATGACCTGGACCATGTTGATGAGCTTGATTTTCTTGCTCATCATGTTCTTGATGCAGGTCTGGAGTCTGGTCAGCTCTACCGAGGAACCCCAGGACATGTCCTTCTCTTTCCAGGAGGTGAGCCGTGTGGGGATTCTGGATCGGAATTCGGGGGCCGCCACCCAGTTGGTGTCGCGCGGCTCGGTGATGTAGAACCACCCCGATTGCCACCCCTTTATGGTCTCCACATAGGAGCCTTCAAGCCAAGTGACATTAGGCATCTTGCCCACCATGGCGCCTCTACACTTCGCTTGCTGGCCGACCACCACCTTCGGTTTGACATTGAAGGTCTTCAGCCACAGGCCAAAATGGGGCTTGATGCGGAGGAAGGCCTCGCACATGACGATAAACGCTGAGATGTTGAGGATGAAATTGGGGGCCAGATCATGAAAATCCAGCCCGTAGTAGAACATGAGCCCGCGGACAAATGGGTGGAGAGGAAATCCCAGTCTGCGGACAAAGTGGGTAAGAAAAACTACCCTCTCATGGGGTTCGAGCGTTGGGATGATATGCCCCGCATCTGGCAGCCGGTGCGCGATATCCGCAGCCAGATATCCGGCTTCCTGTAACTTTTTGATGTTCTCCGTGACGGAGGAGACCATCCACTTGCCTCCTGCTCCGGACATGCTTGGAGTGGTTTGAGAAGAAGAACACGAGCTTGGGTGCTAGAGCTCGAGTGTGCGGGAATGGGTAAGCAAGGAGGAGGAAGGCGTGGGTGAAAAGAGTGAATCGTTGTCCCTTTATAAGGGCGGAGCAGGCGATGCGCCTCCCCACTTGCCTGGTAAAATCGCTTATTCCCCAAGCACCGTAATTGATGGCGTGGATGGGTTACCCACGTCTGTATTGATGAGAATCTCATAATAAGGGGAACACGATCTCTGCTTTGACAAGACGTGTCAAGAAAACCGCCTCGCGATATGTGCGGTGCTGGTTGAGAAAAACGGTTCGAATAATGACCGGGCCATGGCGTGATGTCATGCTGTCAGAACGCGTCAGCAGATTAGATTTGTGGAAATATTATTCTCTACGGTGGTATGTGGAACTTGTTTTGCAGAGCCGGACACTATCCTTGTGTTCAAAATCTTCCATGGAGTATTCGGAGGAGGAACCCGCCTTGCAATGCCGAAGACAATACTACGCGCCGGACTCATCGTCATTGAAGCCTGGTTCAGGGGCTACTGAGGGAGTCCTGGATTAGGGGGTCTCCGGACAGCCGGACTATATCCTTTAGCCGGACTGTTGGACTATGAAGATACGAGATTGAAGACTTCGTCCTGTGTCCAGATGAGACTCTCCTTGGCGTGGAAGGCAAGCTAGGCAATACGGATATGTAGATCTCCTCCCTTGTAACAGACTCTGTGTAACCCTAGCCCCCTCCGGTGTCTATATAAACCAAAGGTTTTAGTCCGTAGGACAACATACAATCATACCATAGGCTAGCTTCTAGGGTTTAGCCTCTACGATCTCGTGGTAGATCAACTCTTGTAATACTCATATCATCAAGAATAATCAAGCAGTACGTAGGGTATTACCTCCATCAAGAGGGCCCGAACCTGGGTAAACATCGTGTCCCCTGCCTCCTGTTACCATCCGCCTTAGACGCACAGCTCGAGACCCCCTACCCGAGATCCGCCGGTTTTGACACCGACAGTCATACACTCAACATAAATGGTTTATTGAATCTCGATCGTAGTGATACGCATATTCATAATATTGAAGCCAAAAGATGCAAAGTTAATAATGATAGTGCAACTTATATGTGGCACTGCCGTTTAGGTCATATTGGTGTAAAGCGCATGAAGAAACTCCATGCTGATGGACTTTTGGGATCACTTGATTGTGAATCATTTGATGCTTGTGAACCATGCCTCATGGGCAAGATGACTAAGACTCCGTTCTCCGGAACAATGGAGTGACCCACTGACTTATTGGAAATAATACATACCGATGTATGCGGTCCGATGAGTGTTGAGGCTCGCGGCGGGTATTGTTATTTTCTGACATTCACAGATGATTTGAGAAGATATGAGTATATCTACTTAATCAAACACAAGTCTGAAACGTTTGAAAAGTTCAAAGAATTTCAGAGTGAAGTGGAGAATCATCGTAACAAGAAAATAAAGTTTCTATGATCTGATCACGAAGACAAAATATTTGAATTACGAGTTTGGCCTTCAGTTGAAACAATGTCGAATAGTTTTGCAACTCACATGTAACGCCCTCGATGCGGCTATATCTCCCACGTGTCGAAGCACGACTTAGAGGCATAACCGCATTGAAAGCAATGTCGCAAGTGAGGTAATCTTCACACAACCCATGTAATACATAACGGAAAGAGATACATAGTTGGCTTACAATCGCCACTTCACACAATACATGAATAAAGCATTACAACATCCAAATACAATCAAGGTCCGACTATGGAACCAAAATAAAAGAAGAACCCCAAATGCGACACGGTCCCCGATCGACCCCAACTGGGCTCCACTACTGAACAACTAGAACGAAACAACACAAAGGACCAGATTTTGATCGAGCTCCTCCTGAGCTTGATTGCGTCATCTGCACGGACTCATCGGCACCTGCAAGCTGGTTTTGGAAGTATCTGTGAGCCACAGGGATTCAGCAATCTCGCACCCTCTTGATCAAGACTATTTAAGCTTATGGGTAAGGTAAAAGATATGAGGTGGAGCTGCAGCAAGCGACGAGCATATATGGTGGCTAACATATGCAAATGAGAGCGAGAAGAGAAGGCAAAGCACGGTCTATAAAAGTATGATCAAGAAGTGATCCTAGAACAACGTACGTCAAGCATAACTCCAACACCGTGTTCACTTCCCGGACTCCGCCGAGAAGAGACCATCACGGTTACACACGCGGTTGATGCATTTTAATTCAGGTCAACTTTAGGTTTTCTACAACCGGACATTAACAAATTCCCATCTGCCCATAACCGCGGGCACGGCTTTCGAAAGTTCAAATCCCTGCAGGGGAGTCCCAACTTAGCCCATCACAAGCTCTCATGGTCAACGAAGGATATTCCTTCTAGCAGGAAGACCCGATCAGACTCGGAATCCTGGTTACAAGACAATTCGACAATGGTAAAATAAGACCAGTAAAGCCACCCAGATGTGCCGAGAAATCCCGATAGGAGCTGCACATATCTCATTCTCAGGGCACACCGGATGAGCCAGACGTCGGGTGGGCCAGCCCAGAGTTGCCCCTGGTAGCTCCGGACATCGCTCAGTTTGGACCAACACTTAGAGGAGCACTGGCCCGGGGGTTTAATAAAGATGACCCTTGGGCAGGCCTACCCAAGGGAAATAAAAAGGCTAGGTGGCGAATGGTAAAACCAATGTTGGGCCATGCTGGAGGAGTTTTATTCAAGGCGAACTGTCAAGGGGTTCCCATTATTACCCAACCGCGTAAGGAACGCAAAATCCAGGAACATAACACCGATATGACGGAAACTAGGGCGGCAAGAGTGGAACAAAACACCAGGAATAAGGCCGAGCCTTCCACCCTTTACCAAGTATATAGATGCATTAATTAAATAAGATATATTGTGATATCCCAATAAGTAAGCAATGTTCCAACAAGGAAAGAATCTCCATGTTCCAACAAGGAACGACTTCAATCTTCACCTGCAACTAACAACGCTATAAGAGGGGCTGAGCAAAGCAGTAACATAGCCAAACAACGGTTTGCTAGGACAAGGTGGGTTAGAGGCTTGGCTCAACAATATAGGAGGCATGATAAGCAAGTGGTAGGTATCGCAGCATAGGCATAGCAAAAGAGCGAGCATCTAGCAAAGCAAAGATAGAAGTGATTTCGAGGGTATGATCATCTTGCCTGAAATCCCGCAAGGAAGAAGAACGAGTCAATGAAGAAGACAAACGGACGTAGTCGAACGGGTCCTCACAAACGCGACGTTACCGGAACCAACCCGAAGAAGCAAACACCGGAAAGAAGCACACAACATAGTAAACAAACAACACATGAACATGGTATGATATGCGGAATGCGGTATGCCATGCATATGCATGATTTGCAAGGGAATGAATGAACCTGGACTCAACTTGGAAATCCCAGTGTGCCACTGGAAAGGTGAGATGAAATCGCTTGAAAACGATATAAAGATCACCAGAATCGGAGTTACGGTTTGGAAATGGCAAGCAATTCAAATATGGCACCGGTCTGCGATAAACAGCAAGTAGCCATCTAAATGCATCAAGATGAACATGCTACAGCACTCAAACATGGAAACAAAATACATGGCAGGAAATCCATTCATGATGCTTAACAAAAGAGGAACACTGAGCTATGGCCAATTCATCCATTAACAGGTCCAAACAAGCATGGCAAAAATGCATTTGGTAAACAGATTTCAGACTTAGTGAAATTAACACTTGTCTGGAATTTCAGATCAGGTAGCACACTTTGGAGCAACAAAACTATATGCTACAGGACCTTAACATGGAAAAGTAAAGCATAGCATGGAGCTACTCAAAGAGCTTAACAAAAGTCCCTTAGTGACCTTGAGCCAAAAGGGATCATAAAATACATTTACAAGCATGTGAACATGGCAAAAACATAATCAGTTCTCAGACTTAGTGAAAACTGGAGCATGCTGAAAACAGATATCAAGTAGGCATGTTTACGAGCTCGATGCATTCACTACAGAGCATGTCATGACAATCTAAGCATACATCCATCAAGAATACACATAGTATGAGCTAGACATGGCAAGAACAATAACATAGCATGCACGGATCAACTACCACATCATCGGGAAAATCGCTAACAAGTAGACAATCTGCCCAGATTCACGAAATGACAAAAGTAGAGCTCGATTGACTCAAGCTAGGGTGCTCCATAATTGCAAACAAAGACATGGATGGATAGAGCACTACAAGATTAACAAATCATCCTTACTGATCATCCTCAAAAGAGGCACGGATCACTAGGAAACAACATGAACATATGGCATAATGAGATAAACAGACCAAGGACTTAGTGGAATTGCTAATTCCCTGAAATCAGCATTAACAAGTGCACCACTTTGCAAGCTTGTGCTAGTTACCACACACATCACAAAAGTACATGGATGGCACCACTGGAAAGATGGCAAAACCTATAACAAAACATATGTAGAGCTCCTGGGCATATCATGCACACAATAATCATGGCAAAAATGACAAAAATCTAAATGGAGCAGCAGATCTGACAATTATCTCAACTAGCATAATTCCAACAGAATTTCGGGCATCAAGATGAACTCAAATGAGAATGATGCAATGAGATGAAATGATGTACTCTCTGAGACGAACATTTTGATATGCTATATGCATGAATCAGAGCTACGGATGCAAAGTTACGACATGATGAACATGGGCATGTGAATTTGGTAATTTCGGGGACTTAGTAGAAATTACCACTCCGAAAACAGATCTAGGGTTTGGACCCGGGTGCACGCAGATCGAGGTGGAGCCGGATCTTCGCCGGAGTTGGCGCCGGAGAACAGTTGAGGTGGTGGCCGGGCTCGAGGTCGCCGGATCCGGTCCGGCCCGACCGGATCCGTGACGAGCGACGGCGGAGGCGGTTCACGGTGCCTCGGCGGAGGCAGGGCGAGGCACATGGCGGCGACGGCGGGGCCTTCCGGTGGCGGGGCGGCGGAGCATCTGGCGGCGGCGATGGGGAAGCGCCTGGTGGCGGCGGCGGGGTGCCTCAGCGGGCGGCGCGGAGCCAGCAGAGGCGGGCGGCGGCGCACCGGGCCCGGAGGGCCGCGGTCGGGCTCGCGGGCCCGCGGTGGGGAGGCGCGGGGCGCCGGGACGCGTGGCGGCGTCCGGTTGGCCGAGGGCGGCGGCCGGCTGACGTGGCACGCTCCGATTGGGCGAGGCGACATGGAGGGGAGCGGCGGACATGTCCGGTGCGGCGCAGATGCGTCCGGACGCGCGGAAGAGGAGTGGATCTAGGTTTTGACCGCGAATTTTGGAGGGGGAGGAGTATATATAGGCCTAGAGTGAGCTAGGAGAGTCCAAATGAGGTGTGGTTTTCGGCCACGCGATCATGATCGAACGCTCTAGGAGATGGAGAGGGTTTAGGTGGGTTTGGGGACAAATTGGAGGGGTGTTGGGCTGCAACACTCATGAGGCCTTTTTGGTCCCTCGGTTAACCGTTGGAGTATCAAACGAAGTCCAAATGGCACGAAACTTGACAGGCGGTCTACTGGTAGTAAACCAAGGCCGCTTGGCAAGTCTAGGTCCAAACCGGAAATGTTTAATCCCCACACATGAAAGAAAGATAGAAATGACCACCGGAGGAGAACAGAGCGCCGGAATGCAAAACGGACAACGGGGAAAATGCTCGGATGCATGAGACGAACATGTATGCAAATGAAATGCACATGATAACATGATATGCAATGCATGACATGCAAGCAATGACAACGCAAGAACAGCGAATAACTACACGACACCTGGCACATCGGTCTCGGGGCGTTACATCACACCACCTGGAACACCACAGCGTAATGGTGTGTTCGAACGTCATAACCATACTTTATTAGATATGGTGCGATCTATGATGTCTCTTACCGATTTACCACTATTCCTTTGGGGTTATGCATTAGAGACAGCTGCATTCACGTTAAATAAGCCACCGTCTAAGAATCCGTTGTGATGACACCGTATGAACTGTGGTTTAGCAAGAAACCTAAGCTGTCATTTCTTAAAGTTTGGCGTTGCGATGCTGATGTGAAAAAGTTTCAGCCTGATAAGCTCAAACCCAAATCGTAGAAGTGCGTCTTCATAGGATACCCAAAAGAAACTATTGGGTACACCTTCTATCACAGATCCGAAGGCAAGATCTTTGTGGCTAAGAGTGGATCCTTTCTAGAGAAGGAGTTTCTCTCGAGAGAAGTGAGTGGGAGGAAAGTAGAACTTGATGAGGTAATTGTACCTTCTCCCGAATTGGAAAGTGGTTCATCACAGAAATCAGTTCCAGTGATGCCTACACCAATTAGTGAGGAAGTTAATGATGATCATAAAACTTTAGATCAAGTTACTACCAAACCTCATAGGTCAAACAGAGTACGTTCCGCACGAGAGTGGTACGGTAATCCTGTTCTGGAAGTTATGTTACTAGACCATGACGAACCTACGAACTATGAGGAAGTGATGATGAGCCCAGATTCCGTGAAATGGCTTAAGGCCATGGAATCTGAGATGGGATCCATGTATGAGAACAAAGTATGGACTTTGATTGACTTGCCCGATGATCGGCGAGCCATTCGGAATAAATGGATCTTCAAGAGGAAGACAGACGCCGATAGTAGTGTTACTATCTACAAAGCTTGAAAGGGATTGACAACCCCTTTAACACGTCGAGTTGCGAGGGGCTGTTTATGTTGTGTTGCTTGGTTCTCCTACTAGTTCGATAACATTGGTTTCGTATCTGAGGGAAATACCTACCGCCGTTGTGCTGCATCATCCCTTCCTCTTTGGGGAAATACCGACGTAGCTTCAAGAGACATCAAACCCCCTCCCCTATGTTAGGTCGGTTGTTAGGCCGTTAGGAAAGGTGTAGGATCAATTTCGCCATTGCTCAACGCACCCTCGGTGTCGACTAGGTTATAATGAACGCACGGATGAAGCTGGTAGTTTAGGTAGCAGCATTGATAGCTGTGATTCAGGCGTGGCTCATATTGATACACAAGAGAGTCGTTCGTCGTGGTGATAAGCTTGTCATCCATTATGGCCTAGTGTTAATCTGGGGCTAGGAGAGGATGGTTAATCTGAACTACATCTACAACTGCAACTACACAGAGGCTTTGTGGATGTTTTGAATGAAAAGATCACCTTTGGCTGGACTTGTGCAGACCTTCAGGAGCAGGAGGATGCTACAAGATAGCATCCACACTAGTGTGGAAGAGCAAGTAGCCATGTTCCTCCATGTTGTTGGTCATAACCAGAGGTTCAAGGTTATGCAAACACATTCAGAAGATCAATGGATACCATTTCCACGTACTTCAGGCAAGTGTTTTATACTGTTGGGGAACTCAGAGGAGAGATGATCAGGTCACCAACCCGCCGGATTCCTACCAAGATTCGCACTAGCCCAAGATGGTATCCATACTTCAAGGTGAGCACTGACAGTACGTAGTTTATGCCTTGATATGCTTGTATTGTTCTGCTATAGCCATAACACCATCTTATAATGCCATTTTAGGGTTGCATTGGGGCAATAGATGGTACTCATGTCACTGCCAGAGTGCCGATGTCACAACCTGCAACATACAGGGGTAGAAAGCTCTACACAAGCCAGAATGTGCTTAATGTTGTTGACTTTGATCTGAAGTTTACATATGTGCTGGCTGGTTGGGAAGGATCAACACATGATGCTAACATTCTTAGTGATAGCATGATCCATCCTGATGGCATCAATATCCCCGATGGCAAGTACTACCTATGAGATGCTGGTTATGAATGCCGTCTAGGTGTTCTTCCACCCTTCAGGAAAATCAGGTACCATCTGAACGAGTTCACTAGTAGGAACTATTCTAAGACTCCACAGGAACTATTTAATCTCAAACACTCCAGCCTTAGAGTTACTGTTGGGAGGGCATTTGGAACTCTAAAGAACATGTTTAAGATCCTGACTCATAAGTCATCCACACTTTCCAAGTCCATGTGAAGCTTATTCTTACTTGTTGCATTATGCATAACTCGATCCTGCAATGGGGTTGTGATGAACTGGTACCAGAGGAGGAATATGTGACGCCTAACGATGTTGTCAGCTCCGGTCATGGTGTGGAGGCATTTGACAATGACCTGGAAGAACAAAAGGATGGAATGGGCACAGGGAATGTGGGATAACAGAGGTCGAACAAGGATCTGAAGAAGAAAAAGAGCAAGAGCATCAACAGAAGAGAAGAAGCAACAACACATGAGGAGAAGAACCTCAACATGACATTGCGAGTTTCAAGGGCATTGAGAGGAAACACAACATCGGGCGGGTCCTCGGGATCCGACATCGGAAAGGGACGACTTCGTTCACCGGGAAAAGGACCGCAGTAGGGCCGACGGGATGACATCCTCCTCCTTCACGCAGACGAGTGACTCGATATCCCCGCGGTCGCCAGATCCGCTACCATCACGGGAGGAGGGTCCAACGGCTATCGCGACTAGTGCACTGCACAGGGAGTTTGCCCCAGTGCAGAGCGTCTGGGGCTGGAGATTCCGCTCCACCACCAAGTTGATCCAATAGGATGCGTTATTATGCAGTGACATTATCCGAGTGTGAAGGAGATGGAAAAGGAGGAGGCAGCGGGTAGAGAGGGTGGCGTTTAGGGCTTTGGTGATGAGGACGCCTCGCCGTCGGGCTTTTATAGTAGGGGATGAAGCCGCATGGCCATCCAAACGAACGCCTTGGAAATCAGGGGGGGTTGTGGAGGCCATTAATGGGAGGGTAGTTTCGTCCTGCACTCACCATTGCTCGCCAGTGATTATCTGTGCACGATGGTGTGTGTATGTGCGTCACGCAGTTTCAAAATCCAGTCATGGCGCAAGGAGAAAGAAAGTGAAACTTCCTGGCAGTTAGGCATGGAGCAAGTATAATGACCAACTTGACAAGGTTGGTCACGTGCTTACCATGCTAGCCCCTGAATCGATCCGCCAGCATACACGATACTGATGTAATACCAAATAAAAATGCATCACTATATTACATCAAAATGATCCAGAATAACATAGTCTAATACAAATCTAGCTCAAGGCTAGTTCAAATAAAGTATCATTACAACCGAAAACACAAATAACTTGCCAGAGCTCCATCTACGCCACATGCAAACCTTCTCGAGTAAAGACACATAACCCTACATAAACATCACTCCTCATCGTAGACACCTGCAACATGATATGTTGTAGCCACTAGAGCCAATACATTGAAGATATAGTTCTTATGAGGCTAATTTTTAAAAAATAATACATTTTTTACATTAAATTTCAGAAATATTACGCCGTAATTATATTTTTTTGAAAATATTACCCAGTCGGCCTACTGCTGACCGATTGGATCCAGTCGGCCTACTGCTGGCCAATTGGGCCTCAGTTGGCCCACTGCCGGCCGATTGGATCCAGTCGGCCCACTGCTGTCCGATTGGCCCCAGTCAGCCTACTGGTGGCCGATTGGCACCCAGTCTGCTTCGTCTAGGCTGACAGGTGCATTGCACCCATTTATCTGTTGAATACGTATTTGAAAAATGTTGAAGACGTATTTGAAAAAATGTTTATCATGCATGTAAAAATGTTGATCAAGCATTTGCAAAAAAATGCTGAACAAGCATTTGAAAAATGTTGAGTTTCAACATCTTTTTCAAATGCTTGTTCAGCATTTTTTGCAAATGCTCGATTAGCATTTTTATATACATAATCAACATTTCCTAAAATACTTCTTCAACATTTTTCAAATACCTATTCAGCAATTTTTAAATATTTGTTCAACATTTTTCAAATACTTGTTTAATATTTTTTTCAAATGCTTGATTAACATTTTTACATGCATGATAAACATTTTTTTAAATACTTCTTCAACATTTTTCAAATACGTATTCAACAGATAAATGGGTGCAATGCACCTGTCAGCCTAGAGGAAGCAGACTGGGTGTCAATCGGCCAGCAGTGGGCCGACTGGGGCCAATCGGCCAGCAGTAGGCCGACTGGGTAATATTTAAAAAGGCATATAATTACAGCGTAATATTTCTGAAATTCAATATAAAAAATGTATTGTTTTAAAAAATTAGCTTTTATGAGAGTAAAATTATCCCTACCTTTCTCAATGGCATCAACCACAAAAATGTTGTTATAAAAAACTTAACATATAAAGTATAGGATAAGCCACTTTCAAAGGTTCGTCACCTACCTACTAATCTTCCGAGAACCTGTTATTTTTACCATCTCCAAGAATTTTCTTACAGTGTTGGTAAAATAAGTCTTTAACTTTCAATAAACTAGGCAAAAATGAGAATCCTCTTTCCAAGAGATGTGAGTGGATAACAATTTTTTAAGGAAATGCAGTGCAAGAAATTTCTTAAGAAAATTTCCTATAGAATGCAATCATATAAATCGAACAGTATATATATGATAAAACCATGAGAAATTCCAATCCTCTAAATTAAGTTCATCATATGCATGCTATCACGACTCACGAGTGATGGGAGCGCACCGATCGAGCGGCCAGGATGTCGTCACGCCCGGAAACAAAAGAACTGATTGAATTCTCGATACTATGCCCATGCAGAAACAATACATACAATAATACTATCCCGTTTCTAAATATTTGTCTTTTTAGAGATTTTAAATGAACTACCATATACAGATGTATATAAACATATTTTAAAGTGTAGATTCTCTTATTTTGCTTCGTAAATAGTCACTTGTTAAAATCTCTATAAAGACAAATATTTAGAAACAGAGCAAGTACATATGTAGACACGCAGCAAGTTAAATACATACTCCACACAACGTTGTAAGCAGCAACACACGCACACCCATGAAAAAAAAAGCAACACACGCACACCGACCGAACGTACGTACGTATATATAACGAGCCGTATATACGCACAAATTCCCGGCTCTTATTGGACGCACGCTCGCGCGTATACGTGTGCTAGCTAGCTAGCTGAATCGCGGATCGATTAGCAGCAGCTGGCTAGCTTAGCCGAAGAAGTGGTGCTTCTTCTTCCCCTCGCCGCGGCCGGACTCCTCGTCCTCGCCGTCCTCCGCCGACTCCTTGTACTCCTTCTTCTCGTGATGCTCGTGGAACGCGTACCCGCCGCTGCCCACAGCCGCCACCGCGGCCACCTCCTCCTCGATCTTGTGACGGTGCGCGTTCTCCGGGTCCTTCTTCACCTGGTGCTTCTCGTACTACACACATCCATATATACATGGCCCGTTAATTCGCACCATGATTGAATCATCATCGGTGGAAACGTGCGTTCGAGAGCCTAAAATCTTTGCGCGAGGAAATATCGTTCGGGAGGTACGTACCATGGCGAAGGCGCCGGAGGCGAGGGTGCCTATCTCGCCGAGGTGCTCCTTGTGCTTGTGCTCCTTCTCCTCCTTCCTGTACTTCTCGGTCTCGTCCCTGGACGACCCGTACTCCGTGTCGTCGCCGCCGGACTTCTTGTACCCGCCGCCGCTGTACTCGTCGTCGCCACCCGACTTCTTGTACCCGCCACCGCTGTACTCGTCGTCGCCACCCGACTTCTTGTACCCGCCACCGCTGTACTCGTCGTCGTCTCCGCCGGACTTCTTGTACCCGCCGGCGCTGCGGTCGTAGTCGTCACTGCCGGGCTTGTTGCGGCCGTAGTCCTCGTTGCTCGACTGCTTGTTGTAACCGGTGTCGTAGTCGTCGCCTCCGGACTTCTTGTACCCGGCGCCGCTGTACTCGTCGTCGCCGGTGGACTTGTTGTAGCCGCCGCGGCCGCTGCTGCGCTCGTGCTCGTAGTCGTCGGCGCCGGACTTGTTGTAGCCACCTTCGCGGCGGTTGTAGCCCTCGTTGCTGGTCTTGTTGTCGTAGTCGTCGCCGGCACCGGACCTGCCGTAGCCGCTGCGGCCGTACTCGTCAGCCATCTCGTTCGAGTGTGGGACTACGGGAGAGAAACAAACTTGTCACGGGCTCACGGCTCACTAGTGTAAAGCTCACTGCTTTGTACTAAGAGCACCGCAACGTGGAGTATTTATAGAGGGAGCACAAGGTATCCGTGTCTAGAGGACACGGGCAGGACGATCAGTTTGGCAAGCAGATCGTGGTTCCTTTGCAGCCTACGTGCTGCTGAAATCAAACAAATTCAAAGTTTTTCATATTTCTTTTTGGTCATATTTAAGCAAACAAACCCTTATAAAAACATCCATACAAAATTTGAAAGATACAAATTTTAGGGGTGCCAAAGTCTTCTTCCTCGAGCATCCATCAAGGACGCATCCGTAAGCAAGTCGCGTCTGACCTTCGTCTGAGCGGAGCAAACTTGTTGAAACTCATGAGCTTGTAGAGTGAAATGTGTCATTAGTCCAGAAATTCAAAGTGATTGCACACTTTAGGCCAAATACTCGTAAACTGGTCAATTTAGTATGTAATCTCATATACCGAAATAGGCTTTCGTCCTGCTTTATATAGTATAAAGCAAACCGCCACAAGCATACATCAAGCCTAACAAGGTAGCAACACACACGAGACCGAAGTACAAACAAGAAGTACACAAATAAAGGTTCTATTGAGGGCACCAGCTCAACAAGCCCTAGGAATAAAAGAAAGAAAGATGGCACATGCCACACAAACGCATGGAGCCAAAAGAGCTAGTCCGGGTCACGCGCGGGGGCGGGGGGGAGAGGGGAAGCGGCGGTGCCAGTCGCAGAGCCAACGCTCAGAGTCCTGCTGTGAGAGTGTCGATGGTGCAGTGGTCCGCTCCTCGGCTAAGTGGCCTTTGTCGGTGTCAAAACCGGCTGATCTCGGGTAGGGGGTCCCGAACTATGCGTCTGAGAATCGAAGGTAACAGGATATGTTTACCCAGGTTCGGGCCCTCTTAATGGAGGTAAAACACTACTTCCTGCTTCATTGTCTTTGATGAGTATAGGGGTTACAAGAGTAGATCTACCTCGAGATCGTAATGGCTAAACCCTAGCTGTCTAGCCTATGTCAATTCTGATAGCATCTACGGACTAAACCCTCCGATTTATATAGACAACGGAGGGGCCTAGGGTTGTACAGAGTCGGCTTGCAGAAGAAGGAAATTATACATCCGGAGGACAATCTTGCCATCCACGCATAGGAAAGTCTTATCCGGACACGGGGAAAGGTCTTCTACCTTGTATCTTTACGGCCCATCAGTCCGGCCCATATCACACAGCCCGGACACCCGAGGACCCCTTAATCAAGGACTCTCTCAGTAGCCCCTGAACCAGTCTTCAATGATGATATGTTCGGCACGCAAATTGTCTTCGACATTGTAAGGCGGGTTCCTCCTCTCGAATACTGCAAAGCAATCTTCTGAATAAAAGAACTATATCCGGCTCTGCATGACAGTCACAACCCTCAACCACGAAGGCAAAATATTTAATCAAAATAATGTCTGTCAACTGACAACCTTTTCGGCAAAACGCCACGTCTGGCCTCTTTAACATTTCGAACCATTTCTTCGCGTTTCGAGGCACGACCTCTATTGACACGTCTTTTGTCAAAACAGAGATCGTGTCCGCTTATCACGGGATCCTCATCAATACGGTTTTGGGTAATCCAACCGTGCCATTCGCACGACCCCTTGGGAACAGGCGAGTTTTAAGGCTTGAGGGCGCTTGATATTCACTGCCTATATAAGTGTATAACGATCCCTTTTTATCCCATGCCTTCTTCCTTCTCCTGCTTTCCCACCCTCAAGCTCCAGCGCCCAAACTTCAATCTTTCCCACCGCCACTAACCTCTCCAGCCATGTCTGGATCTGGCTCGAAGGGCAAGTGGGAGGCCTCCTTTGTCACGGAGAAGGATGTCAAGGAGCTCCGGGAGGCGGGGTACCTGTCTGCGGACATCGCACACAGGCTCCCTGCCAAGGAGCAAGTTATCCCCACCCCGGAGCCCGGCGAAAGGGTTGTGTTCATCCCTCACTTCCTCCGCAGACTAGGGTTTCCCCTTCACCCCTTTGTCCGCGGCCCCATGTTCTATTACGGGCAAGATTTTCATGATCTAGCCCCAAATTATTTCCTCCACATCTCGGCATTTTTCGTCGTGTGCGAGGCGCTACTCCGCACCCCCCACACTTCGGCCTATGGCTAAAAGTCTTCAATGTGAAGCCGAAGGTGGTCGACGGGCAGCATGCGGACTGTGGTGGTGCCATGGTGAGCAAGCTCCCCAACACCACTTGGCCTAAAGGGGCCTTCGTGGAGACCGTCAAGGTGTGGCAGCAGGAGTGGTTCTACATCACCGAACCCCGCGGCGCTAGGTGGGCGGCCACTCCTGAGTTTAGATCCGGACCCCCTATGAGGCTCGCGTCGTGGACCAACAAGGGTCTGGAATGGGGGTCGACCGCGGAAGTGTTGGCGCTGCAAAAGCGCATCAAAAACATGATAAGCAAGAACACCAGTCTCACTGACGTGATTCAGGTGATGCTCTTCCGCCGGATCCTCCCCTGCCAACTTTGGCCTCTCCATATGTGGGAGTTCAATCCAGAAGGTCCCCGGACCCTGCAGCGCTTCTTCGGCACAAAGCACAAAGAGATCTGGAAGCTGCTCTTCAAGGCCCAGAAGACGTGGCCAAAGAAGACCGAAGACATCGGCCTTGACAGCGAAAATCCGGCCACTCCGGTAAGTGTGTTATTCTCGAACATAAACTTGGTCCATAAATTCTTAGGCATAACTAGTTTTCCATCCCTCTCACAGGGCTGGATAGCGAAGGAGGAGCGGATCAAGTGTCCGACACCGCTGCCTGAAGATCCGGCCACACCCCAGCTTACGAAGATGTTGGTTCCGGCGCCCTATCAAGCGCCGGAGAAGAAGGCCAAGAAGAAGAGCAAGGAGGCCAAGGGCGGCCTCCGCCGTAAGGGTACTTCAGACGCAGTTGATACGTCTCCAAACGTATCTATAATTTTTGATTGTTCCATGCTGTTATATTATCAATCTTGGATGTTTTATAATCATTTTATAGTCATTTTATATCATTTTTTGGTACTAACCCTATTTACATAGTGCCAAGTGCCAGTTATTGTTTTCTGCATGTTTTTTTACATCACAAGAAATCAATATCAAACGGAGTCCAAACGCAACTAAAGTTTACGGAGATTTTTTTGGACCAGAAGGAACATAATGGGCCCTGGCTGTGCCTGGGGGTGCTCCGAGGAGAGCACAACCCACCAGGGCGCGCCATGAGGCCCAGGCGCGCCCTGATGGGTTGTGCCCACCTCGGGTGCCCCCGGACCGCCTCTTTGCTCTATAAATACCCCAATATTCCCAAAACCCTAGGGGAGTCAACGAAACATTGATCCAGCCGCCGCAGAGTCTAGAACCACCAGATCCAATCAAGACACCATCTCGGATGGGGTTCACCACCTCCATTGGTGCCTCTCTGATGATGCGTGAGTAGTTCTTTGTAGACCTTCGGGTCCGTAGTTAGTAGCTAGATGACTTCCTCTCCCTCTCTCTTGATTCTCAATACAATGGTCTTTTGGAGATCCATATGATGTAACTCTTTTGCGGTGTGTTTGTTGGGATCGATGAACTTTGAGTTTATGATCAGATCTATCTTTTTATATCCATGAAAGTATTTGAGTTTCTTTGATCTCTTTTATGCATGATTGCTTATAGCCTCGTATTTCTTCTCCGATATTTGGGTTTTGTTTAGCCAACTTGATCTATTTATCTTGCAATGGGAATATGTGCTTTGTAGTGGGTTCGATCTTATGGTGCTTGATCCCAGTGATAGAAGGGGAACCGACACGTATGTATCATTGCTAGTAAGGATAAAACGATGGGGTCTATTTGTACATAGATAGATCTTATTGATACATCTCCAACGTATCTATAATTTTTGATTGTTCCATGCTATTATATTATCAACCTTGGATGTTTTATATGCATTTATATGCTATTTTATATGATTTTTGGGACTAACCTATTAACCTAGAGCCCAGTGTCAATTTCTGTTTTTTCCCTTGTTTTAGAGTATCGCAGAAAAGGAAAATCAAACGGAGTCCAATTGACCTGAAACTTCACGGAACATATTTTTGGAAGGAAAGCAACCCGGGAGACTTGGAGTCCACATAAGGGAAGCAACGAGGAGGCCACGAGGCAGGGGGGGCGCCCTCCACCCTCGTGGGCCCCTCGTGGCTCCCCTGACGTACTTCTTCCGCCTATATATCTCCATATACCCTAAAACAACCGGGGAGCACAATAGATCGGGAGTTCCGCCGCCAGAAGCCTCCGTAGCCACCGAAAACCAATCTAGACCCGTTCCGGCACCCTGCCAGAGGGGGCAATCCCTCTCCGGTGGCCATCTTCATCATCCCGGTGCTCTCCATGACGATGAGGGAGTAGTTCTCCCTCGGGGCTGAGGGTATGTACCAGTAGCTATGTGTTTGATCCCTCTCTCTCGTGTTCTTGAGATGATACGATCTTCATGTATCGCGAGCTTTGCTATTATAGTTGGATCTTATGATGTTTTCTTCCCCCCTCTACTCTCTTGTAATGGATTGAGTTTTCCCTTTGAAGTTATCTTATCGGATTGAGTCTTTAAAGATTTGAGAAAACTTAATGTATGTCTTGCCGTGCGTATCTGTGGTGACAATGGGATATCATGTGATTCACTTGATGTATGTTTTGGTGATCAACTTGCGGGTTCCGCCCATGAACCTATGCATAGGGGTTGGCACACGTTTTCGTCGTGATTCTCCGGTAGGAACTTTGGGGCACTCTTTGAGGTTCTATGTGTTGGTTGAATAGATGAATCGGATATTGTGTGATGCATATCGTATAATCATACCCCACGGATACTTGAGGTGACATTGGAGTATCTAGGTGACATTAGGGTTTTGGTTGATTTGTGTCTTAAGGTGTTATTCTAGTACGAACTCTAGGGCTGTTTGTGACACGTATAGGAATAGCCCAACGGATTGATTGGAAAGAATAACTTTGAGGTGGTTTCGTACCCTACCATAATCTCTTCGTTCGTTCTCCGGTATTAGTGACTTTGGAGTGACTCTTTGTTGCATGTTGAGGGATAGTTATGTGATCCAATTATGCTATTATTGTTGGGAGGACTTGCACTAGTGAAAGTATGAACCCTAGGCCTTGTTTCCTATCATTGCAATACCATTTGTGCTCACTTTTATCATTAGTTACCTTGCTGTTTTTATATTTTTAGATTACAAAAACCATTATCTACTATCCATATACCACTTGTATCACCATCTCTTCGCCGAACTAGTGCGCCTATACAATTTACCATTGTATTGGGTGTGTTGGGGACACAAGAGACTCTTTGTTATTTAGTTGTGGGGTTGCTTGAGAGAGACCATCTTCATCCTACGCCTCCTACGGATTGATAAACCTTAGGTCATCCACTTGAGGGAAATTTGCTACTGTCTTACAAACCTCTGCACTTGGAGTCCCAACAATGTCTACAAGAAGAAGGTTGTGTAGTAGACATCAAGCTCTTTTCTAGCGCCGTTGCCGGGGAGGTGAGTGCTTGAAGGTATATCTTTAGATCTTGCAATCGAGTCTTTTAGTTTCTTGTTTTATCACTAGTTTAGTTTATAAAATAAAACTACAAAAAAATATGGAATTGAGTTTGCCTCATACACTTCATCTTTTTAATATCTTTCGTGAGTATGATGGAAAGGAAAATTGTGCCAAACTGTTAGAAGAAGAATATATTAAAATGTTTGGCAACGAATCTTTGAATGATGAGCATGATTGCAATGTTGTTAGTATGAACTCCTTGAATATCCATGGTACTAATGATGATTTCACTAGTTATGATGAAAATGTCTCCTATAAACATGTCAATTTTTGTGGAGTGCATTGGATTTGTAAGTACACACCAAATAGGGAAGATAGATATTGCAAGAGGCATAAGTACTTAGAAACTAAATTGTTGCAAGAAAGGCTAGATGATTGTGCTGAAGATTTAAATTTTCTTAGCCATACTTGTGAACTTTGCAATGAACATGATCATTTCAGTACCCAATGCAAATTGTTTCATGATTGTATCGTGTCCAAAAAATGTGATGACTTGATTTCCCTTGCACATCATAATGAACTTGGTTTGCTGTTGGGTTATGAATAAATGAAACGTATAACTAAGGATATCCCAAAGTTCGCCCTTGATAGAGTTCTTCATTTTGATCTAGAGAAAATTTATATGTATTGTGCGGTGAATTGTATTGAAAATCCTTATATTGCCAACTACATAAAGAAAAGAAAAGAAATAGAAGATGAAGAGAACACTAATGAAAGGGAAGAGACTTACCAATATTCTCCTATTATTTCTTATGATGAATCAGGTAACGAGGAGGAGCCGTCTATCCAACCAATCTCATTAATAAGGAGCACCAAAAAGAGGATTGAACCCACACATGATGTGCTGAAGAAAAAGAAAAGAAAAAGGAAGAGAGGTAAAAAGATATCTCTCCCAAATAATGCTGCTCCTATTACTATTGTACCTCATGAAAATATAATTGTGGAAGATAATGATATTTCTTATGATCTTGAAAATCTTTTTGGCACTTGCTTGGAGGAATATGATAATTGCTATACTATTGGTGCTATCCATACTATTAATTATGAGAGTGATTATGCTTATGATATGAGAAGGCCCAAGCTTGGGGATGCTATGTTTGATGAAGATGATGTTTTTGAGAATATATTTGCTGCAATTAATGTTTGTCCCAAGCTTGGGGATGCTACGTTTAATGAAGATGATATTTTTAGTCTCCCAAGTTTTGATATGCAAATTTATAATGATGATAGCATTCCTCCTACCTATGATGATTATTGTGATGATACATATGCTATAAAAAGTAGTGATGATTATATTTATCAAACTTTTCATGATTACCATTTTTCTGAACATTACTCTTTTAATGTGGAAACAATTTATAATATTCAAGTCTCTTATGATACTCCCTCTACCCCGAATGAGAAGAATTTTGCTTATGTGGAGAGTAGTAAATTTTCTATGCTTGTAGATCATGAAAAGAATGCTTTAGGTGCTGGTTATATTGTTGAATTCATTCATGATGCTACTGAAAATTATTATGAGGGAGGAATATATGCTTGTAGGAATTGCAATAATATCAAGTTTCCTCTCTATGTACTTAAAATTTTGAAGTTATGCTTGTTTTACCTTCCTATGCAAGTTGATTCTTGTTCCCACAAGTTGTTTGCTCGCAAAATCCCTATGCATAGGAAGTGGGTTAGACTTAAATGTTCTGGTCATATTCTTCATGATGCTCTCTTTATGTTTCAATTCTTATCTTTTATGTGAGCATCATTGAAATCATCATGCCTAGCTAGGGGCGTTAAACGATAGCGCTTGTTGGGAGGCAACCCAACTTTATTTTTGTTCCTTGATTTTTGTTCCTGTTTAGTAATAAATAATTCATCTAGACTCTGTTTAGATGTGGTTTATGCTTTTAATTAGTGTTTGTGCCAAGTAGAACCTTTGGGAAGACTTGGGGAAGTCTTTTAAATCTTGCTGTAAAAAACAGAAACTTTAGCGCTCACGAGAATTGCTGCCATTTCTATTTGGAAGGTGATATTTAGTTAATTCTTTTTGCAGATGATTAATTGATAAATTCCTCACGTCCATCGATTTTTTTGAGAATTTTATGAGTTACGTAAGTATACGTTTGATCCAGATTACTACAGACTGTTCTGTTTTTGACAGATTCTGTTTTCTATGTGGTGTTTGCTTATTTTGATGAATCTATGAGTAGCATCGGAGGGTATGAACCATAGATAAGTTGGAATACATTAGATATTACACCAATATGAATTTATAATGAGTTCACAACAGTACCTAAGTGGTGATTTATTTTCGTATACTAACGGAGCTTACGAGTTTTCTGTTAAGTTTTGTGTTGTGAAGTTTTCAAGTTTTGGGTAAAGATTCGATGGACTATGGAACAAGGAGTGGCAAGAGCCTAAGCTTGGGGATGCCCAAGGCACCCCAAGGTAATATTCAAGGACAACAAAGAGCATAATCTTGGGGATGCCCCGGAAGGCATCCCCTCTTTCGTCTTCGTTCATCGGTAACTTTACTTGAAGCTATATTTTTATTCGCCACATGATATGTGTTTTGTTTGGAGCGTCATTTTATTTTATTTAGTTTTGCTTGATGATTGAATAAAATACCAAGATCTGAAATTCTTAAATGTTAGAGAGTCTTCATATAGTTGCATAATTATTCGACTACTCATTGATCTTCACTTATATCTTTCGGAGTAGTTTGTTGTTGCTCTAGTGCTTCACTTATATCTTTTTAGAGCACGATGGTGGTTTTATTTTATAGAAATAGATGAACTCTCATGCTTCACTTATATTATTTTGAAAGTCCTAAACATCATGGTAATTTGCTTTGGTTATGAATTTAGTCCTAATATGATGGGCATCCAAGAGGGATATAATAAAAACTTTCATATAAAGTGCATTGAATACTAAGAGAAGTTTGATACTTGATAATTGTTTTGAGATATGGAGATGGTGATATTAGAGTCATGCTAGTTGAGTAGTTGTGAATTTGAGAAATATTTGTGTTGAAGTTTGTGATTCCCGTAGCATGCACGTATGGTGAACCGTTATGTGATGAAGTCGGAGCATGATTTATTTATTGATTGTCTTCCTTATGAGTGGCGGTCGGGGACGAGTGATGGTCTTTTCCTACCAATCTACCCCCCTAGGAGCATGCGCGTAGTATTTTGTTTCGATAACTAATAGATTTTTGCAATAAGTATGTGAGTTCTTATGACTAATGTTGAGTCCATGGATTATACGCACTCTCACCCTTCCACCATTGCTAGCCTCTCAAGTACCGCGCAACTTTCGCCGGTACCATAAACCCACCATATACCTTCCTCAAAACAGCCACCATATCTACCTATTATGGCATTTCCATAGCCATTCTGAGATATATTTCCATGCAAATTTCCACCGTTCAGTTTGCTATGACACGCTTCATCATTGTCATATTGCTTTGCATGATCATGTAGTTGACATCGTATTTGTGGCAAAGCCACCGTTCATAATTCTTTCATACATGTCACTCATGATTCATTGCACATCCCGGTACACCGCTGGAGGCATTCATATAGAGTCATATCTTGTTCTAAGTATCGAGTTGTAATTCTTGAGTTGTAAGTAAATAAAATTGTGATGATCATCATTATTAGAGCATTGTCCCAGTGAGGAAAGGATGATGGAGACTATGATTCCCCCATAAGTCGGGATGAGACTCCGGACGAAAAATAAAAAAGGGAAAAAAAGAGGCCATAAAAAAGAGAAAATGCCCAAATAAAAAATGAGAGAAAAATAGAGAAGGGGCAATGCTACAATCCTTTTACCACACTTGTGCTTCAAAGTAGCACCATGATCTTCATGATAGAGAGTCTCCTATGTTGTCACTTTCATATACTAGTGGGAATCTTTCATTATAGAACTTGGCTTGTATAGTCCAATGATGGGCTTCCTCAAAATGCCCTAGGTCTTCGTGAGCAAGCGAGTTGGATGCACACCCACTAGTTTCTTTTGTTGAGCTTTTATACATTTATAGCTCTAGTGCATCTATTGCATGGCAATCCCTACTCACTCACATTGATATCTATTAATGGGCATCTCCATAGCCCGTTGATACGCCTAGTTGATGTGAGACTATCTTCTCCCTTTTTGTCTTCTCCACAACCACCATTCTATTCCACCTATAGTGCTATGTCCATGGCTCACGCTCATGTATTGCGTGAAAATTGAAAAAGTTTGAGAACACCAAAAGTATGAAACAATTGCTTGGCTTGTCATCGAGGTTGTGCATGATTTAAATATTTTGTGTGGTGAAGATGGAGCATAGCCAGACTATATGATTTTGTAGGGATAGCTTTCTTTGGCCATGTTATTTTAAGAAGACATAATTGCTTTGTTAGTATGCTTGATGTATTATTATTTCTATGTCAATATTAAACTTTTGTCTTGAATCTTATGGATCTGAATATTCTTGCCACAATAAATAAGAATTACTTAGATAAATATGTTAGGTAGCATTCCACATCAAAAATTCTGTTTTTATCATTTACCTACTCGAGGACGAGCAGGAATTAAGCTTGGGGATGCTGATACGTCTCCAACATATCTATAATTTTTTATTGTTCCATGTTATTATATTATCAACCTTGGATGTTTTATATGCATTTATATGCTATTTTATATGATTTTTGGGACTAACCTATTAGCCTAGATCCCAGTGCCAGTTTTTTCCTTGTTTTAGAGTATCGCAGAAAAGGAAAATCAAACGGAGTCCAATTGACCTGAAACTTCACGGAACTTATTTTTGGAAGGAAAGCAACCCGGGAGACTTGGAGTCCACGTAAGGGAAGCAACGAGGAGGCCATGAGGCAGGGGGCGCGCCCTCCACCCTCGTGGGCCCCTCGTGGCTCCCCTGACGTACTTCTTCCGCCTATATATCTCCATATACCCTAAAACGATCGGGGAGCATAATAGATTGGGAGTTCCACCGCCAGAAGCCTCCGTAGCCACCGAAAACCAATCTATACCCATTCCGGCACCCTGTTGGAGGGGGCAATCCCTCTTCGGTGGCCATCTTCATCATCCTGGTGCTCTCCATGACGAGTAGGGAGTAGTTCTCCCTCGGGGCTGAGGGTATGTACCAGTAGCTATGTGTTTGATCCCTCTCTCTCATGTTCTTGAGGTGATACGATCTTGATGTATCGTGAGCTTTGCTATTATAGTTGGATCTTATGATGTTTTCTTCCCCCCCTCTACTCTCTTGTAATGGATTGAGTTTTCCCTTTGAAGTTATCTTATCGGATTGAGTCTTTAAAGATTTGATAACACTTGATGTATGTCTTGTCATGCGTATCTGTGGTGACAATGGGATATCACGTGATTTACTTGATGTATGTTTTGGTGATCAACTTGCGGGTTCCGCCCATGAACCTATGCATAGGGGTTGGCACACGTTTTCGTCGTGATTCTCCGGTAGGAACTTTGGGGCACTCTTTGAGGTTCTATGTGTTGGTTGAATAGATGAATCGGAGATTGTGTGATGCATATCGTATAATCATACCCCACGGATACTTGAGGTGACATTGGAGTATCTAGGTGACATTAGGGTTTTGGTTGATTTGTGTCTTAAGGTGTTATTCTAGTACGAACTCTAGGGCTATTTGTGACACGTATAGGAATAGCCCAACGGATTGATTGGAAAGAATAACTTTGAGGTGGTTTCGTACCCTACCATAATCTCTTCGTTCGTTCTCCGGTATTAGTGACTTTGGAGTGACTCTTTGTTGCATGTTGAGGGATAGTTATGTGATCCAGTTATGCTATTATTGTTGGGAGGACTTGCACTAGTGAAAGTATGAACCCTAGGCCTTGTTTCCTATCATTGCAATACCGTTTGTGCTCACTTTTATCATTAGTTACCTTGCTGTTTTTATATTTTCAGATTACAAAAACCATTATCTACTATCCATATACCACTTGTACTACCATCTCTTCGCCGAACTAGTGCACCTATACAATTTACCATTGTATTGGGTGTGTTGGGGACACAAGAGACTCTTTGTTATTTGGTTGTAGGGTTGCTTCAGAGAGACCATCTTCATCCTACGCCTCCTACGGATTGATAAACCTTAGGTCATCCACTTGAGGGAAATTTGCTACTGTCCTACAAACCTCTGCACTTGGAGGCCCAACAACGTCTCCAAGAAGAAGGTTGTGTAGTAGACATCACTTGTCTACATCATGTCATCGTTCTTATTGCATTACTCCGTTTCTCCATGAACTTAATACACTAGATGCATGCTGGATAGCGGTCGATGTGTGGAGTCATAGTAGTAGATGCAGGCAGGAGTCGGTCTACTAATCTTGGACGTGGTGCCTATGTAATGATCATTGCCTGGATATCATCATGAGTATTTGAAGTTCTATGAATTGCCCAACAATAATTTGTTCACCCACCATTTGCTATTTTTCTCGAGAGAAGCCACTAGTGAAATCTCTGGCCCCCGGGGCTCTTTCTCTTATTATTTGCCTTTGCGATCTACTTTTCATTTACTTTAGTTTAAGATCTATTAAACCAAAATACAAAAATACCTTGCTGCAATTTATCCTTATTTATTTTATTTGGTGTTCGATCTATCAATATACTACAATTTTATCTCACGTTTGTTTGCCTATCTTGAGGCGCCGTACCCGAAAGGGATTGACAACCCCTTTAACACATCGGGTTGCGAGGATTTGTTATCCATGTGTAGGGGCTGTTTACATTGTGTTGCTTGGTTCTCCTACTGGTTCGATAACCTTGATTTCATATCTAAGGAAATACCTACCACCTCTATGTTGCATCATCCCTTCCTCTTTGGGGAAATACCGACGTAGCTTCAAGCGACATCAGTAGTGTCCGGAGAGACCGAAGTCCCCTCCTCCCACGAAGGAGATGAAGACGAAGAAGAGGAGGAGGCGGAAAGTGACTCTCCCTTCAAGGGGAGGAAAAAGAAAAGGGCAGCCTCCACAGACCCAGAGGAGGGGGTTTCCAAGAGGGGGAAGATAATCCTCTCGGATGGTTCGGATTCGGATGCCGAACACATCCCCAAGAGGCGCCCCAGGGAAAAGCCCCTGGCCACATCGTAAGTATCAAAGGATACTTTACAAATATCCGGTCTTTTATGTTTTCAATATAATGTATTATGTTGTGTGTATTACAGTCCTGCCCGCGACCTCCCCCATCCATCGCTATCTAAGGGGAGCTCTCTGGCACCAGAGATGGTGGAGAGCGAGACGCCTCCGTGAGCCTCTCCGCCAACCACCGCGGATGGCATCGAGGTGTTGTCCCAAAGAGCCTCTCCGGGCCACGGAGTGGTGAAGGAGACTGCCAATACGGCGCCTGAGGGTGAGGCCTTAGCTGCTAAGAACATGGGGGTGCAACCCCCATGGAGACCGACGGCGGGGGCCTTGACCAGTCCGACCCCCAGCCGAACACTATTTCGGAGACCCATACGGCTCCGGAATCGAGCGAGCAGCCCCCTACAAAGGAGGGGGAGTGTCGATTTCGATGGCGACCTCCACTAATCCGGATGCGCCGAATACTCTGGTGGAGGCACTACGACATGCTGCTATCGTGGAGGAGCACCACACTCTGATGGGTGCGGTGGTTGAGAAGGTTCAGTCCGCAAAGAGCAGGCTGAATGAAGCCTTCACCAGCCCACCAACAGGCTTCAAGGTATGCGACGTAATATTCTTAGACGCTTTTCATATGAAGGAAATATGCCTGTATATAGATAGTAGCCCTTCTTACTTTGTTTGGTTTTGAAAAAGGCTGAACAGAGGATCGAGTAGTAATCGTAGGAGGTGACGTACTTTTCAATTGGATAACAGGCTTCCCTATTGGCGACGACGCCCAGGCCGCTGAAGTTTCTGAACTCAATCGGAAGTTGAAGCTGGCTGATGAAGAGATCGACCGCATTTGTGACGCCCCCAATTTGACCGTACACTAATCATACACACAAATGTGTACGATCAAGATTAGGGACTCCGGGAAGATATCACAACACAACTCTACAAATAAAATAAGTCATACAAGCATCATATTACAAGCCAGGGGCCTCGAGGGCTCGAATACAAGAGCTCGATCATAGACGAGTCAGCGGAAGCAACAATATCTGAGTACATACATAAGTTAAACAAGTTCGCCTTAAGAAGGCTAGCACAAACTGGGATACAGATCGAAAGAGGCACATGCCTCATGCCTGGGATCCTCCTAAGCTACTCCTAGTCGTCGTCAGCGGCCTAGGAGTAGCTTAATTAAGTATCCGATTCTAGTTGTCATAAGGTCAACGTATAACTCCAAGTCGTCCTGTTACCGAAGATCATGGCTATTCGAATAGATTAACTTCCCTGCAGGGGTGCACCACATTTCCCAACATGCTCGACCCCCTTTGTCCGGACACACTTTCCTGGGTCATGCTCGGCCTCGGAAGATCAACACATCACAGCCCTACCTAGGCACAACAGAGAGGTCAGCACGCTGATCTAAATCCTATGGCGCAGCGGTCTAGGCCCATCGCCCATTGCACACCTGCATGTTGCGTACGCGGCCGGTGAGCAGACCTAACCTCCCTTATACAAGAGCAGGCGTTCCAGTCCAACCCGGCGCGCGCCGCTCAGTCACTGACGTCACGAAGGCTTCGGCTGATACCACGACGTCGAGTGCTCATAACTGTTCTCGTGTAGTTGGTTAGTGCGTATAGGCCAGTCGCTAGACTCAGATCATATACCCAGATCTCGTTAAGCGTGTTATTTTGAAGTAACCGCGAACGCCGACCAGGGCCATGCCCACCTCTGACCTAGGTGGTCTCCACCTGCCCTGTCGCTCCGCCTCAAAGTAACGGTCAGGGGCCGTCGGGAACCTAGGCCCACCACTACCTGGGTGGAACCACCTGCCCCTTCAGCCCCCAACATCGGAATCACTTGCGGGTACTCAACGAGCCGACCCGACTTTAGTCACAACATGTATAGTATGTATATATAGTATAAACCTGTGATCAACACCCGAGTGATCACGGCCCGATAGTATAGCATGGCAGACTGACAAGAATGTAAGGCCACTGAAGATAATCTAGCATCCTATACTAAGCATTTAGGATTGCAGGTAAGGTATCAACAGTTGTAGCAACAATGACAGGCTATGCATCAGAATAGGATTAACAGGAAGTAGTAACATGCTACACTACTCTAATGCAAGCAGTATAGAGGAGAGTAGGCGATATCTAGTGATCAAGGGGGGGCTTGCCTAGAAGCTCTGCTGAAAAGGAAGAAGTGTCGTCGGTGACGTAGTCGATCACAGGGGCAACATCGGTCTCGGGGTCTAGCGGAGAGAAAAGGGGGAAGAAACAGTAAATACATAGCAAACATAGGTACCACTAAGCATGACATGACGAAAAGTAGAAGTGGGGTCGACCTAATGTAGTACTGCATGATATAGGTGAAGGGGGAATTCAACTGGGAATGTTTTCCCGGTTCCGGACCTGTGTCAGACAGATGACTGTAGGGGGAATGTTCCATGTTCAGATTGTTAGAGGCATCTGATAGGTAAACGGACCGCGTATTCGGATTCGTCACGTCGTTCTGAGTAACTTTCATGTATAAAACTTTTTCATCCGAGTTACGGATTATTTTCTATTAATTTTCAAAGGTTTAAGTATTTTATGAAACTATTTATTATTCGAATTAAACAGGAAATTTGCTATGGGCACCTAGGAATGTACCCGGCAGACAGGCTGTGTGACTGACAGTGGGGTCCAGTGGCAGAGTTGACCCAATCAACTTTTGACCGGTCAAACATTGAATAGAAACAACGGGTCCCTCATGTCATAGACTAAGATATATTTAAAGTTAACTTGGCATTTTCATTTAACCACAGGGGCCACAGGTCATTGATACATCAGGCCAACTAAACAAAAGTCTAACTTATCCGAACTTAATTAGCACTACTAATTGAGAGGGCACATGTGCCAGAGGCACATACGTGCACTAGGCTGTGCTCACATGCACAACTCACACACGTGGCCATGGCGAAGCAGTGAGCAGTAGTAGAAGTAAGGGAAGCGGGAAAAACTAAGTGGCAGCAGCACGCAGAAGCAGCGGCGGCCGGCTGCGCGCCGAATCAACGAGCAGCAGCACGCGGGAGTAGCAGGCAACGCAAGCAGCAGGAACAGTAGGTAGCCGCGGCAAGCAGAGCAACAACAGCGGCACATCAGCAATGGCAGGAGCTGCAGCGGCAAGCTGAAGCAGCACAGCAGCAACGACAGTAGGCGGAGCAGGGACAGCGGGAGGTTGCGGGGGGGGGGCCTGGATGCGACCAGGGCGAGCGGCGACCAGCGCAAGGCGTGGGCCACGGCGAGGCGCAGGTGGGCAAGCCCCTGCGGAGCGACGGCAGCAGGTGGCGGTAGCGAGGCCACGGACGGGCGCGCGGGCAGGGGACGGTCGGGCGTGTGAGCGCGTGCGTGCGGAGCGAGAGCACACTGGTGGTGGTAGATCGATCTTGCATGCTTTGCTTTGTCCTCCAATAGGCGATGACACAGAGGAACTCTCAATGAAAGCACCAATGTTGGTGTCAAAACCGGCGGATCTCGGGTAGGGGGTCCCGAACTGTGCGTCTAAGGTGGATGGTAACAGGAGGCAGGGGACACAATGTTTTACCCAGGTTCGAGCCCTCTTGATGGAGGTAAAACTTGATTAATATTGATGATATGGGTAGTACAAGAGTAGATCTACCACGAGATCGGAGAGGCTAAACCCTAGAAGCTAGCCTATGGTATGATTGTATGTTGTCCTACGGACTAAATTCCTCCGGTTTATATAGACACCGGAGAGGGCTAGGGTTACACAAGGTCGGTTACAAAAAAGGAGATATACATATCCGTATTGCCTAGCTTGCCTTCCACACCAAGTAGAGTCCCATCCGGACACGAGACGAAGTCTTCAATCTTGTATCTTCATAGTCCAACAGTCCGGCCAAAGGATAAAATCCGGCTGTCCGGAGACCCCCTAATCCAGGACTCCCTCACCGGCGATGTACACGTTGAAGACGAGGTCGATGGCGAGTGTACGGGCCGTCCTTGCTCGATTCAGTGCTCGGGGTAGACGAAGTAGACCGCGACGGTTCTCTTGGACCTCTTGGCGCGACGAGGGGAGGCCGGTGGCCGCGACATCGACGACAACATGGGGATGGCGGCGCTCGGGCACAGTTCAGATCGAGATAAAGAGATGGAGGAAGAAAGAGGGGATTAGGGTTCGGTCAAGGGGGCGTGCGGCGGCATTTTGTAGTGCACCGGGGAGGTCGGCGATGGCCAGCACGTGGCCCTGGCTGTGGGATGGCCGCCACGACCACCACCTGCTTCCACTGTAGCGTAAGGAAGGAGGCGCTTGGGAGGTTGGGCTGGGCCTCTACTTTCTTCTTCATAGTGGGCCAAAATTGAATAGAGCAATTTCAGTTTTACATTTCTATAAAAAAAAAGGATAGCTACTGTTTTCTATTGGAATAAACTTTCAAACCATTTTTGTTGCACATGAAATTTGTCACACAATTACCAGAGAATAATTTGAGCTAGAACAAAAAAATCTGGGGGCAAAAGGAGTTAAATAAATAATTGTTTATTTTGAAAAGGTCAATTTGTTTGCTGTTCGACCACTTATAATATTTCTAGGGGCATCTTAGTGATCCAACTAGAGTTGATTTCTCCAAGAAAAATACTTGGGGATTATTTGCAACATCACGAACATTTTTGTTCACATGATAGAAGAAGTAAATATTTGACTTGTATTTCAAATGGAATTTGGCTTTGATTTTCATCAAGTGGCAATTTAGTTTGAAAAACATGATGGCATGGCATCATTAAAGGGGAGATCACTGTAGCATGATTCTCCGGGTGTTACAAATCTCCTCCACTACAAGAAATCTCGTCCCGAGATTTAAGAGGTCGTGTAGTGGGGAAAGATCTGGTTACGAATATTCTAACGAGTCTTCTCGGTCTTGGTTGCTCTTCTTGGAGAGGTCGACCCATTACGTTGATGTCGTCATTTCTCTGCTTCAGGTCATCATGATGTAGTCAGCATCCTTTCTTCGGGAGCTCCATCGTACTTATGAAAGAATAAAGGATGGGCATTCCAGGAGAACATACCTCTGCAAGGTCGACTATCTGGTCGATAACATCGAGGAAGGTGGCGGAAGTAACTCTCGAATTGAAACTGAAGAAAATTTCGAGAGCGAGTAAGGAGTTATTATGGGAAGTTTCGAGCGGGCAGGCAATCGTTCGATGCCTGTTACAGGGCACGAAAGGGGTTCAAAGAAACGAGAATGAGTATTGTGTTTAATACCAGAATTAATCACTAGGAAGGTGGCTCGCGAATTACCTACGAAGCCAAGCATAAGGGATAACTTTGAAGCAGGGATGTACAGGAGAGTCAGGTTTCGATCCTGTGGAACTGTGGGTTATGGGCCCACCATGTGGGTTAAAAGTAGGAAGGGTGGTGACGTCTTGCACGATCATGTAAGCAAGGCATGTCAGAGGATAGCTTGTCAGTTATCTCGGCAACAACATCGGTACCAAGGGCGAGGGACGCAGAAAACCATTTTCCTGCTCGTTGAACGAGGCGGACCATTAGGCAAAGTTCTCGTCCATCGATGGCTACCAGAATGTTATTAACAATAGTAACACGGTCTTATTGACAGAGTTGTACACCGAGGTGTTTACATAAGCAGTGAATTATTACTGCTTAGATCATATGGATCACAAGAAAGGTTAAACCAAACAACGGAAAGGAAAAATATGGTTATCAGATTAAACAGAACAATGGAAAGGAAAATGTGTTTAAACACATATTTCAAGAGTATATCCTTCCCAAGGACAAGCAGAGCACGATATCCATGACAGGATATAATGTAGAAAACCCTTTAGGTAAGGTGAGAGAAATTTCATGACATTACCCATACAGTGGTGTTTGGATAATTGATAAAGAAATTTTAGCATTGTGCTTTAAATGTTCTTATCGAAGATTGGAGTACCACACACATGCTTCGAGATAGCAATGACATGGTCTTCTAGCAAAGGTCGGACTTAGGATACACAAATGATCCATCAGGAACAACTTATAGAATAAGTCTTACAATTTCCTCATGGAAGAATGGCTAACCTTGCTAAAAAGGAAACTATAACAATAAGTCCTCCGGCCAGGTGTGCTAGGCATGACATCACCTTACCGAGTCATATAAAGACCAATGTTATAACTCGTGGAAATATGTTCCAACCATCATATCTAACCAAGGTTCAGATCCGATTGGTGTCCGGATACCTCAGACTCAGGATGCCTGAGAAGAAAAGGTGCAACGCAATTGACGAGATGACATTATAAGATTGTCGGGCAATGAACTATGGAAGTCAGTTCTGAAACAAGAGTACATCATTAAACCAAGGAGATGATGAGGAGGTGGCTGGTGGACTCAACGATAATTCATCGAGACTTCCAAAAGGATGGATTTCCACAATTGCGTGAACACAGAGATATCATTTGTCAGATCAAATGACTTAATGATGTATGCTCGAGGAAAACACACACTATTAATTATTAGTTGAAAAGTGCACCCGAGATATGGGCTTAGGTAGTACGATCAATGTTAGAACGGTGATTCGATAACTAATGGTCTAAGAATGAAATATCGACCATTAACTTGAAAGCAATAGGGTTGCTAGAAGTTTTGAAGTCGCACATCATAGTTCAATTGTCGGTTTTCCGGTTAGAAACAACACGGGACCAAGGAGTGAACGGATATGGCAAGGAGTATCACTTGTATCAAGAATTCTTAAGAGGTGGTGAAATTCTCACGACATTCTTGACATAAAAGATGGTAATACTCCAAGGTAAAGAACAAATGTTGGATAGCAAGGATCTCAAGGTATATCACGAAACACGGACAAGTTTGTGTTGAACAGAAGGCAATAAAGTGGTCGATGATAACACAAAACATCGAGGGCAAGGATGGTACTTCTCATCATGAATTCAATTGATATCCTGGAAGGGGTCAAAATTTTGATGATGATCATGACACACTTGTCGAGGGGGTTTCATGAGGATATAATCGATCATCAATGACATCAAGCAAAAGGAAGGGTGAAGCAAAAGTTGTCAGAACCATGGATATGAAACAAACTCGAAATCAAGTTTGCTATTCAAGGAGAAATGATATGACAAGGAAGATCAACGTAAGATTAGCTTACTATTGAAATTTGTGCTCTGTGTAGAAGGACCATCTAGCACAGTTAAAATTTAGCCCAATAATGGTATAGCCGATCAGGCTAGGAATGACTTGAAGGATTATTAAACTCATAATCAACGAAAATTAATTAGGGTTATCGAACCGGAATGCGGAATCGGTTCACATATCGGTGTTCTCGGTTGACGACAACCCAGAACCCAGAAAAATTGGAATCGGTGAGAAATAACAGTTAATGAAGAACCCATAAGAAGTTATGCAGTTCCATGACATTATCAAGATATCATAGTGTAATACTCGACAGTAGATCAGAGTAAAGGTTGGACAGCTGCAATGATCTACACAAGACAAGTACTACAACTTGTCTGAGAAATGGTATTAATGAGAAAATATGGTCGGAACCATGATTGCAAAGGACCAAACATAGATACAGGACGAACTTATAACAAGTGGTTTATTATCATTTACAAGAAGCTTCGATGATAAGTTCCACATCGGGTCCATGGGCATGAACGCAAAGGCTCAAGGTCGACTCCCACTTCTTCAATGCATAACCTTTCATTTTACTTCTCGCTTTTGATGAGACTGTAGTGTAGAAATTTTATCTGGTGAAACAACAGAAGAGTATGACTCGTGAAAACTTTCGGGTTCATACTGTTTGGGGAAGGCATAGGTTCAACCCATTGGGGCATCTTAGGAGCATATACCACAATTTCAGGAATAAATAACACAAGCTCGATAGTAGAGCATGCTGGAGAAAGCAAATGATACAATTTACCAAAGGCATTATGTATCCGAGGAAAGGCTCACAAGCCTATAGAATATGAAGGACGTTGTCGGATAAAATCCAACAAAGGATCTGGTGGTCCACAAACGATCTGATGTGAGCATCGGTACTCAACCAGAGGAAGAAGGAATGCAAGGAGATCAATTTATAGAAACAACTGACTAACTCAAAGTTCAAATGCAAAGGAATTATCAATTCCAAGACAAGGGATCAGAAGCAATGCTCTGATTAGGGATGGATAAGTTGAATAGCCTTAGGGGTACAATCGATGGCAAAATTTGTTTGGTCGAGATCCAGCTCATGTTTAAAATGGTGTCTGAGTCGGAAGGATAAATTCCAGGGAACAACTGATGATTGTGTGCATTCACACACACGTTGAATCAAAAGGATCAAAATGATAATCACAAAGGTTTTTAAAGTAATTTGCTAGACCAATGGAATTAACCGGAATGCAAGTATGCAAGAATTCCAAGAACAACAGGCTGTTGAGGATTTTCGAAAGATCAAACCATATTTCAAAGTCTTTTGCGGAACACAAGAACAACTGGGAATGAGGGGATACTCGATAAGTCCGAGGAATTATCCGTAGGGGTAAATACAGTGGTACAAGGGATTCTTAAAAGTCGGAGAGCAATTCGGTGCATCTTGTAACAACAAGAGAAACTCAGAGTAATGGTATGAACAACAAGTGTATGCCGTTATCCATATGGATATATCGGTAGTAGGGAATTGAAAAGGCAGAGGGCACAAGGGTCTCGGGAATGATCGAAGAGTATATTCAAAATCTTCTGGGGTAGTAGGCGATCATCTGTGGTAAGGGGCTCTCCGGGAGAAGTAGTTACGAGAACCTAGAGTCACATTTAGTAAAATCATTTAACCCGAATAGAAGAGAGATCAGAGTCCCAGAGTATAGACGAGAAATAAAAGATCATAATACCACCCAAATGGCGACGTGGGCCCGTAAGACACAGAACCATGTTAGTAAAAGTTTTGCAATGTCTAGACTCAACTTCGGCCAAGGAGTGTGGAAGAGGGATTCCTACATGCAGTCGTCTCTGATACCAACTTGTGACGCCCCCGATTTGACCGTACACTAATCATACACGCAAATGTGTACGATCAAGATCAGGGACTCACGGGAAGATATCACAACACAACTCTACAAATAAAATAAGTCATACAAGCATCATATTACAAGCCAGGGGCCTCGAGGGCTCGAATACAAGAGCTCGATCATAGATGAGTCAGCGGAAGCAACAATATTTGAGTACAGACATAAGTTAAACAAGGTTGCCTTAGGAAGGCTAGCACAAACTGGGATACAGATCGAAAGAGGCGCAGGTCTCCTGCCTGGGATCCTCCTAAGCTACTCCTAGTCGTCGTCAGCGCCCTGCACGTAGTAGTAGGCACCTCCAGTGTAGTAGTAATCGTCATCAATAGTGGCGTCTGGCTCCTGGACTCCAACGTCTGGTCGCAGCAATGGGGTATAGGAAAGGGGAAAAGGGGGAGCAAAGCAACCGTGAGTACTCATCCAAAGTACTCGCAAGCAAGGAGCTACACTACATATGTATGCATTGGTATCAAATGGAAAAGGGGTATCATATGTAGACTGAACTGCAGAATGCCGGAATAAGAGGGGGATAGCTAGTCCTTTCGAAGACTACGCTTCTGGCAACCTCCATCTTGCAGCAGAAGAAGTGAGTAGATGGTAAGTTCACCAAGTAACATCGCACAACATAATCCTAACCGATGATCCTCCCCTCGTCGCCCTGTGAGAGAGCGATCACCGGTTGTATCTGGCACTTGGAAGGGTGTGTTTTAATTAAGTATCCGGTTCTAGTTGTCATAAGGTCAAGGTACAACTCCAAGTCGTCCTGTTACCGAAGATCACGGCTATTCGAATAGATTAACTTCCCTGCAGGGGTGCACCACATTTCCCAACACGCTCGATCCCCTTTGTCCGGACACACTTTCCTGGGTCATGCCCGGCCTCGGAAGATCAACACGTCGCAGCCGTACCTAGGCACAACAGAGAGGTCAGCACGCCGGTCTAAATGCTATGGCGCAGGGGTCTGGGCCCATCGCCCATTGCACACATGCACGTTGCGTACGCGGCCGGTGAGCAGACCTAGCCTCCCTTATACAAGAGCAGGCTTTTCAGTCCAACCCGGCGCGCGCCGCTCAGTCGCTGACGTCACGACGTCGAGTGCCCATAATTGTTCCCGCGTAGTTGGTTAGTGCGTATAGGCCAGTAGCCAGACTCAGATCAAATACCCAGATCTCGTTAAGCATGTTATTTTGAAGTAACCGCGAACGCCGATCAGGGCCAGGCCCACCTCTCACCTAGGTGGTCTTCGCCTGCCTGTCGCTCCGCCTCAATGTAACAGTCGGGGGCCGTCGGGAACCTAGGCCCACCACTACCTGGGTGGAACCACCTGCCCCTTCAGCCCCCAACATCGCAATCACTTGCGGGTACTCAATGAGCCGATCCGACTTTAGTCACAACATGTATAGTATGTATATATAGTATAAACCCGTGATCAACACCCGAGTGATCACGGCCCGATAGTATAGCATGGCATACTGACAAGAATGTAGGGCCACTGATGATAATCTAGCATC
Organism: Triticum urartu; assembly: GCF_056163025.1. Classification (NCBI taxonomy): domain Eukaryota; kingdom Viridiplantae; phylum Streptophyta; class Magnoliopsida; order Poales; family Poaceae; genus Triticum; species Triticum urartu. The sequence continues at coordinate 502,724,222 of NC_141874.1, read as the reverse complement.
CTATACTAAGCATTTAGGATTGCAGGTAAGGTATCAACAGTTGTAGCAACAATGACAGGCTATGCATTAGAATAGGATTAATGGAAAGTAGTAACATGCTACACTACTCTAATGCAAGCAGTATAGAGGAGAGTAGGCGATATCTGGTGATCAAGGGGGTGGCTTGCCTGGAAGCTCTGCTGAAAAGGAAGAAGTGTCCTCGGTGACGTAGTCGATCACAGGGGCAACATCGGTCTCGGGGTCTACCGGGGAGAAGAGGGGGAAGAAACAGTAAATACAGAGCAAACATAGGTACCACTAAGCATGACATGACGAAAAGTAGAAGTGGGGTCGACCTAACGTAGTACTGCACGATATAGGTGAAGGGGGAATTCAACCGGGAATGTTTTCCCGGTTCCGGACCTGTGTCACATAGATGACCGGAGGGGGAATGGTCCATGTTCAGATTGTTAGAGGCATCTGATAGCTAAACGGACCGCGTATTCGGATTCGTCACGTCGTTCTGAGTAACTTTCATGTATAAAACTTTTTCATCCGAGTTACGGATTATTTTTTATTAATTTTCAAAGGTTTAAGTATTTTATGAAACTATTTATTATTCGAATTAAACAGGAAATTTGCTATGGGCACCCAGGAATGTACCCGGCAGACAGGCTGTTTGATTGACAGTGGGGTCTAGCGGCAGAGTTGACCCAGTCAACTTTTGACCGGTCAAACATTGAATAGAAACAACGGGTCCCTCATGTCATAGACTAAGATATATTTAAAGTTAACTTGGCATTTTCATTTAACCACAGGGGCCACAGGTCATTGATACATCAGGCCAACTAAACAAAAGTCTAACTTATCCGAACTTAATTAGCACTACTAATTGAGAGGGCACATGTGCCAGAGGCACATACGTGCACTAGGCTGTGCTCACATGCACAAGTCACACACGTGGCCATGGCGAAGCAGTGAGCAGTAGTAGAAGTAAGGGAAGCGGCAACAACTAAGTGGCAGCAGCACGCAGAAGCAGCGGCGGCCGGCTGCGCGCCGAATCAACGAGCAGCAGCACGCGGGAGTAGCAGGCAACGCAAGCAGCAGGAACAGTAGGTAGCCGCGGCAAGCAGAGCAACAACAGCGGCACATCAGCAACGGCAGGAGCTGCAGCGGCAAGCTGAAGCAGCACAGCAGCAACGACAGTAGGCGGAGCAGGGACCGCGGGCGGCTGCGGGGGGGGGGGGCGCGCCCTGGACGCGACCAGGGCGAGCGGCGACCAGCGTAAGGCACGGGCCGCGACGAGGCGCAGGTGGGCAAACGCGTGCGGAGCGGCGGCATCAGGTGGCGGTAGCGAAACCACCGACGGGCGCGCGGACAGGGGACGGTCGGGCGTGTGAGCGCGTGCGTGCGGAGCGAGAGCACGCTGGTGGTGGCGGCACAACCTACGGTGGCCGGAGGCGACGGCAACAACAACGATCGATGGCGGCGGGCCGGCGGCGGGCCGGCGGCAACTGTCATCCAGCGAAATCGTGCCTACAGGCACGGGAAACGGCAGGGGGGGTAAGGGAAGGAGAGGGAGGTGCTCACAGAGAGCACGAAGGCGAGGTCGGGGAGGCCGGAGGTGGATCGGAGCGGCAACAATCGACGCTGGACGCCGGCGATGTACGCGTTGAAGACGAGGTCGATGGCGAGTGTACGGGCCGTCCTTGCTTGATTCAGTGCTCGGAGTAGACGAAGTAGACCGCGACGGTTCTCCTGGACCTCTTGGCGCGACGAGGGGAGGCCGATGGCCGCAACATCGATGACGACATGGGGTTGGCGGCGCTCGGGCACGCTTCAGATCGAGATAAAGAGATGGAGGAAGAAAGAGGGGATTAGGTTTAGGTCAAGGGGGCATGCGGCGGCGTTTTGTAGTGCACCGGGGAGGTCGGCGATGGCCAGCACGTGGCCCTGGCCGTGGTATGGCCGCCACGGCCACCCCCTGCCTCCACTGTAGCGTAAGGAAGGAGACGCTTGGGAGGTTGGGCTGGGCCTCTACTTTCTTCTTCATAGTGGGCCAAAAATGCATAGAGCAATTTTAGTTTTACATTTCTATAAAAAAGGATAGCTACTGTTTTCTATTTGAATAAGCTTTCAAACCATTTTTTGTTGCACATGGAATTTGTCACACAATTACGAGAGAATAATTTGAGCTAGAACAAAAAAATTATGGGGGCAAAAGGATGTAAATAAATAATTGTTTATTTTGAAAAGGTCAATTTATTTACTGTTCGACCACTTATAATATTTCTAGGGGCATCTTAGTGATCCAACCAGAGTTGATTTCTCCAAGAAAAATACTTGGGGATTATTTGCAACATCACGAACATTTTTGTTCGCATGACAGAAGAAGTAAACATTTGACTTGTATTTCAAATGGAATTTGGCTTTGATTTTCATCAAGTGGCAATTTAGTTTGAAAAATATGATGACATGGCATCATTAAAGGGGAGATCATTGTAGCATGATTCTCCGGGTGTTACAGCATTAACAAGCAGTTCGATGAGGCGCAAGGTATGTTTAAAAGAGATTTTATATGCCTGAAGTGATATACAAATTCAGAGTTAAGCTCATGCACTGCTATGATTATGATTGCAGGTAGCGCGGACGAGGTCGAGACCCTCAAGAGAGCCCTTGCCCAAGCCAAGGAGCAGGCAAAGGCGAGCAAAGCGGCCGCTGATAAAGTGGCTGCGGATTTAAAGACCGAACGGGTCGCCCGCCGCCAGCACGAGGAGAGGGTGGCCGAGGTAGAGCAAGATTTGAAGGATGCCATCGGCAAGTGCGAGGCCTTGGAGGAGAAGAGTGCAGCCCAAGCGGCCGATCTCGCCAAGGCCCTCCAAGAGGCCAAAGAGGCGCAGACTGAGTCCCGGGCGGCTCGGGAAGAGATCCGGCAGGCCGAATAGATAGCGGCTGGTAAGTGATACGTCTCCAACGTATCTATAATTTTTTATTGCTCCATGCTATTATATTATCTATTTTGGATGTTAATGGGCTTTATTTTACACTTTTATATCATTTCTGGGACTAACCTACTAACCAGAGGCCCAACCCAAATTGTTGTTTATTTTGCCTATTTTAGGGTTTCGAAGAAAAGGAATATCAAACGGAGTCCAAACGGAATGAAACCTTTGGGAACGTGGTTTTATCAACAAACGTGATCCAGGAGACTTGGAGTGGCCGTCAAGAAACAAGGGAGGAAGGCACGAGGCAGGGGTCACACCTACCCCCCTGGGCGCGCACTCCACCCTCGTGGGCCCTCCGTTGCTCCACCGATGTACTTCCTCCTCCTACATATATCCACGTACCCCCCCCCCAAACATTTAGGGGCACCACGAAAAGCTAATTCCACCACCGCAACCTTCTATACTCGAGAGATCCCATCTCGGGGCCTTTTTCGGAGCTCCGCCGGAGGGGGCATTGATCACAGAGGGCCTCTACATCAACTCCATGGCCTCTCTAGTGATGTGTGAGTAGTTTACTTCAGACCTACGTGTCCATAGTTATTAGCTAGATGGCTTCTTCTCTCTCTTTGGATCTCAATACAAAGTTCTCCTCGATCTTCTTGGAGATCTATTCGATGTAATCTTCTTTTGCGGTGTGTTTGTCGAGATCCGATGAATTTTGGGTTTATGATCCAGATTATCTATAAACAATATTTGATTCTCCTCTGAATTATTTTATGTATGATTGGTTTATCTTTGCAAGTCTCTTTGAATTATTAGTTTGGTTTGGCCTACTAGATTGATCTTTCTTGCAATGGGAGAAGTGCTTAGCTTTGGGTTCAATCTTGCGATGTTCGATCCCAGTGACAGAAAGGGAACCGACGCGTATTGTATTGTTGCCATCGAGGATAAAAAGATGGGGTTTATATCATATTGCATGAGTTTATCCCTCTACATCATGTCATCTAACTTAAAGCATTACTCTGTTCTTATGAACTTAATACTCTGAATGCATGCTGGATAGCGGTCGATGTGTGGAGTAATAGTAGTAGATGCAGAATCGTTTCGTTCTACTTGTCTCAGACGTGATGCCTATATACATGATCATACCTAGATATTCACATAACTATGCTCAATTCTATCAATTGCTCGACAGTAATTCGTTTACCCACCGTAATACTTATGTTGTTGAGAGAAGCCACTAGTGAAACCTATGGCCCCTAGGTCTATCTTCTATCATATTAATCTTCCAATACTTAGTTATTTCCTTTGCCGTTTATTTTACTTTGCATCTTTATTTCTCTTTATCATAAAAATACCAAAAATATTATCTTATCATATCTATCAGATCTCACTCTCGTAAGTGACCGAGAAGCTAGGGCTTGAAAACCCCTTTATCGCGTTGGTTGCGAGGTTCTTATTTGTTTGTGTAGGTGCGTGGGACTTGAGCATGATCTCCTACTAGATTGATACCTTGATTCTCAAAAACTGAGGGAAATACTTACGCTACTTTGTTGCATCACCCTTTCCTTTTCAAGGGAAAACCAACGCAGTGCTCAAGAGGTAGAAGTAAGCCCTTTATTTTGCAGACTATATTTGGCGGTCAAAGATATGCCTTGCTCACTCGACTGTGGAGTTCTCCAGACGCCTTTGCAGATCTTCCGAAGAGTGTTGCCGACGTCGCGCAGTTCTTCCAGTCCTGATACGTCTCCAACGTATCTATAATATTTGGTTGTTCCATGCTATTATATTATCTATTTTGGATGTTAATGGGCTTTATTTTACACTTCTATATTATTTTTGGGACTAACCTACTAACCCAAGGCCCAGTGCAAATTGTTGTTTTTTTGCCTATTTCAATGTTTCGCAGAAAAGGAATATCAAACGGAATGAAACCTTTGGGAAAGTTATTTTTGGAACAAACGTGATCCAGAGGACTTGGAGTGGACGTCAAGAAACAAACAAGGAGTCCACGAGGCAGGGGGCGCGCCTACCCCCCTGGGCGCGCCCTCCCTCTCGTGGGCCCCTCATGGCTCAACCGACCTACTTCTTCCTCCTATATATATTCGTAGACCCCAAAAACATCCAAGAGCACCACGAAACCCTATTTCCACCGCCGCAACCTTCTGTACCCAAGAGATCCCATCTTGGGGCCTTTTTCGGAGCTCCGCCAAAGGGGGCATCGATCACTGAGGGCCTCTACATCAACTCCATGGCCTCTCCGGTGATGTGTGAGTAGTTTACTTCAGACCTTCGGGTCCATAGTTATTAGCTAGATGGCTTCTTCTCTCTCTTTGAATCTCGATACAAAGTTCTCCTCGATCTTCTTGGAGATCTATTCGATGTAACTCTTTTTTGTGGTGTGTTTATCCAGATCCGATGAATTGTGGGTTTATGATCAAGTCTATCTATGAACAATATTTGATTCTTCTCTGAAATCTTTTATGTATGATTGGTTATCTTTGCAAGTCTCTTCGAATTATCAGTTTTGTTTGTCCTACTAGATTGATCTTTCTTGCAATGGGAGAAGTGCTTAGCTTTGGGTTCAATCTTGCGGTGCTCGATCCAAGTGACAGAAAGGGAAACGACACATATTTTGTTGTTGCCATCGAGGATAAAAAGATGGGGTTTATATCATATTGCTTGAGTTTATCCCTCTACATCATGTCATCTTGCCTATTGCGTTACTCTGTTCTTATGAACTTAATACTCTAGATGCATGTTGGATAGCGGTCGATGTGTGGAGTAATAGTAGTAGATGCAGGCAGGAGTCGGGCTACTTGTCACGGACGTGATACCTATATACATGATCATGCCTAGATATTCTCATAATTATTCGCTTTTCTATCAATTGCTCGACAGTAATTTGTTCACCCACCGTAATACTTATGCTATCTTGAGAGAAGCCACTAGTGAAACCTATGGCCCCCGGGTCTATTCTCCATTATATTAATCTTCCATCAACAAGCTATTTCTATTACCTTTTATTTTGTAATCTTTACTTTTACTCTTTATCATGAAAATACCAAAAATATTATCTTATCATCTCTATCAGATCTCACTCTCGTAAGTGACCGTGAAGGGATTGACAACCCCTTTATCGCGTTGGTTGCGAGGTTCTTATTTGTTTGTGTAGGTACGAGGGACTTGCGTCTGGCCTCCTACTGGATTGATACCTTGGTTCTCAAAAACTAAGGGAAATACTTACGCTACTTTGTTGCATCACCCTTTCCTCTTCAAGAGAAAACCAACGCAGTGCTCAAGAGGTAGCAGGGCCCAGGAGGGGAACACAACGGAGAAGCTCTTCTGGTCACAGTTCCTGGCACTGGAGCGTCCGACGCTATTGAACAACCCGATGATGCAACTTGCGGAGCTGCATAGGATGTATGGCTTGGCCTTGAAGGACGTCATAGTCCGGCTTTGGCCAACCGCACCCATTCCTAGCAGCTATTTCGGCCTGGTGAAGCAACTCGCCGACGCACTGCCCCGAGTTGAAGCAGTAAAGTGCTCGGCGTGCATAGAGGGTGCGGGGATGGCCTTTGCCCGTGTTAAGATGCACTGGGCGAAGATGAAGGCCACCGTCGTGGCGACCGAGGGCCCACCCGAAGGCAAGGACCACCACAAGCCAGAGCGGTATTTTGACGATGTCCTAGAGGGTGCCCGAATAGTAGAGGGCCAATTCTCAAAGGATATCATGTTTGAGTGAATGCAATATATTTACCTAGACTTTGCGTTAAGACCTAGGGCCTGTAATATTTGTATGTTTTTATCTAAAATTACTTTCCTCCTGTGCGGCTTTTTTTAAATTCTGAGAGTTTGCTAGTCGTCGGCTTCGGCCCCCTCATAGATACTACGGGGGTGTTCGGAATAGCGCACGATCACACTCGACCCAACGTCTTGGTCCGTAAAGGAGGTGACTGCGCAGCGAACCAGGCAATCAGACTATGCGGCTTTATCACTTTCACTTAACCATAGGAGTTTGACAGTGGGACTAAGTACTAGCCCCTGGTGTGTATGTGGCTATCCGAACTAGGATGCCTTAGGTGCGTGACTGGACGAAGGCCAGTCCTTCGTATAATATGGAAGAAATAGCAAGAGATTTATAGCAAGTCGCCGAATCACCGACCAGCTCTCGTCGTATCATGACAGTCAGTTTTCGGCATTCTCTACTGAGGTGTTTGACCGGACGAACCAGAAACACCATCGCAGTAGTTCTCCCTTTACTACCCTAGCCGAACAAGCGGGACGTAAGGTAGTAATCACAGGAGGTGGGCAACCCAACTATTGACCAAAGACATGATTCGGAGCTGATGCATATAATGCGATATTCGGGACGCCGAAGTATACTCTAGAAGTGTTCAGACTTTTTGAAAATATGTGTGGCCGAATAGAGCCCCTGACATTTAAGACGTACCAAAGTATATATGGCAATCTGACGCAAAGAAGGAATACAGATTTATAAAATAAACCAATACCAAGCAGGGGTTGGTGAAAAACTGTTTCCATTATAATCTGATTGATATGTCAAAACATGCTATGACAGATAATGCCATAAAGATCAAGGCTATTTTACATGCCGAGAATTTATACAAAAGGGGAAGCTGTATACAGGGCCGAAAAAAGAAAAGGTATTCTTGGTGATTCCCTTGACGCCATGCCACATGTCTGCGCCGCTGTCGCCTTGGTGCTGAATCCTTTGAGAGGAGAAATCAACGATCGTGTGTATAGAAGGGGCCTGTGAAAGAGCCCTTGTGTGACTGTCAGGTAATGAGGTTTTAACGAACCTGTAATGGGAGGAAGAAAAAATGAAGAAAAAGGAAGGGGTTGAGGTCTAAATAGGGTTAAACCGCGCTGTAGACCCTGCCCGCATTGTGCCTCCGTCGTTGCCCAAGGTATTTTAAGTGCGTAGTTATGCACACGCGGTACATATACCGTGGTTAGATGGGGCGATCGACGGAGGTGGAGCTGCTAGTCTAGCTCAGGATGTACCGAGCCGTCTTTTTGCAGAGTAGACCGGACTCGTTTAGCAGTGCCCGGGGGCTTGATGGTCGATGAAATGTTCGGCTTGATGAGGCCGCTTTGTACCTCGCCTGCGAGGGCCGTGGTATGCTCCTTAGTACGGAGGGAGCGCTCCATATTTCCATTGACTGTTATGACGCCTCGCGGTCCGGGCATCTTGAGATTTAAGTAAGTATAGTGTGGGACTGCGTTGAAGCGTGTGAAGGTGGTTCGTCCGAGTAGTGCGTGATAACCACTGCGAAAGGGGACAATGTTGAAGATCAAGTCTTCGCTTCGGAACTTATCCGGTGAACCGAAGACCACTTCCAATGTTAATGAACCCATGCAGCAGGCCTCTACGCCGGGTATCACTCCTTTAAAGGTGGTGTTACTAGGCTTGATTCTTGATGGGTCAATACCCATTTTATGAGCAGTGTCTTGATAAATCAAGTTAAGACTGCTGCCGCCGTCCATGAGGACTCGAGTGAGATGGGATCCATCGATGATTGGATCAAGGACCAAGGCTGTCGAACCTCCATGAAGGATACTGGTCGGGTGGTCCCTACGATCGAAGGTGATCGGACAAGCCGACCAAGGGTTGAATTTTGGGGCGACTGGCTCTACGCGTAGACGTCCCTTAGTGCGCGCTTGCGCTCTCTCTTGGGGATATGAGTGACGTATATCATATTCATTGTTTTTAACTCAGGGGAAAATTTCTTCTGTCCCCATGTGTTCGGTGGGCGGGGCTCATCGTCGTCCTCGCTCGGCGGCCCTTTCCCCTTATGTTCGGTATTTAACTTACCGGCCTATTTGAAGACCCAACAGTTTCTGTTGGAATGATTTACAGGCTTATCGGGGGTACCATGAATATGGCAAGGCCGATCGAGTATTTTGTCTAAATTGGATGGGTCGTCCCTGTTTCCTTTGAATGGCTTATTCCGCTGACCGGGTTTAGAGCTGCTGAATCCGGCGTTGGCCGATGTATCTTCAGTTTCTTCATTGTTGTTCTGACGCTTATGTTTGTTACGTCGCGGCCATCCATTGCCATCCCTGGCTTCAGAGGTGCCGGGGTCACTGGTACTGTTGCTTCGACGAGCTAACTAGCTATCTTCTCCCGCACAGAAGCAGGTCATGAGTGCGGTAAGAGCTGCCATAGACTTTGCCTTTTCTTGGCCGAGGTGTCGGGCATGCCATTCATCGCAGATGCTATGTTTGAAGGCCGCTAGGGCTTCAGCGTCTAGACAGTTGACAATTTGGTTCTTTTTAATTAAGAACCGAGTCCAGAGTTTGCGGGCTGACTCTCCGGGTTGCTGGACTATGTGACTAAGGTCATCGGCATCCGGTGGCCGGACATAAGTACCCTGGAAGTTGTCTCAAAATGCATCCTCCAAATCTTCCCAACTGCCAATAGTGTTCTCTGGGAGGCTATTTAGCCAGTGCCGTGCTGGTCCCTTGAGTTTTAGTGGGAGGTATTTAATGGCGTGGAGATCGTCGCCGCGAGCCATGTGAATATGGAGAATAAAATCTTCAATCCATACCACGGGATCTTTCATTCCATCGTATGCTTCAATGTTCATGGGTTTAAACCCTTCTGGGAACTGGTGTTGCATTACCTCATCGGTAAAGCATAAGGGGTGTGCGGTGCCTCTATATCGGGCATAGTCACGACGGAGTTCGGATGACATCCGTGTTCAGTTTTCAGCCCGGGTGAGGTTATGCTTATCGTGCCAGGCTTGATGGCCGTCATCTCACGTTGGAGCACGCCCCCTTGATCCATAGATTGATCTGGCATGACCGGCTCTATTGTCCAGGTCCTGGCGTAAGTTGTAGGTGTAGCCTGGGGCTGCTACCTCTTTGCCTCGACGGCTAGGTCGTGCGGGCTGGCGTTTGGCATAAGTAGCCGCTTTGTCTCACCCACGTGGTGGTCGGTCTGGTTCATCAACATGATTATATCTTGACGGTATTGGCTCAAGGGCCTCGTCATCAAATTGTGGCAGTAGCCGACGCTTCGGATAACTCTTTGTTGGGCACTCGAGGCCATATTCTTCGGCAGCTAGGACCTGGGTCCATCTGTCGTTGAGTGTATCCCCTTCAGCTTGGAGTTGTTGTTATTTCTTTTTTAGTCTTCTCACAGTTGCGATTAGCTGTCGCTTAAAGCGCTCCGGCTCGAGGGGTTCCTCAGGCATGATGAAGTCTTCGTTGCCGAGGCTGACATCCTCCTCGGAGATCCGTAGATAGTTACTATCCTCTGAATTCTCATTCCCGACCTGCACGTCGGGGTTAACTTGTCCCTCCTCCCACTCATCCTGCTCGAACGCAGGCTCGGCAGGGTCTTCGTGATCTTCGGCATCGTCCAGAGTGTTATTATCTCTGGTGCCGGTATTGCTTTCCTTTTCGCGACGTGATTTTGAGTGGCGCCGCTGACGTTGATGTTTTGGTGGTGCTTCGACGGGCTTGTCCTCAATCGGATCCTTGCCGCCACCGTCGTCGTCCTTTTTAGGTGTATCCCCCATATACACATCGTATGTGGAGGTGGCCGTCCAACGCCCAGTAATAGGCGGGTTCCGGCCTGGTTCGTCTCTGGCATCGTCATCCATACCGTCGATGTCTTCGGAGGTGTAATCTAGCATGTCAGTCAAGTCCTTGATACTGGCTATTAAGTGGGTGGTGGGTGGGGAGCCAAATTCCGTCCTCTCAGCCCCTATTCCGGGCTGGGGGTAATTCGGAGGTGATACCTCCGTGATGGCGAGAGATCGCTTTAAGTCCAAGGCCTCGCTTAGGAGCGAAGGCCAGAAGAGGAATCGAGGTCCTGCGGAGCTAGGCATGGTACATGACACCTGGCCGTACTCAATGGGCGCAGACCTTGAGAGTTCGGAAATAGCCTCCAGGGGTTAATTTGGCTCTCCGTTGACAGAGAGAGTCCTGCTTGATTCCAGGCTTGTCGAAGATATAGTCACCTCTGGGTCTCCGGCAAAGAGCTCCGCAGTAGGAGTGAAAGTGCGTTATATCGACTAGAGGGAGGGTGAATAGGTGATTTTTATGAAAGTCTTCAATACATGGGAGTTTTGAAGACAAATGATAGAAATGAACCTATAACCATGCAGCGGAAGGTAGACTACCCTAGACAAGCCATAGTCAAGTATTCAATGAGGTGGAGGCACAAAGACTAACAGCAGCTAGGCAGTACGGATCAGGATGGAAGATAATATGAAACCAATCTGAACAAACAGTCACACAGTGAAGACAAATGGACAATGCAAATAGGCACTGACTTCACAAGGGCCAACTGTAAATAAAGAGATGGGAAGGATAGAACCAGTGAGCTTGATGAAGACAAAGGTTTGATAGACCAGTTCCAACTGCGGTGACAGTTGTACGTCTGGTTAGGGCGGATAGGTATTTAAACCTGAGGACACACAGTCCCGGACACCTAGTCCTGAACACGCAGCTCAGGACACTCAGTCCTCACCGTATTCCCCTTGAGCTAAGGTCACACAGACCTCACCCAATCACTCTGGTAAGTCTTCAAGGTAGACTTCCAAACCTTCACAGACTTCATTCACCGGCGATCCACAATGACTCTTGGATGCTCAGAACGCGACGCCTAACCGGCTGGAGGATTCACAGTCCTCAAGTGTAATAAGTCTTCAGATCACACAGACAGGAAGACTTAAGTGATGCCTAACACTCTTTGGCTCTGGGTGTTTAGGGCTTTATCCTCGCAAGGAATTCTCTCTCAAAGGCTTCGAGGTGGGTTGCTCTCAAACGACAAAAGCCGTACTCTAACTCTGAGCAGCCAACCGTTTATGGTTGTAGGGGGTGGGCTATTTATAGCCACTGGGCAACCCGACCTGGTTTGTCCGAAATGACCCTTGGTCACTAAGGAACTGACACGTGTTCCAACGGTCAGATTTCAAACGCACACGGCAACTTTACTTGGACTACAAGCAAAGCTGACTTATCCAACTCTGGACAAGATTTGCTCTCATAGTCTTCACTCGAGGACATAGGATTTTTGGTTAAGCATCACTTCAGTCATTCTGACTGGTTCTCTTGGACCCCACTTAACAGTATGGTGGTTCCTATGACTCAACAAAGGAAAACACAGAACGACGAAACTGCTAAGTCTTCGCGCTCCATAGTCTTCACGCGATGTCTTCTCTTATCATAGTCTTCAATGTGAATGTCTTCACATACCACCTCTGACTTCAATGTCTTCATACATTTTTAGGGGTCATCTCTGGTAGAAAAACCGAATCAATGAGGGACTTCTACCTGTGTTATCCTGCAATTCTCACAAACACATTAGTCCCTCAACTAGGTTTGTCGTCAATACTCCAAAACCAACTAGGGGTGGCACTAGATGCACTTACAATCTCCCCCTTTTTGGTGATTGATGACAAACTAGTTGAAGTTTTCAACGGGGAATAAAATATGTGAAATTGTAAAGGATTGGTTATTGTCTTCATAAGTGGCAAAGGCTCCCCCTGAAGATGTGCATATAAGTAATTTGCTTTTGGTATGCAAATGCACATGGCAGGTTGTACTTGTGGAGATCCTCTTCAACTTATGATGACAATTCATCATGCATGAAAAGTATGTGAAGATAATGACGTGCATAATGAAAAATGGACGTCTACAAAATGATCTAAGTGCGGAATTTATCGTCGCACATGCGGAATTTATCATCGCATCACAGAAAAGCAAATAAGTAGCAGACGACCATCGAGTTTGAGTGTTACAACTCAGAGAACCAAATGTATCAAAACGCGAGAGTTGTAAACACTAGGCAAAATATAAAACCACCGCCCATATGGACCCACTTGAAGACTATCAAACTCATATGCTTCTCCCCCTTTTGTCAGTAAGGACCAAAAAGGTTTGAAGACATAGAGCACCTACTCGTTCCCATGAGGAGTTGGTGAGGCAGCAGGGTCGTCGGAGTTGGTTGGCGGTGCAGACGAACTCGGTGTAGTGGTGATTCGCGCTGAAGGTGGTGAAGTAGCATCGTCTTCATCATCGATGACATGTGCATTCACTGTAGCGACAGAGGAGGAGAAGTCAGAGTCTTCAAGAGACGGAGTTCGTCGCAGCACAGTCCTTCTTGGAGGTGTTGAGTCAAACTTGAAGCGTTCAGAGAAGCCATCCTCTTGAAGATCATCTTTAGAACACATAAGCGTCAGCCCTTTCCATGTACGCCAACAAGTTTCATGGGCGACAAAGGCATTCTTGGTGGCAAGGTTGCGAATCCTATTTACGTCCACCAAGAGGCTTTGTATTTGGCGCTTCAGCCAGTCATGATGCTTATCCTGTTTCTGATGAAGGGCAACCAGAAGTTCTCGGTCGTTGAGAACACGATATCGCTTCTTGGGCCGTTGGGTAATGGTGCTTTCAGTGGCTTCAGTGAGGGCACGATGAGGTGCACGTGTAGTACCAGCCAGAGGATAAACACGAGTGACTGCTTGAACTCCTTCAATGTTTTGAGAGAAGCTTTGATTCTCAGCATTTTGAAGACTAAGGGGCTCCTTGGCAGGCTCTGGATAGATGGCTTCAACTGACATATCGACGTCGGGCATAAAGATCCGATGATTGTGAGCAGAGGGCTGATAGGTGATAGCTGAGTGTAGTTTGATTAGCCGCATAATCCATGGAGCGTAAAACTTCAAGCCAAAGAGATCAGATCCTGATGCAGCAAGTTGGCGAATAAAGAAGTCTTGTGCATTGAAGCTTTTGCCATGAAGAATATCAAAGACCAACGTCTTCATTGCGCCTTCTAGCTTGGCATGTGGAGAATGTCCTTTGATGGGCCAGAGAGTTTGCCTTATGATGTGATAGATAGTACGTGGCAGATACTCAAGGTCTTCAACAAAGAACTCCTTAGGATATTCAGCATCTGGAGGCAAAGGCTTCATCATGCTAAGCATCTGACTCATATTGGGCTCAGGCTTGTGGAAGATGCTTTCCATAGCAGCACTGTGAAGCTGACAACCAGGTTCATACAGATCTCCTGGAGTGGGCAGGCCAGTAAGCTCAATGATATCAAAGGCTTTGGCTTCATGATGAACATTGCCTGTCATCCACTCAAGGACCCAAGTCTTCGGATCCCTATTGTAGCCACAGATATGAAGAGTGGCATAGAATTGGAGCAGCAATTCTTCATTCCAGTGCTCCTTATCACTGACGAACTGCAGCAAGCCAGACTCTCTGAAGCAATCCAGAGCTTCTTCCAAACAGCGCAGTCCAGTTATGGCTTCAGTGTCAAGACGCATATGTGGGAAAATGCGACCTTGATTGTATAAGATGCATGAGTAATAACTGCGCTGCTGATAGCTCCAGAACCAATCAGAAGATATTCTTGCCTTGGTGTAGGGGTTCTTGGCACTATCAAAGAAGGTGTTGTGTGCCTTGAAGCCATTGATATTAGAAGATCCGGGTGCAGATGCAGTACCTGGAAACCTGGGCAACCTTGGCATTGGCTTCTGAACTTGAGGCATGTACTCAACGTGATAGTCAAACTGAGGACCAGCAGCAGGCGGAGGAGTCAGAAAAGGCCATTTAACAGTGATAAGTTGGCCATAGTTGAATGCTTGCTCGATAGTGTGTGGCCTTGGTGGCGGAACAGGAGCAGTGGCATCAACAGAGGCGTCAGGCTGCACATCTGTTGCAGGTGCATCATTGGCTTCATTGGCCTCTGGCACAGTGTTAGGTGCAGGCTCCACAGTGTCTTCAGCCATGACCACGTCATTGGCTTCAGTGGTGTTAGTGGTGGCAGCCTCAGGATTCTCAACCTCCACTTCAGAAGATGGAGGGTCGGTCACGTTCTCCTCGAGAACAACATCTTGGTGAGACGGGGTGGAGCAATTCTTGGGGCTTCTTCTTCATCGACTGATGCAGCCGAAACATCTTCAGCCATTTTGGCTTTGGACTCAGAGACAGTCACAGTAGGAGTGGCATCTGGAAACACTTGACGTGCAACAGATTGGTGGTGCACTTCTCCTTCTGAAACGCTCGAAAGAGGGACTTGGGGCCTTGGTCCTTTGCGAAGCCTGCATAACGCTGGCGACGCCTGTGAAGATGGAGTTGGCTGGGCCTCAACGTCATCCTCTTCTTGCACTGATGGGGTTGCTTGGGGAGAGCTTGGAGTGTCTTGTCTCTGTGGGTGATCAGCCCACAATGCATCCTGAGCAGTTGGCGTCAGAGGATGACCAATGCTGATGAGTCCGTTGTGCGTAAGCACAGGCGATGATACCAGTTGGTGCTCGATCTGAGGAAGGACTTCATCATCTTCAACATTGTCATGGTGACTAATGTCTTCAGCAGCGGTGAGGTCGACTGCTGGAATGTCTTCAGCTTCAGGAGCCTCTGTGGAAGCAGGCTCATGAACTACTATCCGTCGTTCTTGATGCGAGGAATCAGGGCGAGCAACAGAGATGGGTTCTACAACAAGGGGCTCTGTGGGAGCAGCCCGATCTTTCTTGGTTCTGTGCTTCTTCTTGGAGGGAGCGACATCAGAAGCATCAGGATTTTTTCTCTTTCTGGCTTCAGCCTCGGCAGTCCTCGTCTTCTTCAGTTCTGAAGTGGTTGACCTAACCTTTGGCTTCGAGCCAGTTATGCTGCTTGGGAAGACTATGCGAGGTTCTTCCTACCTTGAGGGTGCAGATTGGTCGGTTGAGGGCTTCTTCTTCTTTGCAGCCATTCTGGGGTCGATGCCAGGACGACCAAGAGCCTTGCGCTTCTCAGCCTCATTATAGGCTTGCACACACTTGTCAGCTAGGCTCTTCATGCGCTCACGAGAACCTTTAGCTTCTTCACGCTTCTTGAGAAAGGCTTCTTTGAGCTCGTGCAGCATGATCTTGAAGTTTTTGACATCTTGCACGTTGAGCTTTGCCATGTGCTTCTTGAACTGAGCTTTCTTATAGTCAATTTTGTGCTTCAGTTCAACTATGCGCTGAGCTAGAGCTAGCTCAGAAGCAATAGCGCCATTGAAGGCGACACTGAGGCCAATTGGAAGTTGCAGATCTTCAAAGATGAGGTTGGGCGTGTCAAACCACTCATCAATGAAGTTATGGAGGATTGTCACATCAAAGAGAGGCAAATCATTGAAGATCTCTGCTTCTTCCTTGCTCTTGATCAGTTGTTCAAGAGCGTCATCTGCAAGATCTTCATCGCTGGACAGATCAATGGCGTCATTGCACAGAATAGCAGCAGCAGTCAGTGCCTGATCAGTATTCTTTCTCATCTCAGTCTTCTTGGAGATACGTGATAGATCTTCAGACTGCACACTGTCTTCAGCAGGTGCAATAGCCAGTGGCTTCGCCCGTAAGATTTTTGGTGCTGAGGCGGACTTTGAAACTTTAGGCTTCTTCAGCTTCGTTGGCTTCAGTGGTGCAGGTGCTTCGTCAGATTCAGCATCATCTGCAGGTTGATCCACGACTGCCCCTTGAACCATAATATGAGTGATGAGACTTTCTAGGTTGTAGAAGGGCCCAACCAGATTGGGTTCAGCTTCTCGTGTGCCATCAGCATGTGGCGCAGAGGGGCCTGGGTTGAAGTCTAATCCCAATGACTTCTTGTTTTCCTTGGCAGAGTTCTGTGCAAACTGATAGTTGCGCTTGAAGAGATTGTCTTCGCGACACCATAACAAAGAGGATGGGTCGGCATTAGCAGGCTGAGGTCCACGAAGCATGCAGGGGTAAAAGCCTTGAGCAATAGCTTCGGACCATGATTTGGGCTGAAGACCTTTGTATATGATATCTCCCCATGGGCCCTTGATGGCACTCTTCTCAGCATATTCGTCGGTGACGAATCTGTACTTGAACCATTCGTCTGCCCAATGTCTTCGAATCCATTGGATTCGGTTCTTGCGTTCTCCATGGGTTTCTTCTGGATCTGACTTGTATAGCTCATAGAGATCTGGTGGCAGGTCCTTAGCAGTGTTTCCACGGCGCTGTCTGCCTCCCTTCCTTGTAGATTTCTCTGTAGCCATGAACTTCAAACTGAATGGTTTCAACACGTTCAAAGGTTTCAAAGGCTTCCGCCTGTGGGTCAAACAGGAACTGGCTTCGGGAGAATTTATATGATGCTGTAAGAATTCTGCAAATGAATGCAGACTGTGATAACCAAGGGATTCTCCCACGGACATGTACCTGTGACAGCATTAAGGTGCGAGGGAAGGGGAAGAGGTCATATGCATTCTCAGAAGATTTTGAAGATAAATCAGTTTAGAAGACATTGACCTCATAGTGCGAAGACATTCACTCATAGATAGAGAGTTGGTTCTAGATTTGTACGAATCCACGAATAAGTACAAGTGAGGAATCTAACTACTTTGTGAAGCATAAGTGAACATACTAGGCATATTATGAGATGCAGTATGAAATAGATCCAACTTGTGTGAACAGAGACTGCTTGTGGTAGAAAGTGATGAATCTATAGGATCAAAGGGGCCGTAAAAAGGAAGTTTTATTTACCACATGAAGAACTGCTAGACTGAGTGGGGGAGGAGGCCGAGCAGTTCGATCGTCCGTGCCCTAACTTGGCGAAGGAGGACACCTACGGCGACGGTGGAGAAGACGATGTCCACGGCCGGCGTGAAGACGGCGTCGGTGAGGTCGCGGCAGCTAAGCACTTCGTCGCCGGTGTCGTCGAGGGCTAGCTATGGCGCTAGGGTTTGTGCGAGAGTGGAAGAAAGGATAATGACTATGGTGAGGCGTGTATTTATAGGGACAGGGACGGCACCGTGTTATTACACAGGTGCCCCTGGCGATTCACATCTGAAGGGCATGTGGCTATCATGCAACATATCGGAGGTTGTTCCATGTTCCCACGCACGCCTGGATTGTCGGGTGGTCGTTCCCACTTCTTCGGGTTTCAGGTGAAAGGACTTAGCATTGAAAACAGACTTAATGTTTGTCTCTATATCTTCTACTGACAAGGACGCAGAGAAGATATTCGATAGTTTCAATAGAATGCATATGATTTGGAGAGATAGAGTTTGAGATAGAGAGCATAGAGAGGTTAGGGTCCGATCACATTCACTTAGTTCAAAAGATTCAACAAGAAGACATAGCTATAAGTGAATGCTGTAGAGGACAGAACACTAGTGTATATATATATATATATATATATGAGAAAGACAACCAAATCAACATAGTGAAGATAATCATGAAGACAAGTTGAGATTGAAGCCAAACCAAATGTGAAGACATACCAAACGTAACGCCATGAGTGAAACACTTCAAATAAAAAAATTGGTGGTGGCGTTACCCACCGTATAGGAAGTATTAGACCCAGACACGGCGCACAATTATCGTGGCGCTCCGAAGTCAAATTCCACATTAATGTATTCACACTTAGAATGTAAGTCTTCATTGATTGAAGATATACTTTACTTCGTGTGTTGCACATCTAAGTCATCAATATGCATAAGTGTTAGGATGTGTGCCTGATCACATGACATTTGAGGATTCCAAGATATTTAGCTCACACCGTAACTTGCAAAACCTCTTCTCATCCAAGGGCTTGGTGAAGATATCTGCCAATTGCTCTTCAGTGTTGACGTGTATGATATCGATATCTTCCTTCACAACATGATCTCTGAGAAAGTGATGACGAATTTCAATGTGCTTTGTCTTTGAGTGCTGAACTGGGTTGTTGGCAATCTTGATGGCGCTTTCGTTGTCGTAGTAGAGTGGCACTTGCTTCAGATGAATGCCATAGTCTTTGAGTGTTTGCTTCATCCATAGAAGCTGAGCGCAGCAAGATCCAGCAGCAATGTATTCAGATTCAGCAGTGGAGAGAGATACGCAGTTCTGCTTCTTTGAAGACCAACATACAAGTGATCGTCCTAGAAAATGACATGTGCCTGATGTAGACTTGTGATCCACCTTGTCACCAGCATAATCAGCATCCGAGAATCCAACCAGATCAAACTCTGAGCCCTTTGGATACCATAATCCTAATGTCGGGGTGTAAGCCAAATATCGAAGAATTTGCTTCACAACTAAGTGATGCGATTCCTTTGGTGCCGCTTGGAATCGAGCACACATGCAAACACTAAGCATAATATCTGGCCTAGATGCACATAGATAAAGTAAAGAACAAATCATGGAGCGGTATACCTTTTGATCAAACTCTTTACCATTGTCGTCGGGACCCAGATGATGTTTGGCTGGCATTGGCGTCGTGAAGCCTTTGCAGTCTTGCATTCCAAATTTCTTCAGGCAATCTTTGAGGTACTTCTCTTGAGATATGAAGATGTCGTTGCGTTGCTGACGTATTTGAAGACCAAGGAAGAACTTCAGCTCACCCATCATGGACATCTAATATTGCTCTTGCATCATATATCCAAACTCTTCACTGTATTTCTGATTGGTGTAGCCGAAGATAATGTCATCCACATATATTTGGCACACAAACAGTTCACCATCATATGTCTTCGTGAAGAGAGTGGGGTCGAGGGAACCAGGTTTGAAGCCTTTGCTCTTCAGGAAATCTTTGAGTGTGTCATACCAAGCCCGAGGGGCTTGTTTGAGGCCATACAGTGCCTTGTTGAGCTTGTACACCATGTCAGGATGTTTTGGATCTTTAATGCCAGGCGGTTGTGCAACATACACTTCTTCTTCAATCTTGCCATTGAGAAAAGCGCTCTTCACATCCATTTGATACAGAATAATATTATGATGATTTGCATAGGCCAGCAGTATGCGTATGGCTTCAAGTCTAGCCACAGGAGCAAATGTTTCATCGAAGTCAATCCCTTCAACTTGAGTGTACCCTTGAGCAACGAGACGAGCTTTGTTTCTGACAACTTGACCATGCTCATATTGCTTGTTGCGATATATCCATTTGGTGCCTATTATATTGTGCTTGCGAGGATCAGGACGCTTAACCAGTTCCCATACATTATTCAGCTCAAACTGTTGAAGCTCTTCTTGCATAGCTTGAATCCATTCAGGTTCCATGAAGGCTTCTTCAACTTTCTTGGGTTCAGATATTGAGACGAATGCGAAGTGCCCACAGAAGTTTGCATGCTGTGTTGCCCTCGAACGAGTGAGTGGACCTGGTGCATTGATGCTGCCAATTATTCTCTCAATTTGTACTTCATTTGCAACACGAGGATGTACAGGAAGAAGATTTTGCTCTTGCTGATCATTGTCATCGTTAGAAGGATTGTCTTCAGGCTGAGCATTGTCTTCAGGTTGATCAGGTGCGGAGATGATAAGTTCCTCTTCAGGCTGAGCTTCAGAAGGTATGATTTCTCCAGTTCCCATAAGTTTGATTGATTCACTGGATGGAACTTCATCTAGCACATTTGGCAGGTGCTCTCTTTGCGAGCCGTTAGTCTCATCGAACCGCACATCCACTGTTTCAACCACTTTATAGTGAAAAAGGTTGAAGACTCTGTAGGAGTGCGAATCCTTTCCATATCCAAGCATAAAACCTTCATGTGCTTTTGGTGCAAATTTTGAAGTGTGATGTGGATCCTTGATCCAGCACCTGGCACCAAATACTCTAAAGTAACTGACATTTGTCTTCTTGCCAGTAAGGAGCTCATAGGATGTCTTGTTGAGAAGCTTGTGAAGATAAACACGATTGATGATATGGCATGCTGTATCAATGGCTTCAGGCCAGAACTTTCTTGGAGTCTTGTATTCATCAAGCATCGTCCGGGCCATCTCAATAAGTGTTCTGTTCTTGCATTCCACGAGGCCATTCTGTTGCGGTGTGTACGGAGCTAAGAATTCATGTGTAATGCCCAAAGTATCAAGATAAGTGTCTAGACCAGTGTTCTTGAATTCAGTGCCATTGTCACTTCTGATGTGCTTGATCTTGATGCCATAGTTGTTCATGGCTCGATTGGCGAAGCGTTTGAAGACATCCTGCACTTCAGTCTTGTAGAGGATTATATGCACCCAAGTATATCTTGAATAATCATCAACAATGACAAAGCCATAGAGACAAGCAGTAGTAGTAAGAGTTGAGTAATGAGTGGGACCAAAAAGGTCCATGTGGAGCAGTTCGAAGGGTTGAGTCGTTGTCATGATTGTCTTCGAGGGATGCTTGGCCCTCATCATCTTTCCTGCTTCACAGGCACGGCATAAGTGATCCTTCTTGAACTTGATGCCCTTGATGCCTATGACATGCTTCTTCCTTGCAAGGGTGTGGAGGTTCCTCATGCCAGCATGCCCTAGCCTCCGATGCCAGAGCCAGCATTCTGAAGCTTTTGCTAGAAGACATACGGCAAGCTGTGGTCCTGCTGAGAAATCTACCATGTACAAACCATCTTTCCGATACCCTTCAAACACTAGAGACTTGTCAGATTCCATTAGAACAAGGCAACGATATTTTCCAAACATCACAATCATGTTTAAATCGCAAAGCATTGAGACAGACATTAAGTTGAAACCAAGGGATTCAACAAGCATGACTTTATCCATGTGTTGATCCTTTGATATTGCAACTCTACCTAGACCCAATACCTTGCTTTTACCAGTGTCAGCAAATGTGATGTGACTTTTGTCAGATGGACGTAAGGTTGAGTCCATGAGAAGGCTTCGCTTGCCAGTCATGTGATTAGTACACCCACTATCAATAATCCATTCTGAAGCAGCTGGTGTCGTACCCTACAATGCAGTTAGGGGGATAGGCTTCACGAAGAGAATTGTGAAGCATAAACATTTGACGAGTAAGTGGATTATGAAAGCTTAGATCGAGGTTAGGACTGATAGGGCAAGTGGCAAGCGACTCAGGAACAAAATACATAATAAGACCATTTGGGCATTTGATCTTGCGCCCTACAAGATGTTTAAGGTCCCTAGCAATGGCTTCAGACGATTTTGGTTTTCGGCTGGAGACCTTTCCCTGCAAAAGAGAGTTAAGCTTTCTTAGCCACCCACATCTTCAAGGGTGGCTTTAAAGCAATGAGTCTAAGTGCAGCATTTGAGAACTTTGGCTTTGGAGCCCTAGCAAAAAGTCTTGCAGGTGGACAATAGTACTCATAAGGATAAGCAGAATAGTTTTTGGTCTTATGAACATGGCGGTTTGATGAAACGCGCTCATATTCATAGGCCTGAGTAAGGTTTCCCTGCAAAACATTTGCGTTAGTGTGACTCAGGTGAGTCCTCTGTCTGTATGAAGCCTTTGGACCATATGAAGCCTGTGGTCTGGGGTTTGTCTTCTTCACTTGTGGTGTCATGACGACATTCACAGGAAGATTCTCCAAACACCTTTTCGGCACCCAGACTTTCTTCATAGGCGGCTCATTCCTGTAGTTACTACCAATATACCTGGCAAACACTTCACCATTTTGATTCTTAAACAGTTTATAGTTTGCATCAAAGGATTCATCAATAACAATGGGATTAGCACAAGTGAAGCCAGATTGGGTGGATGGATCCGCTGAAGGTTCATTTGCAGCAACCCATGTGGTTTTGGGGTACTGCTCAGGTTTCCAGTAAGAGCCATCAGCATTCATTTTCCTTTCAAACCCAACACCCTCTTTCCTAGGGTTTCGGTTCAGGATCTGCCTTTTGAGGACATCACATAGTGTCTGATGCCCTTTGAGACTTTTGTACATCCCTGTTTCAAGCAATGTCTTCAACCTAGCATTCTCATCAGCAATAGCAGTGGTATCCTCAGCAAAGGGGTTAGTTACCACATCAACAGTTGAAGATATTGCAATAGTAGCAGCAGTAGAACATTCAGCAACAGAAGTAGCATTATCACGCTCAAGGCATTTAAGACATGGTGGTTCAAATCCTTCCTGAGCGGTACTGATCTGTTCAGCGCGAAGTGACTCATTTTCCTTTTGAAGATCTTCATGAGCCGCTCTCAATTTCTCGAGTTCTTGCTTCCTTTGAAGATAATCATAGGAAAGCTTTTCATGAGTTGTTGAGAGCGTTTCATGACGACTTTCAAGTTCCTCATACTTAACATGAAGATTTTTTATGTCTTCAATTAAGGACTGAGATCGAGTCATTTCAGCGTCCAACAGGTCATCACTTTTGTCTAACAGTTTTTGAATATGTTCCATAGCTTTCTGTTGTTTAGTGGCAAGGGAAGCAAGTTTTGCATAGCTGGGTCCAAAATCATCACCAGATTCATCATCACTGGATTCAGATAGATAGCATTCAATTACCTTAGCATCTTTTGCCATAAGGCATGATGCAGAAGATGATGATTCTGGTTCGAATGTCATCGCTTTGAGAGATTCTTTAAAGTCCTCAAACCAAGGATCATGACGAGTTCGATGACCTTCATAGACCTCAGAGAGACGGTCCCAGATAAGCTTCGCATGATTGAGATGCATGATATTCCTAAACTGATTTTGAGACAGACAGGAGCAGATGACGTCCTTCGCCGTGAGGTTGAGAAGAGTGTACTTGCGAATGTCATCAGCTTCCGCCATCTTGCACAGATCGGTCAGACCAATCTCAGTGACGGTCCACAGCTCGATGTTCGTCGCCGTGAGGCGCTTCTTCATCATGGCCTTCCACTTGGGATACTCGTGACCGTCAAAGATGGGGCATGACACAGTCTTCATTCCTGTGGTCGACATAACTAAAACTCCAGGCGGTTAAACCAAAATCACATAGAACAAGGGAGTACCTCGCTCTGATACCAATTGAAAGTGCGTTATATCGACTAGAGGGGGGTGAGTAGGCGATTTTTATGAAAGTCTTCAATACATGGGAGTTTTGAAGACAAACGATAGAAATGAACCTATAACCATGCAGCGGAAGGTAGACTACCCTAGACAAGCCATAGTTAAGTATTCAATGAGGTGGAGGCACAAAGACTAACAACAGCTAGGCAGTACGGATCAGGATGGAAGATAATATGAAACCAATCTGAACAAACAGTCACACAGTGAAGACAAATGGACAATGCAAATAGGCACTGACTTCACAAGGGCTAACTGTAAATAAAGAGATGGGAAGGATAGAACCAGTGAGCTTGATGAAGACAAAGGTTTGATAGACCAGTTCCAACTGCGGTGACAGTTGTACGTCTGGTTAGGGCGGATAGGTATTTAAACCTGAGGACACACAGTCCCAGACACCTAGTCCAGAACACGCAGCTCAGGACACTCAGTCCTCACCGTATTCCCCTTGAGCTAAGGTCACACAGACCTCGCCCAATCACTCTGGTAAGTCTTCAAGGTAGACTTCCAAACCTTCATAGACTTCGTTCACCGGCAATCCACAATGACTCTTGGATGCTCAGAACGCGACGCCTAACCGGCTGGAGGATTCACAGTCCTCAAGTGTAATAATTCTTCAGATCACACAGACAGGAAGACTTAAGTGATGCCTAACACTCTTTGGCTCTGGGTGTTTAGGGCTTTATCCTCGCAAGGAATTCTCTCTCAAAGGCTTCGAGGTGGGTTGCTCTCAAACGACAAAAGCCGTAGTCTAACTCTGAGCAGCCAACCGTTTATGGTTGTAGGGGGTGGGCTATTTATAGCCACTGGGCAACCCGACCTGGTTTGTCCAAAATGACCCTTGGTCACTAACGAACTGACACGTGTTCCAACGGTCAGATTTCAAACACACACGGCAACTTTACTTGGACTACAAGCAAAGCTGACTTATCCAACTCTGGACAAGATTTGCTCTCATAGTCTTCACTCGAAGGCATAGGATTTTTGGTTAAGCATCACTTCAGTCATTCTGACTGGTTCTCTTGGACCCCACTTAACAGTACGGTGGTTCCTATGACTCAACAAAGAAAAACACAGAACGACGAAACTGCTAAGTCTTCGCGCTCCATAGTCTTCACGCGATGTCTTCTCTTATCATAGTCTTCAATGTGAATGTCTTCACATACCACCTCTAACTTCAATGTCTTCATACATTTTTAGGGGTCATCTCTGGTAGTAAAACCGAATCAATGAGGGACTCCTACCTGTGTTATCCTGCAATTCTCACAAACACATTAGTCCCTCAACTAGGTTTGTCGTCAATACTCCAAAACCAACTATGGGTGGCACTAGATGCACTTACAAGGAGAGAGTCCGGTGAGTTTCAAACTCCCATCTTCGGATGAGGTGGTCTGCTTTGGATCTACGACCAGGGCAGGGATGATAATTGGTCTTTGAGCGGTGCCTGATGATGGATCCGATGGGTTTCCTTCTTGGAGATGAGGAATAGTGGTTGAGGCCATGAACCCTTCGAAGATCAAGTCTCCTCGGATATCAGCGACGTAATTTAGGCTCCCGAATCTGATCTGATGACCAGGGGCGTAGCTATCGATCTGTTCAAGGTGACCAACTGAATTGGCACGCAGAACGAAGCCGCCAAACACAAAAAAGTTGTCCAGGGAGGGAAGTTTCCCCGGAAACAACATCGTTGTTGATGATCGAACAAGCCATTGAACCTTCTGCCGACGACACAATGGAACTCTTAGTGAAAGCACCAATGTTAGTGTCAAAACTGGCCGATCTCGGGTAGGGGGTCCCGAACTGTGTGTCTGAGGATCAAAGGTAATAGGAAACAAAGGGGACACAATGTTTACCCAGGTTCGGGCCCTCTTAATGGAGGTAAAACCCTACTTCCTGCTTGATTGTCTTTGATGAGCATATGGGTTACAAGAGTCGATCTACCTCGAGATCATAATGGCTAAACCCTAGTTGTCTAGCCTATGTCAATTCTGATAGCCTCTACAGACTAAACCCTTTGGTTTATATAGACACCGGAGGGGCCTAGGGTTGTACAGAGTCGGCTTGCAGAAGAAGGAAATTACACATGCGGATGCCAATCTTGCCATCCACGCATAGGAGAGTCCTACCTGGACACGGGGAAATGTCTTCTACCTTGTATCTTCACGGCCCATTAGTCCGGCCCATATCACACAGCCCGGACACCCGAGGACCCCTTAATCCAAGACTCCCTCAGCCTTCCTAGCTACAAGAAACCACACATTTTGTTTAAGGCATCACTCGGCCGGCGAAGATGAGACCACTTGATAACTAGCTTGTTACGGATCGTCCACAAAGTCCAAGCAAGAACCCCAACGCCTAGCCACCTAGTGTGGCGGGACCCCACCGGTGAGCCATGAAATTCCTTACAGAGGTCGGGGAAATTTGATTGGCACCAACTACCACCCACAACTTCCCTGAAACAGCTCTAGAGGAATTGAGTGGCAACGCAGTAGAAGAAGATATGATTCGAGTCCTCTTCCGTCTCACAAAGCAGGAAAAAACCATTTCCGATGCCATTTCTCTTGGGGCCTCCACACCTTAAGGAACTCTACCTCGGATTCATTGCCAAAGAAATATCCTCATCTTTAACGGAAGCCGCACGTGCCATAGCAGGGTCAAGGGTTCCAGCCCTGGGGAGGGCGATGGCCTTGTAAAGCGATCTCGTTGAGAAGCAGTCAGAGCGCTTAAGGTGCCAGGATACTTGGTCGGGCCACATGGTTGGGGTCTGGAGAGCCAAACACTCTAGTAGTTCTTCCCTAGCCGCCTATTCCGTGGGGCCAAAGGCGCGCCGGAAGGCGATGTTCCCCAGGTCAAGAAGATCAACCTCAATCGACATACGAGGTTCAACACAAATGGAGAACAACTCCGGGAAACACATGCCCAGGAGGTGAGTCCCCACCCACTGATCCAGCCAGAATAGGGTCGACACTTTGGTCCCAACTTGCCGGGGTACTGATCCACGGGCACCTATGGGACCGGCGGACCGAGTCCCTTTCGGTTCGGCGGGGGCGGAGGTCGCACAAAGAGCAGATCGAGGCGAAGCACACGAGCAGTTTACCCAGGTTCGGGCCGCACGGATGCGTAAAACCCTACTCCTGCTTTGTGGTTTGTATTGATTTCTTGCTCGGGAGCGCGGAGTGCTACAGTACACACCAGCAGCTAACGAGACCGAGCGTGAGTGTTCTCTGAATTAGCTAACGCCCCTCAACGTTGCGCATGGGCCTCCTTTTATATGCTCAAGGGGTCACCGACAGGTGGCAACGGAGGCAAGGGTAAAAATGGCAAGGTGCTGCGGTAGGTATAGCTACCTGCTACAGTGTATCATACCTAACCCTGACGGCAGGGGACAAGGGCATTAAATGCCCGTCTACGTCGCCTAGACAGTGCAAAAAGGGACCGCCAGGGACGCCACCGCTCGCCATGATGGCAATCTTGTCAGCGCCGCTTGCCACTGCGCGCCGCTGGCTGCACAGCCTCCCGCCACGTACGCTTGGAAGGGTCCCAGAGCGGCATGTTGGTGGATGTGCTGGAGCGCGGGCACAGAGTGGTGGCTTGCCGCGGCAAGCGCCTTGCCGTGGTCGTTGTCTTGTCGCGTCCGGGAGCTTGTCGCTCACCGGGCCTTGCCGGGACGCGCGTCGCGTCGCGGCAAGTTCCTTGAGATGCCTTGGTTGGCCTTCCCGGCAAGCTCCTCTTGCCGGGGTCTTGTCTCCTTGGCTTGAATACTTTGTTCTTGAATGGCTCCAAAGGAACCACGGAGGACCTTGGCGGTCACCCGGCAAGCCTTGCCGCGGGATGTTGCGACTGCCCGTGCACAAGTTCGGGATACTAGGGTACCCCTACTCTAGTACACCGACAGGAGCCCCCGGGCCTGGGCCATACACGGTGCCGAGCGCTGTTGGGCCAGGCCCAAAACAGGGCACGGGCACGCGCGGCCTAGGTTACGCCGTATCTTTCTCCGTATCCACCGCGCCCTCCCCGAACGGCACGCGTTGAATGCGGCGTCGTGGGAGAGATGGTAGGTTGTTTCTTTATTCGGAAATGCGGAACGTCCGCCCCCTCCCTCTTTATAAGCAGGGGAAACAGGGGCAGTCCGCACATTCGCCCGTTGCTGCTTCCAATCTCAGAAATCTCCGCCGCTCCCTCGTCTTCCCAAAGCTGAGAGAGAGAGCAGCGCTCCGCCCCCCATCGCCACCAACACCACCAACGCCATCGACCTCCTCCACTACTTCCGCCATGGCTCCAAAAGCCGACAAGTGGAAGGTCGTGAAGTCGACCGAGGCGCAGCGGCTTGCGGCACTGCGGAAGGAGCGAGCAGTCTTCCCCCCCAAGCTTGCCGCGAAGGAGCTGAGGGAGAACTACTACCTCTTCTGGTCGACGGAGACACGAGCGCATCCGCGCACGAAGGTACTCCCCGCCGCCGCTTGGAAGAAGGCCCCAAACGGATACCCTTTCTTCGCCTTGTTCTTCTACTGCGGGCTCTGCCCGCCTTTCTCTGAATTCTTCTACGATATCATGAACACCTACGAGTTCCATCTCCTTGACTTCACCCCCAATGCCGTTTTGACCATGGCAGTTTTCGCACATCTCTGCGAAAACTTTGTCGGAGTCCACCCCAGTGTAGCCCTCTTTCGCCATTTCTTCATACCCCGAGTAGAGAGAGGAGAGCCTTTATCCGGCGGGATCGCCTGGATCTCAAGGGCCGGCAAGAAGGAAACTTATCTGGAGGGAGAATTCCGCGGCAAGTGGGAGGAGTGGAGAGCAGACTGGTGCTGGATTGACGAGGAGAACCCGCAGCCATTCACCACCCGGCGCCAAACCCCAGTGGCGCGCGGCAGCGATTGGAGTGACGTGGCCCCGGAAGACGACAGGCTGAAGATTGCTGTCACCCGGATCCTACGCCTCAGGCTTGCCGGGCTCACTGTAGGCGCTGTTGGCGCAGACTTTCTTCGCCGCCGCATCACCCCCCTGCAGGAACGGGGGAGGCCCACTTGGGAGTTCAAGAATGCGGCGGATATCATGAGGCTGCGGCCGGGCCTCAACTTCAACTTCACAGTTCTGGAGCTCAACGCGATGCTGCAGGAGCTGTTCAAGTATGACCCCCAACATCCCGAAGTGTTCAGGTTGCCGGGGGGCGTCGTTCCGCTGTGCAACAATTCCGCGCTCGACCGCATCCATGCAATGATGCCGCTGTGCGACTCGCATGGAATTGTGCCAACTTGGCAGGAGCCTGCAGACGACGTCGTGCAGCAGTTCTTTGATGACTTGGTAGAAGTGCCGATCCGCTCCGACGAGAAGGATGGCCTCACCCGCAACACCACCGATGCGGAGATGGCGCTCATCGCCACTAGGCTGGAAGAGGCGGCGGCAGCCGCAGCCGCGGGCGAGTTTGGATTCACCGTGGAGGAGGCAGATGCAGCAGAGGCGGCAAGCCGTGCCGAGCGAAGGGAGCCCGCCGGCGAGAAAGAACTTGCCGGACATGGCGTCGGGTCGAGCGAGCCCGCCAAGGATACGAGCGGCTCGCTGGAGATCAACTCCTCTTCCTCTTCATCTTCGGGCAGCTCGCCGCAAGCAGAGCCTCCATCCCCACCAAGAAGGCGCCTCCGCAAGGCCGGTGACGTAGCGGAGCGGAAAGCGGGTCAACAGTCGCCGCGCCGCGTGACACGCTCCACCGCGGCAAACACCGTTGCCGCGGGAGCACCTCATGCTGCGACGGCAACTGGAGCGGGGTCTAGCCGGACCACCGCTTCAGTTCCTGCCGCTGCTCACGCCGCGCCGGCAGCCGGAGCGGGGTCGTCTCAGACCACCGCCACTGCTCCCGCCAAGCGGCCAAGGGAAGCTTCTCCTCCGCCTCCTTGTGCCGGGCGCGCGCCGGACTTCGACTTCTCCGCATTCAGCTCCGACGAGGAAGAAGAAGAGGAGTAAGCTTCTCTTGCTATACTTGCAGTTCTTCAATTCTTGCTGTTTTGTCCTGTATCTCATTTGCTTTACTCTGAACTTGTTCCTCTTTAGGACTCTGGCCCAGAGAGCAGCAAAGAGAGCCAAGGTCCCGGTGATTGTCATCGAGGACGAACCTACTACGACAGCAGGGGGAGCACCCGAGACAACCTTGCCGGACCCGGCAACTTTTCTCCAGAGCAGCCCCCAGCGTAAGTATATGGCTTGCTTTCCGCTGTGAGGTGCACATGGATACTTTGTATTTGCTGATATCTGACTGCTGGTTTGTGTAGGAGCAGAGCAGCCCCACCAGGAGTCAAGGGAGAATCCCCCGACAAGGGAGAACTCTCCGGCAAGGGAGGGCTTTCCGGTAAGGGAGAAGTCTCCGGCAAGGGAAGGTTCTCCGGCAAGGGACAGCACCAGCGGCCCCCCGACGGCGAAGAACACGACTGCAGAACCCGGTACAGGTAATCCTTCGCTGCAAGACTTCCCTTGGGTTCTTCTTCTCTTGATCTTCTTTTTGTTGAATATTTGCTTGACTCTTCCCTCTTTTCCGGCCGTCAGACCCATCCGCTGCGGAGCAGATGGAGACCGAGGTTCCCGCCGACGAAGCAGCTGGTGCTGGCGATCCCGCCGATGCAGAGGCCGCCAAGGCTGCCGCCGCAGCAACTGGCGAGGGGTCTGGCGATCGTACTGACGGCCCTGAGGCCGCAGGAGCGCCAGGCGCTACACCGACCGCCGACCCGTCCGCCGCTGCCGCAGCGCCAGGCTCCGAAGAGCCCCAGCCAGGCGTATACTTGAAGGCCGGCGATGATGTCTTCATCAACCTCCCCTGGGCGTCAAGCTCCAGGGCGCCGGTCGAGGGAGAGATCTTCGACGGGGAAGTGCTTGCCTCCGCGGGGCTGACGCTGGTTGACGCGCCGAGCAGCAGCAGCAACGAGCCTGAGGAGGAGCGGCTGCTGCGGAAGCTGTTGTCGCTCTACCGCGCGCGGCAAGCCAAGCTGGACTCCCGCGAGGCGCTTGTCGCGAAAGCGGGAGCAGACATCGAGAAGCGCGCGGAGGAGCTCCGGGGTCTTCACCAGGAAGCTCTCCGGTCCTTGGCAGAGGAGCGAGAGCAACTTGTCGAAGCGCAGAAGGCCTTCCTCCTCGAGAAGGCTGAAGTCAAAGAGCAACAGCGGCTTGCCGCTGTGAAGCTATCCGCGGAGGAGGGCGAGCTGACGCAGCGGAAGGTCAACCTTGACACCCACGAGGAGGAGCTTGCCGCGCGTGAGGAAAAACTCGGCGGAGCCCTCAAGCAAGCAGAGGACGCTGCCGCAGCCGCCGAGACTGCCAAGATGGAGCTGGAGACAAAGGTGGTGCAGCTGGAGTCCGATCTCGGCGAGAAGGGCAGAGAGCTCAGCGCCGCCAAGGACTCCAACGCGAATCTTGAGTTGAAGCTGACCACTTTGACCAAGACTCTGGACGGCGCCAAGAAGCAGGAGGCGTCTTTGAGAGAGGAGATCAAGGCCGACAAGGCACTGCTGGAGAGTGTTGCCGCCACCCAGAATGCCTTCAGGGAGACTGTGGAGCACTGGACGGAGAGTCTTGTGAGCGTCGCCGCAGACATTGACAGGGAGCTGGCGCAGCTGGGGATGGAGGACCTCGGGTATCCCTCCGACGAGAACCTCCAACCCAGCGCCAAGCTTGTCTTGTTCTTCAAGGGCGTGGCGACGGCCCTCCAGCGGCTCCGGGAGAAGATCCCAAAGCAGCTGGCCGACGAGTCGCGCAAGATCTGCGCGGGAGCTCTTCAGAAAGTGTTGGTGAAGGTGGCCTTCCACAATCCGGGCCTCAACCTCACCAACGTCCTCAAGACCCTGCCGCCGGATGCTGATCTGGAGGC
The DNA here is from genome assembly GCF_056163025.1 of Triticum urartu. Lineage (NCBI taxonomy): Eukaryota > Viridiplantae > Streptophyta > Magnoliopsida > Poales > Poaceae > Triticum > Triticum urartu. The sequence continues at coordinate 502,692,745 of NC_141874.1, read as the reverse complement.
GCTCAAGGCCCTTGTCGCACCCATTGTGGACAAGGTGAGCGGGATCAAGAGGATCGAAGGCGATCACGTAGATTAGGCCGCCTGTTTCTTCTTTTCTTGTTGCTGCTAGTCATGTTATGAAAACAATCTGTTAGAGCTGCGACAAGCTATCTTTGTAATATAACTATTCTGGGTAATAATTGCAATGTTATTCCCTTTACTTGATTCCTCCCTTTGTATGTCTTTTTACCCTACGCTTTTAGGGAACTTGCCGGTGCAGGCACCTGAGCCGCGAGCGCTGAGTGCGGGACGTCAGCAGCCTGCTGGCGGTGCCGCTACCGACAAGAAACCTTGTCGCAACTAGTTGCAGCTCACTTAAGTTGTTGAGCGGACTCGAAACAAAGTAAGGGCGCAACTAGCTACGAGTTGGTTCCTCCGCGCACAGGTTTTCCATACAAAGTGCGGTCGTTCAAGGGAGATAACTTAAAAATTTTAAAAAATATGATTGCTCAAACTTTGGCAACTTAGCTTTTCTGTTGTTTGCTTCCCGGTAAGGCGAAACTTTCTTGAACGACGCCTGGTCCATACCATTATCTTCTCCTTTCCCCCCCGGCAAACTTGTGGGCGAGGGAACCTTCCTTTCCTTGAGAAAAAAGAAAGAAGAGAAAATAAAGATATGGAGCCTTATGGCTCGTTATTGCTTACCGGGGAGTAGGTGCTGCACAAAGTGTCAGATAACACATGCAAAAAATAGAAAGCATGAAATTGACAAGATGTGCGGAGCACATGAGCTTTACTTATGCACGGGGTCTGCGCCCGGCTTTGTACAAAGGATTATATGCAACAGCGGCAAGACTTGTACAAAAGGTGGTTGCCGGAACAGGTTTCGGCAACCGCGCCTTACGGGTAAAACTTAAGAAGATGCTCAATGTTCCAGGAGTTGCTCACCGGAATTCCATCTTCGGTCTCAAGGCGGACAGCGCCAGGCCTAGTGACTCGTTTCACCCGGTAAGGGCCTTCCCACTTCGGCGTCAACTTGTTGGAATTCTTGGCGGGATGAACACGCCGAAGAACAAGGTCGCCTTCCTCGAGACTTCTGGCGTTAACTTTGCGGCTATGGCAGCGCCGCAAAGCTTGCTGGTAGCGAGCAGCTCGCACAGCAGCCTGAAGACGGTCTTCCTCAAGGAGCAGCGCATCATCTTGTCGCAGCTGCTCTTGCTCAAGCTCATCATAGGCGAGCACTCGAGGTGACCCGTATACGAGTTCCGTGGGGATAACTGCCTCTGCTCCATAGACTAGAGCGAAAGGTGTCTGGCCAGTGGCTCGATTTGGCGTCGTCCTGATCGACCAAAGAACCACCGGCAGCTCCTCGATCTAGTTTCTTCCGCACTTGTGCAGCCTGTCGAAAGTCCTGGTCTTGAGCCCGCGCAGCACTTCAGCATTTGCCCTCTCCGCTTGACCGTTGCTTCTCGAGTGAGCAACAGAAGCGAAGCAGACCTTGGCGCCAAGGTCTTGGACGTACTGCATGAAGGTGCGGCTCGTGAATTGCGTGCCGTTGTTGGTGATTATCCTGTTAGGGATCCCGAAGCGGCAAACAATCGACCTGAAGAACTTGACTGCTGACTGTGCTGTCACCTTCCTCACTGGTTCCACTTCCGGCCACTTTGTGAACTTGTCGATTGCTACGTACAAGTACTCAAAGCCCCCGACTGCTCGGGGAAAGGGGGCGAGGATATCGAGCCCCCAGACCGAAAATGGCCAGGATAAAGGGATCGTCTGGAGAGCTTGAGCTGGTTGGTGTATCTGCTTGGAATGGAACTGGCATGCTTCACACTTGGTTACCTGTGCAGTTGCATCCTGGAGGGCTGTCGGCCAAAAGAAACCTTGCCGGAACGCTTTGCCGACAAGTGCTCTTGTGCCAATGTGGTGACCACATATGCCTCCATGTATCTCTGCCAACAGCTTTTGTCCGTCTTCCCGGTGAATACACTTCAATTTCACTCCGTTGAGTCTTCTTCTTTACAGTTTCTTGTCAGCAAACTGGTACATACTTGACTGCCGGGCTACTCTTTCCGCTTCTTCTTGCTCTTCGGGAAGTTCTCCTGTCTGAAGGAAACGGACAATCTGCTGTGCCCATGCTGGAGCTTGCGGCTCGACAACAAGGACTAAAGGCAAATCTGCTGCTGCGGGAACATCCGCTTCTACGGCAAGAACCTGCGGCTCTGCCGGAGCTTGACATTCCCCGACAAGCTTGTCGGAGCAAAACTTGTTGGGAGCTTCTGCATCAATGGAACAAACCCTGGGGCTTGCCGGAGCATATTGCTCCTCAGCGCTCTTGGCGTTGATCTTGGGGACCTTCTTGGCGGCGGCTTCGGGAAGCTCTGCCGGCAAATAGTCACCATAAATCAACTTCCTCTTCTTGCTCTGTCCAGTTGATGGCGTTACAGACGGTTGAGTCAGCTTGAGCACAAAGATCCCTGGTTCCACAGGTAACTTAAGTGCGGCGCACTTTGATAGGCCGTTGGCAATGGCGTTCTAAGCTCTTGGAACGTGCTCCATCTGCAGGCCGTCAAAGTGCTCTTCTAGCTTTCTCACTTCGTCAACGTAAGCTTCCATCAACGGACTCTGATAGTTCTTGTTCACTTGGCGGACAACAAGCTGCGAGTCACCCCTGACAATGAGCTTCTTGATCCCAAGGTCTGCCGCGATCCTGAGACCGGCAAGCAAGCCTTCATACTCTGCAGTATTGTTTGTTGCTTGCTCCTTGGGAAAGTGCATCTGGCCTACGTATTTGAGGTGCTCTCCGGTGGGTGCGACAAGCAGCACGCCAGCACCGGCGCCTTGCAGCGAAAAGGCACCATCAAAATACATCAGCCACTCTTTGCTTGCTTCTTCGACGGGGATGCTCGTTTCTGGGATTTCTTCATCTGGTGTTGCGTCTATTCTGCTATGAATTCTGCCAATGCTCTGCTCTGGATAGTTGAAATGCTCTCAAACTTGAGGCCAAAGCTTGACAGTTCCAGTGCCCACTCAACAATCCTGCCTGTTGCTTCTGGATTCTGTAGTATCCTCTTCAGCGAAAAGCGAGTGACGACTGTGATCTCGTGTGCTTGGAAGTAATGGCGTAGCTTTCTCGAGGCCATGAGAAGGCCGAAAAGCAATTTCTGCACGCCAGAGTACCTTGACCTAGCCCCCTGCAGAAGGGAACTGACAAAGTAAACTGGGCGCTGCACCATCTTCTTCTGTGTCTCCTCGTGCATCTGCACAGATTCATCTTTGTCGGGACCAGAGCTTGCCGTGGAAGCCCCTTGCTTGTCGCTGGATGCGCTTGCCGTGGTTGCTGGCTCGTCATCTGCCTCCCTCTCTGCTACTAACGCAGCACTAACCACTTGATTGGTTGCCGCTATATACAGCAGCAACTTCTCTTGTGGCTTAGGTGTGACAAGTATTGGAGGGGAGGACAGGTATCTCTTCAAGTCTTGCAGCGCAGCCTCCGCTTCTGGAGTCCATTTCATTGGACCTGCCTTTTTCAATAATTTGGAAAATGGCAGGGCGCGCTCAGCAGACCTAGAGATAAACCTGCTGAGAGCAGCCACGCAACCGGCAAGTCTTTGTACATCCTTGACGCGCTTTGGTGCTTCAATCTGCTCAATGGCCTTGATCTTGTCGGGATTGGCTTCAATTCCCCGCTGAGACACGAAGAACCCGAGAAGCTTGCCGGAGGGGACTCCAAACACACACTTCTCTGGGTTGAGCTTGAGGCTGATCTTGCGCAGATTTGCAAAGGTCTCGTCTAAATCTTGGATCAGAGTTGCCTTGTCCTTGCTCTTGACCACTATGTCATCCATATAGGCTTCCACATTTCTGTGTATTTATGGCTCAAGAGTGACATGGACTACTCTTGCAAATGTTGAACCAGCATTTTTTAATCCGAAAGGCATCCATATGAAACAGTACGTGCCACATGGAGTAATAAATGAGGTCTTCTCCTCATCCTCTTCTGCCATGAAGATCTGATGGTATCCTGAGTATGCGTCAAGAAATGAAAGCAAATCACATCCGGCTATGGAGTCAACAATCTGGTCAATGCGCGGCAAAGGAAATGGGTCTTTGGGACAAGCTTTGTTAACATCAGTAAAATCGATACAAAGTCTCCATTTCCCATTCGCCTTGCGCACGACTACAGGATTGGCCAACCACGTAGGATGGAGCACTCCTCTGACAAGGCCTGCTGCTTCCAACTTCTTGATCTCTTCTGCAATAAATTCTTGGCGCTCCACTGCTTGCTTCCTGATCTTCTGCTTGACGGGCCGCGCATGAGGACAAACGGCAAGATGGTGCTCAATTACTTTCCTGGGAACACCGGGGATGTCAGACGGTTGCCACGCAAACACGTCGACATTCGCCCGCAGGAAAGCAATGAGCGCGCTTTCCTATTTAGGGTCGAGAGTGGCACTGATGGTGAAGGTACCACCAGTGCCGTCCTCCTTGGCGGACACCTTCTTCGTCTCTGGTGGAGCTGCCATTGTCTTCTTATACTTGCCGGTGGAGCTCGATGGTGCGCCCTCGACGGCAGCACAGCACTTCGAAGAGGTGCGCTTGCCGGAGTGGGCATCAGAACTCTTGCCGGACTTGGTCTTCTTCCCCCCGGGAGCTTCAACGGCAAGTGACTTGCGATCTGCTACGGCTACTGCTTCCCGGTAGATCTTGTCGGCGTAGATAAGAGCATCCTTCTTGTCGCCAGGGACAGAGATGACGCTTATCGGGCCTGGCATCTTCAGCATGTTGTATGCGTAGTGAGAGGCTGCCATGAACTTGGCGAGTGCTGGACGGCCAAGTATCCCATTGTAAGGCAATGGAATATCGGCAACATCAAAAGTGACCCTCTCAGTCCTGAAGTTCAGCTCGCTGCCAAATGTCACTGGCAACGTGACCTTCCCCTTCGGCTTTCTCCTTCCCGGGTTGATTCCTTGGAATGTGCTGGTCTCTTCGAGCTCGCTGTCAGGGATCTGGAGTTTCTGGAGTACAGTGGAGGAGATCAGGTTCAAGACGGCCCCGCCGTCAACTAGCATCTTAGTGACCTTGAGGTTGCGGATAGTTGGTGAAACCAACATCGGCAAGCACCCGACCGTAGTTGTGCGATCAGGGTGGTCCTCAATATCAAAGATGATAGGCGTGCTGGACCATTTCAGAAGCTTGCGTGATTCGACGGGTGGTTCTGCTGCATTGACTTCCCGCACCCACTGCTTGAGTTGGCGGTGCGAAGTATGCAGAGAAGCACCGCCGTCAACGCACAAGACCTCTGTGGCTTTCTGAAACTCCTGCTCACTGGTCTCGACATCATCCATGTCTTCGTCGTCGTCGTCGTCATCTTCATCCTTGTCGCGGCCGCGGGGAGGTCTGTCTCCTTGCCGCTGCTTGGCCTTGCCGCGGCGTCCTCCCCGGCCGGCGCGCTTCTTGCCAGATTCTCCAGCGCCTCCTTGGGCCCTCTCCTTGTCGCGTCGCTCGTACTCAGCCATTTGTTGCTGGACAAGCTGCTCGACCTTCTTGCAGCTCTGGAGGTCATGGCCTTTGGTGCGGTGAATCTTGCAGTACTGCTTATCGGTGCCGTCCTGCTTGTCGGCGACCGCCACAGCCTGGCAGTTGGTGCATGCGGCAATCTCCTTGCCGGAGCTACCAGCCTTGGCTTTCTTGGCACCACCCTCGTTGACGGACTGCTCAACGACTAGCACATCTTTGCCTTTCTTCCTCCTGTTCCGCCGCCGGTTTTCTTTGCCGGGGCAGCATCCTCGCTGTCAGATCCTCCTGCTCCTGCATTCTCTCAGGGGAGTTTCCTCCCTTCCTCAGCAGGTGCACACTTGTCGGCCAGGGCATATAGCTCACTGACGTCTCTGATCTTGCACATCGCCATCTCCTCCCGCATCCTGCGGTTACGCACGTTCTGATGGAACACGCTGATGACCGCGGTGGGGTGGACATCTGGGATGTTGTGCTGTACACGGCTGAATCTCTGAAGGTACTTGCGCAGGGGTTCTCCTTCCTTCTGGGCGAGCAGATGAAGGTCACTCTCTTGGCCATGAGGTTTGTGGCCGCCTGTAAAGGCGCCAACAAACTGATGGCATAGGTCTGCCCAGGAGGATATGGAGTTGTCCGGCAAGTGCATGAGCCAGGACCTGACGTTGGGCTTAAGCACCAGCGGGAAGTAGTTGGCAAGGATCTTGTCGTCCCGCCCCCCGGCAGCCTGCACCGCGATGGTGTAGATGCTGAGGAACTCCGACAGATGCGACTTGCCGTCGTACTTCTCTGGTACGTCTGGTTTGAAATTCTTCATGCTGGGCCACTGGACTTGCCGCAGCTCACGAGTGAACGCAGGGCAACCTACCGCGTACGGCAAGTCGCCTGGTTCCCCTGGCGCATGCATGTCGACAGAGGGCCCAGCGCGCTGGTCTGATTGACGTCGCGCTTCCCTTCGGCGCTCGATGCGACTATGAGCGTCTTCTTGCTGTCGTTCGTGAAGAACTTGGCGCTGATCGCGGCGAGCTCGTGGATCTGATGATGCGGTGGAGTCGCTGTCGAGGTGGATCCGGCAAGTCGGCGATCTTGGCCTTCGGGGTGGGGAGTGCATAGAGGTTGCACCCCCACCGGTCTTGTCGCCATCGGCTCGTGCCTGGCTGACTGGCTGCGGCTGCAACATGTTCGGCTGCCGTTGAGTGTCGCCGTTGGCGAAGCCGATGAGACTCTGAATGGTGGCCCTCCAGTCGTCGATCTTGTCTGCCGTTGGAGGGTAGTCCAGGAGCAGTTGAGCTCGTGCCAAAGCTTCTACTGCAGTGGCGGGTGGCGGTGGCGAACGGTGCGAGGAGCGGGATATGCTCGGACTTCTAACTAAGTTAGAAGGAGCAGTGTCCCGTCCAGGCGACCGTGTCTCGCTCGCGCCAGCATGTTGGCGTGCATGGTGGTCTTGAGCACTTCGAGATCCACCAGCTCGATCTTGGTCCAGCAAGCGCATGGTACTGTGAGCACCATGACGCTGCCGGTCCCGCGCCTCCTGAGATGGGCGCGGTGCATGTACGGACGCCGAGGTCTTGGAGTGCGCCCGGTCGTTGTGGGAGCCGGCTACGCCGCTGATGGGCAGCGCAACCTTGTCCTTGGACCTGGCAGCACCGTGAGCTCCCTCGTCGACGCCCGTTCTTCCGCCGGCGTCCGCCCCACCAGCCGTTTGCTCTGGCGGTGGTGGGTTCGGCGCGGACGGAGCAGCCGCCTCCGAAACCTTCTTCTTCGGCGGCATGTCGATGAAGATGATGGAGATCTAGCTTGTGTGAACGCCGGATCTGGTTCACACAACTTCGACGCCCCCTACCTGGCGTGCCAAAGATGCCGGGGTACTGATCCACGGGCACCTATGGGACCGGCGGACCGAGTCCCTTTCGGTTCGGCGGGGGCGGAGGTCGCACAAAGAGCAGATCGAGGCGAAGCACACGAGCAGTTTACCCAGGTTCGGGCCGCACGGATGCGTAAAACCCTACTCCTGCTTTGTGGTTTGTATTGATTTCTTGCTCGGGAGCACGGAGTGCTACAGTACACACCAGCAGCTAACGAGACCGAGCGTGAGTGTTCTCTGAATTAGCTAACGCCCCTCAACGTTGCGCATGGGCCTCCTTTTATATGCTCAAGGGGTCACCGACAGGTGGCAACGGAGGCAAGGGTAAAAATGGCAAGGTGCTGCGGTAGGTATAGCTACCTGCTACAGTGTATCATACCTAACCCTGACGGCAGGGGACAAGGGCATTAAATGCCCGTCTGCGTCGCCTAGACAGTGCAAAAAGGGACCGCCAGGGACGCCACCACTCGCCACGATGGCAATCTTGTCAGCGCCGCTTGCCACTGCGCGCCGCTGGCTGCATAGCCTCCCGCCACGTACGCTTGGAAGGGTCCCAGAGCACCACGTTGGTGGATGTGTTGGAGCGCGGGCACAGAGTGGTGGCTTGCCGCGGCAAGCGCCTTGCCGCGGTCGTTGTCTTGTCGCATCCGGGAGCTTGTCGCTCACCGGGCCTTGCCGGGACGCGCGGCGCGTCGCGGCAAGTTCCTTGAGATGCCTTGGTTGGCCTTCCCGGCAAGCTCCTCTTGCCGGGGTCTTGTCTCCTTGGCTTGAATACTTTGTTCTTGAATGGCTCCAAAGGAACCACGGAGGACCTTGGCGGTCACCCGGCAAGCCTTGCCGCGGGATGCTGCGACTACCCGTGCACAAGTTCGGGATACTAGGGTACCCCTACTCTAGTACACCGACACAACTGAGACCGAAGAACCAATGCGAAGAACGGGAAGTAGAGGGATCAAAGATTGCCAAAAGTGAGACCCCCTGATCTCTGGCAGAAGGCAAGAGGTTGGCCACGCGGGTTGGTCCCAACCGAGATTGAAGAACCAATCTCATATAAGTGATCACATTTAGGCCAAAAAATGATTTGGGGGGCCATCGATAGAGCGAGGCGGCAGAATCATCAGCCTTCATACACCGCCGCCAAGTGCACCTAGACGTGGTGTAGTGGTGCCATGAGCCCCATGTCGATGGCCCCCGCGAGAGCGCTCGTGCTCTGCCGCTGGGCACACTCACCATTGCCACCCTGGGACGAGCATCTTGTTAGCCTCACCTACGGATGAGAAGCCGTAGGACGGCGTCAATGTTGATGGTGGCGACGACAACTTGGTCTATTTCCTGAGCAACGTTGACAGCATGATGACAGCAAGCTAGGCTGTAAGGATGTGGCATCCATGCGTGCACTTTTTTCATCCCGAGTTGTTTTTGGAAAAAATCCTGAACTTAAGCCTAGAGCCCACGGTCCAGGGTGTGAGGATGTGGCAGCCGCGTGTGCACTTTTTATGTCCCGAGTTGTTTTTTGCCTAAATGTGATCTCTTGTACAAGATTACGGAGTAAATTGATTAACTTATGACTATTTGTCCTAAAGTGTGCAATCACTTTGAGTTCCTGGGCTAATGCCGCATTTCACTCGAGCTTGTAGAAAATCAGCAGACAAGAAGTCACCGATGTAGACCAAAAGATGCTCGTGGTCGTGTCTGCATAATAGATCGCCACGCCAGAGAAGGAAACACTGAAGAGGGCATGTAGAACGTCCCAACACTACTAGGTAAAAGCCTAGCAGCAGCGCGGGTTTTAGGCCTATCAGTAGCACGGGCTGGAGCGCTACTGGTACGGCGCTATAGCTAAAGGTTAGCAGTAGCGTGGGTTAACCCACGCTACTGCTATATCGACTTAGTAGTAGCGTTTTCTCCAAACAGCACTACTGGTAATTACTAGTAGCGCTTCTCCCGGCACGCGCTACAACTATTATTTCGTATTTTATTTCTTTTTTATTTCATGTTTTATTCATACACCTTTATACAAGTTTTCATACAGCAGCAATTTAGAGATTATTTTTCCATCATAATGAGTTATTACATCACTCGGTGAAAGAACCATGGGCTAGTTTCAAGTGGATGGACATCCACTTGAAACTAATCTGCGGTTCTTTCACCCAATGATATAATAAATATCATCGTCATCATCATCATATCATTAACAACTTATCATCATAATACATCATTGTCATATAACACCTCCTCATGTTCATCGTTTTCATCAATGAGACATCACATAGCAAGTTGGTCACTAGTCATAATCACAACTACTCCTCATCATCAACTCTAACACATTGTACCACATAATAAATATTGTACCTCATAGGACCTACTACATTCTCTTAGGATCTACTATATTCTCTTAGGTAAAATAGCATAAAACAAGACAACCCCTGACTCTCCATTATGGAGAATGGAGATTATCCTGTCTCCAATTCTTGTCTTTCACACAATGTTGCTTCCAAGTACCTCCTTACGACTATCCATACATTTTTTCCATTGTGTGATTTTCATGTCTCCACCTCTTTTAGAAATCTGATATGGATAGGTGAGATTCATAGGACGACCTGGCTGTATGTTCAAAACATTAAGGCGACCTTTCTGATACATAAGATGGGGCACACAATCATCCGAGATTTCCTGTTAAAAAACATAGTAATAACTTCGTAGTTAGCAATCTAGTTAAGTTTTAAAAGAATTTATGCAAAAGATGCACGGATGTCGTAATAGTACAAAATCTTACCATGGCATCTCCATGGATGTTACCGTAGTTCAACACGTGCACTAGTGGCACGTATTGACCATAATGTGGAGGAGTTTTATTATAGATATTGTAATTCTCAAGATCAATACAAAATGCGACCAGATGATTTTTCTCCTGATAAGTTAACTCAGAGCCATGGGTGTAGTAGGTTCTGTCTACCATGTTCCGCACATTGTTTGAACAATGAAAATAAACTGTCAATGGAAATAAGCTGTCAACTATTTTGAAATGAACAATATAAATTAGTTAATAACTACGTTTGGGAAACTCACATAGCGGTAGAATTGGAAGCGTATCAACAAGGACCCAAATGTCCAAATTGTCTTGGTCGATGTCAGGATCACCAAGATCCATGGTGACAAACATACCCTCTTGAAAATCATACATCTTGCAAAGTGCTTCCCAACCCGGGCAACCAAAATGGAATACGCTCTCAGAATTGTATAGATTTACCTCAAAATCCATACCATGATGGATCCTTAGGTTAATTTTCTTTGTTTCATTCCTCTCATGATCTTCAAAAACCATCCTCTCCAAGACATAGCGTCTTGCATGGCATGGGATAAGCTAGTCGAATTGTAAAAGACAAAAATTACACGTTGAAGTAGTAGAAGTCGAGCTTAATTATGAAAAAAAAACACTTTGCGTCGTAGCTTACAGTATCACAATCGAAGGCCTCCTCGAGCTTAATGCTAAAGCGCCGACCTTCATCCAGGTGAGGCCTGTCGCAGAAACCCCGGTCGTCGTGGCACCAGTCGCACTCCCTCGGGAGACTTTCGTCGTCCGAGTACGACATTTCCTATGTTCATAATTCAAATATTAAACTTGTACATTTAAATATATGTACTATAAAAATTAAATTAGATCATTATTATTCATCATGGGTTGATTATCGGTCTGCCGAGTCTATATGGTGGAGACTCTCCCTCACTGATTCCTCTCTGACATTTGCGACCGTCGGTGATGGTCGTTACTACTTCTTTCCCTAGTGCATAACAAAGGTCTAGCACAAGGAAAAGAAGGAGAAACGACCCCCATGACAACAGTTGGGATTCTTCATCTCTCATATATGGTGGATAGACTCACTCACAGATTTTTCGACCTTCGGTGTTGGAGCCTCGGCAGACTTAATGTCAACCCGAAATGTCGTTTAATTATTTTTCTAGAAAATCCAGGCCACTCGATATTTCCTACATATTCTAGCACAAGTCATACCAAAATTCACGAAAAATTCCGGCATGACCTTTTGCTAAAATAGGACATATTGAGCGTCTGAAATTTGCCGGAACGTAAATTAATCAACACTCCGGCAAAACATAGGCCACTCAGAGGTGTAACCTGATGAAAGTGCAACTATCCCTAGGTGGTTTTGGTAATTCATAACAACATATAGCTCATTGAGCTAATGCTATTCCAAGATGATTATTTCAGGAAAGCTCAATGATTGGCATGGCATGGATGTGAAAGTGGAACCCTCAAAATGCTAAGGACAAAGGATTGGCTCAAGCTCAAAAGCTCAAGACTCTTCATTTTACATTTTAGTGATCCAAGATCACATTGAGTCTTTAGGAAAAGCCAATACTATCAAGGAGGGATGAGGTGTTGCTTAATGAGCCTCTTGCTTCATGTGCTTAGTGATATGCTCCAAAACCCTCAACTACTTTCCCATATCCACATATGACCTAAACCCTAAGCCAAACTCGGTCATACCGATTCTTTCTATCCGGCGCCACCGAGTTTCACTTGTCATAAGCCACTGCCAAACCCTAGCAATTCGGTTCTACCGATAGGGATCTCGGTCTCACCGAGATGGGATTGCAAACTCTTTGTTTCCCTTTCGTAACTTTTCAGTCTCACCGAAAGAGCGAATCGGTCCCACCGAGATTGCAATGTAAATTCAGTGTTTCCTTTTTGTAACTTTTCGGTCTCACCGAAAGAGCAAATCGGTCCCACCGAGTTTGCCTGACCAACTCTCTGGTTAGCTAATTACCAAAATCAGTCCCACCGAGTTTGTGTAATCGGTCTCACTGAGATTACGTTATGCCCAAACCCTAACCATATCGGTCCTACCGAGTTGCATGTCAGTCCCACCGAAAATCTCTAACGGTCACTAGGTTTACCTTTTCGGTCCGACCGAGTTTGTTGATTCGGTCCCACCGAGATTGGAAAACTGTGTGTAACGGTTGGATTTTGTGTGGAGGCTATATATACCCCTCCACCTCCTCTTCATTCATGGAGAGAGCTATCAGAACACATACACAATTCCAACTCATATGTTCTGAGAGAGAACCACCTACTCATGTGTTGAGACCAAGATATTCCATTCCTACCATATGAATCTTGATCTCTAGTCTTCCCCAAGTTGCTTTCCACTCAAATCTTCTTTCCACAAAATCCAAATCCTATGAGAGAGAGTTGAGTGTTGGGGAGACTATCATTTGAAGCACAAGAGCAAGGAGTTCATTACCTACACACCATTTGTTACTTCTTGGAGAGTGGTGTCTCCTAGATTGGCTAGGTGTCACTTGGGAGCCTCCGACAAGATTGTGGAGTTGAACCAAGGAGTTTGTAAGGGCAAGGAGATTGCCTACTTCGTGAAGATCTACCGCTAGTGAGGCAAGTCCTTCGTGGGCGATGGCCATGGTGGGATAGACAAGGTTGCTTCTTCGTGGACCCTTTGTGGGTGGTTGCTTCTTCGTGGACCCTTTGTGGGTGGAGCCCTCCGTGGACTCGCGCAACCGTTACCCTTTGTGGGTGGAGCCCTCGTGGACTCGCGCAACCGTTACCCTTCGTGGGTTGAAGTCTCCATCAACGTGGATGTAGGATAGCACCACCTATCCGAACCACGGGAAAAATATCCGTGTCTCCACTTGCGTTTGAATTCTCCAAACCCTTCCCTTTACATTCTTGCAAGTTGCATGCTTTACATTCCGCTACCAATATACTCTTTGGATGCTTGCTTGAATTGTGTGATGATTGCTTGACTTGTCCTACAATAGCTAAAATCTGCCAAGAACTAAAATTGGGAAAAGGTTAAGTTTTTATTTGGTCAAGTAGTCTAATCACCCCCCTCTAGACATACTTTCGATCCTACAAGTGGTATCAGAGCTTTGGTCTCCATTTGCTTTATCTCCATAGCTTTTGGTGGTCATAGCCTTGGTTTCACAACCTAGGAGAGTATGGCGTCTAGCGAGGGAAATTATCACCGTAGAGGTCCTTACTTTGATGGTACTAATTTTGCTAGTTGGGAGCATAAAATGAAAATGCATATTCTTGGACATAACCCCGCCGTTTGGGCTATTGTGTGTGTTGGTTTGCAAGGTGACTTCTTTGATGGGAAAGAACCAAACCGTGAAGCTACCGCAGATGAGTTGAAGATGTTGCAATACAATGCTCAAGCTTGTGATATTCTCTTCAACGGATTGTGCCCCGAAGAATTCAACAAAATCAGCCGTCTTGAGAATGCATAGGAAATTTGGGACACTTTGATTGATATGCATGAAGGTACCGACTCCGTCAAGGAATCCAAGTTGGATGTGCTTCAAAGTCAACTTGACAAGTTCAAAATGAAGGATGGTGAAGGTGTCGCTGAAATGTACTCTAGGCTTGCTCTCATCACAAATGAGATTGCCGGCTTAGGAAGCGAAGAGATGACCGATAGATTCATCATCAAGAAGATTCTAAGAGCCTTGGATGGAAAATATGATACCGTGTGCCATTGATCCAAATGATGCCCAATTACAAAGATCTCAAGCCAACGGAGGTGATTGGAAGAATTGTTGCTCATGAGATGTCACTTAAGGATAAAGAGGAACTTCACAACAAATCAAGTGGTGCCTATAAAGCCTCATGTGAAGTCCCTACATCATCAAGTGAGAAACAAAACTTCAATGAAGAATTGAGCTTAATGGTGAAGAACTTCAACAAGTTCTACAAGAGTAGAAGCAAAGATAGAAGCTTCAAGTCAAGGTCCTACAATGACAAAAGATCTTCTAGTCGAGAGCGAAACTGCTACAGTTGTGGAAGACCCGGACACTATTCCAATGAGTGTACGGCTCCCTACAAGAGAAGAGAAGATTCTCCAAAAAGAAGAAGCAAAGAATCACCACCAAGAGAGAGAAGGAGTAGAGATGATCGTTATGAACGAAGATACTCACGGAGAAGCAAGGATTCGGAAAGGAAGGAAAAATCATCAAGGAGCTACACGAAACGAAGACATCAAGCTCATGTTGGTGAATGGGTATCCGGCTCCGACTCCGACAGCCACTCCGAGAGAAGTTATCACTCCGACTCCGAAGATACTCAAGATGAAGGTGTTGCCGGTCTAGCACTTGTGTCAACCAACTCCTACGACATATTTGACTCACCAAATGAAGGAATTGGAAGATGCTTCATGGCCAAAGGTCCTAAGGTAACACACCCCGAGTATGTTGATTTCAATAGTGATGAAGATGACTTGTTAGGTGATGATTTGCTTGTTGACAACTCTAGTGATGAATACTATGATGAAACGTCAATTAATCATGCTAATCAAGATAAAATGAATGACAATGATAAGGAGAAGATTGAGGCTCTAACTAAAGAACTAAACACTCTTAAGTTAGCTCATGAAACTATCTTCGAAGATCATCGAGAACTTTTAAGAGCTCATGAGAAATTACGCTTTGAAAAGCTCAATCTTGAGCAAGAGCATGAGTTCTTAAAAGCAATCAATGATGATCTCCGCAAGAAAAGTTCTTCTTACATTGCCAAGCATTTACTCTTATCCACTTACATGCCTCAAGTCAAGTCTAGTAACAAGAACAAGAAAGATTCTTCCTCTAGCAGTAACAATGATCATGCTAAATCCAATATTGTTGCTTCTAGTAGTTCTCTTGATTCCACTAATGATTCTCTTAGCCAAGTTACACTTGAGCAAGAAAATAGCTTATTGAAGGGAATTATAGAGAAAGGAGTGTACAAAATCCTTGCCGGGAGTAAGCAATTCGAGGAAATTGTGCGCAAGCAAGGAATGCACCGGAAGAATCAAGGTATTGGTTTTGAATGAAAGTTCAATGCCAATGGAGTTGAGTGGGAAGAAGATCAATACCCCAAGACAAAGTTTGTTCCTCAACAAGAGAAGTATGATACTTCTTTCAAGGGGACACAAGCTCAAGATGATCTTCCACCACAAGACTACAAGCAAAAAGGCAAGGACAAGCTTCAAGAGGAAATTGATGCATTTGAAGAAGCTCCTAAGACCTTAGTCAAGTGGATTCCCAAGACTACTTCAAGTTCCACTTCACCAAGTATGACTACAACTCCAAGGATTCCCATCAAGATGGTGTGGATCCAAAAGAAGAAGAACTAGAGAGTTCTTGAGGGTGACTCCGCCAACATACTTCACTCTTATCATTTTGGCAAGAACAAGTGCAATCAACTTCCACATCTTGCACTAGTTCAAGGAGTCACAAACCCTCTTGTTGGTAAGACAAGGGACAAGGTAACCTAAAAGTTTTCATGGACATCATCTTATGTGTGCATCACTCTATGTCTATGGATATCCTTGTTTGTTCCTTGTGGGACTAACCCATGTAGGTATTGAAAGTGCAATTCACTCAAATGGATAGCTCCAAGTGATCTACATCAACATTGAGCATCCACATCTTCAACATCTACATGAAGTCATCATCGACAAAACCCGAGGTTAGTTCATCCCTCTAAGGAGGGATATCACATCTAGGGGAGCTTTACTCTAAGACTTGAGCTAAAGCAACTCTAAAGATGTGAACACAACAATGCTTTATGTAAAAGTGGTAACCCCACTTGAGCTTAAACGATGAGTATGACCTATGATCAAGTGTTCTCACTTGACTCCTAAGTCAATATACTCATATATAGATGACCTTGTCATCGCAAATTGCTTGATAGATGCTAGAATTGGTTGTGCATGCCTTGTCACATATTTCATTTGCCATCTTATTGTGTGAGCATGCTGGTTGCATATTTTCCTCATTCGAGGACATCCACTTGTTGTTTTGATTGTTCGGTTTTATTTCCTTTTGCCAAGTGGACGGACAAGAATGCCTAAGAACCTCCTCTAGCTATCTATGCTTTTCTCGTCTCAAACTCTATTCATGCTACATCACAAAATTTGATCAAGTCAGATTCGAACCACTCTATGTGAGGAGCGCTCGGAGTCCCCGATTCATCATAGACTTAAACTTCCAAAACCTCTTTATGATTCTCGGTCTGACCGATACCCTACTTTCGTTCCTACCGAGATCATTAAGTTGATCTATGTTTTCGATCTCGGTGGAACCGATTTGAACCTTTCTGTCACACCGAGTTGCAATAACTGTATACAGTTTTGCATCTCGGTGCCACTGAGTCATTCCACTCGGTCACACCGACAGGGTCAGGCTATATATAGTCACGGGAAAAAATTTGGAAATTTCTCCGAACCCCTTCGCCCGCGCGATAGCCTGCTCTGCCAACTTGGTCTCCGGATCGTCTTCTCGCCGCCAGCCGCCTCTAGTCGCTGGTCTCCATCGCCGTAAACGGAATTCTACCCCGCCGTTGCCGCCGTAGCGAGTCTCCGCCGAACTAGGGTATGGACTCGATCACAGTGCTATTCCCCGTCTGATTCCTAGCACATTGTGTTCTTAATGATTCTTTCCACGATTCAAACACTCCTATCCAGTCAATGCGCTCGTAGATTAGGTTTGATTCGAAAATTTTAGGGTTAGGTTTCCGCCGAAACCATCTCGGACCCACCGAGTTGAAAAACTCGGTCCCACCGATTTGGCTTATGCCATTGCACAAGTGAGACTCGGTCTGACCGAGAATTACTTATCGGTGTGACCGATTTTGGAACTTTGTGAAACCCTAGCAGTCTTGGTGCCACCGAACTGTGACTCGGTCTGACCGAGTTCACTAGTTTAGGTTCCAAAACTGCTTCGGTATCACCGAGTTTAAAAATCAGTAGATCCGAGATGATTTCAGTGGGAAACTAAAACTAAGTTTTTGGATCATTCTTTTGCAAAAAATCTCTGCATTTTGTGATGCTCATCCACTCTACCTCATCTATAAACTATTCACAGGGTCAGCAGACAGCTTGTTCATCATGTCAGATCAGAGTGACAGCCAGAATGTGTCAGAACAGCAAGTGCAGATGAGTGAGGGCACTAGTCCCTCAAGTTCGTCAGATGATGGCAGCAGAAGTACTCCTAGCAATCTGCCAAAAGCTGCCACCAGACAGAGGAAGAAGAGAACTTCAGATTCTGAGGATGAAGATTATGTGGCAGAAGAGGAAGCAACTTCCAAGATAGTTGAGCCAGCACAAGGCACAAAGCCAGGGTTAAAGATCAAAAGGCCAGCAGGCAGGCAGCCTATGTCAAAGGCCAGAGCTTCAACTGAGAAGCCCACTCCCATAGAGCCAGTTGCTGCTAAAGGAAAGAAAAGGAAGGAAAGGGTCAAGAAGAGCGTAGCCAGAGTGCTTGGAAAGGCTTCCATCATGGAAGAGGAAGAGGAAGAAGAGGTTGCTGCACCAGCACCTAAGGCACCTAAGCTTATGGGTGATGCTATCAGGACAGGGGCTGCCACATCTAAGCCCAAAGAAGCACCCAAAGCTGCCTCCAAGCCCAAGTTTGCACCAAAGAGAAATACAAGGAGCATACCTGCAGCTGAGAAGAACAAGGCCCCAGTGCCTGAAGCTGCAGAAGAAGATGATGAAGAGAAAGTACTCAGAAAACTCAAGCCCAAGATCCTAGACCATAATGATGCTCATCCTGTGGCTGAGGACATGAAGCTCAGGAGAGATTCAGGGCTCAGGAAGTGGAGAGAAGCAGATCCGTATGCTTCAAGGAGAAGAACTGCTGTGGATTACAGATTTCACACCAAGGAACAGCAGGACTTCTATGAGACAGTTTTGCTTGACAAGAAGCCAATAGTCTGTGACATGAGATGGGTTGATTGGGAGTACATCAAGGACAACAAAGAGTACTACCCTGGTTTGATTGACAGCTTTAGTGCTTGTGGAGTTGCAGACTTTGTTGGGCAGAAGCTCACAAAGTGGAATGAGGAGCTTATCATGCAATTCTACTCCACGGCACACTTCTACCCAGATGGAAGGATCACATGGATGTCTGAAGGTACGAGGTACCAATCTACTGTTGCTGAGTGGGCACAGCTCATCAATGCCCCTGAAGAGCATGAGGATGACTTGGATGTCTATGCCAAGAAAAAGATGGATCATAACTCAATGTCCAATATGTACAAGGAAATTCCAAATGAAGCTCTTGAAACTTTCAAATTTGGCTCAGTGCATTATCTTCTGTCAGGATTGCCAACTATTAATTGGATTTTGAGGCACACTCTCTTGCCCAAGTCAGGTGATCACAAGATGATCAGAGGCCATGCAATCAACTTGCTACATATCTTTGATGTGCCACAGAGGTTCAAGGTGATGAGCCTCATGGTAGAGACCATTAAGAGGACAGCAGCTGATCAGAAGAGGAGCTGTGGGTATGCCCCACAAATTCAGGAGCTCATTAACTCCAAGATGAGCACGGGTATATATTTATTGGACAAGGAACACCTGCCCATCCGTCCAGATTTTGAGGATAATCAAATGGTCATCACTGAGAATGAACCATCGTCTGCACAAGCACAAGCAAAGAAGGAGAAGGCAAGGAAGGAGAAAGCTGCCAAGATGCCAACTCAAGAGGAGGCATCTGAGTATTTCTTGAAAACCAAACAAGAGCAGCTTGGTTACCTAATTGCATCCACCCTGCGGATTGAGAAAGGACTAGCCACCCTAACTCAGAACCAGGCAAGCCTAGAGAGAATCATGGACCAAAAGTTCTATGACTTGGATGTCAAGGTGACAGAGATTCAGACTGCAGTGGAGCAGCTCCAAGATGACATGCAGGAGAGGAGAGGCAAGACTACAACTGATGCCTTTGCCAGAGTGCCACGAGGTCCGAGGTCATCTGCAGTGCCAGTTGCTGACACCAGAGCCACCACTTCTGCACCAGCTACAGCTTCAGTTCCACCAGCTCCAGCATCTACTTCAGCCTCAACTCCAACCATGTCTACAGAAGGCTTCGTCCTTGGAGTGCTCCGGACTCCACCACCACCTGAAGATCAAGCCTGAGTGTCGATCTAGCACTATGCATTTTCTAGGAACTTTTTGGTAACTTGTTGCCAAAGGGGGAGAAAAATGTATAGATCATAGGCTTCGAGAGAGAGAGTGTTGCTTTTTTTCTCTCTTGCTTTATTTGGTGGTTTTTCGAACTTTGTTTGCTTTTGAGTGCTTGAGATACTATGCTTGTGAGACATTGATGATCATGTGTTTGATCATAAGCTACACTTAATGTTTGCGTAATGCTATTATCTTATCTATCTTATGTGATCATTCACTATTCTTGGTGATGAGTGCATGTATTTCATTCTTATCATTTTAAGCACTCCACCAAGATGTATGTGACATGGAAGAGTAACCCATGACTCTAACTCTTTGTGCATTTGCAGTCCAAAGCAAATTTTAAATATGCACAAATTTAGGGGGAGCTCTTACTTATCACATACTTCTCAAAGCGACGATATATTTCATGCTTATTATCATTTGTCGAAGCTTTGATCTATATGTTGTCATCAATTACCAAAAAGGGGGAGATTGAAAGTGCAACTATCCCTAGGTGGTTTTGGTAATTCATAACAACATAAGCTCATTGAGCTAATGCTATTCCAAGATGATTATTTCAGGAAAGCTCAATGATTGGCATGGCATGGATGTGAAAGTGGAACCCTCAAAATGCTAAGGACAAAGGATTGGCTCAAGCTCAAAAGCTCAAGACTCTTCATTTTACATTTTAGTGATCCAAGATCACATTGAGTCTTTAGGAAAAGCCAATACTATCAAGGAGGGATGAGGTGTTGCTTAATGAGCCTCTTGCTTCATGTGCTTAGTGATATGCTCCAAAACCCTCAACTACTTTCCCATATCCACATATGACCTAAACCCTAAGCCAAACTCGGTCATACCGATTCTTTCTATCCAGCGCCACCGAGTTTCACTTGTCATAAGCCACTGCCAAACCCTAGCAATTCGGTTCTACCGATAGGGATCTCGGTCTCACCGAGATGGGATTGCAAACTCTCTGTTTCCCTTTCGTAACTTTTCGGTCTCACCGAAAGAGCGAATCGGTCCCACCGAGATTGCAATGTAAATTCAGTGTTTCCTTTTTGTAACTTTTCGGTCTCACCGAAAGAGCAAATCGGTCCCACCGAGTTTGCCTGACCAACTCTCTGGTTAGCTAATTACCAAAATCGGTCCCACCGAGTTTGTGTAATCGGTCTCACCGAGATTACGTTATGCCCAAACCCTAACCATATTGGTCCTACCGAGTTGCATGTCAGTCCCACCGAAAATCTCTAACGGTCACTAGGTTTACCTTTTCGGTCCGACCGAGTTTGTTGATTCGGTCCCACCGAGATTGGAAAACTGTGTGTAACGGTTGGATTTTGTGTGGAGGCTATATATACCCCTCCACCTCCTCTTCATTCGTGGAGAGAGCTATCAGAACACATACACAATTCCAACTCATATGTTCTGAGAGAGAACCACCTACTCATGTGTTGAGACCAAGATATTCCATTCCTACCATATGAATCTTGATCTCTAGTCTTCCCCAAGTTGCTTTCCACTCAAATCTTCTTTCCACAAAATCCAAATCCTATGAGAGAGAGTTGAGTGTTGGGGAGACTATCATTTGAAGCACAAGAGCAAGGAGTTCATTACCTACACACCATTTGTTACTTCTTGGAGAGTGGTGTCTCCTAGATTGGCTAGGTGTCACTTGGGAGCCTCCGACAAGATTGTGGAGTTGAACCAAGGAGTTTGTAAGGGCAAGGAGATCGCCTACTTCGTGAAGATCTATCGCTAGTGAGGCAAGTCCTTCGTGGGCGATGGCCATGGTGGGATAGACAAGGTTGCTTCTTCATGGACCCTTTGTGGGTGGTTGCTTCTTCGTGGACCCTTTGTGGGTGGAGCCCTCCGTGGACTCGCGCAACCGTTACCCTTTGTGGGTGGAGCCCTCGTGGACTCGCGCAACCGTTACCCTTCGTGGGTTGAAGTCTCCATCAACATGGATGTAGGATAGCACCACCTATCCAAACCACGGGAAAAATATCCGTGTCTCCACTTGCGTTTGAATTCTCCAAACCCTTCCCTTTACATTCTTGCAAGTTGCATGCTTTACATTCCACTGCCAATATACTCTTTGCATGCTTGCTTGAATTGTGTGATGATTTCTTGACTTGTCCTACAATAGCTAAAATCTGCCAAGAACTAAAATTGGGAAAAGGTTAAGTTTTTATTTGGTCAAGTAGTCTAATCACCCCCCCCCCCCTCTAGACATACTTTCGATCCTACACCTGAACATGACCGGCTACTTGGGCAACCACATATCGTATTTGAGCAACACAAGATATACATGTTTTTATCTACATCATATCTTATATGACTCATATTGACATGGAGATTTGGCTGGTCTCACCTCGAGGTCGGAGGGGGTCGGTGACGGGGATGATGGAGGGGTTCCTTGATTTTTGCAAAAACAAAAACCCTATAAATAAAACCCTAGCGAACGACATCGATGCGGGAATAATTGCTTAAACTAAAAAAATAACAACAAATGTGACATGTTCAACTAGTTCTATTAATTCAAATAGTTCTTACTAAATATAAACTTACTATAAATAGAAATAAACTAAAAATAAACTAGTTCAACTAGTTATATTAATTTTCTTACTAAAAATACATTAGTTCTATTAGTTCAACTAGTTTATTAATTTACTTACTAAACAAGTTCAACTAGTTTATTAATTTACTTACTAATTATTTTAAACACTTACTAAAAACAGTAAAAAAAACTACATTATACAATAGTAAAAAAACATCTACTATTAACCATACTGCCCTAGTTAACTAGTACCATCACTACTACTAATTAACACCTACTACTACTAAAATCATTATTTATGAACCCTAAATTAACATCTACTACTACTAGAAAACATCTACTAACTAAGCAGAGAGAGAGGGGTGGGGGCTTACAGAGAGGGGAGAGACGGTGGCGGGGAGGTGCTCGGCGACGGAGGTAGGGGCGGCGAGGGCGGGCTCGGGATCGGGAGGCGGAGGTCCTGGGCGGGATCGGGCGGCGGCGGTGAGGTCGAGGGTGGCAACGGTGAGGTCGAGAGCGGCGGCGGGCGGCGGCGGTGAGGTTGAGGGCGGCCTCGGGCAGCGGCGGTGAGGGCAGGCTCGGGCTCGGGTGGCGGCGACAGAGGAGTAGGGGAACAGGAGGGAAAGGAGGACTTAGCAAAATTTTGAGCCTGCGGGTGGTTAAGTCGAACTAGCAGTACCACTCTTAAGGAAACACGCTATAGCTAATTTAGCTATAGCACGTTTTAGAAAAAACGCTACTTCTAAAGGAAGCAGTTATTTCTTTTGTTCATCCCAATATCAGTAGCGCTTTGTCCTGGAAAAACGCTATAAGTCTAAGCATGTAAAAACATCAAAAGTATACATTGGTCATCATTGATCTTTTTGTGTAGAATCTAAATAGTCAACATGAATCTTCACCGTACCTATATAGGCACAGGTGAAGATTCATATTGCAGCCACAAATCCTACACATATAGTTCAATGAAGACCAAGTGCTCAAGATAGTTTGAGAAGTAACATATTTAAGGTGGTAAACACCTTTGTTCGCTTAGCAGTATGGGACTAAACTTAGTTATTTGCGGTGATACTTAGCAGCAGCGAGTTTTGAAGAAAAACGTTGCTACTGAGTACTTTAGCAGTAGCGCGTCCAGGAGAAGGGCGCTACTACTATATCTAGCCTGGAGGCAATGTCGTGGCAATTATAGTAGTAGCGCTTGTTTCACCTAGAGCGCTACTGCTATCGGGATGTTAGTAACGCGGTTTCCTGGAGCTCGCTACTGCTAATTAGCAGTAGCGTTTGTTTTTAAACCACGCTGCTGCTAAGATTCTGCGTATAAGGTTTTCCCTAGTAGTGCAAGTATGATCAGACGAAGATGGGAAATACAAATCTCACACTCTCCCTGACAAGGTCGAGGCTGGCCAAGCATCACTGGTCGGAGCTAGAGCCAGAGAACCAAGACGAACAACCACATTGTCTAAATCCCTACACAGGTAGACTTATTTTGTTGCCGTCTGCATGGCTTGCTTGGATCATAATCAATGATGGATGGAGAATTTTATTCCCAAAATTGCTCAACCCAATGGACCTGGGTTTAGGATTGGGATTATGAACAAAACCATATAAACTACAGTGATTTTAGCTGTCGAATTTAGCAACAGATTGAAACAATTATTTAAACAAAATAGAGAACCATGAGAAGAAGATAGATGACAATGAATCCAAAATAGCTCCTTTTGCCTTGTTCGCAACAATAGTTGTTGAATCCCTTTGAAGGAACCTAAAAGAGAAGATCAGTCATGATGATGGAGGTTTAGCCAAAGTTTGATTTTTTTTATTGTTTAAAAAGCTTTGGGCATAACACAGAACTACAATTTAAAACAAAAGTATGTAAAATTTTGCATTGTGGAATGCTTCATCAAAGCAAGTCGGGCATTTTGTCAGATCCATTTGGTCCGAGAAATTATGTATTCACGCTACGATGAATACCGAAAATGACTATGGATTTGTTAATTCTCAAAGAATTTTAGAATTAATTAAATCTGAATCAACTCTATAGATGTTTGATTTTACGCAGATATTCTTGCTATTTTTCCATTTTGAGTTATGTATTTGCTTTTTATGTTTCTTGGTGTTCTTTGATTGGCTATGATAATGGATGGGTTCATGTTGGAAATATGCCCTAGAGGTAATAATATTGTAATATTTATTTTCACATTTATAATTAAGAGTTTATATTTGATGATACAACTGATATGATTCTAGAACATGTGATTCGGAGGAAAACTCTTAAGCATGTGTGGAATGATAAACAGTAAAACTTGATTCCTACTCTTGCCTCCGGGACTAGCTCAACTGATGTATATTGATAATGTTTTTCGGATCTTGAGATTTTGTTAAGTGTAACAATAATCCCAAAATAACACTGAGAGTATGATGTTAGAAGAATGATCATATTAAATGAACCCAACTTGTTTGTTATACTTTGAGATGTAATTGTCACAAGTCTACTGATACAACATGGAGAGCTAATGTATGCTTTAGTTTCTTAGACCATGAGAGTATTGTAGTCACTTTGTACCAAACGATGGACTTTGGGGTTGCTCAAACGTCATCTGTAACACTGTGATCATAATGACAACTTTCGGGTTCATCAAAAAGTGTGACAAGGGGCTAGATAGCTCTAGAGTGGGAGTTGCTCCTCCGACGATTGAGTGATATTCTTAGGGCCCTCTCGGCGTGACCGCATCCATCATCGTCTGACGAGACACATGTGACTAGGTTACAAGGATGCTGAAACATGTCAACGAGAAAGAAGACAAAAACGGTAACAAGAAGATCAGTATAATGAGCATGAGAATGACTCAAGAGGATACCAATATATCTCACCTCAGGTTTTGTAGAGTATCATGAAGCAAGGGAATAACATATGATAACCAAAAGGTTCACTCGAATATCATTCGTATATTCATAGGGATCAATATGGATGTCCACAGCTTTGCTAATGATCATTGAACGAAAGGGAGTTTCGTTCATGTCTATATTTTACTGAACCTACAGGGTCACACACTTAAGGGAATCACAGTCTGTTGAGTGTTAGTGGAGTATGAGTTATGGGAAAAATTCATGAAATAGTTCCGAACAAAACCAGAAGCGTTTCAGGGTTTTCCTGGTAATACCAGGAATTGATATACAGTCGAAAATGTTTTTGAAGATGTTAAATAAATGATAAAAGGTTCTAATATCGATTAAGAGGCTTTTAGAATTTATTTAATATCAATTTTCTAAAGAAAATATAATAAGGGTGCCCAATTGGGGAGTTATTGGGCCCTAAAGCCCAATAACAATTGGGGTGCCCCTAGCTTGTATGACAAGCTAGGGGGCCGAATTGGAGAGGGGGGAGAACTCCTCCTCTCCTAGGCCAGCGCACCAAGGAGGGAGTCCTTCCCTCCTTGTGTGGCGCCTCTCTCCCCTACACCTATATATACTAGAGGATTTTGCCCCTTGAGAGATACAAATTTTTGGAGCCTCCTCTTGTTCTAGTTCTAATTTAGAGTTGATATAATTAGAGCTAGACCTAAATCTCTCTAATCCTCATAATAAAGAAGTCTTGTGGGGTCCTCTTTTTCTTCCTCTAATTCATAGGCGGCGATTAGCTCTGGACGACAAAGCACCGCCGGATCATGAAGCTTGTAGGTCTGTAATCCGTAGAGAGGTCGTGCTTTCGGTCTTCAGTTCGAGGGATAGCTCATGAACGGTTCGAGGGACTTCATCGACAATCTACGTCAACTCTTCTTCTGATGCAACTCTAAGTTGGTAACGATCCGATCTAAACCTCTAGTGAATCTTCTTAGTGTTCCTGGGATCGGGATTGTGGAGCGATTTTTTTGTTTTCTACTATGTTTCTCAATAGTTCATTCCCATAGTGGTCATGGATTTAGGATTGGGATCGTGATAATATCTTGTCAAAATTACCGTGTTTCCAATTCTCAAATTCAGCCGCACATCTGAAAACTTGTTTGAACCTGAAGGAGTTTTTTTAATGAAAGGGGTTTCCCCTACCCCAACTTTATTAAGCCAAGGCAAAAACCAACGAAAAAACATTTCCAGCTCTCAGCCACAACCATCAGCAATGGATTATTATAGCACAAGTTCCTAAGGTCTTGTTTGGTTGGGATACAATCCACATGGATTGTCTGGGATTGCAGCATGATCCACGTGGTTCATTCTGATGGGGAACTGTTCCCTATGGATCCCAGTTGACGTGTTTGTTTTCTGCCGCGACGGAAAACTTCCCAGCCCAGGCCGCGTCGATCTCCTTCAATCCACGGGGCGCAAAAAATCGCCTCTGATCCGTGGAACCGATCATGTGAGGCACATCTCGAGGCTACTTCCTCTCGTTGCGGCTGTTCATCTCCATTGTTGCTCCTGTGCCTGGGAGAACCAAACGAGATTTTAAAGAGAGGGGATTGGTATGCAGGGTTTGGGTGACAAGAAGGAATCAACTTAATCCCTAGTGTTTTTTCGAAACGGAAGCAAAAGCTTTGCCTCATCTTATTAATAAAGAAGAAGGTTTAACAGAGTCTTAAGTGAGGGCCATCACCCCTCCACAGATGGAAAAAAGAAGCCTACTCTCACGGCATGATATAACTCAAATGCTTTGCCCCAGATGAGATCCAATCCTTGGCCTCGCATTTGATGCGATCGATGATGAGCGACGATAAGGTGGACTTGTTTCTGAAGACCCTCGCGTTTCTCTCATTCCAGATCTCCCAAACGACCAACATCAGCTGAGTGGTCATCGCACGTCTTCTATGGCCTTCCCTGAGAGTCGTGACCTCCCACCAGGCGCGGACCGACGGAAACACCCGCCACACAACGGTGTCAATCTCTGACACCCCTATCCAAGATTTGACCGCGTTCCAGATGCGAGTGGAGAACCTACATTTGAACAGCATGTGCACCGCTGACTCCGGCTCACGTTTGCATAGCTGACATAAGCCGCAGTTTGGCCAACCTCACTTCTCCAGACGGTCAGTCATACAGATTCTGTTTTTGAGGACAAGCCAAGCCAAAAAAAATTGCATTTGGGGGGAGCCCAGTTGCCCCACACTGCAGGCACCATGACCGAGTCAATCGTCCCAAGAAACTGAGCTTTGTAGGCGGACGCCACAGAGTATTTTCCGTTGGCGGTGAACTTCCAAACAATTCCGTCGGCAATGCCATCTTGAAGTTGTACTTGTTCCATGCTAGACCACAGAGCGCAAAATTGCACAATGTGGTTGGCCGAGAGCCTGCTAGCCATGTTAATGTTCCTGAGCCAAAGGAGGTCGTGCATCGCGTCCCTCACAGTGAGGTTCTTGCCCTTGGAGATTTTGAAGATCAGAGGAGCGATGTCCCTAGGCTTGGCCCCAAGCAGCCATGGGGTGTGCCAAAATTTGGCGGTTTTGCCGTCGCCCACAGTGATGGTTGTAACCGCATAAAATAGGTCCATGTCCACCTTATTACATGGTTTCCCCAATCCAACCTAGGCCCTGTCAGGTTCTTTCCATTAGTACCACGGCCACCACAGTCGGAACGCGCGGGCGTACTTTCGGAGGTCCAAAATCCCCAATCCGTTGTATTTTTTTGGTCTGCAGACAAGCTTCCAGTTAACCTTGCATTTTCCACCAGAGACCTTGTCGGAGCCTGCCCAGAGGAAAGCGCACTCAATTTCTCAACTACATCAGGGGTCCCCTCCGAAAGGATGAGGGGCGTGATATGATAGGTAGTCTATGTCGTAAGGACCGCCTTGACGAGTGCGGCCCTACCGGCGGTCGTGATGTGCCCACCTTGCCAGGGAACAAGCTTCCCAGCCACCTTGTCGACTAGGGGTTGAAGATCAATCCTTCGGAGCCGGTGCACAGAGAGGGGCAGCCTGAGGTACTTCATGGGGAAAGTGGCCCGCTTAATTGGGAAGCTGTCAAGCACCACGTCGAGATCGATGCCAGCACAACGAATGGGAGCCACAAGAGTCTTCTCCAAATTGGTAACGAGGCCCGTAACCTCCCCAAATCCGTGCAGGATGGCGGTCAAGCACACGATGTCCTCATGAATAGGAGCTGCAAAAATGGATGCATCATCGGCGTAAAGTGGGGTGCGGAGGCAAGCTGCCCAGTCGTCCATGGGGTGCAGCTGGTTCTTGCGTGTGGCTATGTCCAGAAAGTTCTACGGTGGGTCTATGGCAAGCACAAACAACAGCGGGAAGAGGGGGTCACCCTGACGGAGACCAATATGGTGTTGGATGGGATCCCCTAGAACCCCGTTGAGAGAAACTCTAGAGGTCGATGTTCTCAACAAGGAAGCAATCATGTCTCTGAACCTCATCGGAAAACCACGCCGGCAAAGGAGGTCAAGCAGATAATCCCAGCGGACGGAGTCAAAAGCTTTCTTGATGTCTAGCTTGAAGAGAAGAGAGGGCTTTTTCAAACGGTGCAGCCTGCGCGCCAAATTCCGAATGTAAAGAAAGTTGTCATGGATGCTCCGCGTCTTGATGAAGGCGCTCTGGGATCTAGAGACAAGCTGGTGCATAAAGGGAGCGAGCCGCGAGGCCATCATCTTGGCCACAATCTTGGTGATCGCGTGGATGAGGCTAATAGGCCTAAAATCTGAGATCCACTCGGCGCCCTCTTTCTTGGGAAGAAGCACAATGTTGGCTAAATTGACCAAGTGGAAGTGCTCCGCGCGCAAGTCTGAAAAATTATTAATCACAACCATGACATCTCCCGTGATGGTGTCCCAGCAAGCTTTGAAAAAAGCCACTGAGAAGCCATCGGGCCAGGCACCTTGTCCTTTGGGCGATGAGCAATGGCATCAGTGACCTCCTTCTCCGTAAAGGGGTCGTCGAGAGACGACAGATTGCATTGGGTGAAGTCCATGGTCTCCCAGTTGAAATCATGGGATCTCCTCTAGCCCTTATGCAGCATAGAAGAGAAGTGATCATAAGCGAGCTTCTCTTTCTCCTCATGTTGTGTGACCCATCCCGCACCATTCAGGAGACGATGAATGAAGTTCTTTCGCCGGCGACCGTTAACCCAGAGATGAAAATATCTCGTGTTGGCATCTCCCTCCTTAAGGTTGGTGATACGAGAGCATTAACATTTGCGTGGTCGCTCAAGGACAGACAGGCCAATGACCCTCCTCTTGAGCCTTCTCCTCAAATCATTCTCATCCGGGGAGAGGGCTCGAGAATCCATGGCCATATCGAGACGGAGAATGACCTCAAGAGCCATGTGTAGTTGAATATTAGCGATGGAAAAGAAGGTGTTACTCCATCGTCGGAGGTGGAGACCCGTTCAACGGAGCTTGTCATGCAGCTTTTGACATGGCTCAGTGTGCACAGAAGGCTTTCCCGAGGAGTTAGTGACCACCTGTTGAAAACCCGGCAACTTGGTCCAAAAATTCTCAACACAAAAAATCCTCAATCGTTTGGATCCTCGGTCACTAGAGAGGAGCAGAGGGCAATGATCTGAGAGGGAGGAAGAGAGCGCGGTTAGGATGTGACTATCAAAGAGCAGGTCCCAATATGAGTTGCAGAAGAAGCTATCGAGCTTGCAAAGAGTTGGATCAATCCTCTCATTGCTCCAAGTGAACTTTCTATTCTGGAGGCGGATTTCTTTTAGCTCACAAGAATTTAGGGCGACTCTAAAATGGTTGATGCATGAAATATTAGCATTCCGCTTGCCCGGTAAATCTGGTTAAAATCTCCAGTGACAAGCCATTTGACATTGGGAGTCGGCTTAAGCGCGGCCATTTCAGCAAAGAAATCATCCTTCCTGTTGTTGGCTGAGGACCCATACACGCTTATGAGCAAGAACTCCACATCTGAATTGATAATCTTAATGGTGGAAGACAAATGAAACTCCCCTGGAATAATGTTGGACGCCGAGATGAAGGAATCATCCCACAACAACACAATACCCCCTCGAGTACCTATGGCAGGCCGAAAAGCAAAGCTTCACGGCCTGGAGCCTCCAAGAATGGATGTTGTGAAGCAATCAAGAGATTATAGCTTCGACTCTTGAAGGCAAACGATGTTACAGGAGGAGGAAACAATGGTCTCATGAACAATGGCTCTTTTGTTTGGACAGTTCAGCCCCCTAACGTTCCAGTTGATGATACTGAGGTTGTTTTCTAACATTTAGAACGGTAGCAACTCACAACAGAGCATGGGAAGAGACAGAGGAAACACAACTTCATGTTGATAAACAGCACAGGAGTACAGGTTAGAGCTGACATGGATGCTAACAAAGCATAGGCATTAAGCAGACACGAGCAGGAGACTATAGAGGCCAGGCAACACGCCCTGGAAGCAACAAGAATAGCAAAAGTGACACAGCAAGAACAAACAGATTTCAGGTTTGCTAACATTCAGAAATAACTTGAACCCTAGGAGTGGCGAGCATTGCTGAGACATCAGGCGGCGGCCTACGCGCCGTCGCGGTCCATAGCATCGGCCCCTCCGTGAGCGAGAAGGGCATGTTCGACCGTCGTGGCTAGGTCGCAGTCAAGCTAGAAAAGAGCACTGAGAGCGCTGACAGCAATCGGCGGCGGCTTCCCACGAAAAAGGTCCGCGAATTTGGAGATGGCCGTCTCCGTGATGCCATTGCCACTATGCCCAAGCGCTTGCAAAGGATTTTCTCAACCATCGTCGCAATGGCGTGGCCCTGTTCTTGCCTTGGAGACGAGCACTGCACCTTCGCAGGGAGAAGCCTGGTGCGATGGTCTTGCATCACTCGGCGGGCGACTTCGGCCGGGAGGATGGAGGCGACAGGAGCGAAGGCAACGGTTGACGGACAAACAACGGAGAGCCCTCGAGCGAGCAGGGTGTGGGCGCTGGCGAGGAAGGGACGTCATCGGCGCTGGTGCCAGGCGAAGAGCTCATCGGGATGTGCAGGGGTCTATTGGCCTGATCTTGAGACGTCTGGGTCCTCGGCAGGGCTGGCGAGAGAGCACCCGCCTCCCGCAACATAGTCGTGCACTGAGCGCCAGCCCCGAGCTCGGTGAGCTCGTGGCCACGCAGCAACAGGCGCACAGGCGGGCTGGGGCGAAGGAGCAGAGCGAACCCAGCGCCAGGCATGTCGTCAGCGGCAGAAGGCATCAGGGCGGGGACAGGAAGAGTGGAGTCTGCCGACAGTGCTCCCAGAGGCGGAGACGGGGCCTCTTCAGGGGCCGACCTTATGGTCGGAGCCCTGGCCCTCTAGGCCAGAGCTGCGAACAGAGAACGAACCAGAGGCCTCCCGCGGCCCGACGACGCCCGCACGATGATGGAGCCTTGGCACCGCGAGGAAACATGAGAGACATCAGGCAGTAGCTGCACGAGGGAGAGATCGGCGTGCCTGCCGTACTCCTCATGAAGCTGCCCATGCCGGCGATCACCACGCCTGGAGTCATCGCGACGCGAGTTGTCGCGACGGCGGTCGTCAGTCCGCGAGTGACTGCGGAATAGCCGGTCTCGCCAAGAGCTGGAGCGGTCCTGGCCATGGTCCCGACCATGGTTGATGTCGTCGCGGCGCATGTCGTCGTCCCTGCAGTCTTTGTCATGGTCATTGTGGCGCCGATCGTTGCCGCCGTGCCTTGGGGCAGCATGGTGGCGGCCGCGCTGCGCCAACTCGCCATCAACATGGGCACGCTCCCAGTCGAAGCGCTCGGAGCTGTGGGGTCGTGATGGGGCACGGCCATCAGGCAAAGGGGTGTAGTCTTCGTATCTGTCCAGATGGACCAGCACCCTGTACTTGTGGCCCCTTCGCCCGGCCATGGCTGAAGAAGAGACCAGCACCTCATTGTCCATGATCGTGACCCGCATGATCTTGGGGATGATGGTCGACGGGTTTGAGCACCAAGCCCACAGATCAAGCGTGGACGCATCTTCCTTCTGAGTCGTGGCGATGTTGAAGTAGTGGACAATGCAGGCCTTGCCAATGATCTTGCCCATGACCTCCTCGTTCCAGGCTTGCAGGGGCACCTGTCGGATTTCGGGTTCCGGCAGACCCTTGAGATTCGAACACTGGGGTGCGCGCGGAGATTTCGCCTCCTACCTACCTGCACCCCTCCGCCGTGCTAGGATCTAAACTATCGAAAGAACAACACAAGAGACACAGGGTTTATACTGGTTCGGGCCACTGTTGTGGTGTAATACCCTACTCCAGTGTGTGGTGTGTGGATTGCCTCTTGGGCTGATGATGATGAACAATACAAGGAAGAACAGCCTCGCGAGGGTCTGTTCTTGGCTGGGGCGATGAACTGCTGGGAGGAGTTCAGTCACCTTTCTCTCTCTCTCTCTCTCCCTGCTTCCAACCGGCCGACCTTTTGTGTGGGTGGCTGGTCCTATTTATAGAGGCCCTGGTCCTCTTCCCAAATATCGAGCGGGAAGGGAGCCAACAATGGCGGGCTAATTTGAAGGGGGACAGCAAGTATCAGCTATCCTGACAAAAGTAGTCTTCGCCTGCGCAAAGCTCTGGTGATGACGCCGTCTTGGGCTCCATGGTGACCTCCGTCTCGTAGTCCTCCTGGTCTTGGTCTCGTTGCACCGAAATGGCAACCTTTGCCTGATGCCTCGATACTCCGCGGCTGCGCTTGCCCCCTTTGCACCAAAGAGGAAAGGAGGACGTTGCGCGGGCTGGCACCCGCCTAGCGCCCTGAGTCGTCATGGCTTGCGTCACGGGCACCTCGCGAGGTACCCCGCCTTGATCTCTCTGCCTCCTCGTGAGCCTGCCTGATGAGGCCGTGCCTGAGGAGGCTCCGCGTCGTCCGCCCCGCGAGGCTTGGCCCCTCGCGAGGGTCTTGAGTTTGTGTTGGTGAAGATGGGCCGTGCTGGGCCCCCCTTTGAGCCACGCCGCAGGCCGCAGGCAGGAAAGTCTGGGGACCCCCGTTCCTAGAACGCCGATAGTAGCCCCCGGGCCCAAGGCGCGCCCGGACTTGGCCGTGCAGGGAGGCGGAAGGGCAAGAGCAAAGCGCCGCGGGCCCTATCAGCCTGCGGCCTTGGGCGCCGCGTGGCGGTTGACTGGTCGTGGGTGCCTTAGCAGCCGCGCGAGTTGATAAGGGAGTGGCGTCCGCCTAGGCCCTTCTTCTTGCCTTCCCCGGTTGCTGTTCAGATCCCCTTTCTTGCGCCTCTCCTCCCTTCCTCCGAAATCTCCATATCTGCTCTGACCGTGCGACCTAGGAAGCCATGGCACCTCGCCAACCCCCGGCCACAGCTTGGTACTCGTCTGCCCTGGACCCGCCGAACGTGTCGGAGGCGGGCCTTGCCCGATTGCGCTGGATAGCGATGGCGCGAGGCATTGACGGAGCGAAGGTGTTCAAGGACGGCTCCGCCACCCCTGAGGGTAAGAGGAGCACCTTCTATCCGCTCTTCGTAAGTGCCATTGTTGCTGGCCTGGTGCCTCCCTTCTCCGAGTTCTTCTTCTCTGTCCTCCGCCATTACAAGCTGCAGGCTCTGCATCTCCATCCCAACTCCGTCCTTCTCCTCGCGATCTTTGCTTATTACTGCGAGGCCCACGTTGGGGTGCAGCCCTCAGTGGCCTTGCTGCGCCACTACTTCTACCTCTGGACCTCTCGCGGTCCTGCTTCCGCATGCGCGAGCTTCGTCGCGTACGGTGGCGCCATTGCCATCTCGAACCCTGAGAAGAGGATTGAGGGCTTCAGGAGAAAGTGGGTCTTGGTGGATGCTGAGCGCATCCACCCTCGGCTGATCTTGCCCACGGAGTAGCCCACGAGCTCCAGCAACTGGGGTCGGGCGGAGCTCACGGATCCCCACGTGAAGATGGTGTTGGAGAAGATGGATGCGGATCTGAGGCCGACCGACATGGCGGCGGCGAAGCTGACTGGCGCGTTGTTGCTGAGGGAGTTCCTGGAGCACCAGCTGGCTCCGCTTCGACAGTACTTGCTTCCAATGTGGAGGCCCCGTCCGAGCCCCGTGGCCTGGGCCGACGGAGACCTGGCTGCGATTCTCCAATCTCTGGTCGGGGGCAATGTGGCAAGGTTGGAGGGCACTCCTACGCCCTTGTTCCTCCGCGACGACTGGGAGCGGGTAGTGAGGTCCATGCCCGTCTCCAACGGGGAAGGGCCCGTGCCCCTGGAGGTTCCCGAGGGACCGGTGGCTGTGCCCTCCGACGACTCCAGCGAAGAGGAGGAAGGAGGGGAGCGGGGAAAAGGGCCTGACTCCGAGGCTACTGACGGAGAGTCGAGGGCTCCCCTTCCCCGGTGCAAGTCCCGTGCTCTCCTCCTCCCTCCGAGCGACGACGAGGATGACGACGAGGACGACGATGTGGACGACGACGAGCAGGGCAGCGGGAGCTCACCCCCGATCCCGAAGAAGGACAGGACCGGGCTGATCTCCCGCGGGTCTGCCCTGGCCTCGGGGCGGACTGCAAGCGCACCTTCCCCCTCCAAGCTTCCCGAGGTTGACCCTTCCAGTCGGCTTTCGGGCTTCAAATTTGGCCGGAGGCCGCTTGAGCTCACTGGCGATGACCCATAAGTGTTCGATTCTTGTCTTTATTTCTTGCTCTGCTTCTGAGGCTTGACGTTCGCATCCCTTGGATAGGCTGGCGCCCGCAGCGAAGAAGTCAAAGGGGGCTCCTGAGGTTCCGTTCGTGACAGCGCCCCTGAAGGAAGGTGACCGCGACGCACAAGCTTCTCCTGCCCGGTCGTCCTCGCGAGGCCTGACTAAGCCGGCTGGGGCGAGCTCAGCCCCCACGGCCCAAGTGACTCCCGAGGTGCTCTCGCCTGCCGCCGCCGCTACAGTTGTCGGGGCGCGGCAGACTCTGCCTCAGGATGCTGCGGTCGTGCTGCCGCCTTCTCCTCCTACTCCACCGGCTGCTATCTCCCCGACTCCTTCCGCCGTTCTGGACCGCGTTGTTGCTGAGCTGGACCGGCTGCGGTAGGATCTTCTCAGTGCCGACCCTCGCCTGGTGGCCGGGCGCTTGGTGCTGGCTTCTGGATGGGTTCGCTCCGACGCTTCGATTCGGGCGGCGCTGGTCCAGGCCTCGATGGCATGCGACGAGGAGAAGCAGGCCGTCCTTGAGGCGAAGGCTGCTCGCGATGCAGCCCTGTGAGAGGTGGTCGACGTCCGTGGTCGCTGCAAGGCACTGGAGGACGAGCTGCAAGGCCTGCAGGATCAACTCGTGAAAGAGGTTCACCTTCGCCAAGAGCAGGAAGAAGGCGTGAAGGCTCGCGAGGCGGCCGTCGAGGGCCGGGAGGCCAAGCTCAAGAAGCGCCGCGACTGCCTAGGCGCGCTGGAGCAGGAGTTGGGGACGAGGAAGGCCGAGCTGGACAACAAGGCCCGGGTCCTTGCCGAAGACCACGCGGCCTTCATGGAGCTGGAGGCGAAGGCTCGTTCCTCGCTGAGGACGCTTTACGACAGCGGCCTAGAGAGCCCACTGGCCGGCGCCGAGGATGGCCCCGCCAAGCTGCTTCCCTTCTTGGTCCACGCTCTTGAAGATGTCGCCCTTGGCCTTGGCCCCACGGCCGAGGCCGAGGCGCGTGTTCTGTCTTCTGCAGCACTGACGCGGGTCCTCACCCACATCCACCTTCGTGATCCCAGGTTCGACCTCGACAGCCTGCTGGAGCCCGTGAGCGGCGAGCGTGCCGCGGCTGCTGCCGAGCCTGTGAAGGGTCGCGCAGAGGCTCTGCTGGGGAAGTTCCGGGCCTTCAGCACCAAGCCGGAGCAAGGCGCTGCCGACCTCGCTGCTTCGTGAGGCGAACCCACTCTGCGCTGCTCCCCCGCTGCCAAGTGACTCCATCGTGGCTCCTGTCCTGCTTTTAATTCCTGCACATGTATCATGCCTCGAGGAGGCATTTAAACTTGCGTCTGATATTGGGATAACAGTGTGGACTGTAATATTTGCTTTCGAATTCCTTTGAAATTTGCGCTTTTCCTTCCTACTTGCTTATGTTCTACTCCGGCAGGGCCCGGCCCCGCGCGTACCTCACCCAGCAATAGCCCCGACCGGAAACCAGGACGGGACCAAGGAGTGAGGGGCTACGTGACAAGTTAGGCTCCTGAGTCGCGATGCTCAGGAGTCCCCCTTGGCACACGAACAGCAAGTAGGGAGGTATGATGTAGGTGGATCCACCGTTCTACGTCTGCAGAGCCCGGCCCCGCGCGTACCTCACCCAGCAATAGCCCCGACCGGAAACCAGGACGGGACCAAGGAGTGAGGGGCTACGTGACCAGTTAGGCTCCTGAGTCGCGATGCTCAGGAGTCCCCCTTGACGCTCAAACGGCCTTCATACCTTGGCTCCACTCGGGAAGAGGCGCGCGACGAACCAGGCCCGGGGGGAACCTGGCTGGGCGGCGTGCGTCCGGGCGTGACCCAGGCGCAGCCCCCGTGCCCAGCCCCCTTGTGCGGCACTCCCGAGGGGAGGCGTTACGATGAGGCTAGGCACTGAGCTCTGGGCTCCCTGAGGTTGGCGCGGCCCGGAGGCCACCCTCAGTTGTTTATCACCAGCGCGGAGCATAGCGCTTCCGTATGTGTACGGGCATAGCTGCTCCTCGGCAGTGTCTTCAGCCAGCGCGGAGCATGGTGCTTCCATTGGTACGTGGGAGGGGGGCCCCCTCCGAGAGGAGCCCCCGGGGCGTGTACAGCCCCGCCCTGACATGTGGCTGGCACGGTAGGGCCTGGCGAGGTGTATCTGGGCACCCGTGAGCCAGCGCGGGACTCACGGGGCCCTACCTCTAGGCGGGTTGCGCCTGGCACTGGGTCTTATCTTGTGTTGTGTCCCTGCAAGTCTGGTTAAATGCCTGCATCGGGTCCCGGCCCTCGAGCTGGTCTTAGTCGTCGCTGGTATGCCAGGTCGCGATGCCGTGGTCAAGGCCAGAGGGTGAGGGCTGGAGAGCCAGTAAGAGCCCTGAGTCGCGATGCTCAGGTACCCCCCCCTTTAACGTGCAAGTGGTCGGCATGGAGGAGAAGAGGTGCCGTGGACCGGCATCAAATAATCAAGCATGGTGGTTCTAATGCATAACCGGAAAATGAACGCAAATGGGGTACATGCCGCTGGGCCTGGCCCGAGCGGCTTGGGGATCATGCAGCCCGAGGGGCGCCCCCAACAAGGTAAGCTAACAACATGGAATGTAAAGGGATACACGCCGCAGGGACGGACCCACGCGGCCTGGGAATAATGCAGCCCTGGGGGCGCTCCCAGCTGGAAGTGAAACTTGAAAGATGTCACCTGATGACGCTGAAGACGAAGGGGTGTTGGTGTAGCCGGCTCGGTGGGCTACGGGAGCCGATCCTCATGAGCCCCCAGGCCCAGGAGCCTCGGGAGGCTCCGGAGGCGCTGGCGGTTCCTCGCGGGCCATCTCCATCTCCGCCAGGGCTGCGGAGCGCCTGGCCTCTTGTGCCTCCGTGATGCCCCTCATGAGGCGCTGGTGCGTGTCAGCCGCGCTCGGCAAGCCGTAAGGCGCGCGAACGTAGCTGTGGGGTGGACCTCCGCAGCGCCCCACTCGCGAGGACCAGAGGCGCTCCAGGGAGGCGACTTGGTTGAGCCCTGGTACGTCGACGCAGACGCGCAGCTCGCCATCCTCGCCTGGATGGGGAGCCACTGCTGGTAGGCGGCGGGCGCCTCTCATGACTCTTGACTCCTGTAACTCCTGAATGGCCTTGCTCACGAACTCCTGTGGGTCTGGATCTCCTTGCCTTGCTCCTTCTTGAGGGAAACGTGCTTCGAAACACGCCTCCATGTGGTGCCCAAGCGCCTCCCTCGTGACCCTAGCTAGGTCGGTGGCCCTCTAGGGGAGAGCCCCCGAGCCCTGCCTGAGGAGGGCACCGGGCGCGCTTTCCTATGCGATGGAAGGAGGTTCCCCCTGGGCAGGCACGGGCCCACAGGGGCCTGCCTCCTGAGGGGCCAGGCCGGACGATGTCTTCTTCTTCTTGGGGGCGGCCTCGGGAAGCCTCCTGCTTCCGCGATCCGGGTCTTCCAGCGATGCGGCCTGAAAGGCTCGCTCCAGGGAACACACCGCGTCCTTCTCTTCACAGGGCACCGTGATGACTCCGCCGCTTCCTGGCATCTTGAGGACGTTGTAGCCGTGGTGAGTCACGGCCATGAACTTGGCCAGCGCTGGGTTCCCAAGGATGGCGTTGTACGGCAGGCGGATGTGAGCAACGTCGAAGTCGATGAGCTCAGTGCGGTAGTTGTCGCGTGCCCCGAAGGTGACAGGGAGGCG
Source organism: Triticum urartu (assembly GCF_056163025.1). Lineage (NCBI taxonomy): Eukaryota > Viridiplantae > Streptophyta > Magnoliopsida > Poales > Poaceae > Triticum > Triticum urartu. The sequence goes on along the minus strand of NC_141874.1, from coordinate 502,654,685 downwards.
GACCTGCCCGATCGGGACCGTGGAGCCGTCAGTGATGCCGGAGAAAGGCTTGGTCGGCTGGAGTTGGCTGTAGGGCACTTGGAGGTTGTTGAATGTCTCTACGGACAGGACGTTGAGCCCTGCCCCACCATCGATGAGGGTCTTGGTGACCACCATGTTGCTGATGATTGGGGAACAAAGCATCGGGAGGACTCCGGCTGTAGCTGCGCACTTGAGTTGGTCCACTGAGCTGAACGTGATGGCGCATGCTGACCACCTGAGAGGGCGCGTGGCTTCGAGCCTGGGGAGGGTTGCATTCACTTCGCGGGCGAACTGCTTGAAGATGCGTTGAGAGGCTGGGGCTTGGGCTCCGCCCAGGATGCAGGCGATCGTGCGCGGCTCCTGGAAGCCCCCAGCCTCCTCGTCCTGGTGGCGGTCATCGTTTCTCCTTGGCTGCGGCGGCAGCGGCGGGAGGCCTGCGTTGCCCTGCGGGCGATCCTCGCGAGGCTGATCCCTCCAGCCTCCCTCGCGAGGTGGGTCTTGCCAGCGATCCTCATGAGGTTGGTCGCGCCATCCCTGGCGCGGGCCACGGTCTTCCCAGCGCCCTGCGTTCCTTCCTCCTCCTCGGTCGTAGCCCCGGTCACCGCGGTCAGGGCGACGGCCGATCCTTCCTTCTCGCACGGCTCGGAGTTCTTGGCATTCGCTGGTGTTGTGGGTGTGGAGGTCGTGGTACACGCAGTACCAGCTGCCCTTGGGAGGTTCGGGCTGATCTCTGCCCCGCTTGGTGTCCGGTTCTGCCGCGAGCACGGCAGCCCCCTTGCGCTTCACTTCCTTGGCCTTGAGCTTCTTCTCTTCTGGGTCTGTGGCAGGCAGCTCGAGGAGGGAGAGACGCCCTTCCTCAGCCCTGGCGCACTTGTTCGCCAAGTTGAACAGCTCCAAGGAAGTGCACAGGTCTTCATGCATCGCCAGCTCCTCCTTCATCTTGACGTCGCGCACGCCGTCGGAGAAGGCTGAGATGATGGCCTCTTCAGTCACCTTGGGAATCTTGAGGCGTGCGTTGTTGAAGCGCTGGATATACTTCTGCAGGGTCTCCCCGGGTTGTTGCTTGATGTGGCGCATGTCGCTCACGGCGGGTGGCCGGTCGCGAGTACCTTGGAAGTTGGCGATGAAGCGGGTGCGCATCTCTTCCCAGGAGGAGATTGTGCCTGGAGGCAGGTTCAGGAGCCAGGTGCGGGCCCCGTCCTTGAGCGCCATGGGAAACCAGTTCGCCATGACCTTCTCGTCTCCGTTGGCAGCTTCGATGCCCAGCTCATAGAGCTAGAGGAACTCCGCAGGGTCGGCCGTGCCGTCGTAGCGAGGAGGCAGGTCCGGCTTGAACTTGTCTGGCCACGCGATGCTGCGCAGTTCGGTGGTGTAGGCGCGGCAGCCTGCTGTGGCCACGGGAGGCCTTGGGTGATGGAGAGCCTGGTCTTGCATGTCCCCACGCGCTGGAGCAGGAGGATGGTCGCGACGTGCTGGCGCAGGGAGCGCCCGGGCAGCTTCTGGCGGGCGAGGGACTTCTTGGAAGCTTTGTTCTTGCCGCGCTGGCACCTGACGGAGCGGGTTCCGCCCAGGGGCCACGCGCCTTGGAGCCATGGCGTCTTCTTGAGGAGGAGGCGGCCGGGGCGCCGCCGGAGCCTCTTCGCCCGCGCGGGGCGGAGTGCGGTGCAGCTGAACGGATGGCGCGGAAGAGCCCCCTGCGGCGCGGACGAGCTCGGCGACGTGGTCGAGCCATTCTTCGTAGACGTCATCGACGGGACGGTAGCGCAGGAGCTCGTTCGCCGCGATGAGTGCAGCCCGAGCCTCCATGGGCGCGCGGAGCGCGCGGGACGAAGATCCAGCTGGGGCGAGCGAGGGAGTTGCGGTGCGGCCGTCTTGCTGCACGGACGGATGCTGAGACAATGCTTGCTGCCCGTCCCCCGCCGGGCCGGTGGCGGCGTTGACGGCAGGTGACGGGGAACGGCGAGGACGCCCGCCGACAGGGGCCGTCTGGGCGACGCGGGAAGCGAGGGCAGCCCGGCGCTTCGCGCGCGCCCAACGAGCGTCAGACATGAACGTGATGGTCGGAGGAGAACGGGGTGGTGAAAGACGAATTCCGGCGCACCCCTACCTGGTGCGCCAAATGTCGGATTTCGGGTTCCGGCAGACCCTTGAGGTTCGAACACTGGGGTACGCGCGGAGATTTCGCCTCCTACCTACCTGCACCCCTCCGCCGTGCTAGGATCTAAACTATCGAAAGAACAACACAAGAGACACAGGGTTTATACTGGTTCGGGCCACCGTTGTGGTGTAATACCCTACTCCAGTGTGTGATGTGTGGATTGCCTCTTGGGCTGATGATGATGAACAATACAAGGAAGAACAGCCTCGCGAGGGTCTGTTCTTGGCTGGGGCGATGAACTGCTGGGAGGAGTTCAGTCACCTTTCTCTCTCTCTCTCTCTCTCTCTCTCTCTCTCTCTCTCTCTCTCTCTCTCTACTTCCAACCAGCCGACCCTTTGCCATGTGGGTGGCTGGTCCTATTTATAGAGGCCCTGGTCCTCTTCCCAAATATCGAGCGGGAAGGGAGCCAACAATGGCGGGCTAATTTGAAGGGGAACAGCAAGTATCAGCTATCCTGACAAAAGTAGTCTTCGCCTGCGCAAAGCTCTGGTGATGACGCCGTCTTGGGCTCCACGGTGACCTCCGTCTCGTAGTCCTCCTGGTCTTGGTCTCGTTGCACCGAAATGGCAACCTTTGCCTGATGCCTCGGTACTCCACGGCTGCGCTTGCCCCCTTTGCACCAAAGAGGAAAGGAGGACGCTGCGCGGGCTGGCACCCGCCTGACGCCCTGAGTCGTCATGGCTTGCGTCACGGGCACCTCGCGAGGTACCCCGCCTTGATCTCTCCACCTCCTCGTGAGCCTGCCTGATGAGGCCGTGCCTGAGGAGGCTTCGCGTCGTCCGCCCCGTGAGGCTTGGCCCCTCGCGAGGGTCTTGAGTTTGTGTTGGTGAAGATGGGTCGTGCTGGGCCCCCCTTTGAGCCACACCGCTGGCCGCAGGCAGGCAAGTCTGAGGACCCCAGTTCCCAGAACGCCGACAGCACCTCCTCAAGGCAGAGGTGGACGTGGTGGTGGTAGCCTGCCGCTTCGGCCCTCGTGAGCTTTGTCTACTTTGCTGAGTGGATGTCGAGGTCGCCATGATGGAAGCTTCCAGAGCCCGTGGTGAGGAGGTCGCGGTGGTGCGAGAAGGAGAACCGGACAAAGAAGTCCTCGGGATGGTGAGGGAGGACATTGATGAGCACCTTCTCGACCTTGGTGTGCCAGTGGATGGCTTCCTGGATCATGGTTGCGTTCACCCGCGGCCGGTTGCCCCTGAGCCAGACGAGGGCCGCAAGGTCGGAGAGGGCGGCGGCCTGCACGTCCATGGCAGGGGAGGACAGCATCGCGACGAACCCCTCCGTGGGCCGGGACGCCGGCTCCCCAAGGCGAGGCATGGCGGCGGAAGGTGCTTGGGGAGGGCGGGGCGCAGGGGACGGAGGGGGTGGAACTGCAGGGCTTGAGTGGCGCAGGGAGTGGAGCGCTTGGAGACGCTTGCTGTAGAAGCGCGCCCGGTGGCCTTGTAGGTTGCAGTAGTCGCACACAATCGGGTCTCTGCAGTCTCTAGAGATATGCCCACACTGCCTGCAACGGAAGCATTTGCGTCGATCTCGCTTGAATTTCCAACCACCCCTGCCATGGCTCGATGAATGTGATTGATCGACACGCCAGACGGACTAGGCAGGCGCGCCGCGTGGACGTCTCCTCTGCTCCTCGTAGCGCTGCTTGTGCCACCAAAAAGGTGGCCTTACCTCCTGCCATTGATGCGGGGCAGCCGGCAGCGGGCTGGGAAGCTGTGCGCGGAGGTGACCAGTCGAGGGAGGCCATGAATGCGCCGCCTCGCCCAAAGAAGCACGCGCATCGCCCGCGTTAATGCAGTCGCGAAGGGGGTCTGTGGACAGTTGAGAAGAAGCTTCATTGAAGGCAGCTCCGGAGCAACCAGCCCAGTCGACATGAAAGGCACCAGCGCCCCACAGCTGGCCAACACCCGGCGCCATGACCAGCACCGGGGATTCGGGCACCATCGAAGTGCCGGGGCACGCAGATCGAGGCAGGGAGAGGTCCAGATCTCAGATCCGATCACAAGGCGAGGGCGGGGGCGTTGGGAAACCCGGCGCGCGGTGCGGCATCGCACAAGGGGCAGGAGACCTGTGGGGGTAACGTGCGGCTAGGTTGGGGGGGGGGGGGGGGGGGTGAGGACGCCAGAATAGCAGTCCCCACAAGGATGGCTGTGGTCGCCGGAGCGGCATCGTGCAAGGGGCTGGTGGGAGACATTCTAGCTTTTGCCTTCCTAATGGATTAGTTCCACTACAACCAAATAAGACGTAAAACATTTTGAACTTTGGACATATCAAGGAATTAAAAGTTCAGAACAGAAAGCAAAATCTGTAAAATGTTGTGTCGTGGAATTCATCAGAACACAATAGACATTTCATCAGGTCCATTTGCTCCGAGATATTATCGCACCGTGATGGATTCTGAAAATGACAAACGCTAGCGGCCCTTGACAGTGCGCCACTTGTAAGTTAAGCAGCTCACCCCAATCTTTTCACATTAACTGTGTGAGCGGCTTATTTTTGTGTGCGCAATATTTCTGGAACTAAAGGCTCCCAAATTAGCCATGCCATGCCATGTCTCATGTGCTGGTGACCGCGCATGTGTCAGTTAACTGGAAAACTGCACCCCCCCCCCCCCCCCCCCCCCCCCCCCCCCCCGCACAAAGAAAAAACTGAAAAAACTGTCACACAGAAATCATGTACGGTGCACGTGTCCGTCTGCTTGTTGTTATCCAACTGAACTGAGGAGCCGGTTATCCCTTTCATACATCAATTTTTTTTAGGCAACCCTTTCAGACATCAATGCATCCACGTGTTCGATACGTAGGTCGGCCTTTAGTGCATGTCTTATCATGGCCGGTGTCGGTACCAAGCTCCAGAGCAGACACCCTCGCACACTCAATTTGCTCCCCGTCCGAACGAACGAACCCATACGGCGCTGAACGGACTCCCTATTGGCTGGTAGAGCAAAATCTTCTTAATGTGCTTTGGTCGCTAGTTCAGTCAATTTTTCTTTCAAAAAGGAGATTGCTAGAGCATCTATAGTCGGGTCCCTCAAATCATCTCTCATATGTCTGCGGACGCGTCCGGTCAATGATCGGACATAAGAAGAGGAGGAAAAAAGTGATTCAATCGGACCTTTCATATCTTTCTTATATGTCTGGGTTGTTCGCGAACCCATATTCATCTCAAATACGGGAAGGATACGAGGGCTTGCGGACACGCTCAGGCACGCCCGGTCAATCCGCCACATAGAACACGGCCCCACCTCGGACCACATTTTCTCTCCTTTAGTCATTCTTTTATTTTTCTCTCTTCATCTTCATCAATCACGTACAAGTGACCGGACATATGAAGAAGAAAATGAGAATTATGGTTGCATGGATGGATAAATAAGGATTCAAAACGGATACATACGGTCACTGATTGGGCACGTCCGTGGGCGTTTGAGGGGTCGAAATAAAGGTACCTGACTGAAGATGCTCTTGCCTCTGACCTCTGCTATCTACTTGATGGGTCTGGAATTAGTTGTCGCTCAGTTCAGCGACGGTCGCGAGTTCAATCAACAAATGGTCGCAGGCCCCATTCCAATTCCAGAAATGCAGTACCCTTGTGAACCGAGAGGTTGGCATCGGTGAGGAACGAAACGGAGGCAAGTTGCAAAAGGCAGGCAGGATGTTGCATCGCAACTTGCGAGGGCATAAAGCTCAAAGAAACAAGCAGGTAAGCTGGATGCCCCGGCAGTGCAGGGTCAGGCTCTCGCTCGCACAAAGGAGCGAGGTGGACGTGCCGGGCCGTGTCCATCTCGAGTTGGTTGGCGCCCTGCGGTGTCGGTCGCTCGATCGCGGCGTCGATGTGGGCGGGACTGTCGGCAAGCACTCAAGCAAGCGCGGGGGGGAAGGAAGGAAGGAACCAGGAGGGCATATCCCGCGCGATATCCGTCGGTGTGTAGTACGATGCCGACGGCGACGGCGAGCGCGCGGCACGGACCAACTGGGTGGCTCGGGGCAGTGACGCGGCGCCTGCGTGGTGCGTGCGTCCAAATTTGGCGACGGGAAGACCGACAGTTGCATGTGTAGTCGTACGTAGTGGGTGGTAGGCCTGCCAGTACGATCGACGTCTACTTACAGCGTATGCTACACGGCTACGTGGAGCATTATGCGTAAGGGCAGCTTAGCCTTCTTCCGGTTAGTTATTAGACTTTTGGTGTATTAAAAAAACAGAAAGCGTATTTAAATGTTAAAAAAAATCCATGGAAACATATATGTGGCCCGCACAAACGTGTGAAATTTCGTTTAAAAATATCATGGTTTGTAGGCCGTAAAAAGATAACGAATTTTCGGCCCAACAACAACATTTAAAGGCCCATTTCTTGAGACGGATCCGGGTGAAAACTTGGTCTTCGGTCATTGGCCGAAGCCGGTGATGACGATGCCCTTATCATCGTTTCCTTTATGAAGACATCATCGAGGTGAAGCTCCCAACCCCACCCAATGCCTCCGGGGGAAACCCTAGATCAGTTGATCGGATGACGGTGACATTCATGTATCGTTACCCCCTTGGGGGCGGCATTCTTGGAGATGCACTCGGGCTCGAGGGACCAGCGGATGGCTTCTTCGGTGGAGCGGTGTTTCTTTCTACATATTCATGGCGGCGGTTCTCGGCGGCATGGAGCAGTGGAGGCTTGGCGTCAGATGTGTGGCGATGGACACGCGCAGGAGGTCGACGTTGTCTGGCGTCGTGGTGGCGTCGATGACAGAGAGGCCTGACAAGTTCGATGCGTCAATACATGCTTTGAGGATGGATCGAAGGAAGACGGAGGCGACGACCCTTTGCAGCGTGTGCGTGTCGTACTCACTGAGAGTGCGTAGGACCGGAGTGTTACCTAGTCCCGTCTATGTGGCTTTGATGAGGCATCCCACGTTAGATGTTAGGCTTCCGTGCGATGTCTGTTTGCTATTTGGCCCGGCATTATGCACCCCTTCATCAAGAGGATAGGAGTAGCGACAGGTGTCGTTTAGATGGTGGCCTCGGGCTTACTGTTGTATTACTTTATAAGGTCTTTGTGAATAATAAATAATATGGCTGTATGCATCACCCAGATGTAAAGACGGGGTGATTTCTCCTTTTCTAGAAAAAATTTAAAGGCCCATTTTGAAAATATGTATTTGCCCTTTTTCTGTATGCCATGTCTGAAAGTATAATGTTAGGAATTTTTGCACAAACATACTATACATGTGCATGAGTGTTCACAACAAATTAAAAAAAAACCAATCACGCTGTGGAAATTTGAATTTTGAAAACGAGCTCCATTGGCATTTTTCAGACGAGAAGTTTAGGACATGCGCAAGGGTATCATTCTTATCGGTAACAATATGATACAAGACTGAATAGTGTTTCTGAAGTGTAGCGTTTTCCAAGACACTTGTACTCCCAAAAGCGGTTCTTAGAGGCGTTCTTGGTCGCGAAGGAACCGAAGCAGGAAAGATGTTTTCTTTGCCGCCATCAGTTCAACCCAAAAATTTGAGTCCCCGGCCTAGCTAGTCTCAGACATTCTTTAAAGCCCAAATATTTTTTGCACAAGAGGGTTTACCAAACACTATTCTCGATAAAAAGTCCGTACAATCATGAAGGAAATATGCCCTAGAGGCAATAATAATGTTATTATTTTATTTCCTTATATCATGATAAATGTTTATTATTCATGCTAGAATTGTATTATCCGGAAACATAATACTTGTGTGAATACATAGACAAACCAAACGTCACTAGTATGCCTCTACTTGACTAGCTCGTTAATCGAAGATGGTTATATTTCCTAACCATAGACATGTGTTGTCATTTGATTAATGGGATCACATCATTAGGAGAATAATGTGATTGACATGACCCATTTCATTAGCTTAGCACCCGATCGTTTAGTATGTTTCTATTGCTTTCTTCATGACTTATACATGTTCCTATGACTATGAGATTATGCAACTCCCGTTTACCGGAGGAACACTCTGTGTGCTACCAAACGTCACAGCGTAACTGGATGATTATAAAGGAGCTCTACAGGTGTCTCCAAAGGTGAATGTTGGGTTGGCGTATTTCGAGATTAGGATTTGTCACTCCGATTGTCGGAGAGGTATCTCTGGGCCCTCTCGGTAATGCACATCACATAAGCCTTGCAAGCATTACAACTAATGAGTTAGTTGCAAGATGATGTATTACGAAACGAGTAAAGAGACTTGCCGGTAACGAGATTGAACTAGGTATTGAGATACCGACGATCGAATCTCGGGCAAGTAACATACCGATGACAAAGGGAACAACGTATGTTGTTATGCGGTCTGACTGATAAAGATCTTCGTAGAATATGTAGGAGCCAATATGAGCATCCAGGTTCCGCTATTGGTTATTGACCGGAGACGTGTCTCGGTCATGTCTACATTGTTCTCGAACCCGTAGGGTCCGCACGCTTAAGGTTTCGATGACAGTTATATTATGAGTTTATGAGTTTTGATGTACCGAAGTTAGTTCGGAGTCCCGGATGTGATCACGGACATGACGAGGAGTCTCGAAATGGTCGAGACATAAAGATTGATATATTGGACGGCTATATTCGGACACCGGAAGTGTTCCGGATAATTTCGGAGAAAATCGGAGAGCCGGAGGGTTACCGGAACCACACCGGGAGAAGTAATGGGCCATATGGGCCTTAGTGGAGAAAGAAAGGGGCAGCCAAAGGTGGGCCGCGCGCCTCCTCCCCCTGGTCCGAATTGGACTAGGAGAGGGGGGGCGGCGCCCCCCTTTCCTTCTCCTTCCCCACTTCCTTCCCCCTCCTAGTAGGAGTCCTACTCCTACTAGGAGGATGACTCCTCCTTGGCGCGCCTATAGGGCCGGCCGGCCTCCTCTCCTTGCTCCTTTATATACAGGGGCAGGGGGCACCCCTAGACACACAAGTTGATCCACGTGATCATATTCTTAGCCGTGTGCGGTGCCCCCTTCCACCATAATCCTCGATAATATTGTAGCGGTGCTTAGGCGAAGCTCTGCGACGGTAGTACATCAAGATCGTCACCATGCCGTCGTGTTGACGGAACTCTTCCCCGACACTTTGCTGGATCGGAGTCCGGGGATCGTCATCGAGCTGAACGTGTGCTAAAACTCGGAGGTGCCGTAGTTTCGGTGCTTGATCGGTCGGGCCGTGAAGACGTACGACTACATCAACCGTGTTGTGCTAACGCTTCCGCTGTCGGTCTACAAGGGTACGTAGATCACACTCTCCCCTCTCGTTGCTATGCATCACCATGATCTTGCGTGTGCGTAGGAAATTTTTTGAAATTACTACGTTCCCCAACAGTGGCATCCGAGCCTAGGTTTTATGTGCTGATGTTATTTGCACAAGTAGAACACAAGTGAGTTGTGGGCGATATAAGTCATACTGCTTACCAGCATGTCATACTTTGGTTCGGCGGGATTGTTGGACGAAGCGGCCCGGACCGACATTACGCGTACGCTTACGCGAGACCGGTTCTCCCGACGTGCTTTGCACAAAGGTGGCTAGCGGGTGACAGTTTCTCCAACTTTAGTTGAACCGAGTGTGGCTACGCCCGGTCCTTGCGAAGGTTAAAACAGCACCAACTTGACAAACTATCGTTGTGGTTTTGATGCGTAGAGGAGATTGATTCTTGCTTAAGCCCGTAGCAGCCACGTAAAACTTGCAACAACAAAGTAGAGGACGTCTAACTTGTTTTTGCAGGGCATGTTGTGATGTGATATGGTCAAGACATGATGCTAAATTTTATTGTATGAGATGATCATGTTTTGTAACCAAGTTATCAGCAACTGGCAGGAGCCATATGGTTGTCGCTTTATTGTATGCAATGCAATTGCGCTGTAATGCTTTACTTTACCACTAAACGGTAGCGATAGTCATGGAAGCATAAGATTGGCGAGACGACAACGATGCTGCGATGGTGATCAAGGTGTCGCGCCGGTGACGATGGTGATCACGACGGTGCTTCGAAGATGGAGATCACAAGCACAAGATGATGATGGCCATATCATATCACTTATATTGATTGCATGTGATGTTTGTCTTTTATGCATCTTATCTTGCTTTGATTGACGGTAACATTTTAAGATGATCTCTCACTAATTATCAAGAAGTGTTCTCCCTGAGTATGCATCGTTGCGAAAGTTCTTCGTGCTGAGACACCACGTGATGATTGGGTGTGATAGGCTCTACGTTCAAATACAACGGGTGCAAAACAATTGCACATGCGGAATACTCAGGTTATACTTGACGAGCCAAGCATATACAGATATGGCCTCGGAACACGGAGACCGAAAGGTCGAGCGTGAATCATATAGTAGATATGATCAACATAGCGATGTTCACCAATGAAACTACTCCATCTCACGTGATGATCGGACATGGTTTAGTTGATTTGGATCACGTAATCACTTAGAGGATTAGAGGGATGTCTATCTAAGTGGGAGTTCTTTAGTAATATGATTAATTGAACCTAAATTTATCATGAACTTAGTACCTGATAGTATCTTGCTTGTCTATGTTTGATTGTAGATAGATGGCCCGTGTTGTTGTTCCGTTGAATTTTAATGCGTTCCTTGAGAAAGCAAAGTTGAAAGATGATGGTAGCAATTACACGGACTGGGTCCGTAACTTGAGGATATCCTCATTCCTGCACAGAAGAATTACGTCCTGAAAGCACCGCTGGGTGCCAGGCCTGCTGCTGGAGCAACACCAGATGTTATAAATGTTGGGTAACGTAGTAATTTCAAAAAATTTCCTACGCACACGCAAGATCATGGTGATGCATAGCAACGAGAGGGGAGAGTGTGATCTACGTACCCTTGTAGACCGACAGCGGAAGCGTTAGCACAACGCGGTTGATGTAGTCGTACGTCTTCACGGCCCGACCGATCAAGCACCGAAACTACGGCACCTCCGACTTCTAGCACACGTTCAGCTCGATGACGATCCCCGGACTCCGATCCAGCAAAGTGTCGGGGAAGAGTTCCGTCAGCACGACGGCGTGGTGACGATCTTGATGTACTGCCGTCGCAGGGCTTCGCCTAAGCACCGCTACAATATTATCGAGGATTATGGTGGCAGGGGCACCGCACACGGCTAAGAATATGATCACGTGGATCAACTTGTGTGTCTAGGGGTGCCCCCTGCCCCCGTATATAAAGGAGCAGGGGAAGGTGCGGCCGGCCAGGAGGAGGGCGCGCCAGGAGGAGTCCTACTCCCACCGGGAGTAGGATTCCTCCCCTTTTCCTAGTTGGAATAGGATTCGGGAGGGGGGAAAGAGGAGAGAGAGAGAAGGAAGGGTGGGCGCCGCCCCCCTCTCCTTGTCCTATTCGGACTAGGGGGGAGGGGCGCGCGGCCCAGCCCTGGCCACCTCTCGTCTCTTCCACTAAAGCCCACTAAGGCCCATATACCTCCCGGGGGGTTCCAGTAACCTCCCGGTACTCCGGTAAAATCCCGATTTCACCCGGAACACTTCCGATATCCAAATATAGGCTTCCAATATATCAATCTTTATGTCTCGACCATTTAGAGACTCCTCGTCATGTCCGTGATCACATCTGGGACTCCGAACAAACTTCGGTACATCAAAATGCATAAACTCATAATATAACTGTCATCAAAACCTTAAGCATGCGGACCCTACGGGTTCGAGAACAATGTAGACATGACCGAGACACGTCTCCGGTCAATAACCAATAGCGGAACCTGGATGCTCATATTGGCTCCCACATATTCTACGAAGATCTTTATCGGTCAGACCGCATAACAACATACGTTGTTCCCTTTGTCATCGGTATGTTACTTGCCTGAGATTCGATCGTTGGTATCTCAATACCTAGTTCAATCTCGTTACCGGCAAGTCTCTTTACTCGTTTCGTAATACATCATCTTGCAACTAACTCATTAGTTGTAATGCTTGCAAGGCTTATGTGATGTGCATTACCGAGAGGGCCCAGAGATACCTCTCCGACAATCGGAGTGACAAATCCTAATCTCGAAATACGCCAACCAAACATTCACCTCTGGAGACACCTGTAGAGCTCCTTTATAATCACCCAGTTATGTTGTGACGTTTGGTAGCACACAAAGTGTTCCTCCGGTAAACGGGAGTTGCATAATCTCATAGTCATAGGAACATGTATAAGTCATGAATGAAAGCAATAGCAACATACTAAACGATCGGGTGCTAAGCTAATGGAATGGGTCATGTCAATCACATCATTCTCCTAATAATGTGATCCCGTTAATCAAATGACAACACATGTCTATGGTTAGGAAACATAACCATCTTTGATTAATGAGCTAGTCAAGTAGAGGCATACTAGTGACGTTTAGTTTTTCTATGTATTCACACAAGTATTATGTTTCTGGATAATACAATTCTAGCATGAATAATAAACATTTATCATGAAATAAGGAAATAAATAATAACTTTATTATTGCCTCTAGGGCATATTTCCTTCAGTCTCCCACTTGCACTAGAGTCAATAATCTAGTTCACATCGCCATGTGATCTAACATCAATAGTTCACATCTTTATCTGGTTAACACCCATAGTTCACATCGATATGTGACCAACACCCAAAGGGTTTACTAGAGTCAGTAATCTAGTTCACATCGCTTATGTGATTAACACCCAATGAGTACTAAGGTGTGATCATGTTTTGCTTATGAGATAATCTTAGTCAACGGGTCTGTCACATACAGATCCGTAAGTATTTTGCGAATTTCTATGTCTACAATGCTCTGCACGGAGCTACTTTAGCTAATTGCTCCCACTTTCAATATGTATCCAGATGAAGACTTAGAGTCATCCGGATCAGTGCCAAAACTTGTATCGACGTAACCCTTTTACGACGAACCTTTTATCACCTCCATAATTGAGAAACATATCCTTATTCCACTAAGGATAATTTTGACCGCTGTCCAGTGATCTACTCCTAGATCACTATTGTACTCCCTTACCAAAATCAGTGTAGGGTATACAATAGATCTGGTACATAGCATGGCATACTTTATAGAACCTATGGCTGAGGCATAGGGAATGACTTTCATTCTTTTTCTATCTTCTGCTGTGGTCGGGCTTTGAGTCTTACTCAATTTCACACCTTGTAACACAGGCAAGAATCCTTTCTTTGCTTGATCCATTTTGAACTTTTTCAAAACTTTGTCAAGGTATGTGCTTTGTGAAAGTCCAATTAAGCGTCTCGGACTGTCTCTATAGATCTTGATGCCCAATATGTATTCAAGTATCCTTTTATGCTATCCAGAAATTCTATATCATTTCCGATTAGTAATATGTCATCTACATATAATATCAGAAATTCTACAGAGCTCCCACTCACTTTCTTGTAAATACAGGCTTCTCCAAAAGTCTGTATAAAACCAAATGCTTTGATCACACTATCAAAGCATTTATTCCAACTCCGAGAGGCTTGCACCAGTCCATAAATGGATTGCTGGAGCTTGCACACTTTGTTAGCTCCCTTTGGATCGACAAAACCTTCCGGCTGCATCATATACAACTCTTCTTGCAGAAATCCATTCAGGAATGCAGTTTTGACATCCATTTCCAAATTTCATAATCATAAAATGCGGCAATTGCTAACATGATTCGGACAGACTTAAGCATCGCTACGGGTGAGAAGGTCTCATCATAGTCAATCCCTTGAACTTGCCGAAAACCTTTTGTGACAAGTCGAGCTTTGTAGAGAGTAACATTACCGTCAGCGTCAGTCTTCTTCTTGAAGATCCATTTATTCTCAATCGCTTGCCGATCATTGGGCAAGTCAACCAAAGTCCATATTTTGTTCTCATACATGGATCCCATCTCAGATTTCATGGCTTCAAGCCATTTTGCGGAATCTGGGCTCACCATTGCTTCTTCATAGTTCGTAGGTTCATCATGATCTAGTAGCATGACTTCCAGAACAGGATTACCGTACCACTCTGGTGCGGATCTCACTCTGGTTTACCTACGAGATTCGGTAGTAACTTGATCTGAAGTTACATGATCGTCATCATTAGCTTCCTCACTAATTGGTGTAGTAGTCACAAGAACAGATTTCTGTAATGAACTACTTTCCAATATGGGAGAAGGTACAATTACCTTATCAAGTTTTCTACTTTCCTCCCACTCACTTCTTTCAAGAGAAACTCCTTCTCTAGAAAGGATCCATTCCCAGCAACGAATAGCTTGCCTTCGGATCTGTGATAGAAGGTGTACCCAACATTTTTCTTTTTGGGTATCCTATGAAGACGCACTTCTCTGATTTGGGTTTGAGCTTATCAAGTTGAAACTTTTTCACATAAGCATTGCAACCTCAAACTTTTAAGAAACGACAACTTAGGTTTCTTGCCAAACCATAGTTCATACGGTGTCATCTCAACGGATTTAGATGGTGCCCTATTTAACGTGAATGTAGCTGTCCAAAACAATAGCGGTAAATCAGTAAGAGACGTCATAGATCGCACCATATCTAATAAAGCACGGTTACGACGTTCGGACACACCATTACACTGTGGTGTTCCAGGTGGCGTGAGTAGTGAAACTATTTCACATTGTTTTAACTGAAGGCCAAACTCGTAACTCAAATATTTTACTTCTGCGATCATATCGTAGAAACTTTTATTTTGTTACGATGATTCTCCACTTCACTCTGAAATTCTTTGAACTTTTCAGACTTATGTTTCATCAAGTAGATATACTCATATCTGCTCAAATCATCTGTGAAAGTCGGAAAATAATGATACCCACCGCGAGCCTCAACACTCATTGGACTGCATACATCAGTATGTATTATTTCCAATCAAGTTTGTTGCTCGCTCCATTGTTCCGGAGAACGGAGTCTTAGTCATCTTGCCCATGAGGCATGGTTCGCAAGTATCAAGTGATTCATAATCAAGTGGTTCCAAAAGTCCATCAGTATGGAGTTTCTTCATGCGCTTTACATCGATATGACCTAAACGGCAGTGCCACAAATAAGTTGCACTATCATTATTAACTTTGCATCTTTTGGCTTCAATATTATGAATATGTGTAACACTACGATCGAGATCCAATGAACTATTTTCATTGGGTGTATGACCATCGAAGGTTTTATTCATGTAAACAGAACAACAATTATTCTCTGACTTTAATGAATAACCGCATTGCAATAAACATGATCAAATCATATTTATGCTCAACGCAAACACCAAATAACACTTATTTAGTTTCAACACTAATCCCGAAAGTATAGGGAGTGTGCGATGGTGATCATATCAATCTTGGAACTACTTCCAACACACATCGTCACCTCACCCTTTACTAGTTTCTGTTTATTCTGCAACTCCCGTTTTAAGTTACTACTCTTAGCAACTGAACCAGCATCAAATGCCGAGGGGTTGCTATAAACACTAGTAAAGTACACATCAATAACATGTATATCCAATATACCTTTGTTTACCTTGCCATCCTTCTTATCCGCCAAATACTTGGGGCAGTTCCACTTCCAGTGACCAGTCCCTTTGCAGTAGAAGCACTTAGTCTCAGGCTTAGGATCAGACTTGGGCTTCTTCACTTGAGCAGCAACTTGCTTGCCGTTCTTCTTGAAGTTCCCCTTCTTCCCTTTGCCCTTTTCTTGAAACTAGTGGTCTTGTCAACCATCAACACTTGATGTTTTTCTTGATTTCTACCTTCGTTGATTTCAGCATCACGAAGAGCTTGGGAGTTGTTTCCGTTATCCCTTGCATATTATAGTTCATCACGAAGTTCTACTAACTTGGTGATGGTGACTAGAGAATTCTGTCAATCACTATCTTATCTGGAAGATTAACTCCCACTTGATTCAAGCGATTGTAGTACCCAGACAATCTAAGCACATGCTCACTAGTTGAGCGATTCTCCTCCATCTTTTAGCTATAGAACTTGTTGGAGACTTCATATCTCTCAACTCGGGTATTTGCTTGAAATATTAACTTCAACTCCTGGAACATCTCATATGGTCCATGACGTTCAAAACGTCTTTGAAGTCCCGATTCTAAGCCATTAAGCATGGTGTACTAAACTATCAAGTAGTCATCATATTGAGCTAGCCAAACGTTCATAACGTCTGCATATGCTCCTGCAATAGGTCTGTCACCTGGCGGTGCATCAAAGACATAATTCTTCTGTGCAGCAATGAGGATAAACCTCAGATCACGGATCCAATCCGCATCATTGCTACTAACATCTTTCAACACAATTTTCTCTAGGAACATATCAAAATAAACACAGGGAAGCAACAACGCGAGCTATTGATCTATAACATAATTTACAAAATACTACCAGGACTAAGTTCATGATAAATTTAAGTTCAATTAATCATATTACTTAAGAACTCCCACTTAGATAGACATCCCTCTAATCCTCTAAGTGATTACGTGATCCAAATCAACTAAACCATGTCCGATT
The DNA here is from genome assembly GCF_056163025.1 of Triticum urartu. NCBI lineage: Eukaryota > Viridiplantae > Streptophyta > Magnoliopsida > Poales > Poaceae > Triticum > Triticum urartu. Next base: position 502,638,056 of record NC_141874.1, on the reverse strand, counting down.
ATCACGTGAGATGGAGTAGTTTCATTGGTGAACATCACTATGTTGATCATATCTACTATATGATTCACACTCGACCTTTCGGTCTCCGTGTTCCGAGGCCATATCTGTATATGCTTGGCTCGTCAAGTATAACCTGAGTATTCCGCATGTGCAACTGTTTTGCACCCGTTGTATTTGAACGTAGAGCCTATCACACCCGATCATCACGTGGTGTCTCGGCACGAAGAACTTTCGCAATGGTGCATACTCAAGGAGAACACTTCTTGATAATTAGTGAGAGATCATCTTAAAATGTTACCATCAATCAAAGCAAGATAAGATGCATAAAAGATAAACATCACATGCAATCAATATAAGTGATATGATATGGCCATCATCATCTTGTGCTTGTGATCTCCATCTTCGAAGCACCGTCGTGATCACCATCGTCACCGGCGCGACACCTTGATCACCATCGCAGCATCGTTGTCGTCTCGCCAATCTTATGCTTCCACGACTATCGCTACCGTTTAGTGATAAAGTAAAGCATTACAGCGCAATTGCATTGCATACAATAAAGCGACAACCATATGGCTCCTGCCAGTTGCTGATAACTTGGTAGCAATTACATCAACCGCGTTGTGCTAACGCTTCCGCTGTCGGTCTACAAGGGTACGTAGATCACACTCTCCCCTCTCATTGCTATGCATCACCATGATCTTGCGTGTGCGTAGGAAATTTTTTGAAATTACTACGTTCCCCAACAAATCATTTACTGAGCAAGGCATTATTTTTGACCTGTAGACCATGTATACCAAGTCATTTGTGATCTTTTGTCAACAAACCACACTTTGTTTGGTAAGCCTATATTTTTTCTTTTTGCTACACATTTGCATAACTATAAGTGATGTCATCGACAAGGTCGGGTCAGCTCTGATATAAGAGCGGCGACAGCAGCGTGTCAACAGCTCACTCTGGTGGCGGAAATGCTTGTTCGATAGTCCATAGGCCTTGATTTAATTTTTATTATGTTTAAGGTGTTTTGTACCGGTGATCATTTGCAACATTTTTTAATTATAATCAACTATTCATACAGTACACATTTGCGGGTAGTTTGATATGGAGACCGCGTGTGTGTGGTTGCACATCAAGCTAGTTTCCTGTTGCTCAGCTATGAATAATCGACTGCAAAAAAGTAGCACGAAAGGAAAAAAATGGTGTAGTACACATTTGCATAACTATAATCAAAATCTTTACTTTTATAAAAAAAACGAGTTGATGATAATAGTATGTCTATCATCTTGCAATATAACCGTCCAATCTAATATCTGGCGGATAGAAAGCAAACTATGGCAATTTTGCAAAAAGATATCCGCATCTCTCTCCATATTTGCAGACAAGGCATTTCCTCATTCATTCTTATCTCCCACAATCTCATTGTTGAGCAATTAAAAAGAAAGACTCTGGAACAATCTGGCATGGTGGCCGCTGCCGGCGTCGTCCATCCCCATGCCTCTGCTCAGTCGACTACCAATCACCATCACGCCCACTCCTCACTTTATCTCTCCTCTTTTTTGAGATATCATTAGTTTTTATACATGAAATTACTCCCACATGGATCAATCACAACATGTGTTTTATAATAAAAATGCATCTTGATGTCCCATGCAATGCACGGGCATCTTGCTAGTTCATACATATGCAGGACTTTCAAACTTTACAAATTTTGATCAAGTTTATGAAGAAAACTATTTATATTTACAATACAAAATATATACAATATGGAAGTACGTCTTGTGATGTATCTAAGGATATGTATTTGATATTCTAGATGTATATATTTTTCTCTACAAACTTGGTCAAAGTTTATAAAGTTTGACCTTATACGCGCTACATTGTGAAACGGAGGGAATGGAATATGACCGAGGATTATATGTATCTAGACAAATCTAAGGCAACCTTTTCGGGACGGATGGAGTAACGTTATATCCAGCTACAGACATGATAAAGTGTATTACGCATTCGTACAGGCGCATAGATGGACAGCAAGACTGCTATACACGGGTACATATACACACTCATCTCAACAGCCGCGGCTCTATGATGGGATCACATCAGTATACATATAAACGAACCCTACCATAAAGAAAAGAGTAAGAATACAAATGCTAAATCATTTAGCAAGGACCAGTAGCAGTAGCAACCACACATACATACGTACTCCCTCTGTAAACTAATATAAGAATGTTTAGAACATTAAAATAGTGATCTAAACGCTCTTATATTAGTTTACGGAGGGAGTATTTAGCATCGCAAACACACTCACTTTCACGGTGATTTTGTCTAGTAATCATCAGAGCCGGTCTTGCCTGCACCAGTGGCATACCCATCGGCGCCGGACTTGCTGTAGCCACCACTGTACTCGTCGGCGCTGGGCTTCTTATAGCCATCATAGTCGTCATCAGTGCTGGACTTGTTGTAGCCACTGCCGTCGTAGTCATCAGTGTTGGGGGTGTTCTTGCCGCTGCTGTAGTCCTCCTCGATGCTTGATTTGTTGTACGCGGAGGAGTCCTCGGTGCTTGGTTTCTTGTAACCGCCTTCGCCATAGCCGGCATCGGCGCTGGAGTTCTTGTAGCCACCATCATAGTCGTCCGTGCTAGACTTGTTGTGGCCGCCACTGAAATCGTCGGTGCTGGACTTGTTGTAGCTGCCACCGGCACTGTAGTCGTCGGCACCAGTTTTGTTGTAGCTGCCACCGCCAGTGTAGTCATCAGTGCTAGATTTGTTCAAGCCGCCAGTGAAATTGTCAGTGCTGGACTTGTTGTAGTCGCCACTGCTACTGTAGTCGTCCGTGTTGGTGTCGTTGCTGGATTTGTTGAAACCACCGGTACCATGGCCGTATTCATCGCTGCTGCGGCCATAGTCTTCCTCGCTGGTCTTGTTGTACCCGCCTTCGTCACTGCCTGTGCCTGACCTTCCGTAACTGCTGCGATCATACTCACCTGCCATCTCAAAATAAAGAGAAATGTATCACACAGAACACAAGTAGCTGCTTGGTTGCACTGTGTTACTAAGAAGCAATACGGTAGGAGGTATTTATAGCGGTAACTAGCTACACCAAAGCAGTTGGAAAAATAAATTATTGCATCAGAACAAGGCTCCATCAATCGAAATTATGTGGCTAATATCATGCACACTTAATGACTGAAAGCACTTCCTCTGTTCTCTGGTGGAGATCTTTTTGCAATTTTTGTAACCAAGGGACAAGTGGAACTGCAGCGACATGTGCCCACAAAAACAAAAATAATCCACAAATATACCCTTCAATTATTCAAAATTTCCAATGCACACCATATTATTTTAGTTAATGTATAATCAACTAAACATACATGGGAAATATCACTCCCCTTATTGAAAGGATGGGTCCTACGTCAAGTTCATTTATATATATAGTTTTTCAGCAAAAGTAAAGCAGGTTTATGCACTACAGCTGTTAACTGTGAAATTTTAACTGTTCTAAAAGGGAAAACAAACCATACATAGCACACCCATATTGTGAGAAGAGAACACCGTTAAAATAAAAGCTCACTCCTAACATATGGTTTGCAGCATCAGCACTACATCTATAAAAAACCTTGTATAAAATTAAGAATTAAGATGCAGGTATAGACCATTAGCTCAGCATCAAATAAGTGCCTACAAATCAATCGTGAATTCATTATACACGCAGCACATCGTGAATACCATGCGATACAGAATATCCTTCAACTAGAAAAATGTTGACACATAAGATCTTTCTTTGGGGGAGAGAGAGAGATACGATAGAGAGGAGAAATTCCTGAATTATCAGCAACACCCGCTTTAAGCAGAAAGGTGCCTGGTAGGAATAGACACGCCGGCTCATTAATGGAGGACAGTTTAACTTCCCACTGGTTAGGTCAGTGGAAGCAATGCTGCAGGCAGTGGAAGATGCCAAAGCATATTCTGACAATTATTCTGGTGGGCATCCATTAAACCTGCTACGGCAGAGCATCTGTTTCTCAGTAACCAAATTTGCTGTGTTTGTGGTTGTGGTCGAACCTAAATTTCTGATCATTTATGCTGTTCAGCTTATCAGTAAAACACATGTCTAAGCTAAACCCGTTACTTGAAACAATGAAGCTAACTAAGTGGTACTGAAACATATAGAAGCTTGAAGTTCTAGAGATAAGCTACAAGTTACTGTTGGCATGATAATGAGCAGGTTAAAGAGAAAGCAGCAGTTGCAGTTGCAGTTGCAGTTGCAGTAAACTGTGCTGGCTGGTATCAGAATGATTAGTCATTCATGTGCTTACACATTTCTCCAGTGTGCTTAGGAATCCCTGCAGCAAAGATCAAATCAGGCTTAGAAAGTAACCAACTAAGAATACAGAAGTAGGGCCAAAATCACTTATCATACTAAAATTGACAAAATGAGAAAAATAAACATGTTTGGTTTACTGTACACAACAATCCACAAAATCTGTCCATCTGCAAAGATGCAGGTGACACAAGGCAACTTTGCAGGATGAATTCGTTTCATCCAATTGTGTAGAATGAAATATCTCTGTTCAAACATAGCAATAAACTGTCACCATGTCATTCATGTCTAAAACAATTTTCTTTTCATCTGAGGAATACATTTACAAGGAGCATCCTCCACTTAACAGTTTTGCTGCCAAAAAGAATGAAATAATTATATTCTTGATCAAAGAGGCAAACATGTCGTTTTCAGTTCATTGAACCAAGACATACTTGAACTTGTGACCAAAAATAAGGTAAATTGTTTCTCACAAAAATTATTTTAGAAAATATCTTCAATTATTGCTAGATGACACGACTCTGCACTGCGCTGCCAACAACATGCAACTTGTGTCATCTATGAAATGAGAGTATCCCCTCCCTGCCCTTCCCCCAGCCACCAATAACTGACACCAACTAAAGAGTAGAAATATAATAGCTTTGTTTGCGCCTTTACTTAAGGTGAAGATCTTCATGGCCCAGTTTGATGATGATTCTTCCATGTCCGATAAACAAAAAGAATTTGCATCTCAACCAGAAAGCATGTGAATACTTTTGCATAATGGGAGAGGTTACCAATAGAATGGTCCAGGGATCAACCATAGAATGCTAGCGTGACAGAGGTCTAGAACAGACTTCGAGACAACACTGCTACATCATTATACAGAAGCATGAATCTTAAGTGAAACCACTGCCACGAAAGCATGTCAGAGACTTTTCCAATAAATCTCATTGTCATTAACTTTGTTCATCGGAATAAACAGAATTGACAAACTGTGCTTACATACAAAGAAAATATTCATTTAATCCTGCGACCATCTTGAAAGTAAGCTCCACAACCATCGATAATGACGATGGAGCACATCAAACATCAACTTCATTGTGCAAGATTGATACCTTCAAGCAGATCTTTAGCATGATTTGCCAAATAATGTTGTGGACCATAGCATAAATTTGCAAGATATTTGCAAAAGGTGATGCAGCAAATAGCTAAGCTGAGAATACACCCCTTCTGCTCTTCAGTGAAAATTTCTAGACCATCTGTACAAGAAAGGTTGGCAGAATCTACCTCAGAAAGATGGAGAGACTGAAATATTGCTGTCCCAAGCCAACTGAAGTCTATAGGGTTTTTTATCTTTTCCAGGCAGGGTGAGCTTTGCACAAGAAATGACCAGCACTGCAATGATAACGATAACATGTGCTTGCCAAATTCCTCACAAGTTGATCTGAATTGATGGTACTGCATGGAATCACGTGTTCCTGAACTTGCTGAACATGAAGCAAAGCTAAACTTAGCTTGGGATACATTTTTCCTTCTCTCTCCCTTTACACATTCAACAAAATCTAACATGGACCGTCCAGCGCTTAACAAAAAATGCGCCAGCGGGGTCATAAAGGAACGTTCAGATAAGAACAGATGGTGCGTAGCTCCTGCAAGAAGAAATGAATAAGCTACTGCAGCTTTGGTCATTTTGAAAGAAACGGCACTGTTTTCTCCCTTAAAGCCATCAGTACTGGATTCTAGGGCACGAAAGCGGTAAGCAGAGGCAAGCGTCATATAAGCTCTTAGACATATATGATTAAGAGGATGTAGTATATGTCTTTTCTGTGAAAGTTCCACTTGCTGCAAATCACCCATCAAGTTTTCAGAAAGCAAACTTTCAATCATAGCACAGCAGGCTTTGGGATCATCACCCAATGAATATTCCGATATTGCTTGTTGTAAGATATCATCAAAATCCTCAATTGCTAGAGATATAAAAGCATTCTCTGGTGAATTCAAGTTCCTGAAGTCACACTGATGAGGGTACCATGTCAGCTCACAGAAGATATAAGTTAAGCATAAACTGTCAGGAACCTGCAACATACGCGACTATCTAAAAAGGGTTGCTAGTTAATGTATATGTCACTGATACTAGTTACTGGTCAATTTATAGTTTTTTGTAAGTTGTGCTGGGATGAGAGATATCTGAGAGAAGTTCAAAGATGTAAGCTGGGTCACACTGATAGAGATAACGCACCAAGGTTTACAAACATACAAGCCACTGGAATTTATAAGAGTCTGAAAATATGGGTGGCTAGAAAGAACTTCATAGCAGAGTAGAAAATCAAATTTATTTGACTGAAAGGAATATGGCACAATACTAGAAGTGCATAAAGATAGTACATGGTAAATTGCAAGCAAATGATGACAATATTTTCTCCGGGGTTTGGCTCTTACGTTTAGAATAAAATCCACATATGATTCTGGTGATGCAGTACAGCGCTCACAAGAACAAATAAACTTATACTTTGACCAAAGATCTGAATGCCTTGCTTCCTGTAAAGGGAAGTTCTAACTTATGAGTGTGACAAAGAAGGGAAATAAAAGTAACTCCTACTTTATTTGATGTGCAAACAGTTAGAAAACCAAAAAAGAAACAACACACCTGAACTCCTGCAGTTCTTGAACGCATGTTATTCTAGTTCAAAATTTTGTTCCTAAATATGTCATTTTACCATTTCGGGATAACTTTACACCAGATTTTCCCTTGCATACCCTTCCCTTTGGCTATTTCAAATTCCATTTATTAGTTTCGACTAGAGTAACAGACAACTTCGAAAGGTAATAACCGGCCTAATAAAGAGGGGTCATGCAGTCTTTGACTCTTTTCCACATGCAACTTGTTAGAAGTGCAAACTCCTAAGTCATTATGCATTCAAGAATGGAGGGACTATGTAATATCCTAAAGCATATTGACCTGCTATATGGATGGCACGGAAAACATTGTCTACCACAACTACTTAACCAAGACAGTCAGTGTGCATAATAAAAAGATCCAAGATATAACACAGCTACACAATCTAAATGGAAACATATAATGTGCAAATCCATCCTGAAGTAGGTGTGCATTCAGATGAAAGACATATCTGGTGCTCCCAAGGCTTGTGGAGCTCGCATGATCCCAAGCCATGGGAGCACAACCAAACTAAAAAAGGGCAGCCTGGTGCACGTAGCTCCCGCTTGCACAGGGTCCTGGGAAGGGTCCGACCACTTTGGGTCTATAGTATGCAGCCTTTCCCTACATTTCTGCAAGCGGCTGTTTCCAGGACTTGAACCCACGACCTCATGGGAGCACAACCAAACTGTCTTAAAAAATTCTGAAACATCGGGTGGATTGATACAATGTGTATTTATAGTATGTCATGAAATTTCAAAATGCAAATTCCACACCGCCACTAAGAAAAGCAGAAGAGAAATGCTATTCACAGGAGATGGTGCTATTCATGGCAGAATTTGTCTTTTTTCTTCTTTCTTGATGTGTAGGTTGGGTTTGAACATGCAATTGTGTAGCATGACAGGTGTATACTGTGTTAATTGACTTAATTAGTTTTAGAATTTTGGGAGCTTGTTGGTTGTGCTCCTGTGGCTTAGGAGTACTGGACAATGTTCTTCATTCAGATATAGCTTTCGCATATGGTAGGACTAAATAGTGATCGGAACATCTACCGACAGCAGCAGCTCAACAGAAAGTTAGAAGCTATAATACTAAACTGCATTACAATATCTATGTGCTTCTGTTTTGGATGAAAATGGACAAGGGTGGCCCTGTTTTTCGACAAGAAACACAGTTTCGCCAAGTGCATAAAGATTTATATTAAGCATGGTTATCTAAACTTAAGGGGGATTTTGATGTAAAAACTAATACTAAGGGAACCACTATAGCCCATTATTACAGTTCATGGAACAATTGAGCCTTCATGTGATTCTGCACAACTAATAATATATTAAGATAACTGACCTACTCCCTCCGTCCGGTGAAAAGTGTACATCTAGCTTCAAAATTTGTCCACAAAAAAGTGTACTTCTATCTTTCAGATTCACTTTAAAGTAGAAAAAGTTACTTCTCTTTCATCACACGGTAATCAAGACCAATAGCAATCTACACATGGTCTTCTTAATTGCCACATGCACTTAGCTCATTGGGGGCTGGGTAATTAAAGAGGAGAGAGATGGTGGCTTGCACCTTTCCAATGCATTTTTTACTTAACTCCATAATTTTTCCTAAAAAATTTAGATGTACACTCTTCACCGGACAGAGGGAGTACTTGCATTGGAAACTCATGCAAACTAGGATTTAGCAAGAAAACAGTACCCTGGTCTGGAGAAGATCAATGTATGTTATGCAAACTTCATCCCCCTTGTTGATTGGCTTTATGCAACGGACAACAACTCTTGGGCCATATTTGCCAAGTGCTAAAGAGAGTCAGGGTAAAGGTTCAGAATGTTGCCTCACGTTGCAGAATAAATGAACATGAAAGAAGTACCATGAGTAGAACCCTCTTCAAATTGCCAAGCATGCCACTGCAACCAATGAAAAGTCAAATAACTTACTCTAAATTCAGAAATATTTGATATTCAAAGTAGTTGATTGACTGTAAGAATAGTGGATGCAAAAGTTCAGAATACACCAAACAAAACAATAATTTGATTTCCTTTACCGCATCTGGAGCAACCCCTTTGCTAGCAGGGACTGCACGGTATTCTGATTTGTCTGAAACATAATCTTCATTGGATGGAGCCAACACAAAACGATAAGAAGCATTCGGAAAGCAACTATGATTGAACCATGAGAAACTAGGTCCATAAACTGCAATCCCCAGATCCCACTCGTCACTAATCTGCACCTCAACGCTGTTGATCATCACTGCCCATAATGCCACTATCTCTACTGTCAGGCCATTGGAGAAAACAACAGATGTTTGCGTCCTCATTTTTCTGGCAGACGACATCAGCATGCTTCCCTTCAGTATCATCTCGGCAACCTCCCCACCTTCCTCCAGAACTTCCCGAATACCAATTGTTGAAAGCCCACCAATTCTGCTGGACCGGTTGATTGAATCTGACGAGACAAGACCATGCATCTCGAGAAAATAAAGAAGTCGAAGAGAAGCACGGACATCGCTCGTGCCTTCAGTGACGTAGGATGGAGATGCTTTCTTGAGGTGATCGGCGAAGAAACAACATTCACCAGAAGAAGAATGCACTTCACAATCCGAGCTTAAGCAGTCTGAGCAGCAGTACTGAACGGAGCAGCAGAGCATACAAGACATGGCACATGGAGGTTGCGATGGCAACTTCCTGAAACACGAGGAGCAATGGGAGTGGAGGAAAGCGTCGTGCAGGGCTGTGGCATAAGGTGCGATTGCCCGTGTCAGGTCCTCCGACATGCCTACAGATTCCCGGGCTCTCATCTCCATCGCCATGGGTCCTTTCCTCCTGCTGCAAGGTTCAGTTTCGCGCAAAAGGGAAAACATGAGTTAGACTAGATTATCCAATGCTCAGCAGAACTGAACTAAGCTTTCGCCGCAACATGATCTACGTCTCAGCTACCGTCCCTTTATGATACATCCTGTATGCTCTTTGGCTCCGGTTGGTCTTAGAAACTACACCAAAACTTCTTAACAAATAAACCTATTTTTCCCACTAGAGTATCATCTGTCAAACCAGTTCATTTAGGGGCAAAATAGAAGAGCAGGAGCACTGAAGATACATACTACAATTGAGCGTTCTCAAGACAACTGAAATCAGGGCCTGGAAAAATCTAGCGGCTGCAGAGATGCGAAGCAATGCGTAGGGCACCAAACCCTCGCTAAAAAGACAGCTGGGAAGGTGAGGCTTACTTAGTTTGGAACCGAGATAGCCGCCGAACAACGCAGTCGCAAGCCTGCGGGTGAGGTAGGAAAGCGCGGTGACAACCACGGACGGGACGAGAGGGGGCGGCACGGCGGCGTGTTGCCCCGGCGACGGAGAAGACGAGAGTGCGTTGTTTCTTGGTGCTGTTGTTGGGCTGATGGCTTATTGAACTTATCTGAGGCTTTGAGCCCTTCTAAACTGGGCCTGATGTACTGAGCCCTTCTAAACTGGGCTTGATGTACTGTGAGTGATCTTAGGGCCCGTGGTGCACACGATTCCACGCTGCTTGCTTGCCTCTCTCAAACTTGTATCTTTATCTTTACCTATATTTTTATCTTTATCTTTATTTAATAATAAAGCAAATGAGATTTCTTTCGTCCGTTATGGCATTTTTCAAAAAAGTCTCACTATTTAAGAGAATTCAACCCGCAGTCCTGTTTTAAGTTAAACCGAATCGTTATTTTCGTATTTTGCACAAAAGTCCCTGTCTTTTCTTGAAATCAACCCGATGTCCAGATTTAAGTCACACCTGAACCGTTATTTTACACTTTTCGAAACCTCCCCTGATATTTTAGCTAATTCATCCGCGGATCATATTTAAGTCAAACAAATACTTTTTAAAATCATTCATATCTTTTAAACCGTAACTCCGGTTTAAACATGTTATATATGAAATTTGATTAGAAAGATATGTAGAATATGAATATGAGATTATTTTTACATGTTAAGTATTTTTAAATATTATTTTAGAATATATTTGAGTCAAACCAAATGATTTTCTAAATTATTTGTATCTTTTAAACCGTAACTTTGATTTTAACATATTATATATGAAATTTTATTAGAAAGATGTGTGGAATCTAAATATGATGTTGATTTTACCTATTAAATATTTTTTAAATATTGTTATGGAAGCAAACTTATAATTTATAACGCAAGATTCATTTTTTTCATACCGGCGGCGATCCGAATTGCAAATAAACACCCCACTATAACCATATACGGAAAAGAAAACATCGATAACTGCACATGCATACCTCTGAAAAATGTCACAGGGGAAAACAACAGATTTCTCATCGCGAGAGTGAGAGAGAGAGAGAGGGAGAGGGAGGAGAGAGGCAGAGAGACGCCTTAGGATTAACCATATTCAACACACATTTTTTGTTGTTTTGTGTGAACACCGAGGCCATCGCTGGCGAGGGTGATAAGGAGGATAAGCGGCAACACAAATATGATGCCTCGCAAAAATAAAGGAGATGGACCTATTGTGATCTTGAGTGATGGTTGTTGAGTTAAGAGCGTGTGTTATGTTTTCTCTCCCGTTGCAACGCACGGGCTCTTTTGCTAGTATATAATAATAAAGCAAATTTGGTTTCTTTCGTCTGTCATGGCATTTTTCAGAAAAGTCCCTCTATTTCAAAGAATTCAATCTGCAATTCTGTTTTAAGTTAAAATGAATCGTTATTTTCGTATTTTACACAAAAGTCTCTGTCTTTTCTTGAAATCAACCCGCCGTCCGGATTTAAGTCACACCCGAACCGTTATTTTACATTTTTCGAAACCCCCCCTGATGTTTTAGGTAATTCATCCGTGGATCATATTTAAGTCAAACAAATGCTTTTTAAAATTATCCATATCTTTTAAACCGTAACTCCGATTTGAACATGTTATATATAAAATTTGATTAGAAAAATATGTAGAATATGAGATTATTTTTACCTGTTAAGTATTTTTAAATATTATTTTGGAATATATTTGAGTCAAACCAAATGATTTTCTAAATTATTTGTATCTTTTAAACCGTAACTTCAATTTTATTAGAAAAATGTGTGGAATCTAAATATCATGTTAATTTTACCTGTTAAACATTTTTAAAATATTGTTATGGAAGCAAACTTATAATTTATAGCGCAAGATTCATTTTTTTCATACCGGCGGCGATCCAGATTGCAAATAAACACCCCACTATAACCATATACGGAAAAATAAAATATCGATAACTACACATGCATACCTCTGAAAAATATCGCAGGGGAAAACAACAGATTTCTCATCGCGAGAGTGAGTGAAAGCGAGCAAGAGAGAGAGGGAGAGAGAGAGGGAGAGGGAGGAGAGAGGGGGAGAGAGAGGGAGAGGGATTAACCATATTTAACACACGTTTTTTTGTTGTTTTGTGTGAACACTGAGGCCATCGCCGACGAGAGTGAGAAGGAGGATAAGCGGTAACACAAATATGATGCCTCGCAAAAATAAAGGAGATGAACCTTTTGTGGTCTTGAGTGATGGTTGTTGAGTTAAGAGCGTGTGTTATATTTTCTCTTCTGTTGCAACGCACGGGCTTTTTTGCTAGTAAGAACTAAAAAGTAAACATTTAGTACGTCCCCTATGGTGATTGTTTGATTTGCATGATCTCAATCATTAGGATTTTTTCATAGGATTCATTTCTACTCGATTTTGAAGAAAAAACTCCTTCCGCTTAAACTTCTTGGAAGAATTCTTTTGTTTTGTACTATGTTCTATCAAACACATTTCATCCAACTTAGGAACGTACCCAGCCGCCGCCTCCAACGTAGCCAGCCGCCGCCTCCTCAAAACTAGGGTTCTTTACTTCCCACCGGCGTCGGCGCCGGTCCGTCCCGTCTCCGGTGGCCTTAGGGCTATGGAGGCGGAGTGGATCTCGGCCCTTACCGGTGGGAGGGCTCCGCTTTCATACCTTTTTTCGAGCTCTGTTATTGTGACGCCCCGAAACCGTTGCGCCAGGTGTCTTCCAGTTATTCGGTGTCGTTGCCGTGTCATTCGCTTGCGTGTTGCATCTTGCCATGTCATCATGTGCATTGCATCATCATGTTTTCAAAACTTGCATTAGCCCGGGTTCTCCCAGTTCCGTCCGTTGTCCGTTCTGAGCCCAAACACACTTGCAAGCGCCCGCGGCATGTCCGAAATAGTATTTTATAAGTGGCCGGAGAATTTTCTCGGAATGGGATGAGAGTTGACGTGTGGTCTTATTATAGTGTAGATAGACCGCCTGTCAAGTTTCATCGCATTCGGAGATCGTTTGATGCCACAACAGATAACTATAGCGGCATATAGTCGGTCAAACGTCGGACGTTTTCGGTCTCCGAAAACAGTCGCCGGGCCTCTCCTCTTCTATCTTCTCAGCCATTTTCTTTCTGCACTACCTCTCACCGCCAGGCCCTACCTAATCTCTCTCGTCAGCCCGCGGACCTCCTCCCGCGCGCGTTCGAAATCTGTCCCGGACCCGACCCGGACAGTAGTTACCGCTGTGTCCGGATCAACCCCAAACATCTACAAAACGTCTCTGTTTTGTTAATTGGACTTCCTAACATATTTTTTTTCGTTCGTACGATTACGATCGGAGGGACGAGATAGCCCCTAACCTATCCTACTCGCTATATATATTAGCCTAACCCTAGACCAACTCCCTCTTTTTCCTCACCCGCCGCCACTCTCTCATCAGGATCCTCCCAGATCCCCTTCTCCACCAACCAGCGCTCCCCCATGTCCCTCCTCGATCCCCATCACTCGCAGCCACTCAAAAAAAAATCCTTCCAGTCACCGGGAAGCTCGTCGGCGCAAGCTCCTCCCGTGCCCTTCCTGAACCGAGTGCCATGGCCCCGCCGTATATCGCCGGAGCAGAAGCCCCTTGCCCAGCGCGCCGGAGCTGTGCCTCACCACCACCACCACGGTCAGCTAGGCCACAGAGGACCAGGTCGTCATGCCCCTGCCTTCCCTTCATTTGCTCGTCGTGCTCCTGTCTCTCAACCTCTCTAATCTCTCTCGCCTCTCCCTTCTCCAGCAGAGACCCGACGCCTTGGACGCTCACGTCCCCGATCTTGCAGCGCCGCCGCCTGGAGCTTCTTCGCCGGAGGCCTTCTCCTCGTCCGCGTCGTCGGCGTCCATCCCCGCCTGAATCCTCGCGTCCTCTCCGAACCTTGTGACTGCTGCTTCGCCTCTGCATCGAACAAGTCTCTGCCTCCGCCGCCCCGCCAAGTTCTTCGCCACCCCTGTGCTCGTTCTTGCTGTCGCCGCCGCCAAGACCTTGCCTCGCCGGATCCGCCGCCCACTGCCGGGAATCGGTCCCCGACGACCTCGCCTCGCATCCGGTGGCCGTCCCGTCGTTGTGTGTCGCCGGAAGCACCAGCTGCCGCCGCGCCTGTCCCCTGCCGGGCTGCCTCGACCTGCTGCTGCCGTTTTCTTCAGAGACGCGCAGAGCGCACGCAGTCAGCGCCTCCGCTGCGCCTCACGTTGACTCAGCGGCCTCTCCCAGGCCCAGCTTAAGCCTGCCGTCTCGCCCGAACTGGGCTTTGGCCCATGGTGAGACGCCCCCCCCCCCAGCAGCATCCCTTTTGTTTTTTTCTAGTTGGCCCAGACTTGCACCAGTTTCAGCCCATGGATGTTTTTTCCAGTCTCTGTGAATTTAACTAATTTCCAGGGAATTGCAGTTTTACAAAAAAAAACCTAGTTTCATGCATTTAATAACTTCACAACCGTGCATCGAATCTAAATAAATTATATATGAAACTTGCTTAGAATTTTGTCTAGATTCATAATATGCAACTTTCATCCATGTTCCAAATGTTTAAAATACTGTTTGCATATATTTGCCCCTATGCCATGTTAAAAATGCTTTAATTCATAACTAAATAGTCGTAACTCCGAATTTAATAAACTTTATATGTAAATGGGGTAGAATTTTGCCTAGTTTAACATGGTGGCCTTATCTTGCATGCTTAACAACTCTAAAATTATGTTTAGGGCAGAACAGTACCAAACCTAATATATGCATATGAGGAGTTTCCGGAAATGTTGTTCGTTGTTTCCGGCCTCATTTAAACTTGACTAGATAGGTAGTTTTCTTTGCCTCACCTCTTGCCATGCTAACAACATTTAATCTTGTTGGGTACATAAACGAGAGAGAACTAAATAAGTCATGTGGTGTTTTCTTCAATATGCAACTCCGTTGCATAATGAGCTCCACTTAATTTGTAGGATTGTTTGTGCACTTTGCCATGCCATGCCTCATTAAACTGGACATGCATCATACTTGTTTGCGCATCGTGCCATGCTTATGTGGTGGTTGTTTACTATGTTGTTTGCTCCTTGCCGGTGATGCTTCTTCGGGTTGTTTCCGTTAACGTCGTGTTGTGAGGATCCGTTGACTACGTCCGTTTGTCTTCTTCGTGGACTAGTTCTTCTTCCTTGCGGGATTTCAGGCAAGATGACCATACCCTCGAAATCACTTCTATCTTTGCTTGCTAGTTGCTCGCTCTTTTGCTATGCCTATGCTACGATACCTACCACTTGCTTATTATGCCTCCTATATTGTTGGACCAAGTCTCTAACCCACCTTGTCCTAGCAAACCGTTGTTTGGCTATGTTACCGCTTTGCTCAGCCCCTCTTATAGCGTTGTTAGTTGCAGGTGAAGATTGAAGTTTGTTCCTTGTTGGAACATGGAGATCGTTCCTTGTTGGAACATGTTTACTTGTTGGGATATCACAATATCTCTTATTTAATTAATGCATCTATATACTTGGTAAAGGGTGGAAGGCTCGGCCTTATGCCTCGTGTTTTGTTCCACTCTTGCCGCCCTAGTTTCCATCATATCGGTGTTATGTTCCCGGATTTTGCGTTCCTTATGCGGTTGGGTTATAATGGGAACCCCTTGACAGTTCGCCTTGAATAAAACTTCTCCAGCAATGCCCAACATTGGTTTTACCATTCGCCACCTAGCCTTTTCTTTCCCTTGGGTCGGCCAGCCCAAGGGTCATCATTATTTTACCCCCCCCCCCCCCGGGCCAGTGCTCCTCTGAGTGTTGGTCCAAACTAGAGTCCTGTGCAGCGCCCCCTCGGGGAAACTCGAGGTTTGGTTTTAGTTGTATGGAGCGCTCATCTGAGTGTGCCCTGAGAACGAGATATGTGCAGCTCCTATCGGGATTTGTCGGCACATTCGGGCGGTGTTGCTGGATTTGTTTTAACTTGTCGAAGTTGTCTTGTAGAACCGGGATACCGAGTCTGATCGGAATGTCTCGGGAGAAAGTATATCCTTCGTTGACCGTGAGAGCTTGTCATGGGCTAAGTTGGGACACCCCTGCAGGGATTTGAACTTTCGAAAGCCGTGCCCGCGGTTATGGGCAGATGGGAATTTTTTAACGTCCGGTTGTAGAAAACCTAAAGTTGACCTTAACTAAAATGCATCAACCGCGTGTGTAACCGTGATGGTCTCTTTCCGGCGGAGTCCGGGAAGTGAACACGGTGTTGGAGTTATGTTTGACGTAGGTTGTTCTAGGATCACTTCTTGATCATAGTTTCTCGATCGTGCTTTGCCTTCTCTTCTCGCTCTCTTTTGCGTATGCTAGCCACCATATATGCTAGTCGTTTGCTACAGCTCCACCTCATACCTTTTACCTTACCCATAAGCTTAAATAGTCTTGATCGCGAGGGTGTGAGATTGCTGAGTCCCCGTGACTCACAGATTACTTCCAAAACCAGCTTGCAGGTGCCGTTGAACCGTGCAGATGACGCAACCGAGCTCACGGAGGAGCTCGATGAAGATCTTGTCCTTGGTGTTGTTTCGTTATAGTTGATCAGTAGTGGAGCCCAGTTGGGTCGATCGGGGACCTTGTCGCATTTGGGGTTCTTCTTTTATTTTGGTTCCGTAGTCGGACCTTGATTGTATTTGGATGTTGTAATGCTTTATTCATGTAATTGTGTGAAGTGGCGATTGTAAGCCAACTATGTATCTCTTTCCCTTATGTATTACATGGGTTGTGTGAAGATTACCTCATTTGCGACATTGCTTTCGATGCGGTTATGCCTCTAAGTCGTGCTTCGACACGTAGGAGATATAGCCGCATCGAGGGCGTTACAGTTATGGTTTGTGTCCTGCTTAGAAAGACGAGACGGCGGTGGCTCCCTGAAGATGAAATAAAAGTCTCCCCGTCTAGTCCCTGTTCCGGTGATGCGTGTAGCATCATCAGTGGGCGTGTGGAGATGTGTCTCCGGCGGATCTGTCTTTGGTGGATTAGTTCGGATCTGTTCGCCGTTCGTCTTCATTCGTGTGTCTTCAGGTTGGATCCTTTTGATCTACACTCTTCATCCGCGGCGGTTGCTGTTCTGGTGCGTTGGTTCTATGAGACCTTAGCACGACGACTTCCCGACTGTCTACTACAACAAGGTTTGCCCGGCTCTCATGAGGGAGGGGCGATGACATCGGCGTGCCTTCGGCTCGCTTCAGTGTTTGTAGTCGTTGCTAGGTGGTCTACGAATCTGGATGTATTTTTTTATTTCTAGTGTTTGTTGTACTACCATGATCAAAGATGAATAGATTGAAAGTTTTTTCACAAAAAAACACATTTCATCCAAATTCTTGTAGTTTTGTAATCCTATATATATAGGGTACGAGTGCGAAAATGCCAAATGGAGGCTGAGCTCCATGGAAACCGAATTCAGAAACTTCAAAATTCAAACATTGCAACTTCAAAAATTTTGAAAAAAATACACATATAACTAGAGACATAATGTGCATCCGTGTAAAATTTTAGATCGAGATACGTTAAAATGAGAGCTACACAAAAATTATTGTGCCATTTTAGCATATGTACTATTCACCCTCAAAGTCCATGATTTTTTTGCAGCTCACAATTCAAGGTATTTCATCCTGAAATTGTGCACACGTACACATTACATCCTTGTATACACTAGTAAGCATGCACGTGCAACGCACGTCTCAAACATAAAACAGGTGAATTCACATAATATAAAAAAATAAACGTTTTTAAAAATATAAATCAAATGGATACACAATGTTTGATGTCGCTCAAATTGTATTTTCAAAAGCGAGACACAATAGTGGTTATGTTGCTGCATAGAGTAATAGCAGGAAAATATTCTCATTTAAATAAAATCAGCAATTATTTATTAATGCAGTAATATAGGCATGTAGTATAGTCTTCTCTTTGAGTGTAGCCAGGAAAAAAAAGTATAAACTGCCTTACGGTGCAATTATATTGTTCAAGATGCTTAATTCTTGAATCTTATTTTATTCTACTAATCCTCGTAGCAAAATATATATTTGTACTAATTTGGATCAAATTATATATTTTTTTTGTTGTGTGGACTGCCAAAATTATATAGCTACCTACTGTGGATAATAGGAAATAGAAGATGATATGTGACTACAACGACTTCTATATGAAATAAAGATGATTTACAAGAACTAATTGAAATGTAAAAGAGCTAAAAGAAATCCAATAATTATCATGATAGAAAATATTTATCCGGTTTTGTATGTGTTTATGCGTTGGCAACCATACTAACTTACAATGATGTAAGACGCTTTGTACGTATAGAAACTGAAATGAGTTATGAAGAAAAATAAAGATGGAAGGAAAAGTATTCTAGAGTATTTGTCAAGCTTAACCTTATCAAGCTTTCAGATCAGCTTCTAAATTACAAAAAAATGATGAATCCTCAAATAAGAAAGAGCCAACAATTTGGAACATGCTACAAAAGTGGTGAAGATAGAAAGCATTCATCCTCTTTTTCCTTGTCGTAAGGAGTAGCTTTAGCATACATTTGTAACAGTGTAATGTTGGAAATATGCCCTAGAGGCAATAATAAATTAGTTATTATTATATTTCCTTGTTCATGATAATCGTTTATTATCCATGCTAGAATTGTATTGATAGGAAACTCAGATACATGTGTGGATACATAGACAACACCATGTCCCTAGTAAGCCTCTAGTTGACTAACTCGTTGATCAATAGATGGTTACGGTTTCCTGACCATGGACATTGGATGTCGTTGATAACGGGATCACATCATTAGGAGAATGATGTGATGGACAAGACCCAATCCTAAGCCTAGCACAAGATCGGGTAGTTCATATGCTAAAGCTTTTCTAATGTCAAGTATCATTTCCTTAGACCATGAGATTGTGCAACTCCCGGATACTGTAGGAGTGCTTTGGGTGTGTCAAACGTCACAACGTAACTGGGTGGCTATAAAGGTATATTACAGGTATCTCCGAAAGTGTCTGTTGGGTTGGCACGAATCGAGACTGGGATTTGTCACTCGGTATAAACGGAGAGGTATCTCTGGGCCCACTCGGTAGGACATCATCATAATGTGCACAATGTGATCAAGGAGTTGATCATGGGATGATGTGTTACAGAACGAGTAAAGAGACTTGCCGGTAACGAGATTGAACAAGGTATCGGGATACCGACGATCGAATCTCGGGCAAGTATCGTACCGCTAGACAAAGGGAATTGTATACGGGATTGATTAAGTCCTTGACATCGTGGTTCATCCGATGAGATCATCGTGGAACGTGTGGGAACCAACATGGGTATCCAGATCCCGCTGTTGGTTATTGACCGGAGAACGTCTCGGTCATGTCTGCATGGTTCCCGAACCCGTAGGGTCTACACACTTAAGGTTCGATGACGCTAGGGTTATAAGGGATAGATATACGTGGTTACCGAATGTTGTTCGGAGTCCCAGATGAGATCCCGGACATCATGAGGAGTTCCGGAATGGTCCGGAGGTAAAGATTTATATATGGGAAGTCCTGTTTTGGTCACCGGAAAAGTTTCGGGTTTTATCGGTAACGTACTGGGACCACCGGGAGGGTCCCGGGGGTCCACCAAGTGGGGCCACAAGCCCCGGAGGGCTGCATGGGCCAAGTGTGGGAGGGGACCAGCCCCGGGTGGGCTGGTGCGCCCCCCCCCCCCCACAAGGGCCCAAGGCGCCCAAGGGGAGGAAAGGGGGCAAACCCTAAGGGCAAATGGGCCTTAGGGCCCATGCCTGGTGCGCCTCCCTCTCCCCCTCCACCTGGCCGCCACCCAGATGGGATCTGGGGGCTGCCGCCACCCCTAGGGAGGGAACCCTAGGTGGGGGCGCAGCCCCTCCCCTCCCCCTATATATACTTGAGGTTTGGGCTGCCCAAGACACACGAGTTCCTCTCCTTCTTGGCGCAGCCCTACCCCTCTCCCTCCTCGTCTCTTGCGGTGCTTGGCGAAGCTCTGCTGGAGTACCACGCTCCTCCACCACCACCACGCTGTTGTGCTGCTGCTGGATGGAGTCTTCCTCAACCTCTCCCTCTCTCCTTGCTGGATCAAGGCATGGGAGACGTCATCGGGCTGTACGTGTGTTGAACGCGGAGGTGCCGTCCGTTCGGCACTAGGATCTCCGGTGATTTGGATCATGACGAGTATGACTCCTTCAACCCCGTTCTCTTGAACGCTTCCGCTTAGCGATCTACAAGTGTATGTAGATGCACTCTCCTTCCCCTCGTTGCTAGTTTCTCCATAGATAGATCTTGGTGACACGTAGGAAAATTTTGAATTTCTGCTACGTTCCGCAACAGTGGCATCATGAGCTAGGTCTATTGCGTAGATTCTATGCACGAGTAGAACACAAAGTAGTTGTGGGCGTTGATTTTGTTCAATATGCTTACCGTTACTAGTCCAATCTTGTTTTGACGGTATTGTGGGATGAAGCAGCCCGGACCGACCTTACACGTACTCTTACGTGAGACTGGTTCCACCGACTGACATGCACTAGTTGCATAAGGTGGCTAGCGGGTGTCTGTCTCTCCCACTTTAGTCGGATCGGATTTGATGAAAAGGGTCCTTATAAAGGGTAAATAGCAATTGGCATATCACGTTGTGGTTTTTGCGTAGGTAAGAAACGTTCTTGCTAGAAACCCATAGCAGCCACGTAAAACATGCAAACAACAATTAAAGGACGTCTAACTTGTTTTTGCAGGGTATGCTATGTGATGTGATATGGCCAAAAAGAATGTGATGAATGATATGTGATGTATGAGATTGATCATGTTCTTGTAATAGGAATCACGACTTGCATGTCGATGAGTATGACAACCGGCAGGAGCCATAGGAGTTGTCTTTATTTATTGTATGACCTGCGTGTCATTGAACAACGCCATGTAATTACTTTACTTTATTGCTAACCGGTAGCCATAGTAGTAGAAGTAATAGTTGGCGAGCAACTTCATGGAGACACGATCATGGAGATCATGATGATGGAGATCATGGTGTCATGCCGGTGACAAGATGATCATGGAGCCCCAAGATGGAGATCAAAGAAGCAATATGATATTGGCCATATCATGTCACTATTATTTGATTGCATGTGATGTTTATCATGTTTTTGCATCTTGTTTACTTAGAACGACGGTAGTAAATAAGATGATCCCTCATAATAATTTCAAGAAAGTGTTCCCCCTAACTGTGCACCGTTGCGAAAGTTCGTCGTTTCGAAGCACCACGTGATGATCGGGTGTGATAGATTCTTATGTTCACATACAACGGGTGTAAGACAGATTTACACACGCGGAACACTTAGGTTGACTTGAAGAGCCTAGCATGTACAGACATGGCCTCGGAACACAAGAGACCGAAAGGTCGAGCATGAGTCGTATGGTAGATACGATCAACATGAAGATGTTCACCGATGATGACTAGTCCGTCTCACGTGATGATCGGACACGGCCTAGTTGACTCGGATCATGTAATCACTTAGATGACTAGAGGGATGTCTATCTGAGTGGGAGTTCATAAGATGAACTTAATTATCCTGAACATAGTCAAAAGGTCTTCGCAAATTATGTCGTAGCTCGCGCTTCAGTTCTACTGTTTAGATATGTTCCTAGAGAACATTTAGTTGAAAGTTGATAGTAGCAATTATGCGGACTAGGTCCGTAAACTGAGGATTGTCCTCATTGCTTCATAGAAGGCTTATGTCCTTAATGCACCGCTCAGTGTGCTGAACCTCGAACGTCGTTGCGAACATCTGACATACACATTTTGATAACTACGTGATAGTTCAGTTAAACGGTTTAGAGTTGAGGCACCGAAGACATTTTGAAACGTCGCGAAACATATGAGATGTTTCGAGGACTGAAATTGGGATTTCAGGCTCGTGCCCACGTCAAGAGGTATAAGACCTCCGACGATTTTCTTAGCCTGCATAATAAGGGAGAAAAGCTCAATCTTGAGCTTGTGCTCAGATTGTCTGAGTACAACAATCATTTGAATCGAGTGGGAGTTGATCTTCCAGATGAGATAGTGATGTTTCTCCGAAGTCATTACCACCAAGCTGCTAGAGCTTCGTGATGAACTATAATATATCAGGGACATATATGATGATCCTTGAGATATTCGCGATGTGTGACACCACAAAAGTAGAAATCAAGGAGCATCAATTGTTGATGGTTGGTGAAACCACTAGTTTCAAGAAGGGCAAGGGCAAAAAGGGATGCTTCATGAAACGGCAAATCAGCTACTGCTCTAGTGAAGAAACCCAAGGTTGAACCCAAACCCGAGACTAAGTGCTTCTGTAATAAGGGGAACGGCCACTGGAGCAGAATTACCCTAGATACTTGGTAGATGAGAAGGCTGGCAAGGTTGATAGAAGTATATTGGATATACATTATGTTAATGTGTACTTTACTAGTACTCCTAGTAGCACCATGGTATTAGATACCGGTTCAGTTGCTAAGTGTTAGTAAACTCGAAATAAAAGGCTGCGGAGTAAATGGAGACTAGCTAAAGGTGAGCTGTCGATATGTGTTGGAAGTTTTTCCCAAGCTTGATGTGATCAAGCATCGCACGCTCCCTCTACCATCGAGATTGGTGTTTGCGTTGAGCATAGACATGATTGGATTATGTCTATCGCAATACGGTTATTCATTTAAGGAGAATAATGGTTACTCTGGTTATTTGAATAATACCTTCAATGGTCTTGCACCTAAAATGAATGGTTTATTGAATCTCGATCGTAGTGATACACATGTTCATGCCGAAAGATATAAGATAGTAATGATAGTACCACCTACTTGTGGCACCGCCATGTAAGTCATATCGGTATAAAACACATGAAGAAGCTCCATGTTGATGGATCTTTGGGCTCACTCGTTTTGAAAAGTTTGAGACATGCGAACCATGTCTATTGGTGTATATGCATGAAGAAACTCCATGCAAATGGACCGTTTGGACTCACTTGGTTTTGAATCACTTGAGACATGCAAATCATACCACATGGGCAAGATGACTGAAAGCCTCGTTTTCAGTAAAATGGAACTAGAAAGCAACTTGTTGGAAGTAATACATTTTGATGTGTGCAGTCCAATGAGTGCTGAGGCGTGTAGTGGATATCGTTATGTTCTTACTTCATAGATGATTTGAGTAGATGTTGAGTATATTTACTTGATGAATCACGAGTCTGAATTATTGAAAGGTTCAAGTAATTTCAGGGTGAAGTTGAAAGATCGTCGTGACAAGAGGATAAAATATCTATGATATGATCATAGAGATGAATATCTGAATTACGAGTTTGGCACAGAATTAAGACATTGTGGAAATTGTTTCACAACTAATACAGCCTGGAACACCATAGTGTGATGGTGTGTCCGAACATCATAACTGCACCCTATTGGATATGATGCATACCATGATGTCTCTTATCGAATTACCATGATAGTTTATGGGTTAGGCATTAGAGACAACCACATTCACTTTAAATAGGGCACCACGTAATTCCGATGAGATGACACCGTATGAACTATGGTTTAGAGAAACCTAAGCTGTCATTTCTTAAAAGTTTGGGGCTGCGACGCTTATGTGAAAAAGTTTCAGGCTGGTAAGCTCGAACCCAAAGCGGATAAATGCATCTTCATAGGACACCCGAAACAGTTGAGTATACCTCCTGTCTCAGATCCGAAAGCAATAAGGGATTGTTTCTAGAATCGGGTCCTTTCTCGAGGAAAAGTTTCTCTCGAAAGAATTGAGTGGGAGGATGGTGGAGACTTGATGAGGTTATTGAACCTTCTCTTCAACTAGTGTGTGGCAGGGCACAGGAAGTTGTTCCTGTGGCACCTACACCAATTGAAGTGGAAGCTTATGATAGTGATCATGAAACTTCAGATCAAGTCACTACCAAACCTCATGGGATGACAATGATGCGTACTACTTCAGAGTGGTACGTAATCCTGTCTTGGAAGTCATATTGCTAGACAACAATGAACCTACGAGATATGGAGAATCGATGGTGGGCCCGGATTCCGGTAAATGGCTCGAGGCCATAAAATCCGAGAGAGGATCCATGTATGAAAACAAAGTGTAGACTTTGGCAGAACGGCTCGATGGTCGTAAGGCTGTTGAGTACATACGGATTTTAAAAGGAAGACGGACAATGATGGTAAGTATCACCATTAAGAAAGCTCGACTTGTCGTTAAGATGTTTTCCGACAAGTTCAAGGAGTTGACTACTATGAGACTTTCTCACTCGTAACGATGCTAAGAGTCTGTTGGAATTATATTAGCGATCACTGCATTATTTATGAAATCTTGCAGATAGGATGTCAAAACATTATTTCCTCAACGATTTTCTTGAGGAAATGTTGTATGTGATACAACCGGAAGGTTTTGTCAATCCTGAAAGATGCTAACTAGTATGCAAAGCTCCAGCAATCTTTCTAAGGACTGGAGTAAGCATCTCGGAGTTGGAATGTACGCTTTGATGATGATCAAAGATTTTGGGTGTATACAAAGTTTATGAGAAACTTGTATTTCCAAAAAAGTGAGTGGGAGCACTATAGAATTTCTGATGAATATATGTTGTTGATCAGAAATGACGTAGAATTTCTGAAAAGCATATAGGGTTATTTGGAAAGTGTTTTTCAATGGAAAGCCTGGATTAAGCTGTTTGAACATTGAGCATCAAGATCTATAAGGATAGATCAAAACGCTTAATGATACTTTCAAATAAGCACATACCTTGACATGATCTTGAAAGTGTTCAAGATGGATCAGTCAAAGAAGGAGTTCTTGCCTGAGTTATAAGGTATGAAGTTAAGACTTAAAGCACGACCACGGCAGAAGAAAAAGGAAGGACGCAGGTCGTCCCCTCTATACGGTGTGCCATGCTGAGTACCGCACCTGATGTGTGCCTTGCCACATATCTGGCAAGAGGGTACAAAGGTAATCTAGGAGTAGATCACCAGATAGCGTCGACTTAGAGATTGACAGATAGAAAAACTGACAACATATTTGTACGAAGTCACCAGAATTATAATATTATGAAATACATTCTGATACACATCTACAAATATGATATTTTAATTATGAAATAATATGATATTTTAATTATGAAATACATTCTGATACACATCTACAAATATGATATTTTAAGTATCTAATATAACTAGTTAAAGAGAGACATGTAATTGGAGTTTGAGAAGTTCAACTGCCATGTTCAAATCATCAGTTTTGTTCTCTAATATCTTCGGTCGGTGCAGAGGAAAGAACACAGCAGGACTGCTACAGTTCACGACGACACAAGCTCAAAACATGATCGACAGCAACATTTTGCAAACTTATCAACTTATATCGAATTGACGCCGCTAAACTGAACTTGCATTTTTGCTCAAACATGTTTCCTGCGAGAAATGACACTCGATGGTCTCAAACTGCAGAGAACAATAGTGTAACCAAAGAAAATGGGGTAAAATCTAAGGGATTCTAGCAACTGAAATCACCCGTCACTGGTTAAAGTAAGGGCAAGGACAACACAGGTCAGCGTGAAAATAATTGTAGCTGCAGCGAAGGCCAGGATGGCTCTCTGTGAAAAGCCGGGCTTGTCATGGCCTGCTAGCTCAACCTCCTTCAGCAGATCCCGGATTTCATTGACGTCTGCATCCTTTGCTGCATGAATTAGCCTGCTCTGAACCTCTTCAAGCTTAGCAAGCCTTCTAGCTCGGCTGGCATCTCTAGCAGACCAGATGAACCGTGTCATCCTCCACAAGAGGATTCCGACGTAGATTGCCACGACGCAGTCCACGGTGTAATGATGCCGTTCACGTACCTCCCTTTGTGCACTGTGCAGGACGAGAAACCATATTGCAACAGAAATCCAGCCTCCATAAGCTTCCTATATGCGTGTGAAACAGGTCGAAAATGAGTTAAGATGTCATCAATTACATGCAACTGGTTAAACAATATCCAAGAAAATGGAATATAGAACCTAAATTGGAAGTGGTGGCTCCAGATAATGGAAATTCAGTTTCAGTACAGCGGGGGATATTCAGACTATGGTGTTGTAACACAGAAAAGTAAAATGAATTACGTACCGTCCATGCCATGGCAGTAAGAACAGCGACAAGCATGTGCCCACTATACATAAGATCATTGCAACCTCCACTGGCTTTTTTCAACAGATGGTACCATGCAGGCCCCTCTCCAGGGGTTGGCCTCAAAATGTCTACTAAGAAACTCATCCGACCCCAGTCAGGACTGTACTCATCAGGGTAAGCTTGAACATCAGCTGTATTTTTTAAAGGACAATTCAGTTTTCAAATCCCAGAAAAATACATACTTCAATTACGTGATATAAGACAAATACACTAACCATAAGCCATATCAGTGTCTATGACCGCACGAATAGCATGTGAATCAGAAGCATATGGAACATAATATTTTTGCGCCCAGGGATGAGGGTGCCCAGGTATTTGATAACGACCTGCAGCGCACCAAGGTCTCGCAGATGGAAGAATTGTACCAACAAAAGTTGCCACCCGAAGCAACCGTCCGACTGCCATGGTGAACATATATCTTGTGGCTATTCCAAGACCAGGAGCCTTGATGCAATCAAACAGCACTGAGAACCCCAACATCATAAATAACATCAAATAATGGTGAAGAGTGATAACATGAGCTCTCAATAGATCAACAACACTTCCAGGAAGCTTCTCATTCAAAGCTAGAAGCAGCCATTGGCCAGTGTCAGGAAGTGGAGCAGCAGATCTGTTAAAACAATTAAAAAAAAGGTTTAGTTTACAGGTAACTGTGTGAAAATTTAGGATCCATGCATGTATTTATCTGGGCAAGGAAATGAGAGCACGCAAATAAATAACTATAAAAAGTTAAAGTCCGTAAGTACTGCAACTCCTTGACAATGAGAGCCAAAGTATGACCGAACCATGATCTTTTTACAGAGGGCAAGTTGACAACATATCACAAAGGCAGTTACACTTAGCTGAAAAGCCATGACCAAATAAACCTAGTGCAGTCCCATCTTGCCATCTAATGAGGCATGATATGAACTTCTTGATGTTTTGTCAATGGGCACAATGGGAGCATATTTAGGGAAGGTTAGCTCATTTATGTAAATCAGATTGAGAGAGTAAACACCAATGCTCAGTAATCAAACAGGAATACACTTGCCCAAGCATGAAGCAATGCTTATGCCTTTCTTAACCACTTAACTTCTAGATGCCCCTTTGTTCAGATCATTGATACCTTGCTTAAACTGAACTCTTTGAAACACTAATCACCATAAAAACTTTTGCTTATTTTGAACAAGAAATAATGTGGACTTCTTTCTTCATTACAAGGCTGCAAAGGAATATTTTAAAACTCCAAAAATAGCATGGAGTAACAACAGTCAAACAAGGTATGTACCTCTAGCAATGACCAATAACCCACAGAAATATGATTGAAATAAAACTTGACAGACGAAGAGGCTACACAAAGATGCATTTGCCACGCAACATTCACCAAAATTATATACAGCAACAAGAAGCCGTAGCAACAATTAATCGACAAGGTTCACTTTACGCACTTGTCATGATAAATACTATCATCTCCATGAATCTCTATTACGCCACTGGTTTTGAGCACCATAATAATAAACAGGATAAACGCAGCATTTTCTAGGTTTGGTCTACCTACGAAATAAACTTCTTCAAGATCCCCCAAACTGCAGTCTCTGAAATGTTTCACAGCCCTCTCCAGGATAACAATTGTATGTCATTACAAGCCTAATTCTTCACCCGTCAAGTTTAACCATTATCCACACTCAACAATTAAACCCCTACTCCAAGACACACGCCTCTCTGATACAAACTACTCGATTGTTTCACTGTTCAAAAGTAATCCTCCAAGATCATACCATCCTGACACGAACCACACACTAGAAACATCTGAAAAACATATCATCAAGCATCATAAACCAAAACAAGCACCAAAAATAGCAACACAAACCAAATCTCTCCGAGATCCATGGCAATTCGCGACCAAACAGCTCGAAAAGCTAAAGCATGTGCCAAGGAGGAAGCTCCCTCCTGAGTTCCCAAAGATACTAACCCGTGCCACTGGAGCCCCATCAGGACGGAGACGAAGCGGACGGAGATCATCTCGATGAGGAAGGCGCTGAGCATGAAGACGATGGAACCGAGGAAGGGAAGCACCGCCCGGAGCTCGACATCCCAGTGGCGGTAGAAGGGTGCGCGCGCGGCGGCGGCGAGCGCCAGCGCCGCCCAGAGCACCGGCTGCAGCCGGTCGTGCCATGTCGGCGAGAGGTACCGCAGGTAGTCAATCCCCACGTACAACGCCGCCGCGAAGCTCAGCCCGCAAAATCCGAGGAGCCGTCGGGAGACCGCCTGCGGCGGCTTCCGCCTCGGTGCCTTCGCCCTCGCCATGGCCGTGAGAGCTTAGGTCTGGTCACCTGGTCATGGGCTGATGTCAGCGAGGGCCGTCGAGATCGGGACACTCTTGTGGGCACAGACTTGGTTGCAATCTTGCAGAGCAGCCGACCGGTTCAGATGAGAGATGAGAAGATGTATCACACCTCCATCGGGGAAGCCCTCGGGGCACCTCTTTTTGCTAGAGAAATTTCCAAATGCCCCTCAAATCTTAACTCCTCGGTTTCTTTGTCGTCAATTCTTCTAAATTTTGATTTACATATTCCATGTCAACTACTCCTCCATCTTATAATATAAGAGTATTTTTTTATAGTGATATTGTGGATGCAAAAAAAAAATATCACTTGCAGTCACTAAATTTGTCGTGGTTCGTGGTCGTACTTTGCAACATCTAAAATATGATCACCGAAGTGGCTTAAATGACTCACATACAGTTTGATATTCATATTTCACTTAGTTGTTATACGGTTGACGGGTCCAACCGCCACATGAGCGATAACTATATGGACAACGTGGTGTGACATTTTGAGAGAAAAGAAATACCCTGGGCCCCACCCTGCGCATTAGCCAAGCCCGCGAGGTCGTGAGATCAAATATCCATGGCCGAGGGGTGCTTTTATTTCTCTCGTCCATCTGACAGATAGCTCAAGGTGTTTTTTTTTTTTGCAAAATGTCACATCATATCCACACAGTCGCCCATGTGACAGTTGGACATGTTAACCGTATTCCAGCTAAGCGAAATACATATATCAAATCATATGAGTGACCGTACGCGAGCCACTTAAACCACTTCAGACCATATTTTGGATACTGCAAAGGACAATATCAAAGTGAATTTTGCAACAACTTTAGTGGCCGCAAATGAATTTTTCTCTTGGGGGTAAAATTACCCCATGTGATGTCCCGACTTAATCGTGCACTAATCATACACGTAAATATGCATGATCAAGATCAGAGGCTTACGGGAAGATATCACAACATAATTCTAGACACAAATTCATCAAACATAAAGCTTTATATTACAAGCCATGGCCACGAAGGCTCGAATATCGTAAGTTAGCGGAAGCAATAATATCTAAGTACAGACATAAGTAAACAAGTCAGCCTTAAGAAGGCAGAGCAAAACAACGACATCTAGATAAAAAAAGGCGCAGGCCTCCTACCTAGGAGCCTCCTATCTACTCCTGGTCGTCCGTCGGTGTAGTAGTAGTCATCGACGGGATCAGCTGGTTCCCGGGCTCCGTCATCTGATCGCATCATCAGTAAAGGGAGAAAAAGATAGAAAAACAACCGTGAGTACTCATCCAAAGTACTCGCAAGACTTACATCAGATCTATGCTAAGTATGCATCAGTATCAATGGGAAGGGGCTGTATTTGTGGACTATACTACAGAATTGCCAAAATAGAGGGGAACGCCCACTCTATCGAATACTAGCATCTTGCAGCGTCTAAATGCAAAGGGGTCGCCAATCGTCCTTTGCAATCTTGCGCGTTGCGAGGATGGTCGGGATTAGTCCTGGCTACCTCTTTATACAAAGCAGGTGCTTACGCAGACCACCCAGGCGCGTGCCACTTAACTATGACGTCTGTAGAGCTTTCAGGAGAATCGTACGACGTCGAGTGACCATACTTATTCCCGCGTGGTGGTTAGTGCGAAAAGGACACCGGCCTACTCAGATCACATATCCAAACCCGTTCGTGTCTTGGGAGAGCGCGGAGACGATCAATGATCCACGATCTGTGGTCCCGTTTCCCCGTCTTGCGGACTTACGACAAGGGCCAAGACTGCCCAGCCGTGACACGTAATTATCTCGCGGGTACCTTCAGGGTCAACCCAACTTCACATCTCTCGCGGGTACCCCTCGGGGCCGACCCGACTTCAACATGTTTGAGGTAAAGTCAAGGTAACCGTGTGTTCATAACAACAAGGGGGAAATCCGAGGAATCACCCTTGATGGATTTCCACTCGATGCAACCGTCAATGTGGCCTTAGAGGAATCACCCTCGAAGGGTTCACATTTGATGTGTTGCACGACGGAGTCTTTATCGGGAGTGGTGAAGGAGGAATCACCCTCCGTAATCCACGACCGATCAGCTACACAACAGAGATATCATCAGGAGTGCGTTACGAGGTATCACCCTCGGCACTCGATAGTAGCTCTGCAGAGTCGTAAAACTAGGGGGTGTGCGATAAGGTGTCGGTCTCTGCACATTGATCACGTTGATCGAGTCATCGATAACAAATAGGGCAACAAGGACAAGGATGAGGGGTCACTGATAGATCACTAACCAACCTATGTTAAGCATATAGGATAACAGGTAAACTAACAAAAGCAGGTTACAAAAGTAGGCTATGCATCAGACTAGGAGCAATCGAACAACAGTAGCAAAATCTAATGCAAGCATGAGAGAGAGAGAGAGAAATGGGCGAATGATACGTCTCCATCGTATCTACTTTTCCGAACACTTTTGACCTTGTTTTGGACTCTAACTTGCATGATTTAAATGGAACTAACCCGGACTGGCGTTGTTTTCAGCAGAATTGCCATGGTGTTATTTTTGTGCAGAAATAAAAGTTCTCGGAATGACCTGAAAATTTACGGAGACACGTTTTGGAATTAATAAAAAATATTGGCGAAAGAATCAACACTAGGGGCCCACACCCTATCCATGAGGGTGCAGGGCGCGCCCCCCTGGGGTGCGCCCCTGCCTCATGGGCCCACTAAGGCTCCACCGACGTCAACTCCAACTCCATATATTCACGTTCGGGGAGAAAAAAATCAAAGAGAAAAATTTATCGCGTTTTACGATACGGAGCCGCCGTCAAGCCCTAATCTCTCTCGGGAGGGCTGATCTGGAGTCCGTTCGGGGCTCTGGAGAGGGGAATCTGTCGCCATCGTCATCATCAACCTTCCTCCATCACCAATTTCATGATGCTCACCGCCGTGCATGAGTAATTCCATCGTACGCTTGCTGGACGGTGATGGGTTGGATGAGATTTACCATGTGATTGAGTTAGTTTTGTTAGGGTTTGATCCCTAGTATCCACTATGTTCTGAGATTGATGTTGCTATGACTTTGTTATGCTTAATGCTTGTAACACCCTCGATGCGGCTATATCTCCCATGTGTCGGAGCATGACTTAGAGGCATAACCACATTGAAGGCAATGTCGCAAGAGAGGTAATCTTCACACAACCCATGTAATGAATAAGGAAAGGGATACATAGTTGGCTTACAATCGCCACTTCACACAATACATGAATAAAGCATTACATCATCCAGATACAAACAAGGTCCGACTAGGGAAGCAAAATAAAAGAAGACTACCCCTAATGCTACAGATCCCCGATTGCCCCAACTGGGCTCCACTACTGATCAACTGGAAACGGAAACAACATAATGAACACGATCTTCATCGAGCTCCTCCTTGAGCTTGGTTGCGTCACCTGCACGATATCATCTGCACCTGCAAGCTGATTTTGGAAGTATCTGTGAGTCACGGGACTCAGCAATCTCACACCCTCGCGATCAAGACTATTTAAGCTTATAGGTAGGGAAAAGTATGTGAGGTGGAGCTGCAACAAGCACTAGCATATATGGTGGCTAACATACGCAAATGGGAGCGAGAAGAGGAGGCAAAGGCACGGTCGATGAACCATGATCAAGAAGTGATCCTAGAACAACCTAAGTCAAATATAACTCCAACACCGTGTTCACTTCCCGGACTCCGCCGGAAAGAGACCATCACGGTTACACACGCGGTTGATGCATTTTAATTAAGATAAGTTTCAGGTTTTCTACAACCGGACATTAACAAATTCCCATCTGCCTATAACCGCGGGCACGGCTTTCGAAAGTTCAAATCCCTGCAGGGGTGTCCCAACTTAGCCCATCACAAGCTCTCACGGTTAACGAAGGATATTCCTTCTCCCAAGACAATCCGATCAGACTCGGCATCCCGGTTACAAGACATTCTCGACAATGGTAAAACAAGTCCAGCAACACCGCCCGAATGTGCCGACAAATCCTGATAGGAGCTGCACATATCTCGTTCTCAGGGCACACTCAGATGAGACATCCTACGAGTAAAACCAACCCTCAAGTTGCCCCGAGGTGACCCCGCAGTCTACTCGGTTCGGACCAACACTCAGAGGAGCACTGGCCAGGGGGGGGGGGGTTTAAATAAAGATGACCCTTGAGTCTGCGGAACCCAAGGGAAAAAGAGGCTAGGTGGCGAATGGTAAAACCAATGTTGGGCATTGCTGGAGGAGTTTTATTCAAGGCGAACTGTCAAGGGGTTCCCATTATAACCCAACCGTGTAAGGAACGCAAAATCCGGGAACATAACACCAATATTACGGAAACTAGGGCGGCAAGAGTGGAACAAAACACCAGGCATAAGGCCGAGCCTTCCACCCTTTACCAAGTGTATAGATGCATTAATTCAATAAGAGATATTGTGATATCCCAACAAAAGTATCCATGTTCCAACAAGGAACAAACTCCAATCTTGTCGGGACCCCGATCCTAAGTCACACCGATCTAGCATGTAACACATCATATCACTTTGCGGCCTCACGCACGGTATTCTCACGGGTGCCACCTTACCTGGCCCGGGACCGTTTGCGCCTTTTGGCTCATGTATATGATAGTGTCGCTAGCATCCATATGACAAAGAACCCGGGCCGACATGGCTAGTCGTGAATCCAAAGCGGCACTAACTCATGAGGACAGGCATACATGAATCACATCGAGCATGTCGGTCATCAACGTATGAATCCGGGCTGTAGCACCGGGCTAACAGGACTCCAGATGTCACCGCGTGACATTTCCCCGAAGGGACAGACACAGGAACGAAGTGAAACACATGCCGGCCAGTCAAGTGTCCTGAGCAGTAGTGCTGGGCTAGCAGGACTCCGGTGAACCGGGCTGTAGCGGACTACTATGGCTCAAGGAAGCACTAGACTACATTTCCCCATAGGAGAGGCTGCCAAGGATAAACAACCAGATTGTCGGATCCCACACATAGCAATACACGTTACACGTACGCATAACATGCAAGTATGTGCTACACAACATGGCACCACAACATAACGCAAACTCATATAGATAAAGGCTCAGAAGAGCCACATAGCATAAATACAAGCAGGGGTCACATGACCCATCATTCGGAGCATACAAGCAACAAGCAGAAGCATTACATGTCTGAGTACAGACAACTACAAAAGGAAAGGCTGTGAGCCTGACTATCTACAACGTCCGATCAAGATCGTAGCTGAGGTACAAGCTACTCGTCGAAGTCCAAGTGGTACTACTAGTGAGACATATGTCTCATCTGCAAAACATAAATAAAGCAAACGTGAGTACAAAGGTACTTAGCAAGACTTACATCAGATCCTATCATACATGCATTTGTATCAAGAAGATAATATGGGGTTTAGTTGCAGCAAGCCAGCTTTGACTCAGTGGCTATCCTGTTCTACGGCAACGAGAAACTTCTTTGAGGTGAGGCAGTGCACACGAGTCCACTAGACACCACATCAATACACTACTATGGATTCATCCTCGTCTCCTTACGAGAAGGCCATCCATAGCACTCACACTTGTCTTGAGCATTTTAGCGTATCCACTTTAAGTTGTCTATGTACCACGTAAGCATCCAAGAAGTCCATAACCGAGGACACGGCTATTCGAATAGATCATGATAACCCTGCAGGGGTGTACTTCTTCACACACGCTCTCACCACTTATCACCATATACAGATCATGTATCTCGGCAACCTTCAAGCGGAAGCCTGGCGAGGGTGTCGGCCACGACCTGACTAACCACACAAGACTCTAATCCAGGTTTATCGCCTATTCGGGTTCCATCCGCAAGGAGGTCCGGCCGGGGTGTCGCTCACGGCCCCAAATGATGTGTGTAGGGTTCCCAAGCCCACCTCACCGGATGGATCTACGCTTGGTACAAAGTGCCACTTGTGCCTAGTCTGTCCCAAGCCCACCTGGCCGGGTGCCACTTGGTAGACTACTAACACTACCTACAAACACCAGAAACTATTTGCAACTCCTGGACAGAGGTCAACTTGGCTAATAAGTCGAGAGGGGCACTTAAGCATTCCAATGTGTGGTAGTAGCTAGTCATTGGACAACATACACGGAACTCAGTGCTTAAGGACGGTTCCAGTGAGAAAATCCACCATGTACTCCTACACGGCCTCTCACCGCTACCTTTACCAAATCGTGTTCACACGCTTAACTCTGAACACCAGAACATACCGTACCACTCCAATTCATTCTCAATGAATCAGACCTGACACAACTCTAAGCAATAGCAGGCATGGCATGGCAAGAACACAACATGGCTCAATCAGATCCTACACATGCTAGTGGGTTTCAACTATTTACTGTGGCAATGACAGGTCATGCAGAGGAATGGGTTCAACTACCGCAACATAAAGTAGCAGTTGATTCGCTGTTGTCCTAATGCAATAAAAGAGAGCAGGAGCGAGAGAGTGGGATCATGTTGGAATGAACAAGGGGGTTTGTTTGCCTGGTAGATCAACGGAGGGGGCACTGCTCCTCTAATAGGTACTCTCGAACACTTTCCGGAGTAGGACCTATCGAGAAGGAATGGTGTCGGAAATCAAACACAAGCATATGCAACATTATGATGCATGAACATGGCATGAGTATGGGATGTTGTATGAGCTAGTGTAACTAGCAACACAATTAAAAAAAGTTGGTTTGAATACAAGATTCAAATTCAAACTCCATATATGATTAGTTAAATGCCATTTATTTGTTTTGTCCAAAACAGAGGACAAACATTGTTCAAACATGCATGAAAATGCCATAAACAGATTCCTTGAATTTTTCTGATAATTTTTCATATATAAATTATTTCAATCTGAGCTACGGTTGAATTTCTATGAATTTTTGAAGTTTATATCATTTTCTGGAATTTCCTGATTTATTTTAATACCAGAAAATGATATATTGCGTCAGCACAGCGTCATGCTTGCGTCAGCAAGTCAACAACGCTGACCAAGTCAAACCTGACGTGTGGGGTCCACACGTCAGTGACTCAGTTAGTTAACAGGGGGTTTAATTAGTCTAATTAGGATTAGTGGGCGCCGGGCCCACTGGTCAGTGACTAACTAGGTAACTAACCTAGTTAATTAGTGTTAATCTAATACTAACTAAATGTCAGGGGGGTGGCCCACGCGTCAGTGACACAAGGGGGAGGGTCCACCCTGGTCAGCGGGTCAAACCCGCCGGCGACTCGACGCCGGCGAGGCCCGAGACGGCGGAGGGCGTCGAAAACGCGTCTCCGGCGACCAAATGGGCCGCGGAGACCATCTCCGAGGAGCTGGTGCTCGCGCGCATCCAGTGGTGCCCTCCGTTTCACCGGAGACGGCCTAAATCGACGGCGGCGACCACTTGGGCGGCGGCCGGAGTTTGGCGGGGAGGGAAGAAGGGGCTACGGTGCATGGCAGGAGCAGCAGGTGAGGGTTTTGGGGTCCTGGCGTTGCACTGAGCACGATGGTGTGCTCGGTTGCGGCTGGCTCGGCCCCTGGCAACCGTGGCGCCATGGACGGCGGTGAGGTGCTACGGCTTCGGTCAAAACGGCGGCTGCGGTGATCGAGAAGCAAGGGGAAGAGGGGAAAACGACGATGGAGTTCACAGCGGTCGCAGAGGGCGTCGAAGCGGGCTCGGGGAAGCGTTGGTTGCCGCGAATTCAACGGCGGCGATCCACGGTGGCCGAGGCCGAAGACGAGCGTGGTGGCGATGCTCCAGGGCCTCCTGAGGCGTGTGGCTCGACGGAGAGGTAGCAGGTGACGGCGCGGAGCTTCTGAGCTGGTCGGAGAAGCGAGGGGGAGGCGGTGGCTACGGAAACGGCGAACGGCGGCGACGGCAGTGCTCGGGCGGTCGCGCGGGAGAGAACCAGGGGAGGAGGGAGAGTGAGGGAGAGGGAGAGAGGTGTGGGGCGTCGTGGCGACGTGCGGGCGATCCAGGCGACGAGGAGGAAAAGCAGGAGGTGGCGGGGAACGTGGCCCCGGCCGGGCGCGTGGCCGCGCGCCCCGGCGCGTGCCCCTGTCCTTCTGTCGTCGCCAGGAGGACGACGGTTGGCGGTTGGGCCAGTGGGCCGCACCACTGGGCCGGCTGAGGCGCCAGATGGCTGTAGGTAAGCTTTCTGTTTTTGTTTTCTTTCCTATTTTTCTGACATTTGTTTGGTTTAATAAAAATACTAAACCATTTTATTTTATTATGCCAATTTTTGTAAGTGCCAGTGGTATTATTCCAGAGCTCCTCAACAAATGGCACAATTTTTGGACATATAATATATAATATAATTTATATATCCAAAGCAAATAATTACTGCATTGATTCCAAATGCCCAAAATAAATACTTATGAGCTCCTAAAAATATTGGTTTGATTTTCATCTCTGTCCAATATTTTTAGAGAACAACATGAACATTTTCTTGGACCTTTTTGGAGCAATTTTTGTCTGGGTCATTTCCAGAGATGATTCTGAGGGTTTCACAAATCCTCATTTCAAATTTAAATGGAATTTAAACATGATGCACACATGAAGGGCTAGCCTAGGTCATACCAGAACTAGGGGTGTGACAACTCGCCCCCACTCATAAGAATCTCGTCCCGAGATTCAGGAGTCGGCGGAAAGAAAGCGGGGTACTCAAGTCGAAGACGATCTTCACGCTCCCAGGTAGCTTCTCTCTCAGAATGATGAGACCACTGAACCTTGAGAAACTTGATGTTATGACGTCGAGTGACACGCTCTGCTTGATCCAGAATGCGGACGGGGTACTCTCGATAAGTGAGGTTATCTTGGAGATCAAGCGTTTCGTGGTCCACTCCGTGGATGGGATCCGAGAAACAACGCCTGAGTTGAGAGACGTGGAAGACATCATGAACTCGAGAAAGATGTGGGGGTAGTTCCAACTGGTAAGCAACCTCTCCTCGTTTAGCGAGAATGAGAAATGGACCAATATAACGAGGAGCCAACTTGCCCTTGATACCGAAATGATGGGTACCCTTCAAAGGAGTGACCCGAAGGTAAGCCTTGTCGCCAACTTCATAAGCCACTTCCTTATGACGACGGTCATACTGGCTCTTTTGACGAGATTGGGCTGTTTTCAGATTCTCACGAATGATGCGAACTTGCTCTTCTGCTTCCTGAATCATATCCGGTCCAAAGAATTGTCTTTCCCCGGTTTCTGACCAGTTCAAAGGTGTTCGACATCTTCGTCCATACAGAACCTCAAAAGGAGCTTTCTTGAGGCTGGATTGGTAGCTATTGTTATAAGCAAACTCGGCGAAAGGAAGACACTTCTCCCAATCCATACCGAATGAGATAACGCAAGATCTAAGCATGTCTTCGAGGATTTGGTTGACCCTTTCCACCTGACCACTTGATTGAGGGTGGAAAGCGGTACTGAAGGAAAGATGGGTGCCCATGGCAGTTTGGAAACTCTCCCAGAAGTGAGGTGAAAAGACTACCACGGTCTAAATTAATCTCTAGTGGAACACCATGAAGTGACACTATTCGAGAAATATATAAGTCAGCGAGCTGACTAGCAGTGATACTCTCTCGAACAGGTAGGAAGTGAGCCACTTTGGAAAGACGATCAATGACTACGAAGATAGCATTATTCCCTCTCTTGGTCCTGGGAAAGCCGGTGATGAAGTCCATACCAACTTTATCCCATTTCCACTCAGGAATAGCTAAAGGTTGAAGGTGCCAGCAGGCCTTTGATGCTCTGCCTTAACGCGACGACAAACGTCACAGTTAGCAATAAACTGAGCAATTTCTCTCTTCATCCTAGTCCACCAGAACCTCTGGCGTAGGTCCTGATACATCTTAGTACTACCGGGATGAATCGTGAGAGGGGATTCATGTGCCTCCTTAAGAATCAGTTGTCGCAGATGTTGGTTCTTGGGAATCACCAAGCGATTCTCAAAGAAAACAACACCTCGATCATCCATAGAGAAACATCCACCAACTCCCTTCTTAATGTTTCTCTTGATGCGGATAACACCCCTATCAAACTTCTGATCAGTAATGATCTGATCCTCAAGGGTAGGTTTCGCCACCAGGGTAGAAAGGAATCCGTGAGGAGCAATGTGAAGGTTAAGCTTACATAATTCCTCATGGAGAAGTGGCTGGCCCTGTTGCAACATGAGATTGTTGCAATAGGACTTACGACTTAGCGCATCAGCCATGGCATTCCCCTTGCCTGGGGTGTAGGTAATTCCTAAGTC
The DNA here is from genome assembly GCF_056163025.1 of Triticum urartu. Taxonomy (NCBI): domain Eukaryota; kingdom Viridiplantae; phylum Streptophyta; class Magnoliopsida; order Poales; family Poaceae; genus Triticum; species Triticum urartu. The sequence goes on along the minus strand of NC_141874.1, from coordinate 502,599,042 downwards.
GTAATCTGAGATCAACTCCAACCAACGTCTTTGCCTAAGGTTCAAATCTGGTTGGGTGAAGATGTACTTGAGACTCTGGTGGTCGGTGTATATCTCATAACGTTTACCAAAAAGGTAATGTCGCCAGGTCCTAAGTGCATAGACTACGGCTGCAAGCTCTAGATCATGTGTAGGATAATTCTCCTCATGTGGATGCAACTGTCGAGATGCATAGGCAATCACATGGCGATCTTGCATAAGGATGTAACCTAGTCCCTGTCGTGAGGCGTCGTAGTAGATAACAAAGTCTTTAGTGAAATCCGGTGGCACAAGTACGGGAGCAGAAGTCAGGCGTCTTTTCAGTTCCGTGAGAGGTTTGGCCACTTTGGAGAAGTTCTCAACGAAGCGGCGACAATAACTGGCTAGGCCAAGGAAACTCCTAACTTTCTTAACCGTTTCAGGTGGAGTCCAATCAAGAACGGCTTGAACTCTTTCGGGATTGACAGCAATGCCCTTACCAGAGATTACGTGGCCGAGATAGGTCACTTCTGGCAACCAAAATTCGCACTTGGAGAACTTGGCATAAAGGCAGTGCTCTCTGAGTTTTTCTAACACAAGTCTAAGATGTTCGGCATGCTCTTCCTCGTTCTTCGAGTAAATAAGGATATCATCGAGGTAAACCACGACGAACTTATCTAGGTACTCCATGAAGATCGAGTTCATCAAACGGGAGAATGTAGCTGGAGCATTGGTTAGACCGAAGGACATGACGGTGTACTCGTACTGGCCATAACGAGTGATGAAAGCCGTCTTAGGAATGTCCCCGTTTCTGATCTTGATTTGGTGGTAGCCTAACCTCAAATCCATCTTGGAGAAGACTGAGGATCCAGCAAGCTGATCATACAGATCGTTGATCCTGGGGAGCGGATACTTGTTCTTTATCGTGACCAAATTAACGGGACGATAATCTACAACCATTCGGTCCGTACCATCCTTCTTCTTGACGAAGAGAACGGGGCAAGCCCAGGGAGAATAACTAGGACGGATGAAACCCTTTTGCAAGGACTCATCAAGTTGTTTCTTAAGCTCGGCTAGCTCTAAGGGTGCCATCTTGTAAGGTCTCCTAGAAATTGGGGCGGTTCCAGGGATAAGATCTATGACAAACTCTACATCTCTGTCAGGTGGAATGCCTGGCAGTTCCTCTGGAAAGACATCCGGAAAGTCGCGGACTACCGGGATATCTTCAAGGTCAGGAAGAGGGCTGGCATTTAGAGAATATAGTTGACGCCTTGCAATTTTGGTGGAGACAGTGACTATCTTGCCAGAGGGGTGTGTGAGCTGAACAGACCTGGTGTAACAGTCAATCTTGGCATAATGAGCTTTCATCCAGTCCATACCCAAGATGATGTTAATATCTGAAGACTTGAGGGATATCAAGGAAGCTAGAAATACAAGTCTATCAACATGTATTTCATTGCCATAACTTATCCTAGAAGTTTGCCACTTGGATCCAGGGGTTTGAATGAGTAGTGGGGAGGGCATATCACAAAATGACATGTCGTGCAAATGGGCATAACTTTCGGAAATGAAGGAGTGAGATGCCCCGGTATCGAATAGAACCGAAGCTGGGTGACAGTTGACAAGGAGTGTACCAAGAACGACATCTGGATCATCATGAGCGTCTTTAGCTGAGACGTGATGCACACATCCAAGTTCAGTGGGAGCTGACTTGGCACTGATCATCTGGTGTGAAGGCTTACTACCACGGCCAACAGACTTCTCGGGCTGGGGTGGAGCAACACGGGTCTGAGTGCAAATACGGGCAATGTGGCCTGGCTCTCCGCACTTGTAACAGATCTTGGAGGTAGGACAAGGACCCGCATTGACAAGTGGTCTACCAATAGGCATGGGTGTAGCATATGGTTGAACTAGGTGAGGTGCCACACAAGAAGGCCTTGGTGTATAACCGGGTGGAAGAGCGGAGTTCGGAACCCAAATCCGGCGCTTCTGAGAACTAGAACCGGAGGAAGAACCCAAATCACGGAAGTGCTTACGAGACTCCTCGTAAGTGAGTTGAGCTGTCTCCGCATTAATGGCCTTGTTCACAAGAGCGTGGAATGTATTGCAATGATGCAAGTGGAGATCACGACGCAACTTGGGGTTGAGACCCTTCTGGAACCTAGCCTGCTTCTTGGCATCTGTGGACACTTCTTCTGTAGCATAGCGGGCAAGGTTCTCAAATTCTCTACTATAAGCATCAACAGCCATCTTACTCTGGGTGAAACTACAAAACTCTTCTCTCTTGCGGTCAATGAGGGCTTGAGGGATGTGATGCTCACGAAAAGCCTCAATGAAATCTCTCCAGGTGGTTATCTGGCCAGCTGGAAGCATAGCCTCATAGTTTTGCCACCAAATACTAGCAGGACCTTCCAGGTGATAAGCAGCATAGGTGACCTTGTCACCTTCAGCTACGTTCGCAGAACGCAGCTTGTGTGTGATACTACGGAGCCAGTCATCTGCATCAAGTGGTTCAATGGAATGATGGAAGGTAGGTGGTTTCAGGCCAATGAAGTCATGAATGGACACAAACTCTTTGTGCTGCTGGGAGGTGTTCTCCTCAATACATGCTAGCAAGCGGTTAGACTCACGCTTGTTCCTCTCCATCTCTAGCATGAACTCTGCCAATGAAGACTGACCGGGAGGATCCTCATCCCTACCATCTCCGTGGTTCCGGCTGCGAGCAATAGAACTTCGGTTAACCGGCAACATCCTGAAGAACCAACCAAGGAAACAAGGATGGATTCAGCATCATCATAAGGATGTAGAATATAGTACGAGGAAAAATACTATCTCTTGAACTCCTAGGACAATTCCGGTAGCATAACGGCAGTAAAATGCTCGAAATGAGACATTCTGCAAAAGACGGAGTAGCACCATACTCAACATCATCACTCAAAGTTCTGAGATATTACTAAACAGGCTACACCAGAGGTACTCGAACCGGGATATGACTCTGATCAACCAATCCTAAGAGACTACGGAGTAGTAACACGTGATCCTGATAGACAGAAGAGGAAGCCTAGTTCCTTAACCCCGTAGGAAGATAGGATGACTCAGATCAGAAGGGCATGAGATATAAGGAGTAAAAAGAGCCTTACGTTCCCTTCCACAATCAATTCCCCTATATAGCTAAAGAATTTCTAGACTCAACTTCGACCAGGTTGGCTTGGAAATCCTACAGGCAGTCAGGCTCTGATACCAAAGCTGTCGGGACCCCGATCCTAAGTCACACCGATCTAGCATGTAACACATCATATCACTTTGCGGCCTCACGCACGGTATTCCCACGGGTGCCACCTTACCTGGCCCGGGACCGTTTGCGCCTTTTGGCTCACGTATATGATAGTGTCGCTAGCATCCATATGACAAAGAACCCGGGCCGACATGGCTAGTCGTGAATCCAAAGCGGCACTAACTCATGAGGACAGGCATACGTGAATCACATCGAGCATGTCGGTCATCAACGTATGAATCCGGGCTGTAGCACCGGGCTAACAGGACTCCGGATGTCACCGCGTGACATTTCCCCGAAGGGACAGACACAGGAACGAAGTGAAACACATGTCGGCCAGTCAAGTGTCCTGAGCAGTAGTGCTGGGCTAGCAGGACTCCGGTGAACCGGGCTGTAGCGGACTACTATGGCTCAAGGAAGCACTAGACTACATTTCCCCATAGGAGAGGCTGCCAAGGATAAACAACCAGATTGTCGGATCCCACACATAGCAATACACGTTACACGTACGCATAACATGCAAGTATGTGCTACACAACATGGCACCACAACATAACGCAAACTCATATAGATAAAGGCTCAGAAGAGCCACACAGCATAAATACAAGCAGGGGTCACATGACCCATCATTCGGAGCATACAAGCAACAAGCGGAAGCATTACATGTCTGAGTACAGACAACTACAAAAGGAAAGGCTGTGAGCCTGACTATCTACAACGTCCGATCAAGATCGTAGCTGAGGTACAAGCTACTCGTCGAAGTCCAAGTGGTACTACTAGTGATACAGATGTCTCATCTGCAAAACATAAATAAAGCAAACGTGAGTACAAAGTACTCAGCAAGACTTACATCAGATCCTATCATACATGCATTTGTATCAAGAAGATAATGTGGGGTTTAGTTGCAGCAAGCCAGCTTTGACTCAGTGGCTATCCTGTTCTACGGCAACGAGAAACTTCTTTGAGGTGAGGCAGTGCACACGAGTCCACTAGACACCACATCAATACACTACTATGGATTCATCCTCGTCTCCTTACGAGAAGGCCATCCATAGCACTCACACTTGTCTTGAGCATTTTAGCGTATCCACTTTAAGTTGTCTATGTACCACGTAAGCATCCAAGAAGTCCATAACCGAGGACACGGCTATTCGAATAGATCATGATAACCCTGCAGGGGTGTACTTCTTCACACACGCTCTCACCACTTATCACCATATACAGATCATGTATCTCGGCAACCTTCAAGCGGAAGCCTGGCGAGGGTGTCGGCCACGACCTGACTAACCACACAAGACTCTAATCCAGGTTTATCGCCTATTCGGGTTCCATCCGCAAGGAGGTCCGGCCGGGGTGTCGCTCACGGCCCCAAATGATGTGTGTAGGGTTCCCAAGCCCACCTCACCGGATGGATCTACGCTTGGTACAAAGTGCCACTTGTGCCTAGTCTGTCCCAAGCCCACCTGGCCGGGTGCCACTTGGTAGACTACTAACACTACCTACAAACACCAGAAACTATTTGCAACTCCTGGACAGAGGTCAACTTGGCTAATAAGTCGAGAGGGGCACTTAAGCATTCCAATGTGTGGTAGTAGCTAGTCATTGGACAACATACACGGAACTCAGTGCTTAAGGACGGTTCCAGTGAGAAAATCCACCATGTACTCCTACACGGCCTCTCACCGCTACCTTTACCAAATCGTGTTCACACGCTTAACTCTGAACACCAGAACATACCGTACCACTCCAATTCATTCTCAATGAATCAGACCTGACACAACTCTAAGCAATAGCAGGCATGGCATGGCAAGAACACAACATGACTCAATCAGATCCTACACATGCTAGTGGGTTTCAACTATTTACTGTGGCAATGACAGGTCATGCAGAGGAATGGGTTCAACTACCGCAACATAAAGTAGCAGTTGATTTGCTGTTGTCCTAATGCAATAAAAGAGAGCAGGAGCGAGAGAGTGGGATCATGTCGGAATGAACAAGGGGGTTTGTTTGCCTGGTAGATCAACGGAGGGGGCACTGCTCCTCTAATAGGTACTCTCGAACACTTTCCGGAGTAGGACCTATCGAGAAGGAATGGTGTCGGAAATCAAACACAAGCATATGCAACATTATGATGCATGAACATGGCATGAGTATGGGGTGTTGTATGAGCTAGTGTAACTAGCAACACAATTAAATAAAGTTGGTTTGAATACAAGATTCAAATTCAAACTCCATATATGATTAGTTAAATGCCATTTATTTGTTTTGTCCAAAACAGAGGACAAACATTGTTCAAACATGCATGAAAATGCCATAAACAGATTCCTTGAATTTTTCTGATAATTTTTCATATATAAATTATTTCAATCTGAGCTACGGTTGAATTTCTATGAATTTTTGAAGTTTATATCATTTTCTGGAATTTCCTGATTTATTTTAATACCAGAAAATGATATATTGCGTCAGCACAGCGTCATGCTTGCGTCAGCAAGTCAACAACGCTGACCAAGTCAAACCTGACGTGTGGGGTCCACACGTCAGTGACTCAGTTAGTTAACAGGGGGTTTAATTAGTCTAATTAGGATTAGTGGGCGCCGGGCCCACTGGTCAGTGACTAACTAGGTAACTAACCTAGTTAATTAGTGTTAATCTAATACTAACTAAATGTCAGGGGGTGGCCCACGCGTCAGTGACACAAGGGGGAGGGTCCACCCTGGTCAGCGGGTCAAACCCGCCGGCGACTCGACGCCGGCGAGGCCCGAGACGGCGGAGGGCGTCGGAAACACGTCTCCGGCGACCAAATGGGCCGCGGAGACCATCTCCGAGGAGCTGGTGCTTGCGCGCATCCACTGGTGCCCTCCGTTTCACCGGAGACGGCCTAAATCGACGGCGGCGACCACTTGGGCGGTGGCCGGAGTTCGGCGGGGAGGAAGAAGGGGCTACGGTGCATGGCAGGAGCAGCAGGTGAGGGTTTTGGGGTCCTGGCGTTGCACTGAGCACGATGGTGTGCTCGGTTGCGGCTGGATCGGCCCCTGGCCACGGTGGCGCCATGGCCGGCAGCGAGGTGCTATGGCTTCGGTCGAAACGGCGGCTGCGGTGATCGAGAAGCAAGGGGAAGAGGGGAAAACGACGATGGAGCTCACAGCGGTCGCAGAGGGCGTCGAAGCGGGCTCGGGGAAGCGTTGGTTGCCGCAAATTCGACGGCGGCGATCCACGGCGGCCGAGGCCAAAGACGAGCGCGATGGCGATGCTCCAGGGCCTCCCGAGGCGTGTGGCTCGACGGAGAGGTAGCAGGTGACGACGCGGAGCTTCTGAGCTGGTCGGAGAAGCGAGGGGGAGGCGGTGGCTATGGAAACGGCGAACGGCGGCGACGGCAGTGCTCGGGCGGTCACGCGGGAGAGAACCAGGGGAGGAGGGAGAGTGAGGGAGAGGGAGAGAGGTGCGGGGCGTCATGGCAACGTGCGGGCGATCCAGGCGACGAGGAGGAGAAGCAGGAGGTGGCGGGGAACGTGGCCCCGGTCGGGCGCGTGGCCGCGCGCCCCGGCGCGTGCCCCTGTCCTTCTGTCGTCGCCAGGAGGACGACGGTTGGCGGTTGGGCCAGTGGGCCGCACCACTGGGCCGGCTGAGGCGCCAGATGGATGTAGGTAAGCTTTCTGTTTTTGTTTTCTTTCCTATTTTTCTGACATTTGTTTGGTTTAATAAAAATACTAAACCATTTTATTTTATTATGCCAATTTTTGTAAGTGCCAGTGGTATTATTCCAGAGCTCCTCAACAAATGGCACAATTTTTGGACATATAATATATATATATAATTTATATATCCAAAGCAAATAATTACTGCATTGATTCCAAATGCCCAAAATAAATACTTATGAGCTCCTAAAAATATTGGTTTGATTTTCATCTCTGTCCAATATTTTTAGAGAACAACGTGAACATTTTCTTGGACCTTTTTGGACCAATTTTTATCTGGGTCATTTCCAAAGATGATTCTGAGGGTTTCACAAATCCTCATTGCAAATTTAAATGGAATTTAAACATGATGCACACATGAAGGGCTAGCCTAGGTCATACCAGAACTAGGGGTGTGACAAATCTTCACATGCAACTAACAACGCTATAAGAAGGGCTGAGCAAAGCGGTAACATAGCCAAACAATGGTTTGCTAGGACAAGGTGGGTTAGAGGTTTGGCTTAACAATATGGGAGGCATGATAAGCAAGTGGTAGGTATCGCAGCATAGGCATAGCAAAAGAGCGAGCATCTAGCAAGCAAAGATAGAAGTGATTTCGAGGGTATGGTCATCTTGCCTGCAAAGTTCTCAGAGCTAACTTGATCCTCGTAAGCGTACTCAACGGGTCCTCGAACACAAACTCGTCTCCCGGCTCTACCCAAGCAATAACAACATGCAAAGGGAGGACAATCAACCACGTGCAATGCTCAAACAACACGATGCAAACATGGTATGAAATGCGGGATGCGATATGTGATGCATATGCATGATTTGGAAAGGAATGATTGAACCTGGCCTCAACTTGGAAATCCAAGAGTGCCACTGGAAAGAGGAGTTGATTTCGGTTGAAATCGATATAAAGATCACCGGAATCGGATGCACGGTTTGGAAAAGACAAGCAAAACAAATATGGCACCGGGCTGTGATTAACAGCACGAGACCATCTAAATGCATCAAGATAATTAATCTACTGCACTCAAACATAGCAAAAAAAAACATGGCAGGGATCCACTCATGATGCTTAACAAAAGATGAACACTGAGCTATGGCTAATTCACTCATTAACAGGTTCAAACAAACATGGCAAAAGTGCAAAAGATAACAGGTTTCAGACTTAAGAGAAATTAACAAGTCAGGAATTTATCATCAGGAAGCAATGTTTAGAGCAAGATAACTATATGCTACAGGAACATATCATGGCAAAGCAAGGCATGGCATGAAGCTACTCAAAGCATACAACAAAAGTCCCTTAGTGACCATGAGCCAAAAGGGATCAGAAAATACAATTGCAAGCATGTGAACATAGCAATTAACGAAAACAGATACAGACTTGGTGAAAAACTGGAGCATGCAAAACAGATAACGAGTAGGCATGTTTACGAGCTCAATGCACTCACTACGAGGCATTGCATGACAAACTAAGCATACACCCAACAAATAGACATGGCATAGAATCTAGACATGGCAAGAACAACAACATAGCATGCATGGATCAACAACAACAAGCTCGGCAAAATTGCTAAACATGTTAACAATCTGCCAGGAACATTTTATAGGAAAAGTAGAGCTCGATTGACTCAAGCTAGGGTGCTCCATAATTGAAAACAAATACATGGATGGATAGAGCACCATAATATCTACAAAACATCCTTACTAATCATGCTCAAAAGAGGCACGGATCACTAGGAATCAACATGAACATATGACATAAAAATAATGACAGGGCAAGGACTTGGTGAAATTCTAAGTCCCTAAAATCAGCATCATTGAGTAAGCTACTTTGCATGCTTGTGCTATTCACCACAAAGATCACAAAAATACATGGCATACACCCCTGTAAAGATAACATGGCATACTTCAAAACACATGTAGAGCTCAGGATCATAGCATGCACACATTAATCATGGCAAAAATGACAAAAGTGCATTTGCTGAAACAAATCTGAAACTATCATCACATAGCCCACTTCCAACAGCATTTCGGGCATCAAGATGAGCTCAAATGAAAATGATGCAATGAGATGAAATGATGTACTCGTCGAGACGAACATTTCGATATGCTACCCGAACAAATCGGAGCAACGGGTGATGAGTTATGATGCGATGAAGAATGCATAAAAATACTGGGATCTGGGGACTTAGAGAAATTAGACCTCGTGAAAACTGGACGGAGAAGACCCGGGACGGAGGGATTCGGGATGGAGTGGAGGCGTTTGGATGAGCGAGCGGGTGGATCTGATCCCGCTTCGTGGATCTCGCCAGAGTCGACGGATTCGGTGGCCGGTGCGGCAGGCAATGACGATGGCCGGCGAGCAGGTGACAACGGCGCAGCGGCGAGGCGTGTAGAGGAGCTGGGCGGCGCGGGCACCACCGGAGGAGGCGGCGTGCTCCGGTGAACGACGAACGGCGGCGGGGCAGGTCCGGCAGCCGCGGGCGAAGGTGGACGGCGAGGCGGCGACCGACGAAGGTAGACGGCGGAGCGCGACGCCGGCGGATGGGCGGCGGTGCACTCGGCGACAAGCGGTGAAGGGCGGCGAGCGCAGCGCCCGCGGGCAGAGGCGGTGGGGCGGTTCGGGCCCGGGCGGCTCGGGCAGGCCTCCCGCGGGCTCCGCGGGCCCGGCGGCGCGGTGCGGCGAAGTGGGGCGCGGGCGCGGACACGTGGCACGACGGGGTTGGCGCGGGAGGTGGCGGTGACGACGTTGCAGGCACTCATTGGCCGGAGTGAGGTGGAGGGCAGACATGTCCGGCCGGTGAGGACGCGTCCGGTGGCGCGCGGAGGAGGAGGTTAGGGTTTCATCTGCTCGAATTTTGGAGGGGATCACATATATATAGGTAGAGGGAGTTAGGAGAGTCCAAATGAGGTGCGGTTTGCGGCCACGCGATCGTGATCGAACGGCCTAGATGATGGAGGAGGTTTAGGTGGGTTTTGGGCCACTTTGGAGGGGTGTTGGGCTGCAACACACACGAGGCCTTTTCAGTCCCTCGGTTAACCGTTGGAGTATCAAACGAAGTCCAAATGGTACGAAACTTGACAGGCGGTCTACTGGTAGTAAACCAAGGCCGCATGGCAAGTCTCGGTCCAATCTGAAAATGTTTAACACCCGCACACAAAAAGAGGTAGAAAGGGACACCGGATGACATAGGAGCGCCGGATTGCAAAACAGACAACGGGGAAAATGCTCGGATGCATGAGACGAACATGTATGCAAAATGAAATGCACATGATGACATGATATGAAATGCATGACACGCAAGCAATGACAAGGCAACAACAGCGAATAACTGGAAGACACCTGGCACATTGGTCTCGGGGCGTTACAGGCTTGCTGGACGGTGATGGGTTGGATGAGATTTACCATGTAATCGAGTTAGTTTTGTTAGGGTTTGATCCCTAGTATCCACTATGTTCTGAGATTGATGTTGCTATGACTTTGTTATGCTTAATGCTTGTCACTAGGGCCCGAGTGCCAAGATTTCAGATCTGAACCTATTATGTTTTCATGAATATATGTGAGTTCTTGATCCTATCTTGCAAGTCAATAGTCACCCACTATGTGTTATGATCCGGTAACCCCAAAGTGACAATAATCGGGACCACTCCCGGTGATAACCATAGTTTGAGGAGTTCATGTATTCACTAAGTGTTAATGCTTTGGTCTGGTACTCTTTTAAAAGGAGGCCTTAATATCCCTTAGTTTCCAATAGGACCCCGCTGCCACGGGAAGGTAGGACAAAAGATGTCATGCAAGTTCTTTTCCATAAGCACGTCTGATTATATTCAGAATACATGCCTACATTACATTGATGAACCGGAGCTAGTTTTGTGTCACCCTATGTTATAACTGTTGCATGAGGAATCACATCTGACATAATTATCCATCACTGATCCATTGTCTACGAGCTTTTCACATATTGATCTTTGCTTAGTTACTTTTCCGTTGCCACTGTTACAATCACTACAAAAACTATTAGTGTTACTTTTGCCACCGTTACCACTACTTCCATATCACCTTGCTACTAAATACTTTGCTGCAGATATTAAGTCTTTCAGGTGCGGTTGAATTGCCAACTCAACTGTTAATACTTGATAATATTCTTTGGCTCCCCTTGTGTCGAATCAATAAATTTGGGTTGAATACTCTACCCTCAAAAACTGTTGCGGTCCCCTATACTTGTGGGTTATCAAGACTATTTTCTGGCGCCGTTGCCGGGGAGCATAGGAGCATAGCTCTATTCTTTGAGTCACTTGGGATTTATATCTGTTGATCACTATGAGGAACTTGAAAGATGAAAGAACTAAGATTTGCCCCACAACTACGAGGGGAGGTAAGGAACTGCCATCTAGCTCTGCACTTGATTCACCTTCTGTTTTGTGTAAACTTGCAACACCTACACCTGCTATTGATTCTGATCTGTCACACGTTATTGATGATGCCACTTCTGCTATGCATGATGCCTATGATGAAACTACTTCTATGCTTGATAATACTATGCCATTAGGTGAATTTCTTGATGAACAACTTGCTAGGGTTAGAGAGAATGAAATTATTGAAACTGATAATATGGATGAAAGTGATGATGAAGATTCTCCTCCTAGATATGAATTGCCTGATGTGCCTGAGGGTTATGTTATGGATGAAGAAACTGCTAGAGATCTTTTAGCTTGCAAAGATAGATATGATCTTAAGAAACTATTAGCTAAGCTGAAAGAAAAATCTTTGAATGCTAGAATGAAATATAACCTTGCTTTTGCTACTTCACCTATCTGTATTTCTGATAAGGATTATGATTTCTCTGTCGATCCTGAGTTAATTACTTTGGTTGAATCTGATCCTTTTTATGGCTATGAATCTGAAACTGTTGTGGCACATCTTACTAAATTAAATGATATAGCCACCCTATTTACTAATGAGGAAAAATACGTTACTACTATATCCTTAAGTTATTTCCGTTCTCATTAAAGGGTGATGCTAAAACATGGTTTAATTCTCTTACTCCTGGTTGTGTGCATAGTCCCCAGGATATGATTTATTACTTCTCTGCTAAATATTTCCTCGCTTATAAGAAACAAGCTGCCTTAAGGGAAATATATAATTTTGTGCAAAAGAGAGTCTCCCACAAGCTTGGGGGAGGCTTCTCCAATTACTTAATGATTTGCCTGATCATCCTCTCAAGAAAAACGAAATACTCGATATTTTTTATAATGGACTAACCGATCCTTCCAGAGACCACCTGGATAGTTGTGCTGGTTGTGTTTTCAGGGAAAGAACTCCTAAGCAAGCTGAATTGCTATTGAATAATATATTGAGTAATGATAATGACTGGGCACTTCCTGAACCAACTCCTAAGCCAAGTCCGAAGAAAAGGGGTATTCTATTTCTCAGTCCTGGAGATATGCAGGAGGCAAAGAAATCTATGAAAGAAAAGGGTATTAAAGCTGAAGATGTTAGGAATTTACCACCTATTGAAGAAATACATGGTCTTGATAACCCGACACAGGTAGTAAAGGTGAATTCTCTCTACAGATTTGATGAAGGTGATATCCCTCGGAATAAGTCTGCTAGCCAATGCTTGGATGAGTTTGATAATTTTATAAACAAGAAAATTTTAATGCTTATGTTGGTAGACAATTGAAACGTGATGCTTATATGATTGAACACTTGAGTGATTATATGTCTAGAGTTAAAGGTGACCTTAAACTTATTAGTAAACATGCTTCTATGGTTACCACTCAAGTAGAATAGGTGCTTAAAGCTCAAAATAATTTGCTCAACGAATTAAATAATAAGAAAAATGATAATGTTGTTAGAGTTGTGACTAGAGGGGGTAGAATGACTCAGGAACCTTTGTATCCTGAGGGCCACCCTAAGAGAATTGAGCAAGATTCTCAAAGAACTAATGTTGATGCTCCTAGTCCTTCTAAGAAGATGAAAAAGAAAAATGATAGGACTTTGCATGCTTCTAGTGAACATGTTGTTGACACACCTGAGAATCCCAATGATATTTCTATTTCTGATGCTGAAACACAATTTGGTAATGAACATGAACCTAGTGATAATGTTAATGATGGTGTTCATATTGATGCTCAACCTAGCAATAACAATGATGTAGAGATTGAACATGTTGTTGATCTTGATAACCCATAATCAGAATCAACGTTATGATAAGAGAGACTTTGTTGCTAAGAAGCACGGTAAGGAAAGAGAACCATGGGTTCAGAAACCCATGCCTTTTCCTCCTAAACCATCCAAGAAAAAGGATGATGAGGATTTGAGCGCTTTCCTGAAATGATTAGACCTATCATTTTGCGTATGTGTTTGACTGATATGCTTAAAATGAATCCTTATGCTAAGTATAGGAAAGATATTGTTACAAATAAAAGAAAGATACCGGAAGGTGAAATTTCCACCATGCTTGCCAATTATACTTTTAAAGGTGGAATACCTAAGAAACTAGGAGATCTAGGAGTACCAACTATACCATGTTCTATTAAAAGAAACTATGTTAAAACTGCTTTATGTGATCTTGGAGCCGGTGTTAGTGTTATGCCTCTCTCTTTATATCGTAGACTTGATTTGAGTAAGTTGACGCCTACTGTAATATCTTTGCAAATGGCTGATAAATCAACTGCTATACCTATCGGTATTTGTGAGGGTGTGCCTGTTGTGGTTGCGAACGTTACTATTTTAACAGACTTTGTTATTCTTGATATTCCCGAGGACGATAGTATGTCGATTATCCTTGGTAGACCCTTTTTGAATACTGCAGGGGCTGTTATTGATTGCAACAAAGGCAATGTCAATGGTAATGAGCATACAGTACACTTTTCGAGGAAACAACCTCAAGTCCATGGTATCAATTCTATTGGAAAAATTTCAACGATTACTATTGGAGGTTTTGAATTCCCTCTTCCTACTGTCAAGAAGCAATATGATATTCTTATTGTTGGGGACATACATATCCCCATTGAGGTAACCTAGTGTTATTCGAAAATTCTCCGGTTTCATATTATTCGGAAAGAGTTTGTTAACAAGACTTGATCAACCTTGTTAGTGGATTCCTTTTGATGAGCATGAGATGGATGAAGTTAGAAAGCACAACTCTATGTACCCTCCTTTTACTTCCTGTTATTTAAATTAAATAAAGCAAAGATAGTATTTTTTGTCTGTTTTCTGAAATTTCCTTGCAATAAAAAATACCTCGAAAATAAAAGTTCTCCAAATGTCCTGAAAATGAAATATGAATTTTTGTAGAATATTTAAGAATTACTGGCACTGAGAACACACCAGAGGGGGCCACCACTTGTCCACGAGAGTCCAAGGCGCGCCCCCTACCTCGTGGGTCCCACATGGACCCCCTCCACTTATTCCAGCACCCACACACTTCATCTTCCTCTAGAAAAAATCCCCCCATAGCTCAAACCCGTGTTCTAGCTCATCTTGCTGCCATTTTCGATCTCCTTGCTCAAAGCTCCATTCACAAAACTATTTGGGGAGATTGTTCTTCGGTATGTGACTCCTCCAATGGTCCAATTAGTTTTTGTTCTAGTGCTTTATTTATTGCAAATTTTTGCTACTAAGGTGACCCTGTTCTTGAGCTTGCATGTCAAATTTATATGGTCCCAATTAGTTCTAATGCATGATAAGGCCTCTAGGCACTTGTAGGAGTAGTTGCTATCAATTTTGTTGAGTTTGGTTCACCTTAATTTTGAGTCACTAAAAATTTCAGAAATTTTTCAGAGGAAGAGAAATGTTTAGGAAAATGTACCAAGGTGGTTCCTCTAGGAAGCAAGGACCGAGGCTCGTGATACGTGAGCCAGATGATGAACCACCGAGGGAAGCTCAAGTGCGGCCTTGTGAATGGCCGCCAGAGGAGTTTATGGTCCAAGCAGGCATCAAGGAAGAATTTGACGCGTATGTGCGTAATGCTGATCTTGAGAGCTTCGTGTCAGATAAGTGCCTGCAATACCACTACCTAACTGATTCCTTTGTGAGAAGGTTTAAATTTATATCCTCGCGCAACTCTCACACTGTTTTATTTGATCTTTATGATAAATCATATACCATGGACCTAGAATATTTTAATACTGCTTATACCCGCACTGGGGCAATGTTAGTGAACCTCGCAAATCTGAATATAAAGACTTTCTTGCTAGTATTACTGTGGGGTAATCTAGAGAAATCACACAAGCTACCATAGGGAGCATTCATTTCCCTTCCATACATTATTTTGCTCTCTTTATAGGTAGATGTATTAACGGTAAAGATGAGGCCTGTCACATGTGCGTTCCAGATCTTTGTGTCCTCAAGAGTGCAGTATTAGGTGATAAACAATATAACTTGGGGGCCATTGTTGCACGAAGGTTGCATCACAACAGTGTAAGTGGAGATTTGTTTGGTGGAATTTATGCAACTCGTGTAGCTAATTATCTTGATGTGCCTATACATGGAAATGATATAGAGTTACCTCCTGCTTACCTAGATTATGATGCCATGGTTCGCCATCAGTTTCTTGAGAGGAATGAACAGTTCCTCGAGCACCGACTAATCTTTGACACTCCATGTTGCCCTCCCTGCTCCTACCTTCTTTAACTTTCAGGCAAAATGGAGATATGTTATAACCAGGGAGGAGGCGAACGAGTATGAGAGGAGGACAGAGGCAGCTCGCCTCCAAGATGCAGCTCATCAGGCAGTAGCCGCTGCATCTCAGTACGACCCCAGCTACAACTTTGGATATCCGCCAGGCCAGTGGTGGCCATAGACCAACTTAGGCCAAAAGCCTAAACTTTGGGGAGTACATATTTCTCACCGACATTACATTCATGTTCACACACTCATTCTAGTTGTCGGTGTTCATATTTTTTCATTGTACTATCCATACTATTTTATTTTCTTATTCTACGCCTTCTTCTTCTGTGTTTGAATAACCTTAAGAAAAACCAAAAAAAATAGTTGTAGCTTTTAGCAAGTTTACTTTCCATGCGTGCAGTAGTAGTAATTAAAAGAAAACCCAAAAAGATTTATCGTTCTTCTTTTGCTTGTTGGGAGCTTTCCTGTGTAAATAGTTTTATTTCTTTTCTTGTTCTTTGGGAGTCGAGAGGAGAAGGCCATGATAAAAATGTTGAGTGGCTCTCATATGCATTATTGATGATTTAACCAAGAGTCTATATTACCTTGTCTTCTCCCTCAAATTAAATGCTTGCAGATTCCAGCTTAGTCCAATGCATGTGCACTATTATTACTATTATCCACACCGTTCGATCGTGCGAGTGAAAGGCAATAATGACGATATATGATGGACTGATTGAGATGAGAGAAGCTGGTATGAACTCGACCTATCTTGTTTTTGTAAATATGATTAGTTCATCGTTCCTGATTCAGCCTATTATGAATGAAACATGTTTGCAATGACAATTAGAGATTATAGTTGCTCATGCCATGCTTAATTTGTTAGGAGTTTATAATGGTTTACCTTGCATGCCAACATGCTATTAAAATGGTTGTGATGTGGTATGATAGGGTGGTATCCTCCTTTGAACGATTTGAGTGGCCTGACTTGGCACATGTTTACGCATGTAGTTGAAACAAAATCAACATAGCCTCCACGATATTTATGTTCATGGTAAATTATATCCTACTCATGCTTGCACTCATTGTTGATTAATCCTAATGCATGTTCATGACTGTTGTCGCTCTCTAGTTGGTCGCTTCCCAGTCTCTTTCTAGCCTTCACTTGTACTAAGCGGGAATACTGCTTGTGCATCCACTTCCATAAACCCCAAAGTTATTCCATATGAGTCCACCATACCTCCCTATAATGAAATTCTGTTTTGTATGCTCGAATAGCTCATATATCAACTAGGGTTGTCTATATCTTCCATGCCAGGTGGGTTATTCTCAAGATGAGTGGACTCCGCTCATCATTCACGAGAAAATGGCTAACCAGGATGCCCAGTCCCATGCTTAAATCAAAATAATTGCAAGCAAAACTCCCCCAGGATTATTGTTAGTTGGAGGCACCCATTGTTTCAGATAAGCCATGGATTGATGTATGTTGGTGGTGGGGGAGTATAAACTTTACCGTTCTGTTTGGGAACTGCCTATAATGTGTGTAGCATGGAAGATATCGAGATCTCTTGGTTGTTATGTTGACAATGAAAGTATACCACTGATATGTCCATTTTTGCATCATGATTTTATATCGATATTTATTGCATTATGGGATGTTATTTACACATTATGTCACAATACTTATGACTATTCTCTCTTATTTTACAAGGTTTGCATGAAGAGGGAGAATGCCGACAGCTGGAATTTTGGGATGGAAAAGGAGCAAATATTAGAGACCTGTTCTGCACAACTCCAGAAGTCCTGAAACTCCACGGAAGTCAGTTTTGGATTATATAAAAATATTGGGCGAAGAAAGCACCGGAGGGGGGCCACCCACCATCCATGAGGGTAGGGCTGGGCATATAACCTGAAAACCGATGTCCCAAACCGAACTAACCGGCACCGGAGCCGAATTCACCGAAACCGAGAACCTCGGTTGTACGTTCGGTTTGCATTCGATGAAAACCGAACTTAGTCCGGTGTATTCGGTTTTAGCCCTTGGATACCCGAATGGACCGAGAACCGAGTAAACACAAAGGTCCCGCCTGTTGCTACTCAAGTGCTTTTTGCACAAGTCCCACGTTGCATCGGAAAGAGGTGAACATGAGTAGAGTAGCTGACACAGTGAGCCACCATAGCTATAAATTTTGTGTAACAAAGTAGTACACTTCTCTCAGTATAGTAGTACTAGTAAAGGAGTCGCCACCACTAATTTTACAGAGTAATGTTTTGCCTCGGGACAATCAATAATCAATAGGAGGGAGTAGCCCCATGCACGCTAGCCTTTACAAGCACTGTACACTAGAATAAAGTATGGAGGTTCCTGCTGCTAGTACGGGTACTGTACATTTAGAATGGAGACATCGATTACGTCTACTATTTTAATATATCTCGGTGGTGTTCGATAGAACCGACGACCAAACCGAAATTTCGGTGCAGCTAATCTTCGGTTAGCTTATTTTCTACTAACCGGTCAGTCAGCATTTTGGCAAAACCGAAATTTAAAGTAGACCGAGGAATCGACCCGAATGGTTCGGGTAAACCGAACGCCCAGCCCTACATGAGGGTGGGGGGCGCGCCCTACCCCATGGGCGCGCCCCCCTGTCTCGTGGGCCCCCTGGCAGGCCTCTAGTGCCCATCTTTGGCTATATGGAGTCTTTCGCCCTAGAAAAAATCATAAGCAAGCTTTCGGGACGAAACACCGCCGCCACGAGGCGAAACCTTGGTGGAACCAATCTAGGGCTCCAGTGGAGCTGTTCTGCCGGAGAAACATCCCTCCGGGAGGGGGGAATCATCACCATCGATCCTCTCATCGGAGGGGGTCAATCTCCACCAACATCTTCACCAGCAACATCTCATCTCAAACCCTAGTTCATCTCTTGTATCCAATCTTTGTCTCAAAACCTCAGATTGGTACCTGTGGGTTGCTAGTAGTGTTGATTACTCCTTGTAGTTGATGCTAGTTGGTTTACTTGGTGGAAGATCATATGTTCAAATCCTTTATTCATATTAATACCCTCTGGTTATGAACATGAATATGGTTTGTGAGTAGTTACGTTTGTTCCTGAGGACATGGGAGAAGTCTTGCTATAAGTAGTCATGTGAATTTGGTATTCGTTCAATATTTTGATGAGATGTATGTTGTATTTCCTCTAGTGGTGTCATGTGAAGGTCGACTACATGACACTTCACCATTGTTTGGGCCTAGGGGAAGGCATTGGGAAGTAATAAGTAGATGATGGGTTGCTAGAGTGACAGAATCTTAAACCCTAGTCTATGTGTTGCTTCGTAAGGGGCTGATTTAGATCCATATGTTTCGTGCTATGGTTAGGTTTACCTTAATACTTCTTTTGTAGTCGCAGATGCTTGCAAGATGGGTTAATCATAAGTGTGATGCTTGTCCAAGGAAGGGCAGTACCCAAGCACCAGTCCACCCACATATCAAATTATCAAAGTACCGAACGCGAATCATATGAGCGTGATGAAAACTAGCTTGACGATAATCCCCATGTGTCCTTGGGAGCGTTTTCCTTTATATAAGAGTTTGTCCAGGCTTGTCCTTTGCTACAAAAATGATAGGGCCACCTTGCTGCACCTTGTTTACTTTTGTTACTTGTTACCCATTACAAATTACCTTATCACAAAACTATCTGTTACCGATAATTTCAGTGCTTGCACATAATACCTTACTGAAAACCGCTTGTCATTTCCTTCTGCTCCTCATTGGGTTCGACACTCTTACTTATTGAAAGGACTACGATATACCCCTATACTTATGGGTCATCAAGACTCTTTTCTGGCACCATTGCCGGGGAGTGAAGCACCTTTGGTAGGTGGAATTTGGTAAGGAAAAAAATTATATAGTGTGCTGAAATTTACTGTCACTTGTTACTATGGAAAATAATCCTTTGAGGGGCTTGTTCGGGGTAGGTATCTTCACCCCGACCAGTAGAGCAAAGATTTTCTCCTCAACCTACTGAACCTACTAAAAACGTTTACTTTGAAATTCCTTGAGGTATGATAGAGAAACTGCTAGCTAATCCTTTTACAGGAGATGGAACATTACATCGTGATATGCACCTAATCTATACGGATGAAGTTTGTGGATTATTTAAGCTTGCAGGTATGCCCGAGGATGTTATCAAGAAGAAGGTCTTCTATTTATCTTTGAAGGGAAAGGCATTGACATGGTTTATAGTATGTGATGATATTGGATTATGGAACTACAACCGATTGAAATTGGAATTTCATCAGAAGTTTTATCCTATGCATCTGGTTCACCATGATCATAATTATATATATAATTTTTGGCCTCACGAAGGAGAAAGCATCGCTCAAGCTTGGGGGAGGCTTAAGTCAATGTTATATTCAATCATGAGCTCTCAAGAGAAATTATTATTCAAAAAAATTTATGCTCGGCTTTCTCTCAATAATCGCTCCATGCTCGATACTTCTTGTACTGGATCTTTTATGATGAAGACTATTGAATTCAGATGGGATTTATAGGAAAGAATTAAACGCAACTCTGAAGATTGGGAACTCGACGAAGGTAAGGAGTCAGGTATAACACCTAAGTTTGATGGTGTTAAATCTTTTATGGATACCGATGCTTTTCGTGAATTTAGCACTAAATATGGACTTGACTCTGAGATAGTAGTTTCTTTCTGTGAATCATTTGCTACTCATGTTGACCTCCCTAAGGAGAAGTGGCTTAAATATCATCCTCCCATTGAAGTAAAAGTAGTTGAACCTACTAAAGCTGAAGAAAAGACTATCACTTATAATGTTGATCCTATTGTTCCTACCGCTTATATTGAGAAACCACCTTTCGCTGTTAGAATAAAGGATCATGTTGAAGCTTCAACCGTGGTCAACAAAAGTAACATTAGAACACCCAAACCCTCTGAGCAAATTAAAGTTGAACCTAGTATTGCTATGGTTAAATACCTCTTGTCCGATAATATTGATTGGCATGTTATTTACTTTTGTGATGAAGCTGCGAGAATTGCTAGACCTGATACTAAAAATAAACATAGACCCGTCGTAGGCATGCCTGTTATTTCTGTTAAAATAGGAGATCATTGCTATCATGGCTTATGTGACATGGGTGCTAGTGCGAGTGCAATACCCCATTCTTTATATGAAGAAATTATGCAAGATATTGCACCTGCCGAGTTAGAAGGTATTGATGTTACAATTAAGCTTGCCAATAGAGATACTATTTCACCGATTGGATTTGTTAGAGATGTTGAAGTCTTGTGTGGGAAAACTAAATATCCTGCTGATTTTCTTGTTCTTGGTTCCTCACAAGATGACTTTTGTCCCATTATATTTGGTAGACCCTTCTTGAATACTACTAATGCTAAGATAGACCGCAAAAGGATATTGTTTCTGTTGATTTAGGGGATATGTCTCATGATTTTAATTTTGCTAAATTTTGTAGACAACCCCATGATAAAGAATTTCCTAGTAAAGATGAAATTATTGGTCTTGCTTCTATTGCCGTGCCTCCTAATGATCCTTTAGAACAATATTTGGTAGACCATGAAAATGATATGTTTATGAATGAAAGAAGGGAAATAGATGAAGTATTATTTAAACAGGGACCTATTTTTAAACACAACTTGCCTGTCGAAATTCTAGGGGATCCTCCTCCACCCAAGGGTGATCCCGTGTTTGAGCTTAAACCATTGCATGATACTCTTAAATATGCTTATCTTGATGAAAAGAAGATATACTCTGTTATTATTAGTGCTAACCTTTCAGAGCAGGAAGAAGAGAAATTATTGAAAACTCTGAAGAAGCACTGTGCTGCTATTGGATATACTCTTGATGATCTTAAGGGCATTAGTCCCACTCTATGCCAGCGCAAAATAAAATTGGAGAAAGACGCTAAACCGGTTGTTGATCACCAACGACGGTTAAATCCCAAGATGAAAGAAGTGGTAAGAAAAGAAATACTAAAGCTTCTGGAGGCAGGTATAATTTATCCCATTGCTGACAGTCAGTGGGTAAGTCCTGTCCATTGTGTCCCTAAGCAGGGAGGTATTACTGTTGTTCCTAATGATAAAGATGAATTGACCCCACAAAGAATTGTTACAGGTTATAGAATGGTAATTGACTTCTGCAAATTAAATTAAGCTACTAAAAAGGATCATTACCCTTTACCTTTTATTGATCAAATGCTAGAAATATTATCTAAACATACACATTGTTGCTTTCTAGATGGTTATTCTGGTTTCTCTCAAATACCTGTGTCGAAAGAGGATCAGGAAAAGACCACTTTTACTTGCCCTTTCGGTACCTTTTCTTATAGATGTATGCCTTTTGGTTTATGTAATGCACCCGCTACCTTTCAAAGATGTATGACTGCGATATTCTCTGAATTTTGTGAAAAGATTGTTGAGGTACTCATGGATGATTTTTCTGCATATGGAACTTCTTTTGATGATTGCTTAAGCAACCTTGATCGAGTTTTGCAGAGATGTGAAGAAACTAATATTGTCTTGAATTGGGAGAAGTGCCACTTTATGGTTAATGAAGTCATTGTCTTGGGGCATAAAATTTCTGAAAGAGGTATTGAAGTTGATAAAGCTAAAGTTGATGCTATTGAAAAGATGTCGTGTCCTAAGGACATTAAAGGTATAAGAAGTTTCCTTGGTCATGCTGGTTTTTATAGGAGGTTCATTAAAGACTTCTCAAAAATTTCCAGGCCTCTGACTAATATCTTAGAAAAAGATGTTCCTTTTGTCTTTGATGATGATTGTGTAGAAGCATTTTAAATACTTAAGAAAGCTTTGATTTCTGCACCCATTGTTCAGCCACCTGATTGGAATTTACCCTTTGAAATTATGTGTGATGCTAGTGATTATGCTGTAGGTGTTGTTTTAGGACAAAGAGTTGATAAGAAATTAAATGTTATCCAATATGCTAGTAAAACTCTAGACAGTGCCCAAAGAAATTATGCTACTACTTAAAAAGAATTTTTTTAGTAGTTGTATTTGCTTGTGATAAGTCCAGACCTTATATTGTTGACTCTAGAGTAACTATTCACACTGATCATGCTGCTATTAAGTATCTTATGGAAAAGAAAGATGCTAAACCTAGACTTATTATATGGTTCTCCTACTACAAAAATTTGATTTGCATATTATTGATAGAAAGGGAGCTGAGAACCCCGTTGCAAACAACTTATCTAGGTTAAGAATGTTCTTGATGACCCACTACCTATAGATGATAGCTTTCCTGATGAACAATTAGCTGTCATAAATGCTTCTCGTACCGCTCAATGGTATGTTGATTATGCTAATTACATTGTTGCTAAATTTATACCACCTAGTTTCACATACCAGCAAAAGAAAAAGTTTTTCTATGATTTAAGACATTACTTCTGGGATGACCCACACCTTTATAAAGAAGGAGTAGATGGTGTTATTAGACGTTGTGTACCTGAGAATGAACAGGAACAGATCCTACGCAAGTGTCACTCCGAGGCTTATGGAGGACACCATGATGGAGATAGAACTGCACATAAGGTATTGCAATCCAGTTTTTATTGGCCTACTCTCTTCAAGGATGCCCGTAAGTTTTTCTTGTCTTGTGATGAATGTCAAGAATTGGTAATATTAGTAGACGTCAAGAAATTCCTATGAATTATTCACTTGTTATTGAATCATTTGATGTTTGGGGCTTTGATTATATGGGACCGTTTCCTTCCTCTAATGGGTATACACATATTTTAGTTGCTATTGATTACGTTACTAAGTGGGTAGAAGCTATTCCAACTAGTAGTGCTGATCATAACACCTCTATCAAGATGCTTAAAGAAGTTATTTTTCCGAGGTTTGGAGTCCCTAGATACTTAATGACTGATGGTGGTTCACATTTTATTCATGGTGCTTTTCGTAAAATGCTTGCTAAGTGTGATGTTAATCATAGAATTGCATCTCCATATGATCCACAGTCTAGTGGTCAAGTAGATGTGAGTAATAGAGAGCTTAAATTAATTTTGCAGAAGACTGTTAATAGATCTAGAAAGAATTGGTCAAAGAAACTTGATGATGCATTATAGGCCTATAGAACTGCATATAAAATTCCTATGGGTATGTCTCTGTATAAGATGGTTTATGGAAAAGCATGTCACTTACCTCTCGAACTAGAACATAAAGCATATTGGGCCATTAAAGATCTCAATTATGATTTCAAACTTGCTGGTGAGAAGAGACTATTTGACATTAGCTCACTTGATGAGTGGAGAACCCACGACTATGAGAATGCCAAACTGTTTAAGCAAAAAGGTAAAAGATGGCATGGAAAAAGGATACAAAAACGTGATTTTAATGTAGGTGATTATGTATTGTTATACAACTCTCGTTTAAGTTTTTTTTGCAGGAAAACTCCTCTCTAAATGGGAAGGTCCTTACGTTATCGAGGAGGTCTATCGTTCTGGTGCCATAAAAATCAACAACTTCGAAGGCACAAATCTGAGGGTGGTGAACGGTCAAAGAATCAAACATTTTATCTCAGGTAATCATATAAATGTTGAAACTAATGTTATTGAAACCGTAACCCCAGAGGAGTATATAAGGGACACCTTCTAGAACGTTTTAGCCTCTGAAAAGGAAGAGGTTTGTAGCGACCAGACCTCAAAAGGTCCAATCTTTGTGCTCCGGTGTCATCCCTGGATCAGTAATGCTGACACCACACAGTACTTGGAGGATTTATAACAGAGTAGCAATCACGCACTTATTACATCGAGTGTCTCAAAAGAGAACTTATTACAATAAACATGGCTTAAGGCCATCTAATAACGATAACAGCGGAAGGCTTGGAAGATAAGCGAGTCCATCAACTCCAACGGCATCACTGAGTATAGAACCACGACCAAAAAACTCCTTAATCGTCGTCTGAAAAGTCTGCAACATTAACGTTGCAGCCCGAAAACGGGTCAGCACATGGAATATGCTGGCAATGTAACACATAGAGAGTAATGGAATGAAACAGCTATTCTATGTGCATATTTGGCTGCTGGAGAGCTCTATGGTTACAGTTTTGCGAAAAGCCATTTTTTCCCTACTGCAAAGGAATAAATTTATTTAACTATCATGGTGGTTGTTAAACATTGAGAATGGTTGACAGCATTCTCAATCCCAATTAAACATCATTAAACAAAACCCAACCAAATTAATTTAGAGTAACATGTTGAGATTCACATGATAATCCAGGTACTAGATACTCAAGATGTCCATAACCGGGGACACGGCTAACCATGATTAGTTTATACACTCTGCAGAGGTTTGCGCACTTTTCCCCACAAGACTCGATCGCCTCCGTTTGGTTTCTCGCACTACATGGTGTTTGAGAAGACAGATGACCGAGACATATTCTTTCAGAAGCGCTAGCACCTTACGATCGGGTAGACTGTACCACCTACATCCCCTACATCTGCTAGTCTACCACTGTAAGAGTTTGCACGACTTAGTAAACTATGCTAGAGCCCATAATAGCTTGTGGCTGCACATGGAAGTTTCTAGCATGAAAAATCTCATGATCCCTTTGAGCTTGGGTGGCGGTCCAAAAGAAAACAGGCAAATCCTGGATTACCCAGGTGCCTCAATCCACCCAGATGTGTATTTAAGTTGCCACCTTAGAAAAACCATTAATTAACAAACTCACATGTGTCATGGATATCACTCACCCAATCCACGTCTACTAGCATAGCATAGCAATAATTAGCAAACGTAGAAGTAACTCCCAAGGGTTTGATAATAAACAGGTAATAGGTACTACCTCAACTACTTCACATCCCACAATTTAATTAGATCCTAATCATGCAATGTTTGAGGATTTGATCTAATGCAATAAAACTGGGTAGTAGGAAAGGTATGATCAAGTGTTACTTGCCTTGCTGATGATCCACGAGACCTAGAGATTCGAAGTAACAGGCGGCGCACTCCGGGTATTCTATCGCAGACAAACAACAAGCATATAATAAGTACTCATCTAATGCACAGGTAAAACTCAAGTAAGAGATCTAACCAGAAAGTTCAACTTAAGAACTCCGGTTTACAAAAGAATCAAATCGAACGAAGCAACGAAAGTCAAACGGCCAAAGAAAACAACTTCGTTCTATTAATCTGGATCTAAGGCAATTTTTACAGTGGAAAAAACTTGTTTAAGTTGGTTAGACGGATAGAGGGTTTCGAGACGAAACTCTAGGCGCTTGAATCGCCTGATTCCGATAATTGAGTGAAAAGTTATACTAAAACGAAAATCGGATCAGAAATCGTGATCAGAAAATAATCGCGGAAAATCCGAGAAAAAGAAAAACGACGAACGGATTAACGAACAAACGTTCGTTAACCGTATCTAAACGACGAATACGTTTGTTAAAACGAACGAACGAGCGAACACTCGTTATTTAACCTAAACCGAAAAAACCGATCTAAAAAACACGGAAACAAACAAAAAAAAACCGATGAAAAACCGACGGAAAAACCGAACGATTTTTCGAGAAAAACGGCGGCGCGGAAATCGAGGCACCTCGGGCGGCGGGTAGGCGGCGGCGGGGTCCGGCGAGGCGTCGGCGGCGGTGGGGTCCGGCGAGGCGGCGGCGACGCGGGGCTCGAGGGCGCGCGGGGCTGGCGGCTAGGGTTTGGCTCGGGGCTGGGCTGCGGCTTATAAAGCCTGCCGGGCCAGGAGTCCTAGTCGGACACGGCCCGGTTATGTCGGTGCGCGTTTTTTTAAATAATTATGTGCAGAAGAAAAATAAAAATAAATACTAAACGGACTCCAAAAATCCCGAAATAAATTTTCCCGGGCTTCTAAAATCAAGCCGCACAAGGTGAACATTTATTTGGGGCCTAAATGCAATTTTGAAAAACGCACATTTTTCCTAAATTCAAATAAAATACCGGAAAACTCCTAAATAAAATCTTACTTGATTTTATTATTAAATCCTCAATATTTCTTTATTTTGGGAAAGTCATTTTATTCCCTCTCTCATATTTTTGTAATAGAAATAATTGATGATAAATAATTAAAATCAAATGATCCTATTCTCAATTTTTGAGAAAACTCAAATATGAAAAATAACGAAATCCCCAACTCTCTCCGTGGGTCCTTGAGTTGCGTAGAATTTCTAGGATCAAAACCAAAAACAAATAAAATATGATATGCAATGATGATCTAATGTATAACATTCCAAATTGAAAATTTGGGATGTTACAAACCTACCCCCCTTAAGATGAATCTCGCCCTCGAGATTCGGGTTGGCTAGAAAATAGGTGAGGGTGGTCCTTGAGCAAATCTTCCTCTCGCTCCCAGGTGGCTTCGTCCTCCGTGTGGTGGCTCCAGTGAACCTTACAAAACTTGATAACCTTGCTGCGAGTGACTCGACTGGCAAACTCGAGAATCTTAACTGGTTTCTCCTCATAGGTCAAATTGTTATCCAACTGGATTGCTTCCAATGGCACTGTATCCCTCAACGGTATGTCAGCCATCTCCGCGTGGCACTTCTTTAATTGAGAAATGTGGAACAAATCATGAACTCCTGACAATCCTTCGGGCAATTCCAACTTGTAGGCCACTTCTCCCATACGCTCCAAAACTCGATATGGTCCTACAAATCATGGTGCTAACTTTCCCTTAACTCCAAAACACTTTGTTCCCCGAAGTGGTGATACTCGAAGATAAGCTCTATCTCCAACTTCGTAAACTGTCTCCTTGCGTTTAGAATCTACATAACTCTTCTGTCTGGACTGGGCTATCTTGAGCCTATCGCGAATCAACTTCACCTTCTGTTCAGACTCTTTAATCAAGTCAGGTCCAAACAACTGGCGGTCTCCAACTTCGTCCCATGACAACGGTGTCCTGCACCTCCTTCCGTACAAGGCTTCGAAAGGGGCCATCTTCAAAGTGGTTTGGTAGCTATTGTTATAAGAGAACTTTGCATATGGCAAATTGTCATCCCAACTAGATCCATAATCTAGCGCACAAGCTCTCAACATATCCTCCAAAATCTGATTGACTCTCTTGGTCTGTCCATCTGTCTGTGGATGAAAAGCTGTACTGAATTCTAGCCTGGTTCCCAAAGTTTCGTGCAACTGCTTCCAGAACTTTGAGGTAAACTGGGTTCCTCTATCTGATACGATACTCCTCGGAACTCCATGCAGACATACTATCCTGGTCATGTATATCTTTGCCAACTTTGCACTGGTGTAAGTGGTCTTTACCGGGATGAAATGAGCTACCTTTGTCAAACGATCGACTACAACCCAAATCGAGTCATAGCCTGAACGTGCTCTGGGCAATCTTGTAATAAAATCCATGCCTAGCTTATCCCACTTCCATTCGGGTATCGACAATGGTTGTAGCAATACTGCTGGCTTCTGATGCTCTGCCTTCACTCTCTGACATACATCACAAACTGCTACGTACTCCGCAATATCCTTCTTCATTCCGGTCCACCAGAAAATATCCTTCAAATCCAAATACATCTTGGTATTTCCTGGGTGAATCGAATATGGTGAATCATGTGCCTCTTGCAGTATCAACTTCCTGATCTCTGGGTCATTGGGCACATAAACACGGTCTTCAAACCATAGGGTATCGTGCTCATCCTCACGAAATCCCTTAGCCTTTCCTTTGCTAAGTTTCTCCTTAATAGAAGCAATCTCCTTGTCAGTCCTTTGGGCTTCTCTGATTTTATCCATCAATGTAGACTGAATCTCCAATGCTGCTACATAGCCTCTCGGGACTATTTCTAAACATAACTCTAGAAGATTTTCGACTAACTCCCTTGGTAATTCTCCCATCATTAGGGTGTTGACATGACTCTTATGGCTTAATGCGTCGGCTACTACATTAGCCTTTTCGGGGTGATAATGCAATTTCATATCATAATCCTTGATGAGCTCCAACCATCTCCTTTGTCTGAGATTCAAATCCTTCTGTGTGAAAATATACTTCAAACTCTTACGATCCGTATACACCTCGCAATGGTTTGCAATCACAAAATGTCTCCAAGTCTTCAGTGCATGCACTACGGCTGCTAACTCGAAATCATGCGTAGCATAATTCAACTCATGAGGCTTAACCTGTCGTGAGGCATATGAAACAACTCTCCCTTCCTGCATAAGCACTGCTCCAAGTCCTCGACGTGAAGCGTCGCAATACACCTCATAATCCTTGGTATAGTCTGGCAAAATCAACACTGGTGAAGTAACCAAACGTTTCTTCAACTCCTGGAAACTAGCCTCACATTCCTCCGTTCATATGAACTTGGTATCTTCCTTCAACAACTCCGTCATAGGCTTCGCAATCTTTGAGAAATTCTCTATAAATCTCCAGTAGTATCCTGCGAGTCCAAGAAAACTCCGGATCTCTCCAACTGTTGTTGGTGCTTCCCAATTGGTCACAGTGATAACCTTTGTGGGGTCAACTGCTATACCTTCTCCGGATATAACGTGTCCGAGGAATCCTACTTCCTTCAACCAAAACTCACATTTGCTAAACTTGGCATATAATTGATGTTCCTTGAGCTTTCCAAGAACCAAACGCAAATGTTCCTTATGCTCCTCTTCATTCTTTGAGTAAACGAGGATATCATCGATGAACACTACGATGAACTTATCCAAAAACTCCATAAACACTTTGTTCATCATGTTCATAAAATATGCAGGGGCGTTAGTCTGACCAAATGACCTAACGGTATACTCTTACAACCCATACCTGGTGGTAAAAGCCGTCTTGGGTATATCCTATTCCCGAATCTTCAACTGGTGGTATCTTGATCGCAGATCGATCTTGGAAAATACCTTAGCTCCTTGCAATCAATCAAACAGATCATTGATCATCGGTAGTGGGTACTTGTTCTTGATTGTTACTTCATTCAATCCTCGATAATCGACAACCATCCTTAACGATCCATCCTTCTTCTCCACTAGAAGTACTGGCGATCCCCAAGGTGAAGAACTTGGGCGAATATAACCTTTATCTAGTAACTCCTTAATTTGCTTCTTAATCTCCACCAAATCCTTTGCAGGCATCCTGTATGGTCTCTTCGATATTGGCCCTGTGCCTGGCAATAGCTCAATCAAAAACTCAATGTCTCTATCTGGTGGCATGCCTGGCAACTCCTCTAGAAATACATCAGGGAATTCCTTTACCACTGGTACTTCCTCCTGCACAACTCCTGTTAAGCAATTTACTTGAGTCCTCTTTGGCACATGTCGGGATACATACTTGATCCTTCTCCCTTCTGGGTGGTAAGCAAAATTGACTTACTAGCACATTCAATATTCCCTTCATACTTTGATAACCAATCCATGCCTAATATCACATCCAATCCTTGGGATTCCAATACTATTAGGTATGAGGGAAAAACATAGTTACCAATCCTTAACGGTAACCGATCACACCATCGACTAGCCATATATTCTGCTCCAGGCGAGGTTACTAACATGGGTGACCTAAGGGCTTGGGTTGACAGGTTATACTTATCCACAAATCCCCTTGAGATGTATGAATGCGATGCACCAGTATCAAAAAGAACGAGTGCAGTAAATGACTTAACCAAAAACTTACCTATTACTGCATCAGGCTGAGCTTGAACCTCCTCCACGCTAACGTGGTTCACCCGTCCCCTGTTGAAAGGGTTCGGCTTCTTCCCAGAGCTTCCATTGCTATTTCCATTTTGTAATTTAGGACATTCATTGGCATAATGTCCGGTCTTCGAATACTTAAAGCAAGTGACTTGGCTCAGGTCTTTCTTGGCTGGGGTTGATGGGTTGGTGCGGTTCTGGCCGTTGCTTCCTCCATTACCATTACCATTCCTGGGGCCATTGTGATTGTGCGAGCTACCTCCTCCATGGGTATGCTGAAAATGTCCTCCCGGTCTAGGGGTAAAACGTGGCTTCTGCTGAGCTCCTGAATTGTACTTTCCTTGTGCATACTTCCTCTTGCGACTTTCAATTTGCTGCTGCTTCCCTTCAATCATAAGAGCACGATCTACCAACTCTTGGTAGTTGTTGAAGGTTGCTACCATCAACTGCATGCTCAACTCATCATTCAGTCCTTCCAGAAACTTCTCCTGCTTAGCTGCATCTGTAGCAACGTCATCTGGGGCATAACGTGCTAATTTACTAAAGTCCTCCACGTACTGGCCAACTGTCCGTCCTCATTGGCGCAAGTTGCGAAACTCACGCTTCTTCATGGCCATAGCTCCTGCTGAAACATGGGCAGTGCGAAAAGCCTGCTGAAACTGGTCCCATGTGACAGTGTCGACAGGGAAAGTGGCTGTGAAATTCTCCCACCATGATGCTGCGGGTCCTTCAAGCTGATGTGCGGCAAACTTCACCTTCTCCGCATCCGTGCATTCTGCTGGGGTCAACTCTCTAGCTATCTTGTGGAGCCAATCATCTGCTACTATTGGCTCGGTGCTACTGGAAAACACCGGCGGGTTCAACCTAAGAAAACGGGCTAAATGATCAACAGGTGGTGGTGGTGGATTGTTGTTGTTGTTCCCCTGATTCTGATTCTGGACTAGCAACTGCATCAATGTGTTCTGCTGCTGGAGCAACTGAGTGAGCTTCGGTGGAAAGGTAAATTCGGGGTCATGTCTCGGAGGCATCTGAGGGTTTAGAAAAGATGAGATTTAAGAATAGAGGCGGTCTAAAGAGAAAACACTACCCATATGCACATGAGGCAAAATCAAACAATTCACTTCATTCATCCAGATCCCGGTGCATCAAAAGTTGGTGCATCAAAATAAAACTCTATGGGCTCAGTGACTGGCATGAACGTCCTTCCTGGAACTTGAACTTGAATCATCCAGCGATCTTCTTCAGGTAAAGTGGCGTTGTAGCTTCCGGTGAAGCTTGGTAGTCCTATGTTCAGGTATCTAGTGACTTCCTTCAAGTGACGCCCAAAGGGTGTATCTTCATCCGGTTGCGTGAACTCGTTCCTTGCATCCGCCATCCTAAAGGAGTAGAAAAGATGAGGAGTCAGAGGAGAAGAGAGTAGGTAGTGATCTAGGTCTTTAGCTTAGTGGTCGTGTCCTACAGTCAGCATGTGCTCTGATACCATCTCTGTAGCGACCAGACCTCAAACGGTCCAATCTCTGTGCTCCGGTGTCATCCCTGGATCAGTAATGCTGACACCACACAGTACTCGAAGGATTTATAACAGAGTAGCAATCACACACTTATTACATCGAGTGTCTCAAAAGAGAACTTATTACAATAAACATGGCTTAAGGCCATCTAATAACGATAACAGCGGAAGGCTTGGAAGATAAGCGAGTCCATCAACTCCAATGGCATCACTGAGTATAGAACCACGACCTAAAAACTCCTTAATCATCGTCTAAAAAGTCTCCAACATTAACGTTGCAGCCCGAAAACGGGTCAGCACATGGAATATGCTGGCAATGTAACACATAGAGAGTATGTTGGAAATATGCCCTAGAGGCAATAATAAATTGGTTATTATTATATTTCCTTATTCATGATAATCGTTTATTATCCATGCTAGAATTGTATTGATAGGAAACTCAGATACATGTGTGGATACATAGACAACACCATGTCCCTAGTAAGCCTCTAGTTGACTAGCTCGTTGATCAATAGATGGTTACGGTTTCCTGACCATGGACATTGGATGTCGTTGATAACGGGATCACATCATTAGGAGAATGATGTGATGGACAAGACCCAATCCTAAGCCTAGCACAAGATCATGTAGTTCGTATGCTAAAGCTTTTCTAATGTCAAGTATCATTTCCTTAGACCATGAGATTGTGCAACTCCCGGATACCGTAGGAGTGCTTTGGGTGTGCCAAACGTCACAACGTAACTGGGTGGCTATAAAGGTACACTACAGGTATCTCCGAAAGTGTCTGTTGGGTTAGCACGAATCGAGACTGGGATTTGTCACTCCATGTAAACGGAGAGGTATCTCTGGGCCCACTCGGTAGGACATCATCATAATGTGCACAATGTGATCAAGGAGTTGATCATGGGATGATGTGTTATGGAACGAGTAAAGAGACTTGCCGGTAACGAGATTGAACAAGCTATCGGGAGACCGACGAACGAATCTCGGGTATACGGGATTGATTAAGTCCTTTACATCGTGGTTCATCCGATGAGATCATCGTGGAACATGTGGGAACCAACATGGGTATCCAGATCCCGCTGTTGGTTATTGACCGGAGGACATCTCGGTCATGTCTGCATGGTTCCCGAACCCGTAGGGTCTACACACTTAAGGTTGGATGACGCTAGGGTTATAAAGGAAGTTTGTATGTGGTTACCGAATGTTGTTCGGAGTCCCGGATGAGATCCCGGACGTCACGAGGAGTTCCGGAATGGTCCGGAGGTAAAGATTTATATATGGGAAGTCCTGTTTTGGTCACCGGAAAAGTTTCGGGTTTTATCGATAACGTACCGGGACCACCAGGAGGGTCCCGGGGGTCCACCAAGTGGGGCCACCGGCCCCGGAGGGCTGCATGGGCCAAGTGTGGGAGGGGACCAGCCCCAGGTGGGCTGGTGCCCCCCCCCACAAGGGCCCAAGGCGCCTAGGGTTTGGGGAGGGGGCGCCCCACCTAGCTTGGGGGGTAAGTTTCCCCTCTTGGCCGCCCCACCAGATGGGATCTGGGCTGGCCGCCGCCCCTAGGGTGGAACCCTAGGTGGGGGCGCAGCCCCCCCTCTCCCCCTATATATAGTGGAGGCAAAGGAGCAGCCCACAAATGAAGTTTCTTCTCTTGTTGGTGCAGCCCTACCTCTCTTTCTCCTCATATCTCGCGGTGCTTGGCGAAGCCCTGCTGGATCACCACGCTCCTCCACCACCACCACGCCGTTGTGCTGCTGCTGGACGGAGTCTTCCTCAACCTCTCCCTCTCTCCTTGCTGGATCAAGGCATGGGAGATGTCACCGGGCTGTACGTGTGTTGAACGCGGAGGTGTCGTCCGTTCGGCACTAGGATCATCGGTGATTTGGATCACGACGAGTACGACTTGAACACTTCCGCTTAGCGATCTACAAGGGTATGTAGATGCACTCTCCTTCCCTCGTTGCTAGATTACTCCATAGATTGATCTTGGTGATGCGTAGAAAATTTTGAATTTCTGCTACGTTCCCCAACAGTGGCATCATGAGCTAGGTCTATGCGTAGTTTCTATGCACGAGTAGAACACAAAGTAGTTGTGGGCATTGATTTTGTTCAATATGCTTACCATTACTAGTCCAATCTTGATTCGGCGGCATTGTGGGATGAAGCGGCCCGGACCGACCTTACACGTACTCTTACGTGAGACTGGTTCCACCGACTGACATGCACTAGTTGCATAAGGTGGCTAGCGGGTGTCTGTCTCTCCCACTTTAGTCGGATCGGATTTGATGAAAAGGGTCCTTATGAAGGTTAAATAGCAATTGGCATATCACGTTGTGGTTTTTGCGTAGGTAAGAAATGTTCTTGCTAGAAACCCATAGCAGCCACGTAAAACATGCAAACAACAATTAGAGGACGTCTAACTTGTTTTTGCAGGGTATGCTATGTGATGTGATATGGCCAAGAAGAATGTGATGAATGATATGTGATGTATGAGATTGATCATGTTCTTGTAATAGGAATCACGACTTGCATGTCGATGAGTATGACAACCGGCAGGAGCCATAGGAGTTGTCTTTATTTATTGTATGACCTGCGTGTCATTGAACAACACCATGTAATTACCTTACTTTATTGCTAACCGGTAGCCATAGTAGTAGAAGTAATAAGTTGGCGAGACAACTTCATGGAGACACAATGATGGAGATCATTGTGTCATGCCGGTGACGCATGGAGCCCCGAAGATGGAGATCAAAAGGAGCAATATGATATTGGCCATATCATGTCACTATTTGATTGCATGTGATGTTTATCATGTTTATACATCTTATTTGCTTAGAACGATGGTAGCTTAAATAAGATGATCCCTCACTAAAATTTCAAGAGAAGTGTTCTCCCTAACTGTGCACCATTGCGAAAGTTCGTCGTTTCGAAGCACCACGTGATGATCGGGTGTGATAGATTCTTACGTTCGAATACAACGGGTGTTGACGAGCCTAGCATGTACAGACATGGCCTCGGAACACATGCGAAATACTTAGGTTAACTTGACAAGCCTAGCATGTACAGGCATGGCCTCGGAACACAAGAGACCTAAAGGTCGAGCATGATTCGTATGGTAAGATACGATCAACATGAAGATGTTCACCGATGATGACTAGTTCGTCTCACGTGATGATCGGACACGGCTTAGTTGACTCGGATCATGTAATCACTTAGATGACTAGAGGGATGTCTATCTGAGTGGGAGTTCATAAGGTGAACTTGTTTATCATGAACATAGTCAAAAGGATTTTGCAAATTATGTCATAGCTCGCGCTTTAGTTCTACTGTTTAGATATGTTCCTAGAGAAAAATTAGTTGAAAGTTGATAGTAGCAATTATGCAGACAGTAGAAGGCTTATGTCCT
This sequence comes from Triticum urartu, assembly GCF_056163025.1. NCBI lineage: Eukaryota > Viridiplantae > Streptophyta > Magnoliopsida > Poales > Poaceae > Triticum > Triticum urartu. The sequence goes on along the minus strand of NC_141874.1, from coordinate 502,563,910 downwards.
TAATGCACCGCTCAGTGTGCTGAACCTCGAACGTCGTCTGTGGATGTTGCGAACATCTGACATACACGTTTTGATGACTACATGATAGTTCAGCGCGTAATGCTAAACGGTTTAGAGTTGAGGCACCGAAGACGTTTTGAAACGTCGCGAAACATATGAGATGTTTCGAGGGCTGAAATTGGGATTTCAGGCTCGTGCCCACGTCAAGAGGTATAAGACCTCCGACGATTATCTTAGCCTGCAAACTAAGGGAGAAAACCTCAATTGTTGAGCTTGTGCTCAGATTGTCTGAGTACAACAATCATTTGAATCGAGTGGGAGTTGATCTTCCAGATGAGATAGTGATGTTTCTCCGAAGTCATTACCACCAAGCTGCTAGAGCTTCGTGATGAACTATGATATTGAAGGAAATATGCCCTAGAGGCAATAATAAAGTTATTATTTATTTCCTTATAATCATGATAAATGTTTATTATTCATGCTAGAATTGTATTAACCGGAAACATAATACATGTGTGAATACATAGACAAACAAAGTGTTACTAGTATGCCTCTACTTGACTAGCTCATTAATCAAAGATGGTTATGTTTCCTAACCATGAACAATGAGTTGTTATTTGATTAACGAGGTCATATCATTAGTTGAATGATCTGATTGACATGACCCATTCCATTAGCTTAGCACCCGATCGTTTAGTATGTTGCTATTGCTTTCTTCATGACTTATACATGTTCCTATGACTATGAGATTATGCAACTCCCGTTTGCCAGAGGAACACTTTGGGTGCTACCAAACGTCACAACGTAACTGGGTGATTATAAAGGAGCATTATAGGTGTCTCCAAAGGTAGATGTTGGGTTGGCGTATTTCGAGATTAGGATTTGTCACTCCGATTGTCGGAGAGGTATCTATGGGCCCTCTCGGTAATACACATCACATAAGCCTTGCAAGCATTACAACTAATATGTTAGTTGTGAGATGATGTATTACGGAACGAGTAAAGAGACTTGCCGGTAACGAGATTGAACTAGGTATTGGATACCGACGATCGAATCTCGGGCAAGTAACATACCGATGACAAAGGGAACAACGTATGTTGTTATGCGGTCTGACCGATAAAGATCTTCGTAGAATATGTAGGAGCCAATATGGGCATCCAGGTCCCGCTATTGGTTATTGACCGGAGACGTGTCTCGGTCATGTCTACATTGTTCTCGAACCCGTAGGGTCCGCACGCTTAAGGTTACGATGACAGTTATATTATGAGTTTATGCATTTTGATGTACCGAAGGTTGTTCGGAGTCCCGGATGTGATCACGGACATGACGAGGAGTCTCGAAATGGTCGAGACGTAAAGATTGATATATTGGAAGCCTATGTTTGGACATCGGAAGTGTTCCGGGTGAAATCGGGATTTTACCGGGTTACCGGGAGGTTACCGGAACCCCCCGGGAGCCATATGGGCCTTCATGGGCCTTAGTGGAAAGGAGAAAGGGGCAGCCCAAGGTGGCTGCGCCACTTCCCCCTCCCCTAGTCCTATTAGGACTAGGAGAAGGTGGCCGGCCCCCCTCTCCCTCTTTCCCCCTTTGGGGAATCCTAGTTGGAATAGGATTGGGGGGAGTCCTACTCCCGGAAGGAGTAGGACTCCTCCTGCGCCCTCCTCCCTGGCCGGCGCCCCTCTTCCCCCTTGGCTCCTTTATATACTGAGGTAGAGGCACCCTAGAACACACAAGTTGATCCACGTGATCTATTCCTTAGCCGTGTGCGGTGCCCCCTGCCACCATATTCCTCGATAATACTGTAGCGGAGTTTAGGCGAAGCCCTGCTGCTGTAGTTCATCAAGATCGTCACCACGCCGTCGTGCTGACGGAACTCTTCCCCGACACTTTGCTGGATCGGAGTCCGGGGATCGTCATCGAGCTGAACGTGTGCTCGAACTCGGAGGTGCCGTAGTTTCGGTGCTTGATCGGTTGGATCGTGAAGACGTACGACTACTTCCTCTACGTCGTGTCAAGCGCTTCTGCAGTCGGTCTGTGTTGGGTACGTAGACAACACTCTCCCCCTCGTTGCTATGCATCACATGATCTTGCGTGTGCGTAGGAAATTTTTTGAAATTACTACGAAACCCAACAGATATATCAGGGACATATATGATGATCCTTGAGATATTCGCGATGTTTGACACCACAAAAGTAGAAATCAAGAAGGAGCATCAATTGTTGATGGTTGGTGAAACCACTAGTTTCAAGAAGGGCAAGGGCAAGAAGGGATACTTCATGAAACGGCAAATCAGCTGCTGCTCTAGTGAAGAAACCCAAGGTTGAACCCAAACCCGAGACTAAGTGCTTCTGTAATAAGGGGAACAGCCACTGGAGCAGAATTACCCTAGATACTTGGTAGATGAGAAGGCTGGCAAGGTTGATAGAAGTATATTGGATATACATTGTGTTAATGTGTACTTTACTAGTACTCCTAGTAGCACCATGGTATTAGATACCGGTTCGGTTGCTAAATGTTAGTAAACTCGAAATAAAAGGCTGCGGAGTAAACAGAGACTAGCTAAAGGTGAGCTGGCAATATGTGTTGGAAGTTTTTCCAAGCTTGATGTGATCAAGCATCGCACGCTCCCTCTACCATCGAGATTGGTGTTTGCGTTGAGCATAGACATGATTGGATTATGTCTACCGCAATACGGTTATTCATTTAAGGAGAATAATGGTTACTCTGTTTATTTGAATAATACCTTCAATGGTCTTGCACCTAAAATGAATGGTTTATTGAATCTCGATCGTAGTGATACACATGTTCATGCCAAAAGATATAAGATAGTAATGATAGTACCACCTACTTGTGGCACTGCCACGTAAGTCATATCGATATAAAACGCATGAAGAAGCTCCATGTTGATGGATCTTTGGGCTCACTCGTTTTGAAAAGTTTGAGACATGTGAACCATGTCTATTGGTGTATATGCCTAAAGAAACTCCACGCAAATGGACCGTTTGGACTCACTTGATTTTGAATCACTTGAGACATGCAAATCATACCACATGGGCAAGATGACTGAAAGCCTCGTTTTCAGTAAAATGGAACTAGAAAGCAACTTGTTGGAAGTAATACATTTTGATGTGTGCAGTCCAATGAGTGCTGAGGCGTGTAGTGGATATCGTTATGTTCTTACTTCACAAATGATTTGAGTAGATGTTGAGTATATTTACTTGATGAATCACGAGTCTGAATTATTGAAAGGTTCAAGTAATTTCAGGGTGAAGTTGAAAGATCGTCGTGACAAGAGGATAAAATATCTATGATATGATCATAGAGATGAATATCTGAATTGCGAGTTTGGCACAGAATTAAGACATTGTGGAAATTGTTTCACAACTAATACAGCCTGAAACACCATAGTATGATGGTGTGTCCGAACATCATAACTGCACCCTATTGGATATGATGCATACCATGATGTCTCTTATTGAATTACCACAATAGTTTATGGGTTAGGCATTAGAGACAACCGCACTCACTTTAATAGGGCACCACGTAATTCCGTTGAGATGAAACCGTTTGAACTATGGTTTGGAGAAACCTGAGTTGTCATTTCTTAAAAGTTTGGGGCTGCGACGCTTATGTGAAAAAGTTTCAGGTTGATAAGCTCGAACCCAAAGTGGATAAAATGCATCTTCATAGGACACCCAAAACAGTTGGGTATACCTCGTAATTTAGATCCGAAAGCAATAGGGATTGTTTCTGGAATCGGGTCCTTTCTCGAGGAAAGGTTTCTCTCGAAAGAATTGAGTGGGAGGATGGTGGAGACTTGATGAGGTTATTGAACCGTCTCTTCAACTAGTGTGTGGCAGGGCACAGGGAGTTGTTCCTGTGGCACCTACACCAATTGAAGTGGAAGCTTATGATAGTGATCATGAAACTTCAGATCAAGTCACTACCAAACCTCGTGGGATGACAAGGATGCGTACTACTTCAGAATGGTGCGTAATCCTGTCTTGGAAGTCATGTTGCTAGACAACAATGAACCTACGAGCTAGGGAGAAGCGATGGTGGGCCTGGATTCCAAAATGGCTCGAGGCCATATAATCCGAGAGAGGATCCATATATGAAAACAAAGTGTAGACTTTGGAAGAACTACTTGATGGTCGTAAGGCTGTTAGGTACATATGGATTTTTAAAAGGAAGACGGACAATGATGGTATGTATCACCATTAAGAAAGCTCGACTTGTCGTTAAGATGTTTTTTCTGACAAGTTCAAGGAGTTGACTACGATGAGAATTTCTCACCCGTAGTGATGCTTAAGTCCGTCGGAATCATGTTAGCATTAGCTGTATTTTTCGATTATGAAATCTTACAGATGGATGTCAAAACAAGTTTTCTTACCAAGTTTTCGTAAGAAAAGTTGTATGTGATACAATAGAAGGTTTTTTCAATCCTGAAAGATGCTAACAAGTATGCAAAGCTCCAACAATCCTTCTAAGGACTGGAGTAAGCATCTCGGGGTTGGAATGTATGCTTTGATGAGATGATCAAAGATTTTGGGTGTATGCAAAGTTTATGAGAAACTTGTATTTCCAAAGAAGTGAGTGGGAGCACTATAGAATTTCCGATGAGTATATGTTGTTAACATATTGTTGATCGGAAATTATGTAGAATTTCTGGAAAGCATGCAGAGTTATTTGATAAGTGTTTTTCAATGGAAAACCTGGATTAGGCTACTTGAGTATTGAGCATTAAGATCTATAAGGATAGATCAAAACGCTTAATAGTACTTTCAAATGAATACATACCATGAAAAGATTTTGAAGGAGTTCAAAATGGATCGGCAAAGAAGGAGTTCTTGGCTGTGTTATAAGGTGTGAACATTGAGTAAGACTCGAAACCTGACCGCGGCAGAAGAAAGAGGAAGGACGAAGATCGTCCCCTATGCTTTTGTCATAGGCTCTATACGGTGTGCCATGCTGAGTACCGCACCTGATGTGTGCCTTGCCAAATATCTGGCAAGAGGGTACAAAGGTAATCTAGGAGTAGATCACCAGATAGCGGTCTAAATTATCCTTAGAGGAATAAGGATATGTTTCTCCGTTATGGAGGTGATAAAGAGTTCGACGTAAAGAGTTACGTCGATGCAAGCTTAACACCTATCCGGATAGCTCTGAGTAGAGATACCGGATACGTATAATGGAGCAACAATTTAGAATAGCTCCAAGTAGAACAGTTATTTGAAATGGCTCCAAATGTAGCGTAGTAGTTGCATCTACAAGATGGCATAGAAATTTGCGAAGTACATACAGATCTGAATGTTGCAGACCCGTTGACTGAAACCTCTCTCACAAGCATAACATGATCAAACCCAGAACTCTTTGGGTGTTAGTCACATGGGGATGTGACCTTGAGTGTTAATCACATATCGATGTGAACTGGATTATTGACTCTAGTGCAAGTGGGAGACTGTTGGAAATATGCCCTAGAGGTAATGATAAATTGGTTATTATTATATTTCCTTGTTCATGATAATCGTTTATTATCCATGCTAGAATTGTATTGATAGGAAACTCAGATGCATGTGTGGATACATAGACAACACCATGTCCCTAGTAAGCCTCTAGTTGACTAGCTCGTTGATCAATAGATGGTTACGGTTTCCTGACCATGGACATTGGATGTCGTTGATAACGGGATCACATCATTAGGAGAATGATGTGATGGACAAGACCCAATCCTAAGCCTAGCACAAGATCATGTAGTTCGTATGCTAAAGCTTTTCTAATGTCAAGTATCATTTCCTTAGACCATGAGATTGTGCAACTCCCGGATACCGTAGGAGTGCTTTGGGTGTGCCAAACGTCACAACGTAACTGGGTGGCTATAAAGGTACACTACAGGTATCTCCGAAAGTGTCTGTTGGGTTGGCACGAATCGAGACTGGGATTTGTCGCTCCGTGTAAACGGAGAGGTATCTCTGGGCCCACTCGGTAGGACATCATCATAATGTGCACAATGTGATCAAGGAGTTGATCACGGGATGATGTGTTACAGAACGAGTAAAGAGACTTGCCGGTAACGAGATTGAACAAGGTATCGGGATACCGACGATCGAATCTCGGGCAAGTAGCGTACCGCTAGACAAAGGGAATTGTATACGGGATTGATTAAGTCCTTGACATCGTGGTTCATCCGATGAGATCATCGTGGAACATGTGGGAACCAACATGGGTATCCAGATCCCGCTGTTGGTTATTGACCGGAGGACGTCTCGGTCATGTCTGCATGGTTCCCGAACCCGTAGGGTCTACACACTTAAGGTTCGATGACGCTAGGGTTATAAAGGAAGTTTGTATGTGGTTACCGAGTGTTTTTCGGAGTCCCGGATGAGATCCCGGACGTCACGAGGAGTTCCAGAATGGTCCGGAGGTAAAGATTTATATATGGCAAGTCCTGTTTTGGTCACCGGAAAAGTTTCGGGTTTTATCGGTAACGTACCGGGACCACCAAGAGGGTCCCGGGGGTCCACCAAGTGGGGCCACCGGCCCCGGAGGGCTGCATGGGCCAAGTGTGGGAGGGGACCAGCCCCAGGTGGGCTGGTGTGCCCCCCCCACAAGGGCCCAAGGCGCCTAGGGTTTGGGGAGGGGGCGCCCCACCTAGCTTGGGGGGTAAGTTTCCCCTCTTGGCCGCCCCACCAGATGGGATTTGGGCTGGCCGCCGCCCCTAGGGTGGAACCCTAGGTGGGGGCGCAGCCCCGCCTCTCCCCCTATATATAGTGGAGGCAAAGGAGCAGCCCACAGATGAAGTTTCTTCTCTTGTTGGCGCAGCCCTACCTCTCTTTCTCCTCATATCTCGCGGTGCTTGGCGAAGCCCTGCTGGATCACCACGCTCCTCCACCACCACCACGCCGTTGTGCTGCTGCTGGATGGAGTCTTCCTCAACCTCTCCCTCTCTCCTTGCTGGATCAAGGCATGGGAGACGTCACCGGGCTGTACGTGTGTTGAACGCGGAGGTGCCGTCCGTTCGGCACTAGGATCATCGGTGATTTGGATCACGACGAGTACGACTCCATCAACCCCGTTCACTTGAACGCTTCCGCTTAGCGATCTACAAGCGTATGTAGATGCACTCTCCTTCCCTCGTTGCTAGATTACTCCATAGATTGATCTTGGTGATGCGTTCCCCAACAGAGTAATGGAATGAAACAGCTATTCTATATGCATATTTGGCTGGTGGAGAGCTCTATGGTTACAGTTTTGCGAAAAGCCAATTTTTCCCTACTGCAAAGGAATAAATTTATTTAACTATCATGGTGGTTGTTAAACATTGAGAATGGTTGACAACATTCTCAATCCCAATTAAACATCATTAAACAAAACCCAACCAAATTAATTTAGAGTAACATGTTGAGATTCACATGATAATCCAGGTACTAGATACTCAAGATGTCCATAACCGGGGACACGGCTAACCATGATTAGTTTATACACTCTGCAGAGGTTTGTGCACTTTTCCCCACAAGACTCGATCGCCTCCGTTTGGTTTCTCGCACTACATGGTGTTTGAGAGGACGGATGACCGAGACATAGTCTTTCAGAAGCGCTAGCACCTTACGATCGGGTAGACCGTACCACCTACATCCCCTACATCTGCTAGTCTACCACTGTATGAGTTTGCACGACTTAGTCAACTATGCTAGAGCCCATAATAGCTTGTGGCTGCACAGGAAGTTTCTAGCATGAAAAATCTCATGATCCCTTTGAGCCTGGGTGGCGGTCCAAAAGAAAACAGGCAAATCCTGGATTACCCAGGTGCCTCAATCCACCCAGATGTGTATTTAAGTTGCCACCTTAGATAAACCATTAATTAACAAACTCACATCTGTCATGGATATCACTCAGCCAATCCACGTCTACTAGCGTAGCATAGCAATAATAAGCAAACGTAGAAGTAACTCCCAAGGGTTTGATAATAAACAGGTAATAGGTACTACCTCAACTACTTCCCATCCCACAATTTAATTAGATCCTAATCATGCAATATTTGAGGATTTGATCTAATGCAATAAAACTGGGTAGTAGGAAAGGTATGATCAAGTGTTACTTGCCTTGCTGAGGATCCGCGAAACCTAGAGATTCGAAGTAACAGGCGGCGCACTCCGGGTATTCTATCACAGACAAAATACAAGCATACAATAAGTACTCATCTAATGCACAGGTAAAACTCAAGTAAGAGATCTAACCAGAAAGTTCAACTTAAGAACTCCGGTTTACAAAAGAATCAAATCGAACGAAGCAACGAAAGTCAAACGGCGAAAGAAAACAACTTCGTTCTACTAATCTGGATCTAAGGCAATTTTTACAGTGAAAAAACTTGTTTAAGTTGGCTAGACGGATAGAGGGTTTCGAGACGAAACTCCAGGCGCTTGAATCGCCTGATTCCGATAAAGGAGCGAAAAGTTATACTAAAACGAAAATTGGATCAGAAATCGCGATCAGAAAATAATCGCGGAAAATCTGAGAAAAAGAAAAACGACGAACGGATTAACGAACGAACGTTCGTTAACCGGATCTAAACGACGAATATGTTCGTTAAAACGAACGAACGAGCGAACGCTCGTTATTTAACCTAAACCGAAAAAACCGATCTCAAAAAACGGAAACAAAAAAACCGACGAAAAACCGACGGAAAAACCGAACGGTTTTTCGAGAAAAACGGCAGTGCGGAAATCGAGGCACCTCGTGCGGCGGGTTGGCGGCGGCGGGGTCCGGCGAGGCGGCGACGGGGTCCGGCGAGGCGTCGGCGGTGGCGGGGTCCGGCGAGGCGGCGGCGCGGGCGGCGGCGGCGCGGGCGGCGTCGGCACGGGGCTCGAGGGCGGGCGGGGCTGGCGGCTAGGGTTTGGCCCGGGGCTGGGCTGCGGCTTATAAAGCCTGCCGGGCTAGGAGTCCTAGTCGGACACGGCCCGTCTAGGTCGGTGCGCGTTTTTTTAAAATAATTACGCGCAGAAGAAAAATAAAAAGAAATACTAAACGGACTCCAAAAATCCCGAAATAAATTTTCTCGGGCTTCTAAAATCAAGCCGCACAAGGTGAACATTTATTTGGGGCCTAAATGCAATTTTGAAAAACGCACATTTTTCCTAAATTCAAATAAAATACCGGAAAACTCCGAAATAAAATCTTACTTGATTTTATTATTAAATCCTCAATATTTCTTTATTTTGGGAAAGTCATTTTATTCCCTCTCTCATATTTTTGTAATAGAAATAATTGATGATAAATAATTAAAATCAAATGATCCTATTCTCAATTTTTGAGAAAACTCAAATATGAAAATAACGAAATCCCCAACTCTCTCTGTGGGTCCTTGCGTTGCGTAGAATTTCTAGGATCAAAACCAAAAACAAATAAATATGATATGCAATGATGATCTAATGTATAACATTCCAAATTGAAAATTTGGGATGTTACAAACCTACCCCCCTTAAGATGAATCTCGCCCTCGAGATTCAGGTTGGCTAGAAAATAGGTGAGGGTGGTCCTTGAGCAAATCTTCCTCTCGCTCCCAGGTGGCTTCGTCCTCCGTGTGGTGGCTCCACTGAACCTTACAAAACTTGATAACCTTGCTACGAGTGACTCGACTGGCAAACTCAAGAATCTTAACTGGTTTCTCCTCATAGGTCAAATTGTTATCCAACTGGATTGCTTTCAATGGCACTGTATCCCTCAACGGTATGTCAGCCATCTCCGCGTGGCACTTCTTTAACTGAGAAATGTGGAACACATCATGAACTCCTGACAATCCTTCGGGGAATTCCAACTTGTAGGACACTTCTCCCATACGCTCCAAAACTCGATATGGTCCTACAAATCGTGGTGCTAACCTTCCCTTAACTCCAAAACGCTTTGTTCCCCGAAGTGGTGATACTCGAAGATAAGCTCTATCTCCAACTTCATAAACTGTCTCCTTGCGTTTAGAATCTACATAACTCTTCTGTCTGGACTGGGCTATCTTGAGCCTATCGCGAATCAACTTCACCTTCTGTTCAGACTCTTTAATCAAGTCAGGTCCAAACAACTGGCGGTCTCCAACTTCGTCCCATGACAACGGTGTCCTGCACCTCCTTCCGTACAAGGCTTCGAAAGGGGCCATCCTCAAAGTGATTTGGTAGCTATTGTTATAAGAGAACTCTACATATGGCAAATTGTCGTCCCAACTAGATCCATAATCTAGCGCACAAGCTCTCAGCATATCCTCCAAAATCTGATTGACTCTCTCGGTCTGTCCATCTGTCTGTGGATGAAAAGCTGTACTGAATTCTAGCCTGGTTCCCAAAGTTTCGTGCAACTACTTCAAGAACTTTGAGGTAAACTGGGTTCCTCTATCTGATACGATACTCCTCGGAACTCCATGCAGACATACTATCCTGGTCATGTATATCTTTGCCAACTTTGCACTGGTGTAAGTAGTCTTTACCAGGATGAAATGAGCTACGTTTGTCAAACGATCGACTACAACCCAAATCGAGTCATAGCCTGAATGTGTTCTGTGAAATCCTGTAATAAAATCCACGCCTAGCTTATCCCACTTCCATTCGGGTATCGGCAATGGTTGTAGCAATCCTGCTGGCTTCTGATGCTCTGCCTTCACTCTCTGACATACATCACAAACTGCTACGTACTCCGCAATATCCTTCTTCATTCCGGTCCACCAGAAAATATCCTTCAAATCCAAATACATCTTGGTATTTCCTGGGTGAATCGAATATGGTGAATCATGTGCCTCTTGCAGTATCAACTTTCTGATCTCCGGGTCATTGGGCACGTAAACACGGTCTTCAAACCATAGGGTATCGTGCTCATCCTCACGAAATCCCTTAGCCTTTCCTTTACTAAGTTTCTCCTTAATAGAAGCAATCTCCTTGTCAGTCCTTTGGGCTTCTTTGATTTTATCCATCAATGTAGACTGAATCTCCAATGCTGCTACATAGCCTCTCGGGACTATTTCTAAACATAACTCTAGAAGATTTTCGACCAACTCCCTTGGTAATTCTCCCGTCATTAGGGTGTTGAAATGACTCTTATGGCTTAATGCGTCGGCTACTACATTAGCCTCTCCGGGGTGATAATGCAATTTCATATCATAATCCTTGGTGATCTCCAACCATCTCCTTTGTATGAGATTCAACTCCTTCCGTGTGAAAATATACTTCAAACTCTTATGATCCGTATACACCTCGCAATGGTTTCCAATCACAAAATGTCTCCAAGTCTTCAGTGCATGCACTACGGCTGCTAACTCCAAATCATGTGTAGCATAATTCAACTCATGAGGCTTAAGCTGTCGTGAGGCATATGAAACAACTCTCCCTTCCTGCATAAGCACTGCTCCAAGTCCTCGACGTGAAGCGTCGCAATACACCTCATAATCCTTGGTCTGGTCTGGCAAAAATCAACACTGGTGAAGTAACCAAACGTTTCTTCAACTCCTGGAAACTAGCCTCACATTCCTCCATCCATATGAACTTGGTATCTTTCTTCAACAACTCCGTCATAAGCTTCGCAATCTTTGAGAAATTCTCTATAAATCTCCGGTAGTATCATGCGAGTCCAAGAAAACTCCGGATCTCTCCAACTGTTGTTGGTGCTTCCCAATTGGTCACAGTGATAACCTTTGTGGGGTCAACTGCTATACCTTCTCCGGATATAACGTGTCCGAGGAATCCTACTTCCTTCAACCAAAACTCACATTTGCTAAACTTGGCATATAATTGATGTTCCCTGAGCTTTCCAAGAACCAAACGCAAATGTTCCTTATGCTCCTCTTCATTCTTTGAGTAAACCAGGATATCATCAATGAACACTACGATGAACTTATCCAAAAACTCCATAAACACTTTGTTCATCATGTTCATAAAATATGCAGGCGCGTTAGTCAGACCAAATGACCTAACGGTATACTCGTACAACCCATACCTGGTGGTAAAAGCCGTCTTTGGTATATCCTATTCCCGAATCTTCAACTGGTGGTATCCTGATCGCAGATCGATCTTGGAAAATACCTTAGCTCCTTGCAATCGGTCAAACAGATCATTGATCATCGGTAGTGGGTACTTGTTCTTGATTGTTACTTCATTCAATCCTCGATAATCGACAACCATCCTTAACGATCCATCCTTCTTCTCCACTAGAAGTACTGGCGATCCCCAAGGTGAAGAACTTGGGCGAATATAACCTTTATCCAGTAACTCCTTAATTTGCTTCTTAATCTCCACCAAATCCTTTGCAAGCATCCTGTATGGTCTCTTCGATATTGGCCCTGTGCCTGGCAATAGCTCAATCAAAAACTCAATGTCTCTATCTGGTGGCATGCCTGGCAACTCCTCTGGAAATACATCAGGGAATTCCTTTACCACTGGTACTTCCTCATGCACAACTCCTGTTAAGCAATTTACTTGAGTCCTCTTTGGCACATGTCGGGATACATACTTGATCCTTCTCCCTTCTGGGTGGTAAGCAAAATTGACTTACTAGCACATTCAATATTCCCTTCATACTTTGATAACCAATCCATGCCTAATATCACATCCAATCCTTGGGATTCCAATACTATTAGGTATGAGGGAAAAACATAGTTACCAATCCTTAACGGTAACCGATCACACCATCGACTAGCCATATATTCTGCTCCAGGCGAGGTTACTAACATGGGTGACCTAAGGGCTTGGGTTGACAGGTTATACTTATCCACAAATCCCCTTGAGATGTATGAATGCGATGCACCAGTATCAAAAAGAACGAGTGCAGTAAATGACTTAACCAAAAACTTACCTATTACTGCATCAGGCTGAGCTTGAACCTCCTCCACGCTAACGTGGTTCACCCGTCCCCTGTTGAAAGGGTTCGGCTTCTTCCCAGAGCTTCCATTGCTATTTCCATTTTGTAATTTAGGACATTCATTGGCATAATGTCCGGTCTTCGAATACTTAAAGCAAGTGACTTGGCTCAGGTCTTTCTTGGCTGGGGTTGATGGGTTGGTGCGGTTCTGGCCGTTGCTTCCTCCATTACCATTATCATTCCTGGGGCCATTGTGATTGTGCGAGCTACCTCCTCCATGGGTATGCTGAAAATGTCCTCCCGGTCTAGGGGTAAAACGTGGCTTCTGCTGAGCTCCTGAATTGTACTTTCCTTGTGCATACTTCCTCTTGCGACTTTCAATTTGCTGCTGCTTCCCTTCAATCATAAGAGCACGATCTACCAACTCTTGGTAGTTGTTGAAGGTTGCTACCATCAACTGCATGCTCAACTCATCATTCAGTCCTTCCAGAAACTTCTCCTGCTTAGCTGCATCCATAGCAACGTCATCTGGGGCATAACGTGCTAATTTACTAAAGTCCTCCACGTACTGGCCAACTGTCCGTCCTCATTGGCGCAAGTTGCGAAACTCACGCTTCTTCATGGCCATAGCTCCTGCTGAAACATGGGCAGTGCGAAAAGCCTGCTGAAACTGGTCCCATGTGACAGTGTCGACAGGGAAAGTGGATGTGAAATTCTCCCACCATGATGCTGCGGGTCCTTCAAGCTGATGTGCGGCAAACTTCACCTTCTCCGCATCCGTACATCCTGCTGTGGTCAACTCTCTAGTTGTCTTGCGGAGCCAATCATCTTCTACCATTGGCTCGGTGCTACTAGAAAACACCGGCGGGTTCAGCCTAAGAAAACGGGCTAAATGATCAACAGGTGGCGGTGGTGGATTGTTGTTGTTGTTCCCCTGATTCTGATTCTGGACTGGCAACTGCATCAATGTGTTCTGCTGCTGGATCAACTGAGTGAGCTCCGGTGGAAAGGTAAATCCGGGGTCATGTCTCGGAGGCATCTGAGGGTTTAGAAAAGATGAGATTTAAGAATAGAGGGGGTCTAAAGAGAAAACACTACCCATATGCACATGAGGCAAAATCAAACAATTCACTTCATTCATTCAATCAAACAAGGGCATACAACCGATCTAACTATCGCAAAAGTGCTCGGACTATGATATTTACATGGTGGACTACTACTACTGATGAGGTGGTCTACTAGAAATATTCTTCGGTTGCAGACTCCATGATATCTACTCCGGCTTCATCAACATAGTCATCATCGCTATCATCTGGATCCGAATCGGTGTCGTCGATGATGACGTAGTCTTCCGGGCGTATCTCCTTGGGTTCTTCTTCTTCATCTACTGGTGTAGGGCCTCCCATAAATATCCCGATCTTCATTGTTAGGTCGGCATTCTTGTCCACTAATACTTCAATTTCTTCTTCATGTCTATCATGTCGGCGCACATCTGGTTCTCCTGATGTTGAATGTGCTGGTTTAACTCCTGGATAAAAGCTGCAATTGATCTATCCTTCCTGGCGCTGATCATCTCCCAGTGCTCATCTCGGCGTCCACAAATCTGGTAGATAGTATCCTTGAGATCATTGCGGTAGACTTCTCCAATGCGTCCCATGGCGATGTGACCTGCCATGCTCTTTCCTAGACTCCAAGTTGGTGCATCAAAAGAAAACTTTATGGGCTCAGTGACTGGCATGAACGTCCTTCCTGGAACTTGAATTTGAATCATCCAGCGCTCTTCTTCAGGTAAAGTGGCGTTGTAGGTTCCGGTGAAGCTTGGTACTCCTATGTTCAGGTATCTAGTGACTTCCTTCAAGTGACGTCCAAAGGGTGTATCTTCATCCGGTTGCGTGAACTCGTTCCTTGCATCCGCCATCCTAAAGGACTAGAAAAGATGAGGAGTCAGAGGAGAAGAGAGTAGGTAGTGATCTAGGTCTTTAGCTTAGTGGTCGTGTCCCACAGTCAGCATGTGCTCTGATACCATCTCTATAGCGACCAGACCTCAAACGGTCTAATCTCTGTGCTCCGGTGTCATCCCTGGATCAGTAATGCTGACACCACACAATACTCGGAGGATTTATAACAGAGTAGCAATCACACACTTATTACATCGAGTGTCTCAAAAGAGAACTTATTACAATAAACATGGCTTAAGGCCATCTAATAACGATAACAACGGAAGGCTTGGAAGATAAGCGAGTCCATCAACTCCAACGGCATCACCGAGTATAGAACCACGACCTAAAAACTCCTTAATCGTCGTCTGAAAAGTCTCCAACATTAACGTTGCAACCTGAAAACGGGTCAGCACATGGAATATGCTGGCAATGTAACACAAAGAGAGTAATGGAATGAAACAGCTATTCTATATGCATATTTGGCTGGTGGAGAGCTCTATGGTTACAGTTTTGCGAAAAGCCAATTTTTCCCTACTGCAAAGGAATAAATTTATTTAACTATCATGGTGGTTGTTAAACATTGAGAATGGTTGACAGCATTCTCAATCCCAAGTAAACATCATTAAACAAAACCCAACCAAATTAATTTAGAGTAACATGTTGAGATTCACATGATAATCCAGGTACTAGATACTCAAGATGTCCATAACCGGGGACACTGCTAACCGTGATTAGTTTATACACTCTGCAGAGGTTTGCGCACTTTTCCCCACAAGACTCGATCGCCTCCGTTTGGTTTCTTGCACTGCATGGTGTTTGAGAAGACGGATGACCGAGACATAGTCTTTCAGAAGCGCTAGCACCTTACGATCGGGTAGACCGTACCACCTACATCCCCTACATCTGCTAGTCTACCACTGTAAGAGTTTGCACGACTTAGTCAACTATGCTAGAGCCCATAATAGCTTGTGGCTGCACACGGAAGTTTCTAGCATGAAAAATCTCATGATCCCTTTGAGCCCGGGTGGCGGTCCAAAAGAAAATAGGCAAATCCTGGATTACCCAGGTGCCTCAATCCACCCAGATGTGTATTTAAGTTGCCACCTTAGATAAACCATTAATTAACAAACTCACATCTGTCATGGATATCACTCAGCCAATCCACGTCTACTAGCATAGCATAGCATAGCAATAATAAGCAAACGTAGAAGTAACTCCCAAGGGTTTGATAATAAACAGGTAATAGGTACTACCTCAACCACTTCCCATCCCACAATTTAATTAGATCCTAATCATGCAATGTTTGAGGATTTGATCTAATGCAATAAAACTGGGTAGTAGGAAAGGTATGATCAAGTGTTACTTGCCTTGCTGATGATCCGCGAAACCTAGAGATTCGAAGTAACAGGCGGCGCACTCCGGGTATTCTATCACAGACAAACAACAAGCATACAATAAGTACTCATCTAGTGCACAGGTAAAACTCAAGTAAGAGATCTAACCAGAAAGTTCAACTTAAGAACTCCGGTTTGTCAAACTTAAGAAACCCTGGGTAGTATTTCAAAAGAATCAAATCGAACGAAGCAACGAAAGTCAAACGGCGAAAGAAAACAACTTTGTTCTACTAATCTGGATCTAAGGCAATTTTTACAGTTGCAAAAACTTGTTTAAGTTGGTTAGACGAAAAAACCGACAAAAAAACCGAACAGTTTTTTGAGAAAAACGGCGGCGCGGAAATCGAGGCACCTCGAGCGGCGGGTCGGCGGCGGCGGGGTCCGGCGAGGCGGCGGCGAGGTCCGGCGAGGCGTCGGCGGCGGCGGGGTCCGGCGAGGCGGCGGCGCGGGGCTCGAGGGCGGGCGGGGCTGGCGGCTAGGGTTTGGCTCGGGGCTGGGCTGCGGCTTATAAAGCCTGCCGGGCCAGGAGTCCTAGTCGGACACGGCCCGGTTAGATCGGCGCACGTTTTTTTTTAAATAATTACGCGCAGAAGAAAAATAAAAAGAAATACTAAACGGACTCCAAAAATCCCGAAATAAATTTTCCCGGGCTTCTAAAATCAAGCCGCACAAGGTGAACATTTATTTGGGGCCTAAATGCAATTTTGAAAAACGCACATTTTTCCTAAATTCAAATAAAATACCGGAAAACTCCGAAATAAAATCTTACTTGATTTTATTATTAAATCCTCAATATTTATTTATGTTGGGAAAGTCATTTTATTCCCTCTCTCATATTTTTGTAATAGAAATAATTGATGATAAATAATTAAAATCAAATGATCCTATTCTCAATTTTTGAGAAAACTCAAATATGAAAATAACGAAATCCCCAACTCTCTCCGTGGGTCCTTGAGTTGCGTAGAATTTCTAGGATCAAAACCAAAAGCAAATAAAATATGCTATGCAATGATGATCTAATGTATAACATTCCAAATTGAAAATTTGGGATGTTACAAGGTTTGTGATACGTCTCCATCGTATCTACTTTTCCAAACACTTTTGACCTTGTTTTGGACTCTAACTTGCATGATTTGAATGGAACTAACCCGGACTGACGCTGTTTTTAGCAGAATTGCCTTGGTGTTATTTTTGTGCAGAAATAAAAGTTCTCGGAATAACCTAAAACTTCACGTAGAATATTTTTGGAATATATAAAAAATACTGGCGAAAGAATCAACACCAGGGGGCCCACACCCTGTCCACGAGGGTAGGGGTGCACCCAAGCACACCCCCTGTCTCCTGGGCCCCCTGAGGCTCCACCGACCTCAACTCCACCGACCTCAACTCCAACTCTATATATTCATGTTCGTGGAGAAAAAAAATCAAGGAGAAGGATTCATCGCGTTTTACGATACGGAGCTGCCGCCAAGCCCTAATCTCTCTCGGGAGGGCTGATCTAGAGTCCGTTCGGGGCTCCGGAGAGGGGAATCCGTCACCATCATCATCATCAACCTTCCTCCATCACCAATTTCATGATTCTCACCATCGTGCGTGTGTAATTCCATCATAGGCCTGCTGGACGGTGATGGGTTGGATGAGATTTATCATGTAATTGAGTTAGTTTTGTTAGGGTTTGATCCCTAGTGTCCACTATGTTCTGAGATTGATGTTGCTATGACTTTGCTATGCTTAATGCTTGTCACTAGGGCCCGAGTGCCATGATTTCAGATCTAAACCTATTATTATATGTTTCCATGAATATATGTGAGTTCTTGATCCTATTTTGCATGTCAATTGTCACCTACTATGTGTTATGATCCGTTAACCCCGAAGTGAAAATAATCGGGACAACTACCGGTGATGACTATAGTTTGAGGAGTTCATGTATTCACTAAGTGCTAATGCTTTGTTCTGGTACTCTATTAAAAGGAGGCCTCAATATCCCTTAGTTTCCAATAGGACACCGCTGCCACGGGAGGGTAGGACAAAAGATGTCATGCAAGTTCTTTTCCATAAGCACGTATGACTATATTCGGAATACCTGCCTACATTACATTCATGAACTAGAGCTAGTTCCGTGTCACCCTATGTTATAACTATTACATGAGGAATCCCATCCAACATAATTATCCATCACTGATCCATTGCCTACAAGCTTTTCACATATTGATCTTTGCTTACTTACTTTTCCGTTGCCACTGTTACAATTAGTACAAACCCAATACTGTTACTTTTGCCACCGTTACCGTTACTTCCATATTACTTTGCTACTAAATACTTTGTTGTAGATATTAAGTCTTTCAGGTGCGGTTGAATTGACAACTCAACTGTTAATACTTGAGAATATTCTTTGGCTCCCCTTGTGTCGAATCAATAAATTTGGGTTGAAAACTCTACCCTCAAAAACTGTTGCGATCCCCTATACTTGTGGGTTATCAAGACTATTTTCTGGTGCCATTGCCGGGGAGCATAGCTCTATTCTTTGAGTCACTTGGGATTTATATCTGCTGATCACTATGAGGAACTTGAAAGATGAAAGAACCAAGATTTTTCCCTCAACTACGGGGGGAGGTAAGGATCTACCATCTAGCTCTGCACTTGATTCACCTTCCGTTATGAGTAAACTTGCGACACCTACTCTTGCTATTCATTGTGATATGTCGCATGTTATTGATGATGCCACTTCTGCTTTGCATGATGCTTATGACGAAACTACTTCTATGCTTGAAAATATTGTGCCATTAGGTGAATTTCTCGATGAACAACTTGCTAGGGCTAGAGAGAATGAAATTATTGAAACTAATAATATTGATGAAAGTGATGATAAAGATTCCCCCTAGATATGAATTGCCTGGTGTGCATGAGGGTTATTGATACGTCTCCGTCGTATCTACTTTTCCAAACACTTTTGCCCTTGTTTTGGACTCTAACTTGCATGATTTGAATGGAACTAACCCGGACTGACGCTGTTTTCAGCAGAATTGCTATGGTGTTATTTATGTGCAGAAACAAAAGTTCTCGGAATGACATGAAACTTCACGGAACATCTATTCGGAAATAATAAAAAATCCTTGCAAAAGATGAAGACCAGGGGGGCCACCACCTGTCCACGAGGGTGGGGGGCGCGCCTGCCCCCCTAGGGCACGCGCCCCTACCTCGTGGGCCCCCTGGAGCTCCTCCGACCTCAACTCCAACTCTATATATTTGGTTTCAGGGAGAAAAAATCAGAGAGAAGGATTCATCGCGCTTTACGATATGGAGCCACCGCCAAGCCCTAAAACCTCTCAGGAGGGCTGATCTGGAGTCCGTTCGGGGCTCCAGAGAGGGGAATCCGACGCCATCGTCATCATCAACCTTCCTCCATCACCAATTTCATGATGCTCACCACCGTGCGTGAGTAATTCCATCGTAGGCTTGCTGGACGGTGATGGGTTGGATGAGATCTGTCATGTAATTGAGTTAGTTTTGTTAGGGTTTGATCCCTAGTATCCACTATGTTCTAAGAGATGTTGCTATGACTTTGCTATGCTTAATGCTTGTCACTAGGGCCCGAGTGCCATGATTTCAGATCTGAACCTATTATGTTTTCATCAATATATGAGAGTTCTTGATCCTATCTTGCAAGTCTATAGTCACCTATTATGTGTTATGATCCGTTAACCCTGAAGTGACAATAACCGGGATACTTACCGGTGATGACCGTAGTTTGAGGAGTTCATGTATTCACTATGTGTTAATGCTTTGGCCCAGTACTCTATTAAAAGGAGGCCCTAATATCCCTTAGTTTCCATTAGGACCCCACTGCCACGGGTGGGTAGGACAAAAGATGTCATGCAAGTTCTTTTCCATAAGCACGTATGACTATATTCGGAATACATGCCTACATTACATTGATGAACTGGAGCTAGTTCTGTGTCACCCTAGGTTATGACTGTTACATGATGAACCGCATCCGGCATAATTCTCCGTCACTGATCCATTGCCTACGAGCTTTCCATATATTGTTCTTCGCTTATTTACTTTTCTGTTGCTATTGCTATCATCACTACAAAATACCAAAAACATTACTTTTGCTATCATTACCTTTTGCTACCGTTACCACTACTATCATATTACTTTGCTACTAAACACTTTGCTGCAGATACTAAGTTTCCAGGTGTGGTTGAATTGACAACTCAGCTGCTAATACTTGAGAATATTCTTTGGCTCCCCTTGTGTCGAATCAATAAATTTGGGTTGAATACTCTACCCTCGAAAACTGTTGCGATCCCCTATACTTGTGGGTTATCAAGACTATTTTCTGGCGCCGTTGCCGGGGAGCATAGCTCTATTCTTTGAGTCACTTGGGATTTATATCTTCTTATCATTATGAAGAACTTGAAAGATCCAAGAACAAAGATTTATCCCTCAACTAAGAGGGGAGGTAAGGAACTGCCATCTAGCTCCACACTTGATTCACCTTCTGTTTTGAGTAAGCTTGCGACACCTAAACCTGCTTCTGCTATTCGTTCTGATATGTCGCATGCTATTGATGATGCCACTTCTGCTATGCATGATACTTATGATGAAACTACTTCTATGCTTGATACTACTGTGCCACTTGGTGAATTTCTTGATGAACAACTTGCTAGGGTTAGAGATAATGAAAATATTGAATCTGATAATATTGATGAAAGTGATGATGAAGACTTGCCTGTTATTCCTAAGGGTTAGGTTTTTGATAAAGAAGCTTCTTTAGCTATTTTAGCTTGCAAAGATAGATGCGAGTGATGTCTACTACACAAACTTCTTGTAGACGTTGTTGGGCCTCCAAGTGCAGAGGTTTGTAGGACAGTAGCAAATTTCCCTCAAGTGGATGACCTAAGGTTTATCAATACGTAGGAGGCGTAGGATGAAGATGGTCTCTCTCAAACAACCCTGCAACCAAATAACAAAGAGTCTCTTGTGTCCCCAACACACCCAATACAATGGTAAATTGTATAGGTGCACTAGTTCGGCGAAGAGATGGTGATACAAGTGGTATATGGATGGTAGATAATAGTTTTTGTAATATGAAAATATAAAAACAGCAAGGTAACGAATGATAAAAGTGAGCGTAAACGGTATTGCAATGTGTTGAAACAAGGCCTAGGGTTCATACTTTCACTAGTGCAAGTCCTCTCAACAATAATAACATAATTGGATCATATAACTATCCCTCAACATGCAACAAAGAGTCACTCCAAAGTCACTAATAGCGGAGAACAAACGAAGAGATTATGGTAGGGTACGAAACCACCTCAAAGTTATTCTTTCCAATCAATCCGTTGGGCTATTCCTATAAGTGTCACAAACAGCCCTAGAGTTCGTACTAGAATAACACCTTAAGACACAAATCAACCAAAACCCTAATGTCACCTAGATACTCCAATGTCACCTCAAGTATCCGTGGGTATGATTATACGGTATCCATCACACAATCTCAGATTCATCTATTCAACCAACACATAGAACCTCAAAGAGTGCCCCAAAGTTTCTACCAGAGAATCAAGACGAAAACGTGTGCCAACCCCTATGCATAGGTTCATGGGCGGAACCCGCAAGTTGATCACCAAAACATACATCAAGTGAATCACGTGATATCCCATTGTCACCACTGATACGCACGGCAAGACATACATCAAGTGTTCTCAAATCATTAAAGACTCAATCCGATAAGATTAGTTCAAAGGGGAAACTCAGTCCATTACAAGAGAGTAGAGGGGGGAGAAAACATCATAGGATCCAAATATAATAGCAAAGCTCGCGATACATCAATATCGTATCACCTCAAGAACACAAGAGAGAGAGAGAGAGATCAAACACATAGCTACTGGTACATACCCTCAGACCCGAGGGAGAACTACTCCCTCCTCGTCATGGAGACCACCAGGATGATGAAGATGGCCACCGGTGAGGGATTCCCCCTCCGGCAGGGTGCCGGAACGGGTCTAGATTGGTTTTCGGTGGCTACGGAGGCTTCTGGCGGCGGAACTCCCGATCTATTGTGCTCCCCAATAGTTTTAGGGTATATGGATATATATAGGCGGAAGAAATACATCAGGGCAGCCACAAGGGGCCCACAAGGGTGGAGGGCGCGCCCCCTGCCTCGTGGCTTCCTCGTTGATCCCCCGACGTGCACTCCAAGTCTCCTGTATTGCTTTCTTTCCAAAAATAACTTGTCCAAAGGTTTCATTCCGTTTGGACTCCGTTTGATATTCCTTTTCTGCGAAACACTGAAACAAGGGAAAAACAGAAACTGGCGCTGGGCTCTGGGTTAATAGGTTAATCCCCAAAATCATATAAAATAGCATATAAAACATCCAAGGTTGATAATATAATAGCATGGAACAATCAAAAATTATAGATACGTTGGAGACGTATCAGCATCGCCAAGCTTAATTCCTGCTCGTCCTCGAGTAGGTAAATGATAAAAACAGAATTTTTGATGTGGAATGCAGCCTAACATATTCATCATGTATTTCTCTTTATTGTAGCAAGAATATTCAGATCCATAAGATTCAAGACAAAATTTTAATATTGACATAAAAATAATAATACTTCAAGCATACTAACTAAGCAATCGTGTCTTCTCAAAATAACATGGCCAAAGAAATTTCATCCCTACAAAATCATATAATTTAGTCATGCTCCATTTTCGTCACACAAGAATGCTCTCATCATGCACAACCCCGATGACAAGCCAAGCAATTGTTTCATACTTTAGTAATCTCAAACTTTATAAACCTTGACGCAATACATGAGCGCGAGCCATGGATATAGCACTATGAGTGGAATAGAATATAATGAGGGGGTTATGTGGAGAAGACAAAAAAAGGAGAAAGTCTCACATAGACGCGGCTAATCAATGGGCTAGGGAGATGCCCATCAATTGATGTCAATGCAAGGAGTAGGGATTGTCATGCAACGGATGCACTAGAGCTATAAATGTATGAAAGCTCAACAAAAGAAACTAAGTGGGTGTGCATCCAACTTGATTGATCAAGAAGACCTAGGGCACTTGAGGAGGCCCATTGTTGGAATATACAAGCCAAGTTCTATAATGAAAATTTCCCACTAGTATATGAAAGTGAGAAAACAAGAGACTCTCTATCATGAAGATCATGGTGCTACTTTGAAGCACAAGTGTGGAAAAAAGGATAGTAGCATTGTCCCTTTTATTTTTTTTATTTTTTATTTGGCCTTTTTTATTTGGCCTTTCTTTTCTTTTCTTTTTTTTTTCTTTTTTTGGGACAATGCTCTATTATTGATGATCATCACACTTCTATTTATTTACAACTCAAAGATTACAGATACTTAGAACAAGATATGACTCTATATGAATGCCTCTGACGGTGTACCGGGATTGCGATGAATCAAGTGTGACATGTATGAAAAATTATGAATGGTGGCTTTGCCACAAATACGATGTCAACTACATGATCATGCAAAGCAATATGACAATGATGATGCGTGTCATAATAAACGGAACGGTGGAAAGTTGCATGGCAATATATCTCGGAATGGCTATGGAAATGCCATAATAGGTAGGTATGGTGGCTGTTTTGAGGAAGATATAAGGAGGTTTATGTGTGAAAGAGCGTATCATATCACGGGGTTTGGATGCACCGGCGAAGTTTGCACCAACTCTCAATGTGAGAAAGGGCAATGCACGGTACCGAAGAGGCTAGCATTGATGGAAGGGTGAGAGTGTGTATAATCCATGGACTCAACATTAGTCATAAAGAAATCACATACTTATTGCAAAAATCTACAAGTCATCAAAAACCAAGCATTACGCGCATGCTCCTAGGGGGATAGATTGGTAGGAAAAGACCATCGCTTGTCCCCGACCGCCACTCATAAGGAAGACAATCAAATAACACCTCATGTTTCAAATTTGTTACACAACGTTTACCATACGTGCATGCTACGGGACTTGCAAACTTCAACACAAGTATTCTTCAAATTCACAACTACTCAACTAGCACAACTTTAATATCACTATCTCCATATCTCAAAACAATCATCAAGTATCAAACTTCTCTTAGTATTCAATGCACTCTATATGAAAGTTTTTATTATACCCCTCTTGGATGCCCATCATATTAGGACTAAATTCATAACCAAAGCAAATTACCATGCTGTTTAGGACTCACAAAATAATATAAGTGAAGCATGAGAGTTCATCTATTTCTATAAAATAAAACCACCACCGTGCTCTAAAAGGATATAAGTGAAGCACTAGACCAAAGGACAAACTACTCCAAAAGATATAAGTGAAGATCAATGAGTAGTTGAACAATTATGCAACTATATGGAGACTCTCTAACATTTAATAATTTCAGATCTTGGTATTTTATTCAAACATCAAGCAAAACAAAATTAAATAAAATGACGCTCCAAGCAAAACACATATCATGTGGCGAATAAAAATATAGCTCCAAGTAAAGTTACCGATGAACGAAGATGAAAGAGGGGATGCCTTCCGGGGCATCCCCAAGCTTAGGCTCTCTGTTGTCCTTGAATATTACCTTGGGGTGCCTTGGGAATCCCCAAGCTTAGGCTCTTGCCACTCCTTATTCCATAATCCATCAAATCTTTACCCGAAACTTGAAAACTTCACAACACAAAACTTAAAGTAGAAAATCTCGTGAGCTCCGTTAGCGAAAGAAAACAAAGCACCACTTCAAGCTACTGTAATGAACTAATTCTTTATTTATATTGGTGTTAAACCTACTGTATTCCAACTTCTCTGTGGTTTATAAACTCTTTTACTAGCCATAGATTCATCAAAATAAGCAAACAACACACGGAAAACAGAATCTGTCAAAAACAGAACAGTCTGTAGTAATCTGTAGCTAACGCAAGATATGGAACCCCAAAAATTCTAAAATAAATTGATGGACGTGAGTAATTTATCTATTAATCATCTTAAAAAATAATTAACTAAATATCACTCTCCAATAAAAAATGGCAGCAGTTCTCGTGAGCGCTAAAGTTTCTGTTTTTTACAGCAAGATATCAAGACTTTCCCCAAGTCTTCCCAACGGTTCTACTTGGCACAAACACTAATTAAACACAAAAAAACACAACCTAAACAGAGGCTAGATAAATTATTTATTACTAAACAGGAGCAAAAAGCAAGGAATAAAAACAAAATTGGGTTGCCTCCCAACAAGCGCTATCGTTTGACGCCCCTAGCTAGGCATGATGATTCCAATGATGCTCACATAAAAGATAAGAATTGTAACATAAATAGAGCATCATGAAGAATATGACTAGCACATTTAAGTCTAACCCACTTCCTATTCATAGGGATTTTGTGAGCAAACAACTTATGGGAACAATAATCAACTAGCATAGGAAGGCAAAACAAGCATAACTTTAAAACTTTAAGCACATAGAGAGGGAACTTGATATTATTGCAATTCCTACAAGCATATATTCCTCCCTCATAATAATTTTCAGTAGCATCATGAATAAATTAAACAATATAACCAGCACCTAAAGCATTCTTTTCATGATCTACAAGCATAGAAAATTTACTACTCTCTACATAAGCGAAATTCTTCTCATTCATAATAGTGGGAGCAAACTCAACAAAATAACTATCATGTGAGGCATAATCCAATTGAAAACTAAAATCATGATGACAAGTTTCATGGATATCATTATTCCTTAAAGCATACATGTGATCACAATAATAATCAAAGATAGCAACTTTGTTCTCATAATCAATTGGAACCTCTTCCTAAATAGTGGATTCATCACTAAATAAAGTCATGAACTCTCGAAATCCACTTTCATGAATATAATCATCATAAATAGGAGGCAGGCTTTCATCATAATAAATTTGCTCATCAAAACTTGGGGGACAAAAAATATCATCTTCATCAAACATAGCTTCCCCAAGCTTGTGGCTTTGCATCTCATTAGCATCATGGATATTCAAGGAATTCATACTAACAACATTGCAATCATGCTCATCATTCAAATATTTAGTGCCAAACATTCTAATGCATTCTTCTTCTAGCACTTGAGCACAATTATCGGAATCCTTATTCTCATGAAAGACATTAAAAAGATGAAGCATATGAGGCATCAATAATTCCATTTTTTTGTAGTTTTCTTTTATAAACTAAACTAGTGATAAAACAAGAAACTAAAAGAATCGATTGCAAGATCTAAAGATATACCTTCAAGCACTCACCTCCCCGGCAACGGTGCCAGAAAAGAGCTTGATGTCTACTACACAACCTTCTTCTTGTAGACGTTGTTGGGCCTCCAAGTGCAGAGGTTTGTAGGACAGTAGCAAATTTCCCTCAAGTGGATGACCTAAGGTTTATCAATTCGTAGGAGGCGTAGGATGAAGATGGTCTCTCTCAAGCAACTCTGCAACCAAATAACAAAGAGTCTCTTGCGTCCCCAACACACCCAATACAATGGTAAATTGTATAGGTGTACTAGTCCAGCGAAGAGATGGTGATACAAGTGGTATATGGATGGTAGATAATAGTTTTTGTAATCTGAAAATATAAAAACAGCAAGGTAACGAATGATAAAAGTGAGCATAAACGGTATTGCAATGTGTTGAAACAAGGCCTAGGGTTCATACTTTCACTAGTGCAAGTCCTCTCAACAATAATAATATAATTGGATCATATAACTATCCCTCAACATGCAACAAAGAGTCACTCCAAAGTCACTAATAGCGGAGAACAAACGAAGAGATTATGGTAGGGTACGAAACCACCTCAAAGTTATTCTTTCAAATCAATCCGTTGGGCTATTCCTATAAGTGTCACAAACACCCTAGAGTTCGTACTATAATAACACCTTAAGACACAAATCAACCAAAACCCTAATGTCACCTAGATACTCCAATGTCTCCTCAAGTATCCGTGGGTATGATTATACGATATGCATCACACAATCTCAGATTCATCTATTCAACCAACACATAGAACCTCAAAGAGTGCCCCAAAGTTTCTACCGGAGAATCAAGACGAAAACGTGTGCCAACCCCTATGCATAGGTTCATGGGCAGAACCCGCAAGTTGATCACTAAAACATACATCCAGTGAGTCACGTGATATCCCATTGTCACCACAGATACGCACGGCAAGACATACATCAAGTGTTCTCAAATCATTAAAGACTCAATCCGGTAAGATTACTTCAAAGGGGAAACTCAATCCATTACAAGAGAGTAGAGGTGGGAGAAAACATCATAGGATCCAAATATAATAGCAAAGCTCGCGATACGTCAAGATCGTATCACCTCAAGAACACGAGAGAGAGATCAAACACATAGCTACTGGTACATACCCTCAGCCCCGAGGGAGAACTACTCCCTCCTCGTCATGGAGAGCACCGGGATGATGAAGATGGCCACAGGTGAGGGATTCCCCCTCCGGCAGGGTGCCGGAACGGGTCTAGATTGGTTTTTGATGGCTATGGAGGCTTCTGGCGGCGGAACTCCCGATCTATTGTGCTCCCCGATAGTTTTAGGGTATATGGATATATATAGGCAGAAGAAATATATCAGGGGAGCCACGAGGGTGGAGGCACGCCCAGGGGGTGGGCGCGCCCCCTACCTCGTGGCTTCCTCGTTGATCCCCCGACGTGCACTCCAAGTATCCTGTATTGCGTTCTTTCCAAAAATAACTTTTCCAAAGGTTTCATTCCGTTTGGACTCCGTTTGATATTCCTTTTCTGCGAAACACTGAAACAAGGGAAAAACAGAAACTGGCACTAGGCTCTGGGTTAGTAGGTTAGTCCCAAAAATCATATAAAATAGCATATAAATGCATATAAAACATCCAAGGTTGATAATATAAAAGCATGGAACAATAAAAAATTATAGGTACGTTGGAGATGTATCAACGAGCTCAAGAGGTTATTAGCTAAATGGGAGCAACAATCTCTTAATGCTAGAATGAAACCTGGCCCTGCTTTTGCTACTTCACCTATATGTGTTACTGATAAGGATTATGAATTCTCTGTTGATCCTGATATAATTACTTTGGTTGAATCTGATCCTTTTCATGGCTATGAATCTGAAACTGTTGTGGCACATCTTACTAAATTAAATGATATAGCCACCCAGTTCACTAATTATGAGAGAACTCGTTACTTTTATATCCTTAAAATATTTCCGTTCTCATTAAAGGGTGATGCTAAGATATGGTTTAATTCTCTTGATGCTGGTTGTGTGCGTAGTCCCCAGGATATGATTTATTACTTCTCTGCTAAATATTTCCTTGCTCATAATAAACAAGCTGCTTTAAGGGATATATATATATATATAATTTTGTGCAAATTGAAGAAGAGAGTCTCCCACAAGCTTGGGGGAGGCTTATCCAATTACTTAATGCCTTGCCTGATCATCCTCTTAAGAAAAATGAAATACTTGATATCTTTTATGATGGACTAACCGATGCCTCCAGAGATTACCTGGATAGTTGTGCTGGTTCTGTTTTCAGGGAAAGAACACCGGATGAAGCTGAAATTCTATTGAATAATATGTTGACAAATGAAAATAATTGGACACTTCCTGAGCCACTTTCTGAGCCAGCTCCTAAGCCTATTCCTAAACCCACTCCGAAGAAAAGGGGTATTCTATTTCTCAGTCCTGAAGATATGCAAGAGGCAAAGAAATCTATGAAAGAAAAAGGTATTAAAGCTGAAGATGTTAAGAATTTACCTCCTATTGAAGAAATACACAGTCTTAATTTACCACCCGTTGAAGAAACATATGATCTTAATCCATTACCTATTGAAGAAATTCACGGATAACCCGACACACGTAGTAAAGGTAAATTCTCTCTATAGATATGATAAAGCTGAAATCTCGTTTACTAAATTTGCTAGCCCATGCTTAGATGAGCTTGATAAATTTATGGCTAAGCAAGAAGATTTTAATGATTATTTTGGTAGACAATTGAAATACAATTCCAATATGCTTGAACACTTGGGTGATTATATGGCTAATGTTAAAGGTGAACTTAAACTTATTAGTAAACATGCTTCTATGGTTACCACTCAAGTAGAACAAGTACTTAAAGCTCAAAATGATTTGCTCAATGAATTGAATAGTAAGGATAATGATAATGTTGTTAGAGTTATGACTAGAGGTGGTAGAATGACTCACGAACCTTTGTATCCTGAAGGCCATCCTAAGAGGATTGAGCAAGATTCTCAGAGAAATAATATAGATGCACCTAGTCCTTCTAAAAGGAAGAAAAATAAAAATGGTAGGACTTTGCATGCTTTTATTGAACCTGTTATTGAAACACCTGAGAATCCAAATGATATTTCTATCTCTGATGCTGAAACACAATCTGGTAATGAACCTGAAACTAGTGATAATGTTAATGATAATGTTCATGATGATGCTCAACCTAGTAATGATAATGATATAGAAATTGAACCTTCTGTTGATCTTGATAACCCACAATCAAAGAATCAACGTTATGATAAGAAAGACTTTGTTGCTAGGAAACATGGTAAAGAAAGAGAACCATGGGTCCAGAAACCCATGCATTTTCCTCCCAAACCATCCAAGAAAAAGGATGATGAGGATTTTGAGCGCTTTGCTGAAATGATTAGACCTATCTTTTTGCGTATGAGATTAACTTATATGCTTAAAATGAATCCTTATGCTAAGTACATGAAAGATATTGTTACAAATAAAAGAAAGATATCGGAAGCTGGAATTTCCACCATGCTTGCTAATTATACTTTTAAAGGTGGAATACCTAAGAAACTAGGAGATCCAGGAGTACCCACAATACCATGCTCCATTAAAAGAAACTATGTTAAAACTGCTTTATTGATCTTGGAGCCGGTGTTAGTGTTATGCCTCTCTCTTTATATCGTAGACTTGATTTGAATAACTTGACACCTACTGAAATATCTTTGCAAATGGCTGATAAATCAACTGCTATACATGTCGGTATTTGTGAGGATGTGCCAATGTTACTATTTTAACGGACTTTGTTATTCTTGATATTCCCGAGGATGATAGTATGTCTATTATTCTTGGAAGACCTTTTTTGAATACTGCAGGGGCTGTTATTGATTGCACTAAAGGCAATGTCACTTTTCATGTTAATGGTAATGAGCATACGGTACACTTTCCGAGGAAACAACCTCAAGTTCATAGTATCAACTCTATTGGAAAAATGCCATCGATTATATTTGGAGGTTTTGAATTTCCTCTTCCTACTGTCAAGAAGAAATATGATATTCTTATTATTGGGAGTGTGCATATCCCCGTTGAGGTAACATAGTGTTATTCGAAATTTCTCCGGTTCCATGTTATTCGGAATGAGTTCGTTAACAAGACTTGATCAACCTTGTTAGTGGATTCCTTTGGATGATCATGAGATGGATGAAACTAGAAGGCACAACCTTCTGTACCCTCCTTTTACTTTCTGCTATTTATATTAAATAAAATAAAAATAGTATTTTTATGTCTATTATCTGATTTATCTGTGCAATATAAAAATACCCCGAAAATAAAAGTTCTCCAAATGCCCTGAAATTTAAATATGATTTTTTCTGAAATATTTGAGAATATTTGGCACTGAGAACACAACAGGAGGAGCTGGCACCTGGCCACGAGGGTCAGGGGCGCGCCCCCTGCCTCGTGGGCCCATGGTGTCCCTCCTCCACTTATCCTTGCACCCACTCCTCCCACAAACACGAATATCCAGCTCAAACCCGAGTCCAAGCTCATTTTGCTGCCATTTTTTATCTCCTTGCTCAAAGCATCTCTCAAAAAACTGCTTGGGGAGATTGTTCCTTGGTATGTGACTCCTCCATTGGTCCAATTAGTTTTTGTTCTAGTGCTTCATTCATTGCAAATTTGTGCTGCTTAGGTGACCCTGTTCTTGAGCTTGCATGTCAAATTTGTATGGTCAAAAGTAGTTTTGATGCATGATATAAGCTCTAGGCACTTGTAGGAGTAGTTGCTATCAATATTATTGAGATTTGTTCACTTTTATTTTTAAGTTACTAAAAATTTAATATGTTTAGGAAAATGTACCAAGGTGGCTCTTCAAGGAAACAAGAGCCCATGCTTGCAATGCGTGATGCTGATGATGAGCCACCAAGAAACGCTCCAGTGCGTCCTTGTGAATGGCCTTCAGAAAATTTTATGGATCGAGCGGGAATTAAGGAAGAATTTAACGCATATTTGTGTAACGCTGATCTTGTGAGCTTCGAGGAAGAAAAGTGCAGCCAGTATCACTATCTCCCTAGTTCCTTTGTGAGGAGGTTTGAATTTTCATCTTCACGTAATTCTCTAACTATCCTGTTTGATGTTTATGAAAATTCTTACACAATGGACTTAGAGGATTTTACCACTGCTTGCAAACTTCCACAATGGGGTAGTGTCAGGGAACCTCGCAAATCTGAATTTAGAGATTTTCTTACTAGTATAATTGTGGGGGAATCTAGAGATATAACACAAGTTACTATAGGGAGCATTCACTTTCCTGCTATACATTATTTTGCTCTCTTCATAGGTAGATGCATTAACGGTAAAGATGAAGCATGTCACATGTGTGTCCCTGACCTCAGAATTCTTAGGAGTGCTGTGTTAGGAGACAAATCTTATAATTTGGGAGCCATTGTTGCACGTAGGTTGCATCTTAATAGATTTAATGGCGATTTCATTGGTGGAATTTATGCAACCCACATAGCTAATTTTCTTGGTATAGCCATACGTAATGATGATATTGAATTGCCTCCTGCTTACCTAGACTTTTATGCTATGGTTCACCACCAGTTTGTTGAGAGGAATGAATCACCTCTCCAGTATTGCTTAATCTTTGACAAACGCCATGTTGTCCGTATTACTCTCTCTGCTCCTGCCTTCTTTGATTATCAGGCAAAAGGAAGATATGTTATTACCAAAGAGGAGGCAAATGAGTACGAGAGGAGTGCGGAGGCCGCTCGTCGCCACGCTGCAGCTCAGGAGGCGATAGCCGCTGCATCGCAGTACGACCCCAACTATTATTATGGATATCCGCCAGGCCAGCCGTGGCCATAGACCAACTTAGGCCAAAAGCCTAAGCTTGGGGGAGTACATATTTCCCACCTACATTACATTCATGTGCACACACTCATTGCTAGATGTCGGTGCTCATACTTTTTCATTGTATCATCCATGCTAGTTTATTTCCCTTTTTATGCTTTCTTCTTGTGTGTTTAATAAACCTTAAGAAAAACAAAAAAGATTAGTTGTAGCTTTTAGCTAGTTTTAATTTCCATGCTTGTAATAGTAATTAAAAAGAAAACCCAAAAATATTTCATATTCTTCTTTTGCTTGTTGGGAGCTTTCCCGTGTAAATAGTTTTATTTCTTTGGGGGTCGATAGGAGAAGACCATGATAAATTGTTGAAGTGGCTCTTATATGCATTATTGTTGATCTGATAAAAGAGCCCATATTGCCTTGTCTTCTCCTGTTTATTGAATGCTTGCAGATTCAGCTTAGTCCAATACACATGCACTATTATTATTATTCACATCATTTGGTCGTGTAAGTGAAAGGCAATTATGATGATATATGATGGACTGACTGAGATGAGAAAAGCTGGTATGAACTCGACCTCTCTTGTTTTTGTAAATATGATTAGTTCATCATTCCTGATTCAGCCTATTATGGATAAACATGTTTGCAATGACAACTAGAGATCATAGTTTCTTGTGCCATGCTTGATTAGCTAGGAGCTTATAATGGTTTACCTTGCGTGCCAACATGCTATTAAAATGATTGTGATGTGGTATGACAGGGTGGTATCCTCCTCTGAATGATTTAAGTGACTTGACTTGGCGCATGTTCACGCATGTAGTTGAAACAAAATCAACATATCCTTCACGATATTTATGTTCATGGTGGATTATATCCTACTCATGCTTGCATTCAGTGTTGATTAATTTTCATGCATGTTCATGACTATTGTCGCTCTCTAGCTGGTCGCTTCCCAGTCTTTTGCTAGCCTTCACCTGTACTAAGCGGGAATACTGCTTGTGCATTCAACTCCATAAACCCCAAAGTTATTCCATACGAGTCCACCATACCTACCTATATACAGTATCTACCTGCCGTTCCAAGTAAATTTGTATGTGCCAAACTCTAAACCTTCAAATAAATATCTTGTTTTGTATGCTCGAATAGCTCATGTATCAACTAGGGTTGTCCGTATC
Source organism: Triticum urartu (assembly GCF_056163025.1). Taxonomy (NCBI): domain Eukaryota; kingdom Viridiplantae; phylum Streptophyta; class Magnoliopsida; order Poales; family Poaceae; genus Triticum; species Triticum urartu. The sequence continues at coordinate 502,530,464 of NC_141874.1, read as the reverse complement.
TTCCATGTTAGGCGGGTTATTCTCAAGAGGAGTGGACTCCGCTCCTCACTCACGAGAAAGTGGCTGGTCACCGGGATGCCCAGTCCCATGCTTTATGCAAATAAAATCAAAATAATTGCAAACAAAACTCCCCCTGGGACTCTTGTTAGTTGGAGGCACTCGTTGTTTCGAGCAAGCCATGGATTGATGCTTGTTGGTGGAGGGGGAGTATAAACTTTACCATTCTGTTTGGGAACCGCCTATAATGTGTGTAGCATGGAAGATATTGCCATCTCTTGGTTGTTATGTTGACAATGAAAGTATACCGCTCAAAATATTATTCATCTCTATTTCAAAACCAAGCTCTTGCACCTCTACAAATCCCTGCTTCCCTCTGCGAAGGGCCTATCTATTTACTTTCATGTTGAGTCATCATCTTCTTATTAAAAAGCACCAGTTGGAGAGCACCACTGTCATTTGCATTCATTACTGTTAGTTTACATTGAGTATGACTTGACTGGATCTCTTTTACCATGAATTACAATGTCTAGTCAGTCCTTGATCTTTAAAGGTGCTCTGCATTTATGTTTTACGGTCTCAGAAAGGGCTAGCGAGATACCATCTCGTTATATCATATTATGATTGTTTTGAGAAAGTGTTGTCATCCGAGATTTATTATTATTGCTCGCTAGTTGATTATGCCATTGATATGAGTAAACTTGAGACCTAAGCGTTATAGTGAATGTGGTTAGTCATAATCTTTGCTGAAAACTTGAATGCTGGCTTTACTTATTTACAACAACAAGAGCAAACAGAGTTTGTAAAAGTTTTTCTTTATCACTTTCAGTTTAACAACTCAATTGCTTGAGGACAAGCAAAGGTTTAATCTTGGGGGAGTTGATACGTCTCCGTCATATCTACTTTTCCAAACACTTTTGCCCTTGTTTTGGACTCTAACTTGCATGATTTGAATGGAACTAACCCGGACTGACGCTGTTTTCAGCAGAATTGCTATGGTGTTATTTATGTGCAGAAACAAAAATTCTCGGAATGACCTGAAACTTCACGGAACTTCTATTCGGAAATAATAAAAAAATCCTTGCAAAAGATGAAGACCAGGGGGCCCACCACCTGTCCATGAGAATGGGGGCGCGCCTGCCCCCCTAGGGCGCGCCCCCTACCTCGTGGGCCTCCTGGAGCTCCTCCGACCTCAACTCCAACTTTGTATATTTGGTTTCGGGGAGAAAAAATCAGAGAGAAGGATTCATCGCGTTTTATGATACGGAGCCGCCGCCAAGCCCTAAAACCTCTCAGGAGGACTGATCTGGAGTCCGTCTGGGCTCCGGAGAGGGGAATCCGACGCCATCGTCATCATCAACCTTCCTCCATCACCAATTTCATGACGCTCACCGCCGTGCGTGAGTAATTCCATTGTAGGCTTGCTGGACGGTGATGGGTTGGATGAGATTTATCATGTAATCGAGTTAGTTTTGTTAGGTTTTGATCCCTAGTATCCACTATGTTTTGAGATTGATATTGCTACGACTTTGCTATGCTTAATGCTTGTCACTAGGGCCCGAGTGCCATGATTTCAGATCTGAACCTATTATGTTTTCATCAATATATGAGAGTTGTTGATCCTATCTTGCAAGTCTACAGTCACCTATTATCTGTTATGATCCATTAACCCCGAAGTGACAATAATCGGGATACTTACCGGTGATGACCGTAGTTTGAGGAGTTCATGTATTCACTATGTGTTAATGCTTTGGTCCAGTACTCTATTAAAAGGAGGCCTTAATATCCCTTAGTTTCCATTAGGACCCCGCTGCCACGGGAGGGTAGGACAAAAGATGTCATGCAAGTTCTTTTCCATAAGCGCGTATGACTATATTCGGAATACATGCCTACATTACATTGATGAACTGGAGCTAGTTCTGTGTCACCCTAGGTTATGACTGTTACATGATGAACCGCATCCGGCATAATTCTCCATCACCGATCCATTGCCTATGAGCTTTCCATATATTGTTCTTCGCTTATTTACTTTTCTATTGTTATTGCTATCATCACTACAAAATACCAAAAACATTACTTTTGCTACCGTTACCACTACTATCATATTACTTTGCTACTAAACACTTTGCTGCAGATACTAAGTTTCCAGGTGTGGTTGAATTGACAACTCAGCTGCTAATACTTGAGAATATTCTTTGGCTCCCCTTGTGTCGAATCAATAAATTTGGGTTGAATACTCTACCCTCGAAAACTGTTGTGATCCCCTATACTTGTGGGTTATCAGTTATGTTATGGATGAAGAAACTGCTAGAGACTTTTTAGCTTGCAATGATAGATATGATCTTAAGAAACTGTTAGCTAAGCTGAAAGAAAAATCCTTGAATGCTAGAATGAAACATGACCCTGCTTTTGCTACTTCACCCATCTGTATCTCTGATAAGGATTATGATTTCTTTGTCGATCCTGAGTTAATTACTTTGGTTGAATCTGATCCTTTTTATGGCTATGAATCTGAAACCGTTGTGGCACATCTTACTAAATTGAATGATATAGACACCCTGTTCACTAATGATGAAAAAACTCGCTATTACTTTATCCTTAAGTTGTTTCCGTTCTCATTAAAGGGTGATGCTAAAACATGGTTTAATTCTCTTGATCCTGATTGTGTGCGTAGTCCCGAGGATATGATTTATTACTTCTCTGCTAAATATTTCCCTGCTCATAAGAAATAAGCTGCCTTAAGGGAAATATATAATTTTGTGCAAATTGAAGAAGAGAGTCTCCCACAAGCTTGGGGGAGGCTTCTCCGACTACTTAATGCTTTGCCTGATCATCCTCTCAAGGAAAATAAAATACTTGATATCTTTTATAATGGACTAACTGATGCTTACAGAGACCACCTGGATAGTTGTGCTGGTTGTGTTTTCAGGGAAAGAACTATTGATCAAGCTAAATTGCTATTGAATAATATGTTGAGTAATGAAAATGATTGGACACTTCCTGAACCAACTCCTAAGCCAACTCCGAAGAAAAGTGGTATTCTATTTCCCAGTCCTGAAGATATGCAAGAGGCAAATAAATCTATGAAATAAAAGGGTATTAAAGCTGAAGATGTTAAGAATTTACCACCTATTGAAGAAATACATGGTCTTGATAACCCGACACAAGTAGTGAAGGTAAATTCTCTCTATAGATTTGATGAAGGTGATATTCCTCGTTATAAGTCTGCTAGCCAGTGCTTAGATGAGTTTGGTAATTTTATTGTTAAACAAGAAAACTTCAATGCTTATGTTGGTAGATGCTTATATGATTGAACACTTGAGTGATTATATGTCTAGAGTCAAAGGTGAATGAGGGAGTCCTGGATTAGGGGGTGTCCGGATAGCCGGACTATAACCTTTGGCCGGACTCTCGGACTATGAAGATACAAGATTGAAGACTTCGTCCCGTGTCCGGATGGGACTTTCCTTGGCGTGGAAGGCAAGCTTGGCAATACGGATATGTAGATCTCCTCCCATTGTAACTGACTCTGTGTAACCCTAGCCCTCTCCGGTGTCTATATAAACCGGAGGGTTTTAGTCTATAGGACGAACAACAATCATACCATAGGCTAGCTTCTAGGGTTTAGCCTCTTTGATCTCGTGGTAGATCTACTCTTGTACTACCCATATCATCAATATTAATCAAGCAGGAGTAGGGTTTTACCTCCATCAAGAGGGCCCAAACCTGGGTAAAAACATTGTGTCCCTTGTCTCCTGTTACCATCCGCCTAGACGCACAGTTCGGGACCCCCTACCCGAGATCCGCCGGTTTTGACACCGACATTGGTGCTTTCATTGAGAGTTCCTATGTGTCGTCACCTTTAGGCCCGATGGCTCCTCCGATCATCAACAATGATGCGGTCCAGGGTGAGACCTTTCTCCCCGGACAGATCTTCGTGTTCGGCGGCTTTGCACTGTGGGCTAATTCGCTTGGCCATCTGGAGCAGATTGAAAGCTACGCCCCTGGCCATCAGGTCAGATTTGGAAGTTTGAACTACACGGCCGACATCCGCGGAGACTTGATCTTCGACGGATTCGAGCCACAGCCGGGCGTGCCGCACTGCCACGATGGGTATGACCTAGCTCTGTCGCCGAACAGTACCCTAGAGGCCGCGCCCGCATCAGCTCCGACCCTTAGCTCGGAGCCAACTGCGCCGATCGAGGACGGGTGGCTAGACACCGCCTCGGGGGCTACAGTGTCAACGGCGACCAAGCCGAACACCAGCCTCATCCTCTGCGAAGCCCGTGACTCCAAGGTGCCGGACTCTTCTCCGGACTCCAAACCTTCCGCGCCCCTACCAATCGAATCCGATTGGGCGCCGATCATGGAATTCACCGCCGTAGATATCTTTCAACACTCGCCCTTCAGCGACATTCTGAATTCACTAAGGTCTCTCTCTTTGTCAGGAGAGCCCTGGCCGGACTATGGCCAATAGGATTGGGATGCGGACGACGAAGAAATTCGACGCCCACCCACCACCCACTTCGTAGCCACTGTCGGTGATTTAACCGACATGCTCGACTTCGACTCTGAAGATATCGACAGTATGGACGACGATGTAGGAGACGAACATGAACCAGGGCCTATAGGGCACTAGAAAGCCACCTCGTCATATGACATATATATGGTGGATACACCCAAAGAAGACAATGGCGACGGAACAACGGGAGATGACCCCTCCAAGAAGCAACCCAAGCACCGGCGTCAGCGGCGCCGCTCTAAGTCCCGCCAAAGCAAAAACGGTGATGCCGGCACGGGAGATAATAACACCCTGGACAGTGCCGAAGACAATTCCCTCTAGCAAGATTCAGCGCAGGAGGATGGAGAAGCCAGCCCCCCTGAGAGAGCGGCAGACAAAGAAGAAGAGGATGATAATTACATGCCTCCCTCCGAAGACGAGGCAAGCCTCGGCGACGAAGAATTTGTCGTGCCTGAGGATCCTGTCGAACAAGAGCATTTTAAGCGCAGGCTTATGGCCACGATGAGTAGCCTTAAGAAAAAACAGCAACAGCTTAGAGCTGATCAAGACTTGCTAGCTGACAGATGGACGGAAGTCCTTGTGGCCGAGGAATACAAACTGGAATGCCCCTCCAAGAGCTACCCAAAGCGCAGATTGCTACCCCGTTTAGAGGAGGAAGCACTTAAACCTACATCACCAGCGCATGATGCGGCTGACCGGCCACCTCACGGCCGCGACAGAGAGTCATCCCGGCCCTCCACTCAAGCCGCACCCCGGCGTCGCTCAAAAAATACCAAGGCACGGGGAAATGCGCTAGACCTGCGAGATATGTTGGAAGACAGGGCAAGGCAAACAAGATCGATCTACGGATCGCGCGGGCGCCCCACGACACGAGACAATAACCGTCACGCCGGATACAGTAAATCCGGCCGGGCCGAACACATCAGACAAAGCTCATTTGAGCTATGTCGTGATATAGCCCAATACAGAGGCGCCGCACACCCACTATGCTTCACAGATGAAGTAATGGATCATAAAATCCCAGAGGGTTTCAAACCCGTAAACATTGAATCATACGATGGCACAACAGATCCTGCGGTATGGATCGAGGACTATCTCCTTCATATCCACATGGCCCATGGCGATGATCTACACGCCATCAAATACCTCCCACTCAAGCTTAAAGGACCAGCTCGGCATTGGCTTAACAGCCTGCCAGCAGAATCAATTGGTTGTTAGGAGGACCTAGAAGCCGCATTCCTCGACAATTTCCAGGGCACTTATGTGCGACCACCAGACGCCAATGACCTGAGCCACATAATTCAGCAGCCAGAAGAATCTGCCAGACAATTCTGGACACAGTTCCTAACCAAGAAAAATCAAATCGTCGACTGTCCGGACGTAGAGGCCCTAGCAGCCTTCAAGCATAACATCCGTGACGAGTGGCTTTCCTGGCACCTTGGACAGGAAAAGCCGAAATCTATGGCAGCCCTCACGACACTCATGACCCGCTTTTGCGCGGGAGAAGACAGCTGGCTGGCTCGTAGCAATAACATGACCAAGAGCCCTGGTAATTCGGATACCAAGGACAGCAATGGCAGGTCGCGTCGCAACAAGCACAAGCGCCGCATTAACACCGACAACGCTGAAGATACGACAGTTAATCCCGGATTCAGAGGCTCTAAGCCCGGTTAGCGGAAAAAGCCATTTAAGAGGAACACTCCGGGCCCGTCCAGTTTGGACCGTATACTCGATCGCTCGTGCCAGATACATGGCACCCCCGAAAAACCAGCCAATCACATCAACAGGGATTGTTGGGTGTTCAAGCAGGCCGGCAAGTTAAATGCCGAAAACAGAGACAAGGGTCTGCACAGTGACGAGGACGAAGAGCCCCGGCCGCCGAACAATAGTGGACAGAAGGGCTTCCCCCCACAAGTGCGTACGGTGAACATGATATACGCAACCCACATCCCCAAAAGGGAGCGGAAGCGTGCACTCAGGGACGTATACGCGTTGGAGCCAGTCGCCCCAAAGTTCAACCCATGGTTCTCCTGCCTGGTCACTTTTGATCGAAGGGACCACCCCACTAGCATCCGCCATGGCGGATTCGCCGCATTGGTCCTAGACCCAATCATTGACGGATTTCACCTCACTAGAGTCCTTATGGACGGCAGCAGCAGCCTGAACCTGCTTTATCAGGACACAGTGCGGAAAATGGGCATAGATCCCTCAAGGATTAAACCCACAAAAATGACCATTAAAGGCGTCATACCAGGTGTAGAGGCCAACTGTACAGGCTCAGTTACACTTGAAGTGGTCTTCGGATCCCCGGATAATTTCCAAAGCGAGGAGTTAATCATCGACATAGTCCTGTTCCGCAGTGGCTATCACGCACTACTCGGACGAACCGCATTTGCAAAGTTCAATGTGGTGCCGCACTACGCATATCTCAAGCTCAAGATGCCAGGACCTCGAGGAGTCATTACGGTCAATGGAAACACCGAACGCTCTCTCCGAACGGAGGAGCACACGGCGGCCCTTGCAGCGGAAGTACAAAGCAGCCTCTCAAGGCAATTCTCCAGTCCGGCTATTAAACGTCCGGACACTGTCAAGCGCGCCCGGGGTAACCTACAACAAGACCGCCTGGCACGTTCCGAGCAAGCGTAGCAATACGGCCCCAACCCCAGCCCTCGCGAAACTGCAAAATCAGTACTACGCGTACATAACTACGCTCTAAAAATACCATGGGCATAGGGGGAGTGGCACGACCACGGCACGCCCAAAAATGCGGCTCAACCGCACTAGGGGCTCCCGATTTTGTCATTATTTCCTACTTTCAGGACTCCACTCTTCGGAAGGCCTGTCCGGCAGTACAACCGCTGAACACACGATGCAACTACCAAGGAGGCAGAAAGCTACGTCGAATTCCCAGATGGTCTCTATAACGAGCAAAATACATGTCTTACATACCGTCTCGCAGCTCGCCCCTGGAGGGGGACATGTCAAATAGTCCCATCTCTTGCTTATCGCACTATTTGTATCGTTCTGCTTTCACAGCAGACTTTTAAAAATAAACAATGCTTAGCTTCAGCTTATTATTGCATTCTCTATTCATTTCTTTTTCAATACATATGTTCAGTTATGACATGTAGCACCCGTACACTTTGGTACGGTCCATACGCCAGGGGCTCAAGCACCCCATAATACGGCGTGAGAAGTCCGAATACTTTCACAAAGTGCGGCCCTCCGAACTTATAGCATTATATGCATCAGCTTCGAATCATGTCTTTGGTCAATAGCTGGGTTTGCCCGGCTCCCATGTTTTGGTACCTTACGTTCCGCTATATCGGCTAAGGTAGCGCTGGGAGAACTACTGCGATTGTGCCCCGGTTGAGCTGGGCTAAGCACCTCAGTAGAGAAAGCTAAAACTGACTGTCATGATAGGGCGAGAGCTGGTTGCTGTTCGGGAGGTTTCGAGTCCCTAAAGACTTATGCCGCTTAGAGCGAGGAGTCGGCTTTGTCCGGCCTAGGCGTGTATAGCGCCCCGAACTCGGTCTTCCGAACACTAGGTGCTTCGCCGAAATTTAAAATTATAGAATTCTCTGGCTAAGTGAGAGTGATAACGCATTATAGTCCGATTGCCATGTTCGTTGTGCTGAGCACCTCCCTCGAAGGACCCAAGAATGGGAAAAAGAGTGCTCAGGTTTATCCCGAACACCCCAGCACTCGTGGCATGGGGGCAGAAGCCGACGACTCACCATCTCTCATACTCGATAAACGGCCGCATAGAAGGTAACATTTTAAATTAAAACAAGCGTTGCATAGCGCATATGAACAAGTTTTCAGTGCACAGGATAAAACGAACAAGTTCACTCAAATATTACATCTTTGGAACATTCGTCCGCCACAAGGCGGGCGCCCTTCAGGATGCCCTCATAATACATCTCGGGGTGGCGATGCTCCTTGCCCTGCGGTGGCCCGTCCTTCACAAGCTTCTCCGCATCCATCTTGCCCCAGTGCACTTTAGCACGGGCACCTTCGATGCAGACGGAGCGCTTGACGACTTCAAGCCACGGACAGGCATCCACCAGCCGCCTCACCAGCCTGATGTAGCTCCCAGGCAGGGCCTCTCCAGGCCACAGCCGAACTATAAGGCCCTTCATGGCCTGTTCGGCCACCTTATGGAGCTCGACCAGTAGCTTCAGCTGGTCGCTCAAGGGCACCGAGTGAAGGAAATATGCCCTAGAGGCAATAATAAAGTTATTATTTATTTCCTTATAATCATGATAAATGTTTATTATTCATTCTAGAATTGTATTAACCGGAAACATAATACATGTGTGAATACATAGACAAACAAAGTGTCACTAGTATGCCTCTACTAGACTAGCTCGTTAATCAAAGATGGTTATGTTTCCTAACCATGAACAATGAGTTGTTATTTGATTAACGGGATCACATCATTAAGAGAATGATCTGATTGACTTGACCCATTCCATTAGCTTAGCACCCGATCGTTTAGTATGTTGCTATTGCTTTCTTCATGACTTATACATGTTCCTATAACTATGAGATTATGCAACTCCCGTTTGCCGGAGGAACACTTTGGGTGCTACCAAACGTCACAACGTAACTGGGTGATTATAAAGGAGAATTACAGGTGTCTCCAAAGGTAGATGTTGGGTTGGCGTATTTTGAGATTAGGATTTGTCACTCCAATTATCGGAGAGGTATCTCTGGGCCCTCTCGGTAATGCACATCACATAAGCCTTGCAAGCATTGCAACTAATGAGTTAGTTGCGGGATGACGTATTACAGAACGAGTAAAGAGACTTGCCGGTAACGAGATTGAACTAGGTATTGGATACCGACGATCGAATCTCGGGCAAGTAACATACCGATGACAAAGGGAACAACGTATGTTGTTATGCGGTCTGACCGATAAATATCTTCGTAGAATATGTAGGAGCCAATATGGGCATCCAGGTCCCGCTATTGGTTATTGACCGGAGACGTGTCTCGGTCATGTCTACATTGTTCTCGAACCCATAGGGTCCGCACGCTTAAGGTTACGATGACAGTTATATTATGAGTTTATGCATTTTGATGTACCGAAGGTTGTTCGGAGTCCCGGATGTGATCACGGACATGACGAGGAGTCTCGAAATGGTCGAGACGTAAAGATTGATATATTGGAAGCCTATGTTTGGATATCGGAAGTGTTCCGGGTGAAATCGGGATTTTACCGGAGTACTGGGAGGTTACCGGAACCCCCCGGGAACCATATGGGCCTAGATGGGCGTTAGTGGAAAGGAGAAAGGGGCAGCCCAAGGTGGCCGCACGCCTCCCCCCCCTAGTCCTATTAGGACTAGGAGAGGTGGCCGGCCCCCCTTCTCTCTCTTTCCCCCTCAGGGAATCCTAGTCCAACTAGGATTGGGGGGGGAGTCCTACTCCCGGAAGGAGTAGGACTCCTCTTGCGCCCTCCTCCTGGCCGGCGCCCCCCTCCCCCTTGGCTCCTTTATATACTGAGGCAGAGACACCCCATAAACACACAAGTTGATCCACGTGATCTATTCCTTAGCCGTGTGCGGTGCCCCCAGCCACCATATTCCTCGATAATACTATAGCGGAGTTTAGGCGAAGCCCTGCTGCTGTAGTGCATCAAGATCGTCACCACGCCGTCGTGCTAACGGAACTCTTCCCCGACACTTTGCTGGATCGGAGTCCGGGGATCATCATCGAGCTGAACGTGTGCTCGAACTCGGAGGTGCCATAGTTTCGGTGCTTGATCAGTTGGATCGTGAAGACGTACGACTACTTCCTCTACGTTGCGTCAACGCTTCCGCAGTCGGTCTGCGTGGGTACGTAGACAACACTCTCCCATCTCGTTGCTATGCATCACATGATCTTGCGTGAGCGTAGGAAAATTTTGAAATTACTACGAAACCCAACACCGAGTGTCCGCCCTCAGCATACTGAGACCAGAACACCTTCTTCGTCGAGTTGCCCTCCTCGGCCCGGTAGAAGGCGGCGGCATCTGACACGCTACGGGGCAAATCTGTGAATGCTCCTGGAGAGCTCTGGATTTGGGTAAGTAACAAGTAATTCACTTTCACGTCTTTCTTTGCATAAAGAATGCCTTACCCGCCGCTATCTTCTTCATCGCCTCAACTTCCTGGAGGGCTTTCTGGGCTTTGGCCTTGGCAGACTTGGCGCTTTCAAGGGTCGCCGCGAGCTCGGACTCTCGCGTCTTTGAGTCAAGCTCCAAACTCTCATGTTTTTTCATGAGAGCCTGGAGCTCTTGCCGCACCTCGCCAACCCGCGCCTCATGTTTCTCCCGCTCGGTGCGCTCCGTGGGCGCCTTCTTTTTGGCCTCGGAAAGCGCTTGCTTAAGGGTCGCCACCTCAATCGTGGCCCCTAGGACACCAATAGCGATCCTGTCATTTTTTGCAACTGCATCTTTTTAAATATACTCCACAAGGTATTACTTACCTTCTTTTTCTTCAAGCTCCTTTTTAGCAAGGCCGAGCTCTTGCTCGGACCACTCGAGGCTCTGCTTCAACGCATCCACCTCTGCAGTCAGTGCGGTAGAGGCCAGCAGCGAAGCCTGCATACGCATATTGACTTAATTATGTTAGACTCCTGCGAATGTTGTTAGATCCTCTATTCGGCTTTTCTTTCCGAACGCAAAACAGAGCATCAGGGGCTACTGTCTATGCGGTAATATTTTCACATATTTTTCACATACCTCAAAGCTTGTTAGCAGGCTGGCACAGGCTTCAGTCAGCCCGCTTTTGGCGGACTGAACCTTCTGGATCACCGCACTCATAATAGTGCGGTGCCCCTCATCGATGGAGGCGCCGTTAAGCACCTCCAGCAGATTATCAGGTGCCTCCGGTTGGACAGAGGTCACCGGTGTCGTAGGCTTGCCCTTCTTACTAGGGGGTTGCTTGTCGGACTCTGGAACCATTGAAGGTTCCGGTGCGGTGTCCGGCCCAGGTCCGGACTTGGAGCCCTTGGGGGGTTTTTCCCCTTTGCGCCTGGAGTCCGGGAGGTCGCCTTGCGGTGCCTCCAGGACCACCTACTCCTGGCTTGGAACCTTTTGGGACAACACCTCGGCGTCGTCCGTAGGGCGGGGGGAGGTAGCGGTCGGAAGTGAAAAACTATTCACATCCGACGAATCCAGGGAGCCGCTCGACGACACGTCGAGCCGGGCTTTGGGCGGACTGCATAATTATATTCAGCGTCAGGAGAGGCTGTGCAATAAAGGAACGCCATGAGTCACTCAGGTATCCGAATACTTACGATTTTGCCAGGGGCTTGGCCCTGAGCGGCCACTCCTCTTCACCATCGTCGGCATTGGTGGAGTAGTCCATAGGGAGGGTCCTCCCTTTCTTGGACCCTCCGGCCTCCCTAGTTGGGGCGGCCTTCCTTTTCTTTTCTCCCCCTGCTGGGGAAGAAACCTCTCTTTACTCCTCGTCTTCATGGGAGGAGTGCGCCTCGGAGTCATTGGATGATGAGTCCGACTCCACCGGGCGTCGGGAACTCTTCCGGGTTCCCGTGGCCTTCTTCTTGGCCTTCTTCTCCGGCACCACGTAAGGTGCCGGAACCAGCAGCTCCGCCAAGCGGGCATTCGCTGGGTCTTCGGGCAAAGGAGCCGGACAGTTGATCTGTTCAGCCATCCTCTGCCAGTCCTGTCAAAGGCATGGGGGCTTAGATCCCGCATAGAGTCAAACTATGAAAGACAAATATCCTGTAAGAGGTAAAAATAGCTTATCGCGTTGTCTTAACGTTGTGCGCTGAATCTGCGATCTTCGGTAGCAGATGTGGGAGCCTCGGCGCCCTTGAATAGCACCTTCCATGCATCTTCGTACGTTGTGTCGAAGAGCCTGCTCAGAGTTCGGTGCTGGGCCGGGTTGAACTCCCACAAGCTAAAATCCCGTTGTTGGCATGGGAGGATCCGGCGGATGAGCATGACCTGGACTACGTTAACAAGTTTGAGCTTCTTGCTCACCAGGTTTTGGATGCATGTTTGGAGTCCGGTCAGCTCTCCTTTTTTACCCCACGGCAGGCCCTTCTCTTTCCAGGAAGTGAGCCGCGTAGGGATTCCGGATCGGAACTCGGGGGCTGCGACCCATTCAGGGTCACGCAGCTCGGTGATGTAGAACCACCCCGATTGCCACCCCTTTATGGTCTCCACGAAGGAGCCTCGAGCCATAGGACGTTGGGCATCTTGCCCACCATGGCACCTCCGCACTCCGCCTGGCGGCCGCCCACTACCTTCGGCTTGACATTGAAGGTCTTCAGCCATAGGCCGAAGTGGGGCTGGATGCAGAGGAAGGCCTCGCACACAACGATGAACGCCGAGATGTTGAGGATGAAGTTCGGGGCCAGATCGTGGAAGTCCAGGCCATAGTAGAACATGAGTCCCCGGACAAATGGGTGGAGAGGGAAGCCTAGTCCGTGGAGGAAATGGGTGAGGAACACCACCCTCTCATGGGGCCTGGGGTGGGGATGAGCTGCCCCCTCGTCTGGGAGCCGGCGCGCGATGTCGTCAGACAAGTATCCGGCTTTCCTCAGCTTCTTGATGTGTCCCTCCGTAACGGAGGAGACCATCCACTTGCCTCCCACTCCGGACATGGCTGGATAAGGTTGAGGTGGGGAATGCGGACTTGGGCGCTAGAGCTTGAGTGCACGAAAATGGATGAGCAAAGGAGGAAGAAGGCGTGGATGGAAAGGCGGATTCTTATCCCCTTATATGGGCGGACGAAACTATGCGTCCCCACCAGCCTGGTAAAACTCGCTTATCTCCCAAGTGCCGTAATCAATGGCGCGATTGGGTTACCCACGCCCGTATTGATGAGAATCCCGGGATAAGGGGACACGATCTCTGATTTGACAAGACGTGCCAAGGAAACCGCCTCGCAAAATGTGCTGAGGTGGGACAGTAAAAATGGTTCAAATAAAGGCTTGGTTGTGGCGTGATGACACGCTACGGAATACGTCAGCAAATTAAATTTGTGTAAATATTATTCTCTCTACGACAGTATGTGGAACTTATTTTGCAGAGCCGGACACTATCCTTGTGTTCAAAATCTTCTATGAAGTATTCGGAGGAGGAACCCGCCTTGCAATGCCGAAGACAATCTGCGCGTCGGACTCGTCGTCATTGAAGCCTGGTTCAGGGGCTACTAAGGGAGTCCTGGATTAGGGGGTGTCCGGATAGCCGGACTATAACCTTTGGCCGGACTCTCGGACTATGAAGATACAAGATTGAAGACTTCGTCCCGTGTCCGGATGGGACTTCCCTTGGCGTGGAAGGCAAGCTTGGCAATACGGATATGTAGATCTCCTCCCATTGTAACTGACTCTGTGTAACCCTAGCCCTCTCCGGTGTCTGTATAAACCGGAGGGTTTTAGTCTATAGGACGAACAACAATCATACCATAGGCTAGCTTCTAGGGTTTAGCCTCTTTGATCTCGTGGTAGATCTACTCTTGTACTGCCCATATCATCAATATTAATCAAGCAGGAGTAGGGTTTTACCTCCATCGAGAGGGCCCGAACCTGGGTAAAAACACTGTGTCCCTTGTCTCCTGTTACCATCCGCCTAGACGCACAGTTCGGGACCCCCTACCAGAGATCTGCCGGTTTTGACACCGACAGTGAACTTAAACTCATTAGTAAACATGCTTCTATGGTTACCACTCAAGTAGAACAAGTGCTTAAAGCTCAGTATGATTTGTTCAATGAATTAAATAATAAGAAAAATGGTAATGTTGTTAGAGTTGTGACTAGAGGGGGTAAAATGACTCAGTAACCCTTGTATCCTGAGGGCCACCCTAAGAGAATTGAGCAAGATTCTCAGAGAACTAATGTTGATGCACCTAGTTCTTCTAAGAAGAAGAAAAGGAAAAATGATAGGACTTTGCATGCTTCTAGTGAACCTATTGTTGACACACCTGAGAATCCCAATGATATTTCTATTTCTGATGCTGAAACACAATATGGTAATGAACATGAACCTAGTGATAATGTTAATGATGATGTTCATGTTGATGCTCAACCTAGCAATGACAATGATGTAGAGATTGAACCTGTTGTTGATCTTGATAATCGACAATCAAAGAATCAACGTTATGATAAGAGAGACTTTGTTGCTAGGAAGCACGGTAAAGAAAGAGAACCATGGGTTCAAAAACCCATGCCTTTTCCTCCTAAACCATCCAAGAAAAAGGATGATGGGGATTTTGGGTGCTTTGCTGAAATGATTAGACCTATCTTTTTGAGTATGCGTTTGACTGATATGCTTAAAATGAATCCTTATGCTAAGCATATGAAAGATATTGTTACAAATAAGAGAAAGATACCGTAAGCTGAAATTTCCACCTTGCTTTCTAATTATACTTTTAAAGGTGGAATACCTAAGAAACTAGGAGATCCTGGAGTACCAACTATACCATGCTCCATTAAGAGAAACTATGTTAAAACTGCTTTATGTGATCTTGGAGCCGGTGTTAGTGTTATGCCTCTTTCTTTATAATATAGACTTGATTTGAATAAGTTGGCCCCTACTGAAATATCTTTGCAAATGGCTGATAAATCAACTGCTATACCTGTCGGTATTTGTGAGGATGTGCTTGTTGTGGTTGCAAATGTTACTATTTTAACGGACTTTGTTATTCTTGATATTCCCGAGGATGATAGTATGTCTATTATTCTTGGTAGACCCTTTTTGAATACTGCAGGGGCTGTTATTGATTGCAACAAAGGCAATGCCACTTTTCATGTTAATGGTAATGAGCATACGGTACACTTTCCGAGGAAACAACCTCAAGTCCAAAGTATCAATTCCATTGGAAAAATTCCAACGATTACTATTGGAGGTTTTGAATTTCCTCTTCCTACTGTCAAGAAAAATATGATATTCTTATTGTTGGGGACATGCATATCCCCGTTGAGGTAACTTAGTGTTATTCGAAAATTCTCCGGTTTCATGTTATTCGGAAAGAGTTTGTTAACAAGACTTGATCAACCTTGTTAGTGGATTCCTTTTGATGAGCATGACATGGATGAAGTTAGAAAGCACAACTCTCTAAACATGTTTTTACTTTCTGTTATTTAGATTAAATAAAGAAAAAATAGTATTTTCTGTCTGTTTTCTGAATTATCCTTGCAATAAAAAATACCCTGAAAATAAATGTTCTCCAAATGTCCTGAAAATTTTATATGATTTTTTCTAGAATATTTAAGAATATTTGGCACTGAGAACACACCTGGGGGACCCACCACCTGGCCACGAGGTCCAGGGCACGCCCACCCCCTTGGGGCGCGCCCCCTGCCTCATGGACCCCACGTGGGACCCCTCCACTTATTCTTGCACCCACACACTTCGTCTTCCTCCAGAAAAAATACTCCACTAGCTCAAACCCGAGTTCTAGCTCATCTTGCTGCCATTTTCGATCTCCTTGCTCAAAGCTGCATTCACAAAACTGCTTTGGGGTATTGTTCTTCGGTATGTGAGTCCTCCAATGGTCCAATTAGTTTTTGTTCTAGTGCTTTATTTATTGCAAATTTTTGCTACTTAGGTGACCCTGTTCTTAAGCTTGCATGTCAAATTTATGTGGTCAAAAGTAGTTTTAATGCATGATTTAGCCTCTAGGCACTTGTGGGAGTAGTTGCTATCAATCTTGTTGAGTTTGGTTCACTTTTATTTTGAGTCACTAAAAATTTCAGAAATTTTTCAAAGGAAGAAAAATGTTTAGGAAAATGTACCAAGGTGGTTCCTTAAGGAAGCAAGGACCGAGGCTCGCGATACGTGAGCCGGACAATGAACTACCAAGGGAAGCTCAAGTGCGGCCTTGCGAATGGCCGTCGGAGGAGTTCATGGTCTAGGCAGGCATCAAGGATGAATTTGACGCGTATGTGCGTAACGCTGATCTTGAGGGCTCCATGTCAGATAAGTGCCGGCAATACCTCTATCTAACTGATTCCTTTGTGAGAAGGTTTAAATTCACATCCCCGTGCAATTCTCACACTGTTTTATTTGATCTTTGTGATAAATCATATACCATGGACCTAGAAGATTTCAATACTGCTTGTAAACTCCCGCACTGGGGCAATGTTAGTGAACCTCGCAAATCTGAATATAAAGACTTTCTTGCTAGTATCACTGTGGGGGAATCTAGAGAAATCACACAAGCTACCATAGGGAGCATTCATTTCCCTTCCATACATTATTTTGCTCTCTTCATTGGTAGATGCATTAACGGTAAGGATGAGGCTTGTCACATGTGCGTTCCAGATCTTAGTGTCCTCAAGAGTGCAGTATTAGGTGATAAACAATATAACTTGGGGGCTATTGTTGCACGTAGGTTGCATCAAAACAATATAAGTGGAGATTTGTTTGGTGGAATTTATGCAACTCGTGTAGCTAACTATCTTGATATACCAATACGTGGAAATGATATTGAGTTGCCTCCTACTTATCTAGATTATGATGCTATGGTTCGCCACCAGTTTGTTGAGAGGAATGATCAGTTCCTCCTGTACCGACTAATCTTTGACAGACGGCGCACCGTCCATGTTGCTCTCCCTACTCCTACTTTCTTTGACTTTCAAGCAAAAAGGAGATATGTTATAACCAGGGAGGAGGCGAACGAGTACGAGAGGAGTACGGAGGCAGCTTGCCTCCAAGCTGCAACTCATCAGGCAGTAGCCGCTGCATCTCAGTACGACCCCAGTTACAACTTTGGATATCCGCCAGGCAACCCGTGGCCCTAGACCAACTTAGGCCAAAAGCCTAAGCTTGGGGGAGTACGTGTTTCTCACCGACATTACATTCATGTTCACACACTCATGCCAGTTGTCGGTGCTCATACTTTTTCATTGTAATATCCATGCCAGTTTATTTTGTTTTCCAGCATTCTTCTTGTGTGTTCGAAAAACCTTAAGAAAAACCAAAAAAAATTAGTTGTAGCTTTTAGCTAGTTTACTTTCCATGCCTGTAGTAGTAGTAATTAAAGGAAAACCCAAAAATATTTCTCGTTCTTCTTTTGCTTGTTGGGAGCTTTCCCGTGTAAATAGTTTTGTTTCTTTTCTTTTCTTTGGGGGTCGAAAGGAGAAGACCATGATGAAAATGTTGAGTGGCTGTCATATGCATTATTGTTGATCTAACCAAGAGCCCATATTACCTTGTCTTCTCCTGTGTATTGAATGCTTGCAGATTCCAGCTTAGTCCAATGCACGTGCATTATTATTTTTATCCACACAATTCGGTCGTGCAAGTGAAAGGAAATAACGACGATATATGATGGACTGATTGAGATGAGAGAAGCTGGTATGAACTTGACCTATCTTGTTTTTGTAAATATAATTAGTTCATCGTTCCTGATTCAGCCTATTATGAATGAAACATGTTCACAATGACAATTAGAGATTATAGTTGCTCATGCCATGCTTAATTTGCTAGGAGTTTATGATGGTTTACCCTGCATGCCAACATGCTATTAAAATGGTTGTGATGTGGTATGATAGGGTGGTATCCTCCTTTGAATGATTCAAGTGGCTTGACTTGGCACATGTTCACGCATGTAGTTGAAACAAAATCAACATAGCCTCCACGATATTTATGTTCATGGTGAATTATATCCTACTCATGCTTGCACTCAGTGTTGATTAATTTTAATGTATGTTCATGACTGTTGTCGCTCTCTAGCTGGTCGCTTCCCAGTCTCTTTCTAGCCTTCACTTGTACTAAGCGGGAATACTTCTTGTGCATCCACTTCCATAAAACCCAAAAGATATTTCATATGAGTCCACCATACCTTCCTATATGCGGTATCTACCTGCCGTTCCATGTAAATTTGTATGTGCCAAACTCTAAACCTTCAAATGAAATTCTATTTTGTATGCTCGAATAGCTCATGTATCAACTAGGGATGTCTATATCTTCCATGCTTGGTGGTTTATTCTCAAGAGGAGTGGACTCCGCTCCTCATTCACGAGAAAATGGCTGGTAACCGGGATGCCTAGTCCCATGCTTAAATTAAAATAATTGCAAACAAAACTCCCCTAGGATTGTTGTTAGTTGGAGGCACCCGTTGTTTCAGACAAACCATGGATTGATGTTTGTTGGTGGTGGGGGAGTATAAACTTTACCATTCTGTTTGGGAACTGCCTATAATGTGTGTACATGGAAGATATCGAGATCTCTCGGTTGTTATGTTGACAATGAAAGTATACCACTCAAAATATTATTTATCTCTATTTAAAAATCGAACTCTGGCACCTCTACAAATCCCTGCTTCCCTCTGCGAAGGGCCTATCTATTTACCTTTATGTTGAGTCATCATCCTCCTATTGAAAAGCACCAGTTGGAGAGCACCGCTGTCATTTGCATGTATTACTATTAGTTTACATTGAGTATGCTTGTGACTGGATTTATTTTACCATGAATTACAATGTTTAGTCAGTCCTTGAACTGCAAAGGTGCTCTGCATTTATGTTTTGCGGTCTCAGAAAGGGCTAGCGAGATACCATCTTGTTATATCATATTATGATTGTTTTGAGAAAGTGTTGTCATCCAAGATCTACTATTATTGCTCGCTAGTTGATTATGCCATTGATATGAGTAAACATGGGACCTAAATGTTATTGTGAATATGGTTAGTTCATAATATTTGCCACTGTTACAATTACTACAAAACCAATATTGTTACTTTTGCCACCATTACCGTTACTTCCATATTACTTTGCTACTAAATACTTTGTTGCAGATATTAAGTCTTTCAGGTGCGGTTGAATTGACAACTCAATTGTTAATACTTGAGAATATTCTTTGTCTCCCCTTGTGTCGAATCAATAAATTTGGGTTGAATACTCTATCCTCGAAAACTGTTGCGATCCCCTATACTTGTGGGTTATCAGTATGTGGTACGGTAAGTAAACCGACTCCAAAACATTTCTAATAGCATTTTTTCTCCGTTTTGTAATATTTAAGAAAATAGGAAAATAAGAAGCAGTACGGAAAGGACACGAGGCATCCACGAGGGTGGAGGGCGCGCCCTACCCCCCTGGGCGTGCCCCCTGCCTCGTGGGCACCTCGTGTGCCCTCCGGACTCCGTTTCCTTGCACGATACTTCTTTTGGTCGGTAAAAAATCATTATATAATCTCCCGAAGGTTTTGACCACCGTACCACGCAATTATCCTATGTTTTTGTTTCGAGCTGTTTTCTGCCAGAGTTGTCAAGGCCAGGCATCATGTCGTCCCCCTCCTCCAACAATGAGGGCGACGATGCTTGGCTAATGAAGATAGAGCTGAAGAGGGAAGAACCGGGGAGATCAACAAGGACGATGGGATCAAGAAGGCCACGGAGGATCAAGCTCCGGCAGCAGAAGAAGAAGACATCCTTCAACCTCATTACAATCTTCTTACCCCTACTGAAATTGAAGCTTTCAAGATGATTGAAATAGTTTGGGTGCAGAACAAGTATCTAACTCGTGAAAATATTCTGTTGCAAGAGCATATCATCGCACTCAAGGGCATTATTCGTAAGTTGGAGTATCTCCTACGCTCGATGCTGGACGAAAAGCCTACATCATCAACAACTCCATCATCACTACCACCAAAGCAGAACTGAGTATCGGGTATGGGCACTCCCCTTGGCAACTGCCAAGCTTGGGGGAGTGCCTCGATATCGTATCACCATCACACTTCTATCTTTACCATTTTTCTTAGTTCGATCCTTTTGGTAATATCTTGATCTAGTAGAATAAAGTTTTAGTATGATTTAGTTTTGAGTTTTGCTTTATGATCCTTCTATGTAATCGATTCCGTGAGCTATATATAATAAAGATTAGTGTTGAGTCAAGGGCTTTGCTATTTGTTGTGGTCATGGGAAAAAAGAGAAAGAATAAAAAGAAATAAAGAGATCATATTGATCTTATGGAGTGTAATGACTTCACATATAAAGAGTATGATGAATAAAAGTTGTTGAGAGTTGACAAACATAGTTTTGGTCATCGTTGCAATTAATAGGAAGTAATAAAGAAAGAGAGGTTTTCACATATAAATATACTATCTTGGACATCTTTTATGATTGTGAGCCCTCATTAAAATATGACAGGCTAAAAAGTTGATGTTGGACAAGGAAGACAACGTAATGGGTTATGCTTTCTTACATCTGAAATAAATTATATTGTCATGGATAATCCAACATGTTGAGCTTGCATTTCCCCCTCATGCTAGCCTAATTCTTTGCACCATGTAGAGATACTACTTGTGCTTCCAAATATCCTCAAACCCAGTTTTGCCTTGAGAGTCCACCATATCTACCTATGGATTGAGCAAGATCCTTCGAGTAAGTTGTCATTGTTGCAAGCAATAAAAATTGCTCTCTAAATATGTATGATTTATTAGTGTGGAGAAAATAAGCTTTATACGATCTTATGATGTGGAAGAAATAAAAGCGACGGACTGCATAATAAAGGTCCATATCACAAGTGGCAATATAAAGTGACGTTCTTTTGCATTAAGATTTCGTGCATCCAACCATAAAAGCACATGACAACCTCTGCTTCGCTCTGCGAAGGGCCTATCTTTTATTTTTGTCCTATACTTTATACAAGAGTCATGGTGATCTTCACCTTTCGTTTTTACATTTTATCCTTTGGCAAGCACTATGTGTTGGAAAGATTCTGATATATATAGCTAATTGGATGTGAGTTTTCATGAACTATTATTGTTGACATTACCCTTGAGGTAAAAGGTTGGGAGGCAAAACTATAAGCCCCTATCTTTCTCTGTGTTCGATTAAAACTCCATACCCATAAGTATTGCGTGAGTGTTAGCAGCTGTGAAAGACTAAATGATAGTTGAGTATGTGGACTTGCTGAAAAGCTCTTATATTGGCTCTTTCCGATGTTATGATAAATTGCAATTGCTTCAATGACTGAGATTATAGTTTGTTAGTTTTCAATGAAGTTTCTGATTCATACTTGAAATTGAGAATGAATTGTTATTTTAGCATAAGAAATCATATGACAGTATATATATGTTGTTGTTCTAAGAATGATCATGATGCCCTCATGTTCGTATTTTATTTTATCGACACCTCTATCTCTAAACATGTGGACATATTTTTCATTTTCGGCTTCCGCTTGAGGACAAGCGAGGTCTAAGCTTGGGGGAGTTGATACGTCCATTTTGCATCACGCTTTTATATCGATATTTATTGCATTATGGGTTGTTATTACACATTATGTCACAATACTTATGCCTGTTCTCTCTTATTTTACAAGTTTTGCACGAAGAGGGAGAATGCCGGCAGCTGGAATTCTAGGCTGGAAAAGGAGAAAATATTAGAGACCTATTCTGCACAACTCCAAAAGTCCTGAAACTCCATGGAAGTCGGTTTTGGATTATATAATAAATATTGGGCGAAGAAAGCACAGAGGGGGGCCACCCACCATCCACGAGGATGGGGGCCACGCCCTACCCCCTGGGTTTCGTGGTGCTCCTGGATGTTATCTTGCCTAATGCGTTACTCTGTTCTTATGAACTTAATACTCTAGATGCATGCTGGATAGCGGTCGATGTGTGGAGTAATAGTAGTAGATGCAGAATCATTTCGGTCTACTTGTTGCGGACGTGATGCCTATATACATGATCATGCCTAGATATTCTCATAATTATGCAGTTTTCTATCAATTGCTCGACAGTAATTTGTTCACCCACCGTAATACTTATGCTAGTTTGTTCACCCATCATATAAGTTTCCAATCTATTTTACTTTGTAATCTTTATTTTCCAATCTATATCATAAAAATACCAAAAAATATTTATCTTATTATCTTTATCAGATCCCATTTTCGTAAGTGATCGTGAAGGGATTGGCAACCCCTTTATCACGTTGGTTGCGAGGTTCTAGTTTGTTTGTGCAGGTACTAGGTGACTTGCGTGTAGTCTCCTACTGGATTGATACCTTGGTTCTAAAAAACTGAGGGAAATACTTACGCTACTTTGCTGCATCACCCTTTCCTCTTCAAGGGAAAACCAACGCAGTGCTCGAGAGGTAGCAAGAAGGATTTCTGGCGCCGTTGCCTGGGAGATCTACGCACAAGTCAAGACATACCAAGTACCCATCACAAACTCTTATCCCTCGCATTACATTATTTGCCATTTGCCTCTCATTTTCCTCTCCCCCACTTCACCCTTGCCGTTTTATTCGACCTTTTTTTGTTCGCCTCCTTTTCGCTCGTGCTTGTGTGTTGGATTGTTTGCCGCGATGGCTTTACCAAATAGTGTTGATCCTCACCTTAGAAGGTTGGAAGAAATTGGAAACAACGTTAGAAGTTTTATGTCCTTGCAGTTTGAGCATAATAATTTCTTCATAAACGAGCTTAAAGAACGAAAAAGTTTTATGGGGTACATGAATAAAGAGCTCGATGATATGTCTAAAGAATTTTATGGTTTGAAATCTTAATAGCCCAAATTTCGGATAAGTAGACCACCTTAGTTAATAATGGTCGCCAAACCAGAAGAACTAGACGATAATAAGGATGAAGATCTAAAAGTGATTTATGTGTCTCCTATTAAATCTTTGTTTTGCAATATGAATCTTGATAATGATGGGACAGGAGATGAGTCAACTTTAGTTAAAAGGCGTCCCAATGATTCAGAGTTTTTAGATCTTGATGAAAAAATTGGTAAAATTGGGATTGAAGAGGTCAAAACTTTACATAACAATGAACCCACTATTTTGTATTTCAAGGAATTTAATTATGATAATTGTTCTTTAATATATTGTATTTCCTTGTTGCAATCCGTGTTAAATTCTCCTCATGCTTATAGTCAAAATAAAGCTTTTACCAAACATATCATTGATGCTTTAATGCAACCTTATGAAGAAAAGCTTGAATTAGAAGTTTCTATCCCTAGGAAATTTATGATGAGTGGGAACCTACTATTAAAATTAAGATTAAAGATCATGAATGCTTTGCTTTATGTGATTTGGGTGCTAGTGTTTCCATGATTCCAAAAACTTTGTGTGATGTGTTAGGTTTCCGTGAATTTGATGATTGTTCTTTAAATTTGCACCTCACGGATTCCACTATTAAGAAACCTATGGGAAGGATTAATGATGTTCTTATTTTTGCAAATAGGAATTATGTGCCCGTAGATTTCATTGTTCTTGATATTGATTGCAATCCTACATGTCCTATTATTCTTGGTAGACCTTTCCTTAGAACGATTGGTGCAATTATTGATATGAAAGAAGAAAATATTAGATTCCAATTTCCATTAAGGAAAGGCATGGAAGACTTTCCTAGAAAGAAAGTTAAATTACCTTATGAATCTATTATGAGAGCCACTTATGGATTGCATACCAAACATGACAATACCTAGATCTATTCTTGTTTTTATGCCTAGCTAGGGCGTTAAACGATAGCGCTTGTTGGGAGGCAACCCAATTTTATTTTTGTTTCTTGATTTTTGGTTCTGTATAGTCATAAATAATTCATCTAGCTTATATTTAGATGTGGTTTTATGCTTTTAATTAGTGTTTGTGCCAAGTAGAACCTTTGGGAAGACTTGGGGGAAGTTTTTGCGATCTTGCTGTAAAAAAACAGAAACTTTAGCGCTCACGAGATTTGCTGCCATTTTTTACTGGAGAGTGCGACTAGGTTGATTATTTTTGAAGATGATTAATAGAAAAATTCCTCATGTCCACCAATTTATTTAAGAATTTTTGGGGTTACAGAAGTATTCGAAACCTACAGATTACTACAGACTGTTCTGTTTTTGACAGATTCTATTTTTCGTGTGTTGTTTGCTTATTTTGATGAATCTATGGCTAGTATCGGGGGGTATGAACCATAGAGAAGTTAGATTACAGTAGGTTTAACACCAATATAAATAAATAATGAGTTCATTACAGTACCTTAAGTGATGGTTTGTTTTCTTATACTAACGAAGCTCATGAGATTTTCTATTGAAGTTTTGTGTTGTGAAGTTTTCAAGTTTTGGGTAAAGATTTGATGGATTATGGAATAAGGAGTGGCAAGAGCCTAAGCTTGGGGATTCCCAAGGCACCCCAAGATCAAATTCAAGGACAAACAAAAGCCTAAGCTTGGGGATGCCCCGGAAGGCATCCCCTCTTTCGTCTTCGTCCATCGGTAACTTTACTTGATGCTATATTTTTATTCACCACATGATATGTGTTTTGCTTGGAGTGTCTTGTATGATTTGAGTCTTTGATTTTTAGTTTACCACAATCATCCTTGCTTTACACACCTTTTGGGAGAGACACACATGAATCGGAATTTATTAGAATACTCTATGTGCATCACTTATATCTTTTGAGCTAGATAATTTTGCTCTAGTGCTTCACTTATATCTTTTTAGAGCAAGGTGGTGGTTTTATTTTATAGAAATTATTGATCTCTCATGCTTCACTTATATTATTTTGAGAGTCCTCTAGAACAACATGGTAATTTTCTTTGGCTATAAAATTAGTCCTAATATGATAGGCATCCAAGATGGGTATAATAAAAACTATCATAAAAAGTGCATTGAATACTATGAGAAGTTTGATACTTGATGATTGTTTTGAGATATGAAGATGGTGATATTAGAGTCATGCTAGTTGAGTAGTTGTGAATTTGAGAAATACTTGTGTTAAAGTTTGTGATTCCCGTAGCATGCACGTATGGTGAACCGTTATGTGATGAAGTCGGAGCATGATTTAGTTATTGATTGTCTTCCTTATGAGTGGCGGTCGGGGACGAGCGATGGTCTTTTCCTACCAATCTATCCCCCTAGGAGCATGCGCGTAGTACTTTGTTTCGATAACTAATATATTTTTGCAATAAGTATGTGAGTTCTTATGACTAATGTTGAGTCCATGGATTATACGCACTCTCACCCTTCCACCATTGCTAGCCTCTCTAGTACCGCGCAACTTTCACCGGTACCATAAACCCACCATATACTTTCCTCAAAACAGACACCATACCTACCTATTATGGTATTTCCATATCCATTCCAAGATATATTGCCATGCAACTTACCACCGTTCCATTTATTATGACACGCTTCATCATTTTCATATTGTTTTGCATGATCATGTAGTTGACATTGTATTTGTGGCAAAGCCACCGTTCATAATTCTTTCATACATGTCACTCTTGATTCATTGCACATCCTGGTACACCGCCGGAGGCATTCACATAGAGTCATATTTTGTTCTAGTATCGAGTTGTAACTTTTGAGTTGTAAGTAAATAAAAGTGTGATGATCATCATTATTAGAGCATTGTCCCATGTGAGGAAAGGATGATGGAGACTATGATTCCCCCACAAGTCGGGATGAGACTCCGGTCGAAAAAAGGGGAAAAAGAGGGCATAAAAAAAGAGAAGGCCCAAATAAAAAAAGAGAAAAAAAAAAGAAATGAGAGAAAAATAGAGGAGGGACAATGCTACTATCCTTTTACCACACTTGTGCTTCAAAGTAGCACCATGATCTTCATGATAGAGAGTCTCCTATTTTGTCACCTTCATATACTAGTGGGAATTTTTTACATTATAGAACTTGGCTTGTATATTCCAATGATGGGCTTCCTCAAAATTTCCCTAGGTCTCGTGAGCAAGCAAGTTGGATGCACACCCACTTAGTTTCTTTTTGATCTTTCATACACTTATAGATCTAGTGCATCCATTGCATGGCAATCCCTACTCACTCACATTGATATCTATTGATGGGCATCTCCATAGCCCGTTGAGACACCTAGTTGATGTGAGACTATCTTCTCCTTTTTGTCTTCTCCACAACCACCATTCTATTCCACATATAGTGCTATGTCCATGGCTCACGCTCATATATTGCGTGAAGATTGAAAAAGTTTGAGAACATCAAAAGTATGAAACAATTGCTTGGCTTGTCATCGGGCTTGTGCATGATTTAAATATTTTGTGTGGTGAAGATAGAGCATAGCCAGACTATATGATTTTGTAGGGATAACTTTCTTTGGCCATGTTATTTTGAGAAGACATGATTGTTTTATTAGTATGCTTGAAGTATTATTATTTTTATGTCAATATTAAACTTTTGTCTTGAATCTTTCAGATCTGAACATTCATGACAATAAAGAAAATTACATTGAGAATTATGCTAGGTAGCATTCCACATAAAAAATTCTGTTTTTATCATTTACCTACTCGAGGACGAGCAGGAATTAAGCTTGGGGATGCTTGATACGTCTCCAACATATTTATAATTTGTTATTGTTCCATGCTATTATATTATATGTTTTGGATTTCTAATGGGCTTTAATTTACACTTTTATATTATTTTTGGGACTAACCTACTAACCAAAGGCCCAGTGCAAATTGCTGTTTTTTTGCCTATTTCGGTGTTTCGCAGAAAAGGAGTATCAAACGGAATCCAAACGGAATGAAACCTTCGGAAGAGTTATTTTTGGAACAAACGTGATCCAGGAGACTTGGAGTGGCCGTCAAGAAAGAAGTGAGGAGGCCACGAGGTAGGGGGCGCGCCCCCACCCTCGTGGGCCCCTCGCAGCTCCACCGACGTACTTCTTCCTCCTATATATACCCATATACCTCGAAAACATCCAGGAGCACCACGAAACCATATTTCCACCGCCGCAACCTTATGTACCCAAGAGATCCCATCTTGGGGCCTTTTCCGGAGCTCCGCCGAAGGGGGAATCGATCACGGAGGGCTTCTACATCAACACCATAGCCTCTCCGATGATGTGTGAGTAGTTTACCACAGACCTTCGGGTCCATAGTTATTAGCTAGATGGCTTCTTCTCTCTCTTTGGATCTCAATACAAAGTTCTCCTCGATTCTCTTGGAGGTCTATTCGATGTAATTCTTTTTGCGGTGTGTTTGTCGAGATCCGATGAATTGTGGGTTTATGATCAAGATTATCTATGAACAATATTTGATTCTTCTCTGAATTCTTTTATGCATGATTTGTTATCTTTGCAAGTCTCTTCGAATTATCAGTTTGGTTTGGCCTACTAGATTGATCTTTCTTCCAATGGGAGAAGTGCTTAGCTTTGGGTTCAATCTTGCGGTGTCCTTTCCCAGTGACAGCAAGGGCAGCAAGGCACGTATTGTATTGTTGCCATCGATGATAAAAAGATGGGGTTTATATCATATTGCTTGAGTTTATCCCTCTACATCATGTCATCTTGCCTAATGTGTTACTCTGTTCTTATGAACTTAATACTCTAGATGCATGCTGGATAGTGGTCGATGTGTGGAGTAATAGTAGTAGATGCAGAATCGTTTCGGTCTACTTGTTGCAGACGTGATGCCTATATACATGATCATGCCTAGATATTCTCATAATTATGCACTTTTCTATCAATTGCTCGACAGTAATTTGTTCACCCACCGTAATACTTATGCTATCTTGAGAGAAGCCACTAGTGAAACCTATGCCCCGCGGGTCTATTTTCCATCATATAAGTTTCCAATCTATTTTACTTTGCAATCTTTATTTTCCAATATATATCATAAAAATACCAAAAATATTTATCTTATTATCTTTATCAGATCTCACTTTCGTAAGTGACAGTGAAGGGATTGACAACCCCTTTGTCGCGTTGGTTGCGAGGTTCTTGTTTGTTTGTGCAGGTACTAGGTGACTTGTGTGTAGTCTCCTACTGGATTGATACATTGGTTCTCAAAAACTGAGGGAAATACTTATGCTACTTCGCTGCATCACCCTTTCCTCTTCAAGGGAAAACCAACGCAGTGCTAGAGAGGTAGCATTGGTTTACTTGGTGGAAGATCATATGTTCAGATCCTTTATTCATATTAATACCCCTCTGATTATGAACATGAATATGATTTGTGAGTAGTTACGTTTGTTCCTGAGGACATGGGAGAAGTCTTGCTATAAGTAGTCATGTGAATTTGGTATTCGTTCGATATTTTGATGAGATGTATGTTGTCTTTCCTCTAGTGGTGTCATGTGAACATCGATTACATGACACTTCACCATTGTTTGGGCCTAGAGGAAGGCATTGGAAGTAATAAGTAGATGATGGGTTGCTAGAGTGACAGAAGCTTAAACCCTAGTTTATGTGTTGCTTTGTAAGGGGCTGATTTGGATCCATATGTTTCATGCTATGGTTAGGTTTACCTTAATACTTCTTTTGTAGTTGCGGATGCTTGCAAGAGGGGTTAATCATAAGTGGGATGATTGTCCAAGGAAGGGCGGTACCCAAGCACCGGTCCACCCACATATCAAATTATCAAAGTACCGAACGCGAATCATATGAGCGTGATGAAAACTAGCTTGACGATAATTCTCATGTGTCCTCGGGAGCGTTTTCCTTTATATAAGAGTTTGTCCAGGCTTGTCCTTTGCTACAAAAGGATTGGGCCACCTTGCTGCACCTTGTTTACTTTTGTTACTTGTTACCCATTACAAATTACCTTATCACAAAACTATCTGTTACCGATAATTTCAGTGCTTGCAGAGAATACCTTACTGAAAACCGGTTGTCATTTCCTTCTGCTCCTCATTGGGTTCGACACTCTTACTTATCGAAACGGCTACGATAGACCCCCTATACTTGTGGGTCATCAACCACTCAAAATATTATTTATCTCTGTTTCAAAAATCGAGCTCTGGCACCTCTGCAAATCACTGTTTCCCTTTGCGAAGGGTTATCTATTTACTTTTATGTTGAGTCATCATCCTCTTATTGAAAAGCACCAGTTGGAGAGCACCGCCGTCATTTGTATGCATTTCTATTAATTTACATTAAGTATGACTGTGACTGGATCTCTTTTACCATGAATTACAATTTCCAGTCGGTCCTTGATCTTCAGGGGTGCTCTGCATTTATGTTTTGCGGTCTCAGAAAGGGTAAGCGGGATACCATCTTGTTATATCGTATTCTGATTGTTTTGAGAAAGTGTTGTCATTCAAGATTTATTATTATTGCTCGCTAGTTGATTATGCCGTTGATATGAGTAAACATGAGACCTAAATGTTATTGTGAATATGGTTAGTTCATAATCTTTGCTGATAACTTGAACGCTGGCTTTACATATTCACAACAACAAGATCAAGCAGAGTTTGTAAACGTTTTTCTTTATCACTTTCAGTTTGTCAACTGAATTGCTTGAGGACAAGCAAAGGTTTAAACTTGGGGGAGTTGATACGTCTCCATCGTATCTACTTTCCCAAACACTTTTGACCTTGTTTTGGACTCTAACTTGCATGATTTAAATGGAACTAACCCGGACTGACGCTGTTTTCAGCAGAATTGTCATGGTGTTATTTTTGTGCATAAATAAAAGTTCTCGAAATGACCTGCAAATTTACGGAGACACATTTTGGAATTAATAAAAAATACTGGCGAAAGAATCAACACTAGGGGCCCACACCATGTCCACGAGGGTGCAGGGCGTGCCCCTACCTCGTGGGCCCCCTAAGGATCCACCAACGTAACTCCAACTCTATATATTCATGTTCGGGGAGAGAAAAATCAGAGAGAAGGATTCATCACGTTTTACGATACGGAGCCGTTGTCAAGCCCTAATCTCTCTCGGGAGGGCTGATCTGGAGTCCGTTCGGGGCTCCGGAAAGGGGAATCCATCGCCATCGTCATCATCAACCTTCGTCCATCACCAATTTCATGATGCCCACCACCGTGCGTGAGTAATTCCATCGTAGGCTTGCTGTACGGTGATGGGTTGGATGAGATTTACCATGTAATCGAGTTAGTTTTGTTAGGGTTTGATCCCTAGTATCCATTATGTTCTGAGATTGATGTTGCTATGACTTTGCTATGCTTTGTGCTTGTTACTAGGGCCCGAGTGCCATGATTTCAGATCTGAACCGATTATGTTTTCATGAATATATGTGAATTCTTGATCCTATCTTGCAAGTCAATAGTAACCTACTATGTGTTATGGTCCAGTAACCCCGAAGTGACAATAATCGGGCCACTCCCGGTGATGACCATAGTTTGAGGAGTTCATGTATTCACTAAGTGTTAATGCTTTGGTCCGGTACTCTATTAAAAGGAGGCCTTAATATCCCTTAGTTTCCAATAGGACCCCGCTGCCATGGGAGGGTAGGACAAAATATGTCATGCAAGTTCTTTTCCATAAGCATGTATGACTATATTCGGAATACATGCCTACATTACATGAACTGAAGCTAGTTCTGTGTCACCCTATGTTATAACTGCTGCATGAGGAATCGCATCCGACATAATTATCCATCACTGATCCATTGCCTATGAGCTTTTCACATATTGATCTTTGCTTAGTTACTTTTCCATTGCCACTGTTACAATCACTACAAAAACTACTACAGTTACTTTTGCCACCTTTACCGCTACTTCCATATTACCTTGCTACTAAATACTTTGCTGCAAATATTAAGTCTTTCAGGTGCAGTTGAATTGACAATTCAATTGTTAATACTTGAGAATATTCTTTGGCTCCCCTTGTGTCGAATCAATAAATTTGGGTCGAATACTCTACCCTTAAAAACTATTGCGATCCCCTATACTTGTGGGTTATCAGCGAATATGAATGATCAAGGGGATTTTGCTTGCCTGGAAGCTTTGCTAAAAGGGGCTGGTCGTCAGGAGTGTAGTTGAACTCGGGAGCAGTGTCGGTCTCGGGGTCTATCAGAGAGATGAGGGGGAAGGAACAGTGAATATAAAGCAAACAAATGCAACATGATGCATGACATGGCAATATGCTGTGTTAGGGGTGACCTACTACAGTGCTATGCATTACAGACGGAGCTGGAAAATATCTGTGGATATTTCCCCGGCTTTAGGCAGTTATCGGACAGATGAACCAAAGGGGGAGGTTCCATGTTTTTTGTGTTGGAGGGACGTGACAGGTATGTGGATAGCACATTCGGATTCGTCATATTCTTCTGATCAACTTTCATATATAAATTATTTTCATCTGACTTACGGTTTATTTTATATGATTTTCTAAAGTTTAATAGAATTTCTGAAATTATTGGATTTAATTTAAATCGAAAATATATTAAATATTAAATTCTATGGGAACACAAAAGTGTACCCCGTGATGTGCTACAAAGGCTGACACTAGGCCCAGTCAGCAATGGCTGACTGGTGGGGCCACAGACTGAGTCAGCAGTCAACTATTGACTAGTTGATTGGTCAACCGGGGTCAACTTCGACCCCCCTGTCATTGACAGACACTTAACACATTTATTAATTAATCCTACAGAGTTTAATTAGAGGAAGGTGGGACCCTACTGTCAGTGGGGGTTTAGTTACTAAACTACCTGGCTAAATTACCCCGGGCCCACTATCGGTGAGACAAGGCTGGGTTTGAACTTCGGCGCGCGCCGGCGACCACAGAGCGCCAGAGGTGCTCAACACTCGCCGTTCGGCGGACAAACCACACACAGTTGATCGTGTTCGAACGTAGGCGTTGAGCCTCGCGTCCAAGGGTGTTTACCACTTAGAGCATGGGGATCACTCTTATCTTTGTATGCATTATTCTAATACTCCCTCTGTCCCAAAAATAAGTGACTTAACTTTGTACTAAAGTTAGTACAAAGTCGAGTCACTTATTTTGCGACAGAGGGAGTAGTAATTTGTTGAGCATTGTATATGCATGATGTTTACCTTCAAATAGGAGTACCTAGTCATCATCTCTACTGTGTTGGTTGCTTTATGTTTGCAATATAATCTCGAAAGATTCCCGAGATACTTCATTATCACTTTATGATATGCTGAGCTTAATGAAATGATGTTACATGTTATTAAAATTATAATTTCCTATGTGATCGAAGGTTTGTTCTATTCTAGCATTCACACTTCATAAATTGTTTATTTTATCATTTACCTACCCAAGGACGCGCAAGAATTAAGCTTGGGGATGAGGATATGTCTCCACATATCTATAATTTTTGAAATATTAATGCTATATTCACATCAATTATATATGGTTTGGGTGCACTTTTATATTATTTTAGGGGCTAACTTATTAATCTAGTTCACAGTGTCAGTTCCTATTTTTTGCATGTTTTTGTTTCACAGAAAATCCATATCTATGAAGGTCCAAACACGATGAAAATTTACGGAGATTGTCTATGGAAAACATGTGATTTTTTGGAGAAAGAATCAACGCAATATTGTGCCTGAGGGCCCCACAAGCGAGACCGACGTGCCTACCCCCCAAGGCACGCAGGGTGGGTTGTGGGCAGCCCTTAGGTCGGTTGGAGCACTTCTTTCGTCGTAAGAAGGCTAATTTCTGGAGGAAAATCTCGTGGGAATTTCAGCCCAATCAGAATTATAGTTCTCCGGCTATGAAACAAACGGTGAAAGGCCATAAAACACAGGTGAAAACAGAGGGGAGAGAGAGATAAAGATAGGGAGAGGGAGAGGGAGAGAGAGATCCAGGGGCTGTTTGGATTGCAACCCTCGGCAGCCAAACCAAAATATTGGTCATTGACCAATCCTGGCTTCCCATTTGGATGGGAACCAATATTTTGGTGCGCCCAGCCCACTCCATCTTTCCTAGTTCAACTCGACGCCAAAAAATTGGCAAGTCTGGGGCGGCCAAATGCTGCGCTAATAAATTGGCTAGCCAACGATTGGCAGGGCTCACATAGGTGAGAACCGAACAACCTCCCAATCTCGGAGGGGCTCTCGCCCCTCTGGGCACCATGGAGGCCAAGGACCAGAGGAGAGGACCTCTCCCCATCAAGGGGTGAGGCCATGGAGGAGCAAGCCGGAGGGGAGGCTCTCTCCCATTGGCGCTGGAGTGCCGCCAGGGGAACCATCGCCCATGGTGACCGTCTTCATCAATGTCGTTGTCTTCATGACCTTCCTCATCTCTTTTCAGTGGTCCACTCTTTCGCAACCCACTGTAATCCCCTACTTGAACATGGTGTTGTTGTGCTATGAATTATTATCCAATGACTTGGGTCATCGCTATTGTGTTTGAGTAGATCTTTGTAGTTCTATGAGTAATTGGTGAATTGATATGACTGATTACATTGCTTAGCGTTGTGTTGTTGTCCTTTGGTGCCCATCATATGAGTGCGCGTGTGGGTCACACCATAGTGTTAGTTGTATGTTGATAGGACTATGCATGCATGTGGCTGCGGGAGTGCCTAAAACCTAGCCCGACCATGGAAACTGATACATACGAGACTGAGGGGGGCTAATTTATCTTGATGTTATGGTTGGATTTTACCTTAATGAACTTTGGTATTTGCGGATGCTTGCTAATAGTTCCAATCATAAGTGCATAGAGTTCCAAGCAAGGGACGACATGCTAGCAGAGGCCTCTCCCACATAAGAACTTGCTAACTATTCCCTCTGTCCCGTAATATAAGAGCGCAATCCCATAATATAAGAGTGCAGTGTCAAAAATGCTCTTATATTATGGGACGGAGGGAGTAGTAAATTGCCTATGCACAACTCTACACACCCTACCACCATTATTGCACACTCTTTATTTGTATTATATTGTAATATATTCTATCTTTATTTAGGAAGCACCTACCTTTATGTTTATGATCTTGCAAGGCTATCCCTTTATACCCGCTTTGTAGTTTTATTTCTCGTTTCTAGGTAAAAGCAAACACTTGGTGTACGTAGGGTCGTATCAATGGCAGATAGGACTTGAGAGAATATTGATCTTACCTTTAGCTCCTTGTGGGTTCGGCACTCCATTCTTACCACTTCCATATTTGGAAAGTGCTACAATAATTCCTTGCACTTGGGGATTATCGGGGGCGTGAAGAGGTATTGCATAAAAGTATGAGTAAGAC
Organism: Triticum urartu; assembly: GCF_056163025.1. Taxonomy (NCBI): domain Eukaryota; kingdom Viridiplantae; phylum Streptophyta; class Magnoliopsida; order Poales; family Poaceae; genus Triticum; species Triticum urartu. The sequence continues at coordinate 502,496,136 of NC_141874.1, read as the reverse complement.
AAAAGATATTGCAAACACGGTGACATGGTGATGTTTTCCCAAGGTTCAGGTAGTTAGTGCTATCCTACTACTCATTGGTGTAGGTTCGGACACAAAGTCCTAAGACCACAAAGGTCTCGACAATATGGCCTAGTAAGAGCTCACTAAGCACTTGCTCACCTATGCCACCAGGGTAAAGGCCAAAGATTCACACGAGGTTGATTTTAATGAAGAAGGCGATCAACAAGCCTTGTACAAATCTTGATTCCTTCACATATTAAAGGCTCTAAAGTGATTCCTAACCATCCAGGGGACACACACCCTACAAAAGTAACAAGCAACGTAAAATTACTTGGATGAGGTCCTCAAAAGATCTTCAGTCAACTCTCTCAAGAACTTATAGGATTTCCTCTCTCACCATGATAGGCTTGAAGCAAATAGAGACAAAGAACAAATAAGAGTTTTAGAAAGGGAGGAGTTTGGTCTTCAATCTCTCAAGATTCTGCTCTTAAAGCTCTCTCAGAGGCTCTAAAAAGCTCACATCCACTCAAGGGGTGTAGAGGTCCATTTACAGAGGAATAAAAAATCTAACTGTTACCTAGATGTCCCAAAGTTTTCCCTTTGTACTACCAGAATCATATAAAATTTGGACGACATGGGGGAAACTAACATTGCTGAAAGTATGTTGCACCCGTAGGTATCAGGATATAAGTCAAGTGTCTCGAGGATCCAAATATCCGAAGCTAACTGAAACAAAAATGTTGAAGGTACATGACATAAAGGAAACTCATTTCCGCCAGAAAGGGAGCATGCTTAGAATCTAAGAACTGGAGATAATGATTCTCAAAGGTACTCTGGTCAACATAGCAAGTGTCATAATGGAATCGGTGCAGAAACAAATAAGTTACCTGATAGAACTTTGCTCATAAGCACAGGACATGTACTAAGACGTCGGGCTCAAGCTAATTGAGAGGTGCTCGAAAGTGTCGGAAAGAGTTAGGCTCAATGGTACCAGAGCTAGTAGAGAAGGTCTTAGCTAAAACAAAGTTTAGCGGTACTGTAGAAAATCTCGATGGTTCCAAAGCAATCTTAGATAAGTAGGCCCGCGTAGTAGAAAGACTTATTCAATATAGGCTTGGTAGTATCGGGTAGGAAATACTTAAAAGCACCATGGAAACAGAAAACTTGAGGAATTGAGTGAAAGTTGTGGAAAACATGAGATTAGATTTAGTATCTTGAGATAAAGTTCATCCCTACTTAATTTGCATGTGCCCATATTGATAGTACATTGTCCTTGAAGTCAATGAGAATTCTGGATCCACTGAAGTCCTATAAAAGTATATACTATGATCTTCCTCTTCTTGCCAGTGAGGTGTTCGATGAATTGTCCCCAAGGTAAATTGTTTTCCCTTCTCTCACTTTATCACCATTACACACTGAATTTGCTCATAGGAATTTGCCGTGTGTGTAGATGAAGAGGCTATGGGAAGATTTCTTCGATGACACTTGTTGAGAGGAATAAGAAGAAAATGAGGATTTTGAGATGGAATTGTTCATGATCATTTGATAGGAGAAGGGGAGGAGACCGCGGTGTGGTTATCAGTTTGGCCGTATTCTCGTCCATCATGATAGGCTAGATGGACATGCAAAACTTGTCAATAATTACGTTGTGCCGAACCCGGTGTATATGTAGAAACTCTTTAGGCATCAATGCACACGATCCCTTTGTGTGCATTGCGCAAGCTGTGGAGCGGCATGATCCTTGGTTCGAGTTGAGCGAAAGTTCATCGATGAAGTAAACCTTCGTAGTTTGAGAGCTTGCATATGAAATTGTAACTACCCACATTCGTTAGTACATTCACGTTGGGAAAGATGACATCCTTGAGGTGTGAATAGATACGCACAAATAGGAATGAAATATTTAAACCCACTGATGAAGATAATGTGAGGTTTATGGCTATAGGTGAAGCGGGCGGTTGGCCATGGATGATGTTATCCATTAATTGTATGCATTGAACATGGAAGAACAATCCTACATCATATATCATGGACAATACATACAACCGTGTGATGATCTAACCATCATTGTCGAAGCAGTTGGATCAGAGGATCTGTGGATTTGGCATTTGCACTTTGAAATGCCTGACTGTCACAATGCCCTCATTGTCCCGCGGACATCTCTTACATTTAAAAGGCTTGCTACTGGTCAAGCTTCACATTGCAACTATGTTGTCAGCTACCACGAATACAACATAGACCACTAGCTTGAAGATAGCATCTATTCTTTATGGGGCATATTTGTGAAGACAATTCAACATCCGAAAGGCAAGGGTTCTTCCAACAGTTGTAGCCTGTGATATTGAACAAGGCCGGCAAAAAAATATTAGGTAGGTGAATTAAGCTCTTTCTAGCTGCCATGCTAAGGGACTTACTAGATGCATGCCATGCCATCTATTCTTAGAGAGCTTCTGGTGCCTTTCTCACCGGTGCTGTGTCTTCTTATGTACGTGTGCCCGAACCGAATGTGCAAAGTGCATAGGTTGTACTTACTCTGCAAAAGCTCCAATGGAGGAGATGAGAAGAGTGCTGGAAAGGCCATTACCGGCTCCCTCAAACTCGTCAGGATAACATTATCAGATTATTACGATAGCAACTTAATTTCTCGTCATCCCGTTGCATATGTGTGCAGTATGCTTCTATAAATACCTAAGCAATCCTCTTAACTCCTCAATCAAGCCAACACAGAGTAGCTTGTTATTGATCGTGCCATCTCTACTGTGAGTGTGATCGAGCTAGTGATCAAACGCGAGAAGATGGCGTTGCACTGGAGCGGCGGCCTCGCGGTCGCCGTCGTGGCGGCGCTGGCCGTGTCCGCGCTCTTCCCGGCGGGCGCTGCGGGTCACCCGCCGCTCCCAGGCCCGTTGGTCCCGCAGTTCTACGAGCACACGTGCCCGCAGATGCAGGCGTTGGTGGGCGCCATCGTGGCCAAGGAGCACGCCAAGGACCCCCGCATGGCGGCGTCCCTGCTCCGGCTGCACTTCCACGACTGCTTCGTGCAGGGCTGCGACGCGTCGGTGCTGCTCGACGCCGACGGCAGCGGCAGGTTCACCACCGAGAAGCGGTCCAACCCGAACCGCGACTCGCTGAGGGGCTACGAGGTCATCGACGAGATCAAGGCCGCCCTCGAGCACGCCTGCCCACACACCGTCTCCTGCGCCGACATCGCCGCCGTCGCCGCCAGGGACTCCACCGTGCTGGTATGCAGCAATCCATCCAACACACTAATAGCAACACAATGTGAGCATTGTTTTCTTTCTCAAAAACGAATGTTGATTTGCCTTGATGAACTTTACCCGGTGGCCGGTGGAGCAGACGGGCGGGCCGGGCTGGGAGGTGCCACTGGGGAGGAGGGACTCGCTGACCGCCAGCTTGAGCGGCTCCAACAACCTCATCCCTGCTCCCAACGACACCCTCCCCACCATCACCGCCAAGTTCCGCAACCAGGGTCTCGACGTCGTCGACCTCGTCGCGCTCTCAGGTATACACGCATGTCGCAGGTGTTTGATTTGATTGCCATTCCGCATGGCCGCATGCAAGTAACATGTGGTGTATGCAAATGCAATGAACAATCCAGGAGCACACACCATTGGCGACTCGCGCTGCGTGAGCTTCCGGCAGCGGCTCTACAGCCAGAACAACGACGGGCGCCCGGACCCGACGCTGAACCCGGCCTACGCGGCCAAGCTCCGCGGGCGGTGCCCCCGGTCCGGCGGCGACCAGATCCTGTTCGCCCTCGACCCCGCCACCCAGTTCCGGTTCGACAACCAATACTACAAGAACATCCTCGCCATGAACGGCCTGCTCAGCTCCGACGAGGTCCTGCTCACGCAGAGCCACGAGACCATGGAGCTCGTCAAGAGCTACGCCGCCAGCAACGAGCTCTTCTTCGACCACTTCGCCAAGTCCATGGTCAAGATGGGCAACATCTCGCCGCTCACCGGGCACAACGGCGAGATCAGGAAGAACTGCAGGAGGGTCAACCACTTCTAAACAGACCGAGGGACTGTTCGAAGCCGGTGATTTCGTCGTGCTTCAAGCTCCTTGATTTGCAATGTTTCTTTCAAGTACTGTATGTGTGTGATTATTGCATTTCCTTATTCGTGTTGCACCGTAAAATGGTTGCGATCGTGTTTGTTCCTCTTCTTGCACTGCTTGTTGATATTCATCTGTGCGACGTGCTGAACTTGTACCAAGAAATGATCCAATAAAGTGCTTATGAGTTGTCCACATTCTACAACATATACCCCATCTGTTTTAAGATATACTCCCTCCTTTTCTAATTATATGACAGCGAAGTGTGTAGTGAAAACGCTGATTCGATGAAAATCTGAAAACTTGGGACCCAATCCGTTGGATCTTTAACACAAGGCGCAGATGAGATGTGGGTTTGCTAACCAGCCACTTACGGCTATTTTTTATATAATCCCCTGTCTTACCCATGGGGTAGGAAATAATACTACCCACAATTTCGCCTTATCCATTGTCACCTCCCCGGCCATGGCGCTGCTTCCGTCCCCCACTGCGACGGCCGATGACGGGGCCTCCCCTACCGCGACGGCCTACGGCGGAGACGAGCCGTTCCCCACCGGGATGACAGACGACGGAGCAGTCCCCTACCGTGATGACCTTCAGAATATTTTTGTCTGAATATTCATCAAAATGGCCATGGTGGAATTTTGTTTCGCAGTGCAAGAATCTTGTTTCTCACGGCATGTTGTTTGCTCCAGTTTACTGCATAGAAGTGATGTTAAAATCATTGCCTGAATATTTGTACTGAAGCTGACTTGTTGGATGCATTTTAGATGACCTTGTATCTCTGAATAGCTGTGCAGGAATGTTGTTTCTCATGGCAAACTGTTCCTTTTTACTAGCTACAATTAGACGGGGTAATAAGCCACAAGGGGTTAATTGGTTAATTCTGATTCCTGTTGGTTGTAGCAGATGGCTTAGTCAACTCTGAATTTAGCAAGACTGAGGATGTTAACCACCAGTACATACATGGCTTGTCGCTTCTAGCCGTCTGAATGTTATCTCATGAATTCAGTTTTCTCTGAATACCACCAGTACATATTTTGGCATCACTGGAAGTACAAATATACAGAGATAACATCAGCGCATGAAATTCAATACACCAGTACTCTGAATCCTTTTGTGTTATCCATGGCACTGAAATGACAGAAAAGATTTCTTAAGATTTATTGTACAACAACATTCATTCAAATATTTTTTGTAGATCCACACTGATTCACGTGCAGCAAAAGAACTAATTCCTCCGTTCCTAAATATAAGTGTTTTTTAGAGATTTTAATATAGACTACATACGAATGTATATAGACATATTTTTTGGACTGTAGATTTACTCATTTTGCTCTGTATGTAGTTCATATTGAAATTTCTAAAAAGACTTATATTTAAAAATAGAGGGAGTAGGATTTATCTATACATCTACATTCATTTAGTTAAAGCAAAACATTAGCAATTTCTATGTCAAACACCAACAAAACATCGATGAACTTTTTTTTTAGTTTTTTATAAAAATCGATGAGTTTTTTAAAAAAAATTGTGCACCTTTTAAAATTCGTTATTTTTTAATTTGAAATCATTTTTTCAAAATCCATGAACATTTTAAAATTCATGAATTGTTTTGATTTTTTTTCTTCTTTCCATAGTTTTTCCAAAAGTCAATAGTCCACTGATCAATTGGGGAGCTCCTGTTTGGCGCCTTAAGCGCCCGAACAGGCAGCTGTCGCCCGCGCGCGCCACCACATGGGCCGGCCCAGGAGACCTGCAGAAAAGAAAAGGCAAACCGCGAGGAAAAAAAAGCACACGCTTAAATAGGGACTAGCAAAAAAGCCCGTGCGTTGCAACGGGAGAAAGAAAATACCACACGGCCCTAACACAATAACCATGACTCAAGACCCCAATAGGTCCGTCCTTATTTATTTCAACATGTCATCTTACCAGTCTTGCCATTTATCCTTCTTCCCACTCTCGCCGATGGACATGCATGGTTATAGATGGTTTCTTTTGTCTCAAATTTGTTTTTGTTAAGGTGTTCATTTTCAATTTGAATCAGCATCAGTACAAAAAAAGACAGATCATCCACTACTGATTAATGTTCCATCCTAAACAACATTTAAAAAATTAATGACATGTGAAACAACATCATGTTCAGATTCAACATATATTTACAGCATAACATGTTAAAATTGGAGTTAGGGTTTAAAAGACATGAATATTTTTACAGCATTTGAATTTGTCCCTAAACAGCATTTAAAAATGGTTAACGGATAAAACTAACTCATATTCATATTGTACACATTTTTCTAATCAATTTTCATATATAACATTCTAAAATTGGAGTTACGATTTAAAAGATACGAATATTTGAAAAAAAAACATTTGAATCTATGAAAAAGGTTATTATCTAGACGGACTGTTTTCTGAATAAATCACAGGGGGTTTTCTGAATAAGTCAAAGAGTTTTCTGTTCCCACTTAAAATAGGACTGCTGGTTAATTAACCGAAACCTTAGGGGGTTTTATGCTAAATATGAAACGTTTTTCTACTCTCACTTAAGTTGGGACCACGGGTTGATTTCACGAAAGTGCAGCGACTTTTTTGCAAAATGTAGGCGACGGACAACCAAAAGTGATCGCTGCTTTATTATTAGGGGTAGATTAGAACACTAAACGTGAGTGTAGATGCCCACCAGCGTTAACCACAAGGACATCCTTAGTTCGCTGATTACTAATGGAAACTGATCGTATTTAAGCATTCATTAAGTACAAAACCTAAACATATACTAGTATTATATACTCACTATAATTATATTTGAATAAAGAAAACATAAATTTGAAAAGGCATTCACAATAAACATGAATGGAAAAAATAACAATTTTCAAAAAGGTTTGTACCAAATTGAAAAACAATTCACAAAAATGAAAATTTTCATGAATTTTAAAAAGAGTTCATCGAATTTGTAAAAAGTTCATCAATTTTAAAAAAAATCAGAATTTCGAAACACTTCATAGAATTTAAAAAAAAGTTCATCGAATGTGGAAAAAAGTTCATTGAATTTGAAGAAAAGTTCATCGATTCTGAAAAAGTTCATTGATTTTATTAAAAACTCATCAATTTTGAAAAAAGGTCATCAATAGTGAAAGAAAGAAAGAACATCAATTCTGAAAAAAAGTTCACTGATTTTGGAAAATAAATCATGAATTTGAAAAGTAGTTCATAGATCTTGAAAAAAAGTTCATCGAATTTTAAAAAACATTCATTGAATTTGAAAAATATTCATCAATTTCGAAAAAAATCATCAATTTCGAAAAAACGTTCATCAATCTTGAAGAAATGTTCATTGGTTTTGAAAAACAAATCATGAATTTGAATAAAAAGTTCACACATTTAGTAAAATAAAATTAATGAGAGAGAAAAACTGAACAAAACAGTTCCCAGGAAAAAAATAAAGTTCCGCGAACTGTAGAGGATAAATAGAAAAAACAATGTTAGTCTCCACAATCAATCAAAATGGCCTAGTGGTTACTACGCGTTGCTCTGCATAAAACGGTGTCTAGTTCGATTCCTGCAATCACATCTTTTTTTGAATTTTAACAAGAAAGGAAGAAATAGTTAGACGGGTCAGCCCAGTCGCGGGAGGGGGTGTTTGCTGCAGGCGCAAAATTGGCATGTAACGGGCGCCTGCACTTCTCGCGTTTTTTCCCTTTCCGAGAGGCACGGCCGTGCCTCTCACGAAAGCAGAACCATGCTTCTCGCGGAAGCAAAACCGTGACTCTCGTGAAAGAAAAAAAACAGAAAACGCGTTTTTTTTCGTTTCCGAGAGGCACGGCCGTGACTCTCGTGAAAGCACACCCGCGCCTCTCACGGAAGCAATACCGTGACTCTCGCGGAAAAAAAACGCGTTTTTTTTCATTTTTGAGAGGCACGACCATGACTCTCACGAAAGCAAAACCGTGCCTCTCGCGGAAGCAAAATTGTGACTCTCATGAAAAGAAAAAAAGCATTTTTTTACGCAAAATAATTATTTTTAAAAATTGGTTGAAAAGCTAAGGAAGATCGGTGAAAAATCAAAACGTAAAAAAAACCCCGTTTAAAAAGCCAAAAACATGTGCGAATTTTTTTTAAAAAGAAACGTCCAAAGCGTGACACGTGGCAAGTGATTGAGAGCGCGCCAAATGACGCTGATCGTTGCGAGGCTTCCAAAGAAGCGCTTGTTAACTAGTTGCTCCCGATCGGGTAAGATCGAGTTTCAAACGAAGAGACATCTATAATGGGCCGGCCAACGAAGGGGCGTGGGTGGGCGCTGTTTCCTTTACGGGCATAGAACGCATGGAATAGGAACTCCCCACCGTCAGCTCATTTATCCCTACAGAAAGAAAAAACCTTCAACTCATTTGTGTCAAACTTAAAGAAAACAATCTACCGTCCGTGTTTTTTTTCAAGAATACGTAAATTTTGTACCATGTTTTTATAGAACGGAGCAAATAGTTTACAAGAGTCATAATAACGACGCAAACATCATCATAGAAGCACTTACACCACACCAAATAAGGTCACCGAACGTTAGAGCAATTTCAATCGGGCGACCAACACAAACACGCATCATGTTTTTATAGAACGGAGCTAATAGTTTACAAGAATCGTAATAACGACGCGAACATCATCATAGAAGCACCCACACCATACCGAACTAGGTCACCGAACGTTAGAGCAACTCCAACCGGGCGACCAACACAAACACGCGCTTTTTTGCTTTTCGTTTGTTTGGGTCAGCCGCGCGGACATCTGTGTCTCTTTTTTTATTTGGATCGGCGTGTGCACCCAACACTGGCTTGATCCATATTTTCTGGACGTGTACTTTTTAAATTAAAAAGAGTAATCATGTTCAAATTTTTCCGTAATCCAGGCCACCCCTCTTCGCGTTCGCCACATTAGGTGGCCGACCATCCGGGTCCTAACTTGGACCCCGTGGACCGTCTGCAATCGTCTAGTCATCCAATGTGTGCCTCTTCGACGTGTCACTAATGCGATTTTTAAAATGTGTGGGTATTTGCAGCTTTGGCAGCCGCTTTGCCGCTCCCGGACCGGGACACCATCAATTCCATCATTGCAGATCTTCGCGCAATGGCTCTCCACTTGACGTCGCCACTCCCTCTGCCGTCACCGAAGCCAGATTAGCCATCTGAGGCTCCTCATGCCGCATTTGTCTTTTTCTCTTTAGAGCTTATTAAGCTGTCCCCTCAGCTAAACCCTTTTGCACTTGATGTGTGTTCATGTATGTGGACTTGTGTGTGTTATGAACCTGGTTGGACCATATGATTGTGATGGCTTGCCTTATTTATAAAGCATGATAAAAACATTTTTCCGTAATGGATCACCCTGGATCGCCCCGTTGGATTGCTTTTACTCTCTCACAAAACGATCAAATTCACCCGCGATTACACCATAGGGACCGGCGAATCGCACGGGCGGTCCCGAACAGGAACCAAACATATCCACCTTTATTTTTGGAACCAGGAACCAAACATATCCACCTCGAACAACGGGGAAGCGCCGTGGCGACTGGTCCGAGCTCTAGCCCTCCACCGTCGCCTATGGCCAATCGGGGAGCACCACGACCACCACCCCTCCCCGTTAACTCCCCTGCAGACAGTTTCTCTGATCCATATCCCCTTCTCCCTCTACTCCAGTCTCCTGACCTCATCCTTCCCCTGCTCACACCTTGCAGCTTCCGGAAAGAGAGCGCCGTCTGTCCCTTGCGGTTCCGGTAAAGCTAAGGCTAAATTTCATGTTTTGATCCTTTTCTGAAACCTATTCAAGATTTGACCCTAGTTTGAATTTATTTTTTTGAAATCTGACCCTTTTGCTGCCGTCAGGGACCATTGACGGTAGGGTTGCATGCCCTACCGCCAAAAACCTCATAAGTATTGAACACAGTGCGTGCTCGTGTCTACCGCCAAGCACGTTGACGGTAGGGTTGTGCAGGCTATCACCAGTCCGGTTGACGGTAACGATGTTTCCTACTGTCAAAGCCCCTAGCGGTAGGATGTTAGACTCTACCATCATGGACTCTGGCGGTAGCAAAATGGTCAGATCTCGAAAAAAATTTAAACTAGGGTCAAATCTCAAATAGGTTTCAGAAAATGGTCAAAACACGAAAATTTGCCTAAAGCTGATGGCTTCAACCCACACCTTCGCGTGCCCCTGTCTCTTTTTTTTTCTCTTTTCTTATCTCGCATGTGGATTCAGTTTGCATTCTGGATCTGGACAGGATCGAGGAAACAACGCCCGTCCTCTGCTGACAGTCCGCTAGCCCGCTGGCGCCGCTCCGCCATTCTTCTGAAATGGTGAGCCCATGTTCCATCTGATTCTTTCAGTTTGATCTTTCGTCGGGCCTTGCTCCATCCTCGCCGGAGCCGTGACACCCGCTGCCGCTGGAACTCGTCGCCGGCGCTGCTGCGGCTATCGCTCTGCTCAGCGCCATGCATGCACGACGCGAGCGCGGGACCAAAGTACTGTGAGCAGAGGCCGAGCAGTGATCACTTCCTGAGTCTCTGACCAGGTCGTCAGTCGTCACGCAATCCAGAATAGCATTGGCCACGAGCTAGTAAACCTAATTTAGTCTGAAAATAAACTACTGTAGCAATTAGCATACTACTCCTACCTGCCAGGGGTATGAGTTTATTCCTCCTTAAGCTTTTCTCTGTAGCTTCTCGTAATTAAGTCGGTAAATTATTTAGTTTATTAACTGTATCGCTTTTTTTTAAGAACTGAGGCACTTGCCCGGCCTTTGAATGAGGCTCTTATAAAAGTTCAGTATTGTCTAAACTAGTACTCCCTCCGGAAAGACATATAAGAACGTTTAGATCACTACTTTAGTGATCTATAAACGTTTTTATATTCTTTTACAGAGGAAGTAATTTACATTGATCTGCGAGATCATAATTCCACAATCATAGATGATCTACTTATGGTCCTCATTAATACATCGGCTAGATCAAAGAGGGATGTCGTTTACCGAACCGCGAAGCATCAAACTGAGGGATTCGTCTCGGAGACACCTAGTTCCCTGTTCGTGTCAGTGTTCATAGCATACGAGATAAGTTCTAGCTCGCCAAGATAATAGTTACCAAAGGATATGTATGGTGATGCTTTATTTTAGCTCCCCAAATTCAATAGATTTGGTTGCGGTGAATAAGTTTTTGCAAAATGCCGTTTTAAATTATTAAGCTGTTGGTAATTTGCAAGTATCAATTCCTTTATTCGCTCTTGATCTTACATTACCTTACCCTCTACAGCTCTACTCATTTGATTGCAAAATGGTTTACTTCTTGCCTCTTTTCTTCCAAATGTGTAGAGATGTCTCGGAGTAGCTGTTCAGTCAGGCCACTGTGTCGATGTGCCTGGTCATCCGCAGACACTCTGCGGCGCACTTTGGTGCCACAACTTCCACTGGATGCCCAAGTACACCATCTACCTTCATGATCGTCAATTTGGCATGGAGGACTATGTGGCCGAGGTGCTGATCCGTGCAAGAGAAGCGGACAACGACAACGGCCCCTACTGTTTCCTGGGTCACGGCACAAACAAGGAGCTGGCCATCCAACAAGCTGCTCATGTTGCCATGGCACGTCTTCGCCATGACCTTCCTGAAATGGCAGAAGGGCCATTAAAGTTTATGCCGGCCCTTTCTTCCAGTGGCGAGGTTTTCTACCCCAACAACTTCAACCCGAAGGACAGTCCCTCTACCGTGGCCATGGTCCAGGCGATGCACTCTAAGGATCGGGAATATCATGCATACCTGTACGAGTTATGTGAGGCTCGTCGCGCCATCAAAGCTGTCAAGACCTTGGCGTCTCTGTATGGCCTTCACTCCCCGGACGTGGGGCATGAGGACCTCCTCAATGGTGCTGGAGTTGCCTCAACTTCCAGATTTCGCATTCCTTCCATTGACAGAGAAGTGCCAGATGTCGCGCGCCTAGCTGGCCAGCATCGGGGTGTCCCTGTTCAACAATGCCACCATGGATGCCATACAATTCCAGATCACTGGGGGCCATCCCATGGCTACTAGCGGAGTATGCTCTACTAAGTAGTACTCGTAGATGCGGACTCACAGATATATCTTAGCTTGTGAGCTGCGAACCTATATGAGTATGAAGTAATCCGGGGTACTGTACTGAGTTTGCTTAAGTAGATAGGGCTGGTGCTAGTGGGTTTTCGTCCCGTAGTCTGGCTTCCAGAATGCGGCTGGACAGTGGGTTTCCCCCTAGTGCTTCGAACTCGTTTACCATTTTTCACTTTTTATTATACTTTTTCTACTGGACATATCTTGTCTCTGTTGTAATGGAAAAATGGGGTAACCCATTCGAAAAATAAAGTGTGGGGTATGAGAATCTGTATAAATATGATATGAATAGGCTGGTGATCTGAACCTATGTGAATCTCTATTTTTAGAGTGGAGTTGATGTTTGTAGGTCATCAATTTTGATATCGTCCCCCTCCTCACCCCGCTGGTTTGGAATAATCTAAACTTTCTTTGGAAACCATGTTCTACATTAACTCAATTAATACTTATCAAAAACATGTCATGCATTAACTCAGTATATATAAATAAAATCTATAAAAACCTCAACCCAATCAACACTTTCTTTCTTTGCCTTCCACTACCCAAATCAAATCAAATCTTATCAACTAAATCAAAACTAAACTTTTCTTGCCTTCCTTACCCATACTAAACAAATCATATATTATCAAAATCTATAATATAGTTATCTTATCAAAATCTATAACATGGTTGATATAAGGTATATTTGGATGAGCAGTGCTAGGCACACGACAGATTTGTGCACGATTCACACACGACAAGTACCTATACCATTGGATTGCCTCATTTCTTTGATCTGTGTGGCTTTTAATCACGCCGTGCACAAATCGTCCATCCACAGATAGTGTGTGCTGCAGTTTCGTATTGATTGCATGAACCAAGAATACGGCAGCAGAACTACTCGGCAGCTCCTGCCTGATCGTCAGCCTTGCGCCGGAGACGGAGAATCACGAGGATCTCTCCCTCTTCAAGCTGAGGGCGTGGTGCATTGATCCGGATGAGGTGTCGGTCAGCCGCCTGCTTTGGGTTCAAGAACCAGAGCCGGTGGCTACGGATCCAGCGGAGCGACGTCCTTCCTTCCGCCAGCTGTTGGAGTATCCCATACTGATCCACATTGGGAGGTTGAGAGATGTCTCGCCGCCGGACATGTGGCGACGGAGCTCGAACGCGGACAGCGATAGTGGTCAGAGTGGATTGCTAGATAGCTCTCTTGGTTCGTTCACGGGAGGGGATTGGACGATGCAGCCTAGGTCGAGAGGTGTTCATGATCGCCGTGGCTTGGATCGGAGCGGCGCCGGACCGGCGGCGGGCGGAGATGGCCGCTCGTACAGGCAGGTGCTCGAGGGGCGGGTGGGCCCGTCTGATTGGAGACTGCCTTCGATGACGTCACAGGGCCAGGTGGCCCCGTGGCACCGGGTGCCCAATCGTGTGGTGGCGAGTGACCCAGGCCGGACCCCCAACGGTCCGCAGAGGATGTTGGTGGTGCCGGGGGAGTTGGTGGTGCATGCCGCAGAGAAGACGCTAGCCGGTGAGTTTGAATTGGTCAAAAGTGGTGAGTTGGGCATATCGGATGACAGAGACAACGCGCAGGCCGATGGAAGTGGAGAGGCACAGCTCGGGCAGGCAGATAGGACAACGGCCTCGGATCCCATTGTTTGTCCGGTTGTTGGCCCTATTCCCGCTGCTACCGATGCTGGCATTCTGATTCAGGTGGACCAGCATAGACCGAAGGAGACAGCCAGTCCTACATCGGTCATCGCGGCCTCAGATGTTGTTGTCCTATCGATGGGACGCGCGGGGGGTCAGATGGAGGGGGTTTGGGATCTTCTGCTCCCCTCCTCGGCCTTGCTGCTGATGGATGAGGGTGTTTTGGAGGGTGGGGCTCCCCAGGAGCCGGCGCACCAGATCCTTTCGCCCCTGGGCCCAGAGGTGGGGGATTCGGCTGCCACCCACGCATATGGATGGGCACCGATCTCTGAGCTGGGTGGGGCCCCTGTGCTTGGCCCGGTTTCATTGGACACGGCTCCCCGGGTTGATCCGGAGATCCCATGCACGGATGTGACTACGTATGTGGGAGAGCCATGCACCGATGCGCCTCAGGTTATGGTGGTGGCACAGCCTGTGCAGTTGGATGAGTAGCAGGCGAATGTTACGGCAAAGGAATTAGTGGCACTAGGTAATATCAAGTCATTATGCGCCGGTCTGCTCAAAAAGTTGGCTCCGCCATTACTCAAGGAGATTTAGGGTGCCCGTGGTGTACAGACGGGCTAGGACCTTTCACACCAAGGCGTACGACCAGATCGGTGGTGAGCTTGGTGGGTGGCGGCAGGAAGACCAAAGCGACGGTGGCCGAGACGGTGCTCTTGAGGGCTTTGGGGGTTGCTTGTGATGAGCTGGCAGTTTCGAATGACACGCTTGGTCTACTTCGATCTGTGTTCGACTCGCCACTGCAAGAGCAACAGTTGAAAGCCATTGCGGCGATCTTCGGGAAGACCGTGCCTACCAACCTGTCGGCACAGATGGAGTCCGCAGCTATGGCGGCCACGTAGGCAGGGCCATGCCACAGTACTGATGATAATCCCCAAGTGGAGGGAATCATCGTAGCAATTTCCACAGGTGAAAGTGATAAGTATGGAGTGTCGAACCCACAAGGAGTTAAAGGTAAGATCAATATTCTCTCAAGCCCTATCTGCCACTGATACGACTCTACGTACACCGAACTTTGCTTCCAACTAGAAACGAGAAATAAAACTATGTTGTGGGTATGAAGAGGATAACTTTGTATGATATCGGAGAGCTAAAATATAATAGTAGGTGCTGTTATCATAAAGTTAGAATATATTACTAAATATTATAAATAGCGAGTGTGGAATAATGGTGGATCGGTGTGCGGAATTGTCCTAGGCAATTGTTAACAAAACCGGTAATCACTATTGAAGTTTCATATGAGGGAGAGGCATAAACTAACATACTTTCTCTACTTGGATCATATGCACTTATGATTGGAACTCTAGCAAGCATCCGCAACTACTAAAGATCATTAAGGTAAAACCCAACCATAGTATTAAAGCATCAAGTCCTCTTTATTCACATACGCAACAACCCCCTTACTCGGGTTTGTGTTTCAGTCATTCACCAACCCACTATAAGCGAATCATGAACGTATTGCAACACCCTACAACGGGAATCCCTCACGCTTGCGCGACACAGAGGGCACCATAGGACAGCACCAAAGTAAAACATACAACTCATACCAATCTAGATCATCAATCAATCCAAAGACAAAAGATATCTACTCAAAACATCATAGGATGGCAACACATCATTGGATCATAATATGTGGCATAAAGCACCATGTTCAAGTAGGGATTACAACGGGGTGTGGGAGAGTGGACCGCGTAAAGGAGATGAGGATGGTGATGATGTTGGTGATGTTGATGAAGACGATCACCGTGGCGATTCCCCTCTCGATGGCACTTCGATGCCACCAAGAGAGAGGAGGAGAGGTTCTCCCCCTTGTGCTTCCTCCTCCATGTCCTCCCCCCTAGATGGGGAGAGGTTCCCCCTCTGGTCCTTGGCCTTCATGGTGATGATGGCCCCTCCGGGGATCCTCCTCCATGCCCTCCGGTGATGATGATGATGGTGTTGTTGATGAAGACGATCACCGCGGCGATGATTCCCCTCTCGATGGCACTCCCGTGCCACCAAGAGAGAGGAGGAGAGGTTCTCCCCCTTGTGCTTCCTCCTCCATGGCCTCCCCCTGGATGGGGAGAGGTTCTCCCTCTGGTCCTTGGCCTTCATGGTGATGATGGCACCTCCGGGATCCTCCTCCATGCCCTCAGGTGATGATAGCCCCCTCCGGCAGGGTGCCAGAGAGGGCCTAGATTGGTTTTTGGTGCTACGGAGGCTTCTGGCGGCGGAACTCCCGATCCAGATTAATTTTCCAAGGTTTCTGTATTTATAAGAATTTTTGGCGTCGGTCTCACGTCAAGGAGGTGCCTGGGGTGTCCACGAGGCAGGTCCACACGCCTGGGGGTGGGGGGCGCCCCCACCCTCGTGGACGCCCCGGAACTCTCCTGGCCCAACTCTTTTACTCCGAGGTCTTCTTTTGGTCCATAAAAAATCGTCAAAAATTGGCACGTCAATTGGACTCCGCTTGATATTCCTTTTCTGTAAAACTCAAAAACAAGAAAAAACAGAAACTGGCACCGGGCACCAGGTTAATAGGTTAGTCCCAAAAATCGTATAAGATAACATATAAATGCATATAAAACATTCAAGATTGATAATATAATAGCATGAATACTTCATAAATTATAGACACGTTGGAGACGTATCAGGATCCCCAAGCTTAATTCCTGCTCGTCCTCGAGTAGGTAAATGATAAAAGAAATAATTTATGGAGTGTGAATGCTAGCAAGTGCATAAGTTTCATCAATGATAGTTTCAATCACTTTTTATAGCATCATTATATATCATAACAGTAGCTCATCTTCATAAAACTTTTCATGATCAAGTAACAAACTATTCACATGTTAAAGTATAGATCATAAACTTTCTTGAAACTAATAAACTATATTCTCAGTCATCAAACAATTGCAATTCATCTTATTTTCAGGAAGGGTCTATGTCAGAGTTTTGATTTAGCAAACTCCACATACTCAACTATCATTTAGTCTTTCACAATTGCTAACACTCACGTGATATTTATGGGTTCAAAGTTTTAATCGGACACAGAGAAAGATAGGGGCTTATATATTCGCCTCCCAACCTTTTACCTCAAGAGTAATGTCAACAATAATAGTTCATGAAACTTACATCCAATTGGATATATATATATATATATATATCAGAATCTTTCCAACACAATGTGCTTGCCAAAGGATAAAATGTAAAAAGGAAAGGCATGACTCCTGCATAAGGGTATAAGATAAAAGTAAAAGATAGGCCCTTCGCAGAGGGAAGCTGAGGTTGTCATGCGCTTTTATGGTTGGATGCACAAAATCTTAATGCAAAAAAACGTCACTTTATATTGCCACTTGTGATATGGACCTTTATTATGCAGTCCGTCGCTTTTATTCTTCCGCATCACAAGATCGTATAAAGCTTATTTTATCCACATTAATACATCATACATATTTAGAGGGCAATTTTTTATTGCATGCACCGATGACAACTTACTTGAAGGATCTTACTCAATCCATAGGTAGGTATGGTGGACTCTCATGGCAAAACTGGTTTAAGGAACGTTTGGAAGCACAAGTAGTATCTCTACCTGGTGCAAATAATTTGGCTAGCATGAGGGGGAAAAGCAAGCTCAACATGTTGGATGATCCAAGACAATATACTTTATTTCGGATATAAGAAAACATAACCCATTACGTTGTCTTCCTTGTCCGACATCAACCTTTTAGCATTGTCATATTTTAATGAGTGCTCACAAGTACAAAAGATGTCCAAGATAGTATATTTATATGTGAAATCTCTCTTCCTTCAATATTCTTTCATGAATTGTTCAAGTGACCAATTCTATGTTTGCTTACTTTCAATAAGTTTACTACCTATACTTATTCTATGTGAAGTCATTACTCCCCATGGTATAAGCATATGAAACATATATAAATTCAGATTTATGATATTCAATTATTCAACCATTTACTCATAGGATATGCGTGAAGCACGTGAGTAAATGACAAACTACTCCAAAAGATAATAGTGAAGGACACTGAGTAGTCAAATAATTAACTAGCCATGGGAGGATTCTTTTTCATTTAATATTTCAGATCCAATGATTTTATTCAAACAGCAAGTAAAATTGAAAATACGCTCCAAGCAAAACACATATCATGTGACGAATAAAAATATAGCTCCGAGTAAGGTATACCGATAGTTTTGAAGACGAAAGAGGGGATACCTTCCGGGGCATCCCCAAGCTTAGGCGCTTGAGTCTTCACTGAATATTACCTTGGGGTGCCTTGGGCATCCCCAAGCTTAGGGTCTTTCCACTCCTTATTCTCCTCATATCGATATCTCACCCAAAGCATGAAAACTTCAATCACACAAAACTTAACGAAACTTTGTGAGATAGGTTAGTATGATAAAGAGTAAACCATTCGCCTTGGTACTGTCAAATAAAAAGATCATAATTTTTCTCACACAATGCCTACTGTACCATATCATTTCTATAATTTATATTGAGTAATATAAGACATAGAAACTAAAAAACAAGCAAACTATGCAATGAAAACAGAATCTGTCAGAAACAGAACAGTCTGTAATGATCTGAACACTAACCATACTTCTGCTACTCAAAAAATTATGAAATAAATTGGTGGATGTGAGGAATTTGTCTATTAATCTTCTGCAAAAAGAATCGCATCAAAGCACTCTTCTGTAAAAAATGGCTGCTAATCTCGTGAGCGCAAAGTTTCTGTTTTTACAGCAAGATCACATTAACTTTCACCCAAGTCTTCCCAAAGGTCTTACTTGGCACTTTATTGAAACAAAAGCTATAAAACATGATTACTACAGTAGCTTAATCATGTAAACACACAAAAACAGTAAGGGTAAATATTGGGTTGTCTCCCAACAAGCGCTTTTCTTTAATGCCTTTTAGCTAGGCATGATGATTTCAATGATGCTCACATGAAAGATAAGACTTGAACATAAAGAGAGCATCATGAAGAATATGACTAGCACATTTAAAACTAACCCACTTCCTACGCCTAGGGATTTTTTGAGAACACAATTTATGGGAACAAGAATCAACTAGCATAGGAAGGCAAAACAAGTATAACTTCAAAACCTTAAGCACATAGAGAGGAAAACTTGATATTATTGCACTCCTACAAGAATGTATTCCTCCCTCATAATAATTTTCAGTAGCATCATGAATGAGTTCAACAATATTACCATCACATAAAGCATTCTTTTCATGATCTACGAGCATAGAAATTTTACTACTCTCCACATAAGCAAAATTCTCCTCATTCGGAATGGCGGGATCACTAGTTTCTAAAGTTGACACTCTTCCAAACCCGCTTTAGATGATAGTATTATTCATACTCCAAAAGATATAACTGAAGTTCATGGAGCATTCTACAATTAATATAAACTAACCAATGTCCAAGCTCAAAATGTATGAGTGAAGCACACGAAGCATTCTATAAAACCATACTCAAAGGATTTAAGTGAAGCACAAAGAGCAATGCTATAAGATCATACTTAAAAGATATAAGTGAAGCACATGAAGCATTCTATAAATCAATGAAGGGCTATCTCATACTAGCATGGTTCATAAAGTAAGAACAAAAAACACAAAGGACACAAATCATGTGAACGAAACAAAAACCGAGGTATACCGATAATTGTTGAAGAAGAAAGATGGGATGTCAACCGGGGCATCCCCAAGCTTACGATGGTTTTGCGTACCTCCCGGCATTCGAGACTAGAGGCGGGATCTTAGTGGGCTGGGATTCCTCATGTGTCCAGCTATCTAATTTCGCCCTCGATTCCTTCTCTCTGTCTGGATATGTTGCACCGAGGGAGGGGAGCCTGTGGTGGCTCTCGGTGGTGTATGGACCACAAGAGGATGACCAAAAAACTCAGTTTCTCCAGGAGCTGCCGGAGAGGAGAGGACGCTCTGCCTGGGGCCGTGGCTGGTGATTGGCGACTTTAATATGATCTTACATGCGGTGGACAAGAACAACACGCTCCTTGATCGCAGGATGATGGGGAGGTTCAAGAGATTTTTTGACGGTAACGCGCTCAAGGAGTTGTTTTTTCATGGTCAAAAATTCACGTGGAGCAACGAGAGGGAGGTGCCTGCCCTCACTAAGATTGATAGGGCTTTTGTTTCAGTTGACTGGGAGCTTGATCATCCGGATAGCTTACTACAAGCTCTCTCGACTGCTTCATCTGCCCATTGTACCTCGTTGGAGGAGCGCATGGAAACGAAGAGAAGATTTCAGTTTGAGTTGTTCTGGACAAAGCTTGAGGGGTTTTTGGAAGTGGTTCAAGAGGCCTGGACCTGTGATCCTTTGATTGTGGAGCCGTTTCATCGTCTGGACGTTCTCTTGAGAAACACGGCAAGAGCTCTGACATCATGGGGCCAAAGGAAAGTGGGAAATATCAAACTCCAGATTGGGGTAGCTAAGTTGATCATCCTTAGACTGGATTGTGCTCGAGACTCGCGTCTTCTTACCCCAGAGGAGAGGTGGCTGCGCAGTATGCTCAAGCAGTTGGTGTTGGGTCTAGCTTCTCTGGAAAGGATGATTGCTAGACAGAGGTCCTGGATATGTTGGCTCGCGGAAGGGGATGCCAACTCTAAACTGTTCCATCTGGTGGCCAATGGTAGGAAGACTAAAAACTTCATTCCGGCCATTGTAGTGGAGGGCCAGGTCATCACGGATCAAAGAGGGAAAGAGGAGGCATTCCTCCAGGCATACAGAGATCTGCTTGGGGTGGGTGCTGCTAGAGATCACACTTTGGATCTGGAGGCGCTCAACATACAGCAAGTGGACCTCGCGGAGTTAGATCTTCCTTTCACGGAGGAGGAGGTCTGGGCTGTCATCAAGGACATGCCTTCTGATCGTGCCCCTGGGCTGGATGGGCTCATAGGAGTGTTCTTCCAAAAAGCTTGGAGCATCATCAAAGGAGATGTGATGGCAGCGCTGCACAAACTGGTCCACAATAATGGTCATGGATTCGGCAGACTAAATCAGGCCTTAATCACTCTTATTCCCAAGAATCCGGAAGCTTGCCTAGTCAATGATTTCAGACCGATCAGCTTAGTCCATAGCTTTCAAAGCTGGCATCCAAGTTGATGGCACACAGGGTCTGCCCGCGGATGGGTGAGCTCATGAACCTTAACCAATCTGCTTTCATTCGCGGTAGGAATCTCCATGACAACTTTCTGCTTGTGAGGCAAATGGCTAGAAGATTGCACCAAAGAAAAGTAAAGAGTGAAGGAAATATGCCCTAGAGGCAATAATAAAGTTGTTATTTATATTTCCTTATATCATGACAAATGTTTATTATTCATGCTAGAATTGTATTCACCGGAAACTTAGTACATGTGTGAATACATAGACAAACAAAGTGTCTCTGGTATGCCTCTACTTGACTAGCTCGTTAATCAAATATGGTTAAGTTTCCTAGCCATGGACATGTGTTGTCATTTGATGAACGGGATCACATCATTAGAGAATGATGTGATGGACACGACCCATCCGTTAGCTTAGCACTATGATCGTTTAGTTTATTGCTATTGCTTTCTTCATGACTTATACATGTTCCTATGACTATGAGATTATGCAACTCCCGAATACCAGAGGAACACTTACTGTGCTATCAAACGTCACAACATAATAGGGTGATTATAAAGATGCTCTACGGGTGTCTCCGATGGTGTTTGTTGAGTTGGCATAGATCGAGATTAGGATTTGTCACTCCGATTGTCAGAGAGGTATCTCTGGGCCCTCTCGGTAATGCACATCACTATAAGCCTTGCAAGCAATGTGACTAATGAGTTAGTTGAGGAATTATGCATTACGGAACGAGTAAAGAGACTTGCCGGTAACGAGATTGAACTAGGTATTGAGATACCGACGATCAAATCTCGGGCAAGTAACATACCGATGA
The DNA here is from genome assembly GCF_056163025.1 of Triticum urartu. NCBI lineage: Eukaryota > Viridiplantae > Streptophyta > Magnoliopsida > Poales > Poaceae > Triticum > Triticum urartu. Next base: position 502,474,328 of record NC_141874.1, on the reverse strand, counting down.
TGAAGGGAACAACGTATATTATTATGCGGTTTGACCGATAAGATCTTCGTAGGATATGTAGGAACCAATATGAGCATGTAGGTTCCGCTATTGGTTATTGACCGGAGATGAGTCTCGGTCATGTCTACATAGTTCTCGAACCCATAGGGTCCGCACGCTTAACGTTCGATGACGATTGGTATTATGAGTTATGTGATTTGATGTATCGAAGGTTGTTCGGAGTCTCGGATGAGATCACGTACGTGACGAGGAGTCTCGAAATGGTTGACACATAAAGATTGATATCTTGGAAGGCTATGTTCGGACATCGGAAAGGTTTCGAATGATTCGGGTATTGTTCGGAGTACCGGGGAGTTACGGGAATTCACCGGGAGAAGTAATGGGCCTTATTGGGCTTTAGTGGAAGGGCCAAGAGGTGGCGCGCGCCTCCCCTCTGCCCAAACCGAATTGGACAAGGGGTGGGGGCGCGACCCCCTTTTCCTTCTCCCTCTCCCTCTCTTTACTTTTCTCCTACTCCGAATAGGAAAGAGGAGGGGAATCCTACTTGGACTGGGGAGTCCTAGTAGGATTCCCCACACCTGGTGCGCCCCCCTTAGGGCCGGCCACCTCTTCCCTCCCCTCCTTTATATACGTGGCCAGTGGGCACCCCATAGACACACAAGTTGATTGTTTAGCCGTGTGCGGTGCCCCCCTCCACAGATTTCCACCTCGATCATATCGTTGCAGTGCTTAGGTGAAGCCCTACGACGGTAGCTTCATCATCACCGTCACCATGCCGTCGTGCTGACGAAACTCTTCCTTGACCTCAGCTGGATCTAGAGTTTGTGGGACGTCACCGAGCTGAACGTGTGCAGATCACGGAGGTGTCGTACCTTCGGTGCTAGGATCGGTCGGATCGTGAAGACGTACGACTACATCAACCGCATTGTCATAACGCTTCCACTTATGGTCTGCAAGGGTACGTAGACAACACTCTCCCCTCTCGTTGCTATGCATCACCTAGATGGATCTTGCGTGTCCATAGGAAAATTTTGAAATTACTGCGTTCCCCAACAAAGGGAGTCCTCCTCAAGTTGGATATTGCTCGAGCGTTTGATTCACTGTCATGGCCCTTCCTTTTTGATGCAAAGGGTTTCCCGGAGAGATGGCTCGTTTGGCTGGCGACTATGCTCACTACTGGTAGCTCGAGAATTGTGGTGAATGGGTATGACCGACAAGTTCATGCATGCATGCAGACTAAGGCAGGGGGATTCTATCTCACCATTGCTATTTGTTATTGAAATGGAGACCCTCACAGCTATCATAATCAAGGCGCACAAGCTCAAGATTTTGGAGAAGTTGAATGGATGCAAGCCTTTGCAGCGACTCTCGCTCTATGCGGATGACGTGGTGCTATTCATTAGACCATCTCGGACCGATATCACTTTTGTCAAGGAGGTTCTCATGAACTTCGCCAAATCATCGGCGATCCTGATCCGTGGAGAGGAGCGGGACAAGGAGGTGGTCAGGAATGCGCTGCCATGGAAGATTGATCACTTCCCTTGTAAATATCTTTGTCTCCAACTAGGCATCAAACAGCTGACACGCTCTGAGCGGCAACTCACGGTTGATGGAGCACTCACAATCCTCCCAGGATGGCAAAGAGGTCTGGTAACTCGACTGGGGAGGTTGATACTGGTGAATCAAGTGATGAGGGCTCGGCCTACGCACCACTTAATTGTGGCTGAGGCGCCAAAGTGGGCAATCGAGAAAGTGGATCAGGGATGTAGGGCTTTCTTCTGGGCCGGTACGGACGCTGTCAGCGGTGGGAAGTGTGTTGTGTCTTGGCAGAGAGTGTGTCGTCCAAAACAGTTGGGTGGTCTTGGCATTATGGACCTCAGTAAGCATGGCCTTGCCCTTTGGCTTAGATGGGAGTGGCTCCGCAGATTGTATGACTGCCGGCCCTGGCAAGGACTGAATCTAGTTCCTGACAAGAAGGTTCAGTGCGCATTCAATAGCCTGGTGACATGGGAGATCGACGATGGCAAAAGGATTCTCTTCTGGAAGGAAATATGTGTGCTGGCAACATGATTTCTGAGATTGCCCCTAGTCTGGTTGCTAAGGTGAAGACTAGGACGATCAACACTAGGTTGGCCAGCGAGGGGTTAAACCAGCACGATTGGACCAATGACATCCCTGGGACTCTATCAACGGAGGAACTAGCGCAATTTATCCACATTTGGGAGATCCTTATGCAGTTTGATATTACTCCAGGAAGTGGAGACAAGGCCATCTGCGCTTAGCATGATTCGGGTGTCTATACAGCTGCTTCAGCCTATCGGATGTTCTATATTGGAGGAATCATATTTCCACCGGCAGTTGCTATTTGGAAGAACGGAGCCCCTCTTGCCTGCAAGATCTTTATGTGGCTGGTTGTTCAATACCGCATTTGGACTTCAGATAGGAGGCTCAGGCATGGTTTGTAAGAGATGGTCTCTCCTTGTTATTTCTACGAGCAGGAGGAGGACACGGTGGATCACCTCATGGTTCAGTGTGTATTCGCGAGACAAGTCTGGTTCCAATGCTTCTCCAAAGTTGGCATCAATCCAAAACTGATTCCCATGGAGCAAGATAAGCTTCAGTAGTGGTGGATGAGTACGCGCAAGCAGATCAGCAGAGCGGACAAGAAGGGCTTCGATGCTTTCGTCATGTTGATTTGCTGGACGTTATGGAAGCAAAGGAATGCTATGGTTTTCCAGTCAGGTGTGATTTGCGATGAGTATGCTACGGTTAATCTTATATTCAGGAGCTGCACCTATGGATGCTAGCTGGAGTGGCAGGAGTCCAACGTTTTTGCGAGTAGTCTGCTTAGAGTAGTGCACTGGTAGGGTGGGATCGCCGGTTTGTGACGATCTACCATGTAAACTCTTGTACATATTTTTCTCTCTTCTATAAAGCTAAGGTACGCCATTGGCATACTCTCGAAAAAAGATATTGAACCAGTAGAATATGCATGCTCCATTGCAACGCACAACCAATTAACTAGCTTTATTACTATTGAAGGAGAGTTCGTTCCATCGCCTTCACTTCCCATCAGGTTTTTTCCTCCCATGTTGTCCCCCCCTTTGGTTTTTTGGGTTCTTTTAACCCCAACCGATGCCACACAAAATAACAACCAATATAAATTAATACTTTCTCAAAATCACGCCCTGCATTAAATCAATTAAATCAGATTAATCTTATCAAAATCTCAACTAAATCAAAATTTTCCTTGCCTTCCCCTACCCATACTCTTATCAAATTAAATGTTACCAAGATTGATGTAAACTACTCCCTCTGTCCGGAAATACTTGTCAGAGAAATGGATGTATCTAGACGTATTTTAGTCCTACATACATCCATTTTTATCCATTTCTCCGACAAATATTTCCGGACAGAGGGAGTATGTGTTATGAACTCGTGCTTTGGTGTTGCCCAGAGACTCGAAAGTACGCAAGAAGATCGTAGCTAGTTCATGCAAAGTGAATGCTCATTTTAGGGTGTGCAAGAGATGTGCCATATATTTATCTTCAACATAAGAAATGTAACTAGTTTGTGTCCCCTTCAGAGGGGGTGCAACGAAGAAAAGAGTCAAGATTTCCAAGTATAGGATTTTAGGAATAACTTTAAGGAGCCTCGCAAGAAAAGGAGAGCGGCGCAGCCTATACAGATAGTTATGGTAAGTCACTGCTTTCAAATACCAAGACATGTGCTATTTATCTGCCATTGTGCCTGGCTAGGGTTCTTCACCTGTAACCCAGTCATGGGGCCATTGATCAATACTCTGTGTGCTCACTATTATAAGATGTTCTAGCTTTTTTCTTATCGAATGTATGTCCATGTTTTAGTGTGTTTGTTCACTTATTTTAGTCTCGATGTAGTCTATATTTATATATCTAAGACATCATATAATAGTCAACAGAGGGAGTAACTCCTTCCTACTATGGTAGATATCTTGATGTCATACATGGCATAACCAACACATGTTCACTTCATTAGCCACCCTATCATTACTAGGATCTTGAGTACATACTGTTCGAGATACTTCATAGGAGGCAAGCAATGTTACATTACTTGTTCCATTATATAGAAGATACATCAGTTGATTCAAATATAGCTAGGCCAAGGATGTTACTAAGGCATGCATGTTGCCAACATAACGGTTTAATTGCTTGTTTGCTTCAGCCATAGTTAAATTTCTCGTTTCAATTGCTTTGTTTGTCTTGTACTTGATGATATGCCCAAACAATGCTGCCTGATGTAGTGTACTTATATAAATATTAGTTGGCACAGTTAAATGCCTGACCATTTCATTAGTCTCGCAAAGTGTGCCTAAAGCTCTAAAGTACATTAATTAACTATTATTTTATGAGGCTCACAATCTAGTTTATATGAGGCTCACAATCTATAACCGCTTGCTTACACACTACAGTTTAATTTCTTGTTTCTTTAAGGCATATTTTATTTGCTTGTTTGTCTGAGCCATACTGTATTTTGCATGCCTATCAGCAACTGACTGAGTTGGCTAATGATTGCATAGTTTTGCTTGCTATAGTGATTTGTATGAACTCATCTGTGTGTGAAATCCCCTGCAGTTCATTATGCTTCCTAAGACTCTTTTGAAACATGCCACATAATGTTTCAACTAGTTAATACAAGGCACATAATGGCTAACTGCTTGCTTACTTATACAAAAGATATATCCAATTTCAGTACCTGCACGTGGTCTCAACCTATAACATGTTAGTGTTTTGGATTTGGCCCCAACATCATGCTCCTTTGGTGAGCAAAAAGATATTTTTGTACACGTGTTACGTAGACTACCATCTTTTTAATTTTACAATATCACATGCTTATTTTACCCTAGTCATGTGTATTAACAAAAACGTCTCAGGATAAAGTGATATCAACACAAAGTTCTCAAAGCAGTGCGGTATGGCCATTACCAAACGATACATGATTGGGGTTGGAAAGTGCTGATGTTCTAGAGTATCTACTACAGGAGGAAAGGCAACGTACATATGCGCTCCAAGATGTAGTCAACATGTTGAGAAGGGAGATGCAAGAATCATATGCATTAGTCACGTCAAACAAGAGACTGAGGAAGTCAGAAAGAAAGTGCAGATTGAGCAGACAGTAGTTTGTGCTATCTGAATCTGGGCAATCCTATTTTCTGAAGAGATCACGGTTCAAATGGCAACTTTGGTGATTCACGCCCATGATTTATGATGAGGTGTATGTGGCCACTATATCTAATTTTCTGTTTATTTGCGCTTTATTGTCACCTATTGGCGAACTTTGATGCCTACTAGATGTTATATACCGTAATTTCCTTATTGTACAGTGTAGGTTTATTCTTAGTTTCTATGCCCCAATTTTTTTATTGTATAGTGTAGTTTTTTTAGGGAATTGTATAGAGTATGTTAATTAATTCTTAGTTATTGTATATGATATTGCCGAAAAGGCCAAAAGCATTGATGGAGGCCAACGTGCCAAAACGTTACCGGAGCACCATCGAAACATAATGGATATACAACCCGGTAGGCATAGCTGACCTTTATTGGGCCAACACACTAATAATAAGTGGATCATAATCGACATGGGCCCTTAATGCAGCAGATGGGCCCAGTGTCCTTAAATAGGCCCATAAACATCATGGACCATTAGTAGGTACAAACTTAATGTGGGCCCATACTAACAACGGGCCATTAACTTGGTGAAATAAACCACGGGTCTTATTTGGGTAGACAGGCCAAAACACAACTCAGGCCTTAATTGAGCTAGAAGTTAATAGGGCCTTTAACAAGCTGAAAAGAAGATTGGTCCCTAAATGTGCCAAAGATCCCATGGGCGATTAGTAGGCCGAAATCTATTTAAGGCCATGGGGGCCCAATTACAAGGCATGTCATTAATAGGCCAAAAGCTGACTCATGCCATAAATGGGACGATGTACTACACGAGCCTTTAACCGGTCGAAAGTGAGGATGGGATGGAATTGTGCCATAGAGAGCATGGGCAATTAAAAGACCGAATGTTACGCCGAGCCACAAATGCCCGAAGTGTAGTGTCGTTCGTTAATAGGCGGAAAGACACACTAGGCTGGAAAATGGCCCAACTCTACAATGGGCAGCTAACAGGCCGAAAGACACACCTGGCAGAAAAGGGCCCAATTCCACAATGGACCATTAACAGGCCAAAAATAGACCAGGCCTTAATTGGGCCCATATACATGGTGGTTTGTTAACGGGCAAGAACTATCAACGGGCCATATCTACGCGAGCCGTTAGTAAACCAGCCCGCTAACTTTTGCCTAAAACTTGTGGGCCTCCGACTGAGCCGACCTTTTTTAACTAAATGGGCCACTATTGGGATGTGCCACGTGTGGCCAATTCATTGGCGCATATCGTCCGTTAGGTGGGTAAGACCTGTCAGAACGCCGAGCTGACACATGGTTCCTTTGGCGAATGAGAGCTTTTGACAGGAGAAAATTCATCATTGGTCGGGGCTGTTAATGTGTATCAAATCCAGAACACGCACCTAATAGCTTAACGATGGCCCATTATGGTGTGGCTGCCACGTGTCAGTGACCATTAATGAAAAAACTTCCATGACGTGATATTTATCATCACAAAAGTGGATACTTCCGTGATGATAAATGGATTATTGTCATGGAACACTTATGCGACAACACATGTATAACTATCTTGATTCTATCATAAAATCATCATAAGGGTGTACATGCATGACAGACATATATCATCACAGATATGTATTTTTGGTAGGTAGCATGGGTTAGATCAGAAAACGCAATTCAAAATTACTTACCATGCCACTTGATCACTTGATCCCACACAGTAAATTGTTTGCTCTTATGTGTTCACCATCTACATACAATCTTTGAGCTTCATCTTGGTCAACGAATATTTTTACTTCATGCTCCATAATGGCTTCTTGAAAAGCATAATGAACTCTTCATTTTATTCCATTGCTTCAAGACTAGATCACCAAAGATTCTTTCATGATCATATCAAGTTTCATCATGAACATCATATTGGTCATAACTTGCTCTTCTAAATGCCTCATCAGAACCTCTTGAGAGGCACATTGAATTCTTCACTCTCGTTGCTTCCTTCAATACATGATCAATCAAAACCCAACACATGAGTTCATCTTGATCTTCTCATGATGCCATAGCTTGAATTCTTATCTTTAATTATACTCTCAAGACCTTGATCTTTTCCCAAATGTGTCAACCTTTGAGATCCTCCAAGGAACTCCACCTTGAACATATTTGGTTAGACATTGAAATCAATCTTGATGGATTCATTAGATACATCCAAAGACCAGCTAGTATCCTCACTAGAATCAGACCCTAAGAGTCAAACCCTAGACCTCGTGGGAATGGGAGGCAGAGACCCATGAGCACGGGGTATCCAGAGAGTTTAGCACTCGACCCCGTGGGCATGGGTGTCAAGAAGCCCATGCGCACAAGGTGTCCAGAGAGATTTCCCTAGACACCGTAGGCACGGCCCTCGGACCCCGTGCGCACGAGGTAAGGACAAAGGATACCTTGAGGACTTCTTCGAGAGGCTTTTGATGGATCTCGTACCAAATAAATCCAACATGCTTCATGCATAACTATGGAACATTTCTTCATATAAGATACAATAACCTTGATGTTCCATAGGAATTGTCATTCAATACCAAAGCTTATAGCAAATCTTCATCTTTGTGGTAATCATCTTGATGGAACCACCTATGTAAAGTTCCTTCAAATATATCTCAATGCAAGTATTAGTTCATAGAGATTGTCATTATTACCAAAACCATACTTAGGGGCTACATGCCCTTTCAGCCACGTACAAGACAACACTGGGAGCGAGAGCGCGGCGATGTCCTCTATGATGGGTGAAGGGAGCGTGTAACTTGCCTTGGCCATATGTGATTTGCCAGAGATTGAGTTGGAGGTGGGAGTGAAGGGAGGGGAACAAGCACAAAAGCAGCAAAGGTGGCCCGACGGGCAGCGGTGCCCCGACCTTTCCTTTTCCCGCATGATGGCCAAGAGGCCATCGCGCTCTCTCTACTCCCCCTTCTTCTCTCTTCCATGGCTAGCACAAGGGAGAGATGAGATGGACATCAGGCAACTCCTCCAGATCAGGTGGGATGGGAGTCGTGTTTGAAAAGAAAAATCAGAATCATGAAGCAGGTCTGGAACGGATGGGAAACGATCGGACATGGGGTTTTCTATTGAAAAAAAATTCAATTGAGGGTTGTTCCTAAAAAATTGATGGGGAGGTGGGATCAATCGGCGGAGGTGACGAAAAAAAATTACTATGATTCCCCTTTAATAGTATATATACATGCGGAAGTGGATTAGGAGCACTCAGCGGCGCACCACTCTGAAATCTTGCCCGCTACCCTAGTCGCTCGGGATCAGTGCCACTTTTGACGAAATGTTTGTTACATGTGAATACAAAATCCACACGTAGAAATTAACAGTTTGTACCTGTGCTGCTCCATTTAATAGGAACACAGAAGAGTTAAGAGCGGGTAGCATGAGGCTCTACAAAATGGTGTGGCACGGGCACCGAGGCATACCGGCGAGCGGCTGGACCTCCGAGCCACACGGGCATCAGCTTGACGATGTCGCCGGAAGTACGTCGTTTTTGTGCCATACAGAGGCTCTAGAGTCGGAAACTGGCCAATGGCCAAGGCATTGGTGTTTCTCTATGACTCTACACACCTCGTGTTACTTGTGGACCAGGTCACCAGGGGATGTCGCTGCCCGGCCTGTTCCCGGGCACCTCGTGGCCTCATGGCTCTTGCTGTTGGACTTGGACAAGGTTCTCCTTGCCGTCTAGTTGGCCTACCCGTTGTCATGGTGAGGGGATGTCAACCAGGTGCAAGCTCGGGGCAAAGGGTGTTGCCCACGAGCATGAAGCTCATGCCATCGACCAATAGCACAACGTACAAATCACGGATGTTGAGGAGGAGAACTGATACGTCTCCAACGTATCTACTTTTCCAAACACTCTTTCCTTTGTTTTGGACTCTAACTTGCATGATTTGAATGGAACTAACCCGGACTCACGTTGTTTTCAGCAGAATTGCCATGGTGTTATTTTTGTGCAGAAATAAAAGTTCTCGGAATGACCTGAAAATCCACGGAGACACGTTTTGGAATTAATGAAAAATATTGGCAAAAGAATCAGCATCAGGGGGCCCACACCCTGTTGCTACCTCTTGAGCACTGCGTTGGTTTTCCCTTGAAGAGGAAAGGGTGGTGCAGTAAAGCGGCGTAAGTATTTCCCTCAGTTTTTTAGAACCAAGGTATCAATCCAATAGGAGACCACACGCAAGTCACCTCGTACCTACACACACAAATAAGAACCTCGCAACTAACGCGATAAAGGGGTTGTCAATCCCTTCACGGCCACTTGCAAGAGTGAGATCTGATAGAGATGATAATAATAAGATAAGTATTTTTGGTATTTTTATGATATAGATTGAAATTAAAGATTGCAAAATAAAATAGATTGGAAACTTGTATGATGGAAAATAGACCCGGGGGCCATAGGTTTCACTAGTGGCTTCTCTCAAGATAGCATAAGTATTACGGTGGATGAACAAATTACTATCTAGCAATTGATAGAAAAGCGAATAATTATGAGAATACCTAGGCATGATCATGTATATAGGCATCACGTCCGTGACAAGTAGACCGACTCCTGCCTGCATCTACTACTATTACTCCACACATCGACTGCTATCCAGCATGCAGCTAGAGTATAAAGTTCATAAGAACAGAGTAACGCCTTAAGTAAGATGACATGATGTAGAGGGATAAACTCATGCAATATGATATAAACCCCATCTTTTTATCCTCGATGGCTATCGACGTTCTGGGAATGGGGGTCTCCAGACTTGCCTGCCTACGGCCTACGGCGTGGCTCAGGTGGGGGCCCAGCGCAGCCCATCTTCATCAGCCCAAGCTCAAGACCCTCGTGAGGGGCCAAGGTCACGGGGGAGGCGCTCGGGAACCACTTGGAGGGGTGCTTTCAAGCACGCATCCCTCAGGAAGGTACAAGTCAAAGGAGACCAAACCCTTAGGAGTTCATTGCAAGGAACACCCATGAGCTACAAGAGTCCAGAGTCATGCGCGGCAGCCGCCGCTTATCTGCCGTGGCCCCACACCCAGGCGAGGATGGAGGACTGCGCGCCTGCGTCGATGTACCAGGGCTCAATCGAGCTGCATCCCAGGAGCGCCTATGGCCTTCGGCCGTTGGGCGCTGCGAGGGACCACCTCACAGCTACGTTCGCATGCCCTTCAGCCTACCGAGTGCGGTCGCCGCACATCAGCGCCTGTTGAGGAGCATTCTGGAGGCTCAGGAGGTCAGGCATCGCACGGTCCTGGCGGAGGTGGCGATGGTCCCCGAAGACCTGCATGTGCCATCGGAGCCTCCCGAGGCCCCTGGGCCTGGGGGCTCATGAGGGCCGACGTCTTCACCGCGCATCGCTCACTTCCTCAGCATCACTTTATCTTCAACAGCACCAGGTGACATCTTTCAGAGTTCTACTTTCAACTGGGAGCGCCCACAGGGCTGCACCATTCCCAGGCCGCGTGGGTCTGTCCCCGCGGCATGTATCCATTTTGTTTATGCTCTTTACTTACCTTGTTGGGGGCGCCCCTCGGGCTGCATCATCCCCACGCCGCTCGGGCCCGACCCAGTGGCGGTTGCTTTTACCTGCGTTTGCTTGAAATTGGATTTCCTCCTATGTGCTTAACATACCTGACCTAATCACCTGCTCGATCGACGCCTATTTCAAGAGCCGCTCGCTCTGGCACGGCGCGTGCGCACGGGTCCGTCCCTGCAGCGTTGATAAACCTGAGTGGTCGAGCTCTGGCCGCGGCAGCCCCGCACGGCGCCACCTCACCAGGCCCTCAGTGCCCTGACCGCTCCCTCGGAGTGACCATAGGTTGGCCGGCGACCGTAACGACAGGCCTTGTTTCTCCTCATGATTGGTGTGCAGGACCTACTCCAGGAGCAACGTTGGGGGCATCGTGAGCTCTCTCTCCCCCTCTTCGGCACGGACCGCTTGCAAGTTAAAGGGGGGGTACCTGAGCATCGCGACTCATGGCTCCTACTGGCTCTCCAGCCCTCACCCCTTGGCCTTGACCCACGGCATCGCGACCTGTCATACCAGCGGTGGCTGAGCTCGCTCGAGGGCTGGGACCTGAGGACGTAGAGCGTTAAGGAAAGTGCGGGGGAGTGGGAAGAAGCTCGCGAGGGCCTAACCCAGCATTACCTCAGCCACCGCCTCTCGGGTCGGGCGCCTCTTCGAGGAACTACGTCAGACGCACAAGATAAGTCGCGCCCTCGCAAGAGCTAGACCAACGCAGCGCTAAATCCCCGCCCAGTGCAACTCTGTCGCGGTGACGCTACCTTCCTTTCTCGCCCAGCAAGGATTGCTTGAGCGCTAAAGGGGACCTCCCGAGCATCGCGACTCGGGGGCTCTTACCAGACCTCGGGCCACTCACCTCCTGGCCTTGACCACGGCATCGTGACCTGGCATACCAGCAACGGCTGAAGCTTGCCTGGGGACTGGGACCTGTCAGCGTAGAGCGCCAAGTCCTCGTGAGGATAGAAAGGGGGAGCTTAGCCGGAACAGAATGGACACCTCACGCCAATTCATATTAAGGATATAGTATTTACAAAAGGCACGGCAGACGCCTTACATACCCCCGCGGGGTGTTGCTTTAATTCCTCGCAGGGAACAAAAGGTGCTAACCCTAAGGGACGCTACTTGCTAGCACCTCCCCAAGCAACGTCATCATCAACAGTGGGCTGCCCAGTGACGGCGCCAGTCCCATCCAGATCAGTGGCGTCGGCGACCCGATGCAGCTGCCCCACTCCGAGTGCGGCACGAGCTCGGAGGCTTGTAGCTGTCGTCGCTCGTCTCCGGGGTCGCGGGAGTTCGGGGGAGCCGCTGAAGCCTTCAGTCCCTCCACTGCTGCCTGAGGAGCTGCAGGAAGACCAACGGGCGGGGCTGGTCCTCGCTAGTTCGTCACCCCTGCCGCTTCCCTTAGGGCAGCATTCCAGCCGACGTCCTTCTGCATCAAAGACCTTGAAGAACATCAAGGAGGCACTGTCGTATTCAAGATGGATCACCAAGGCATCGTCCGCGCGACAGACCCGGGCAATCTCACCCTAGCCCCGGGTCATGAAGACCTTGCCCGGAGCGACGACCGCGACCTCTGCTCCGGTTGCAGGGGTGCCACAGTCGGCGTGCTGCAGCCAGAGCTCCAGGGCCCCGCTCGGCGGCATCTCGAAGGCGAAGGAGGGAGGAAGGCGGATCCACGAAGTTGGAGGCATGGCGGCGTGGAGCACAAGCTCGCGAGAGGAGCGCTCCGCGTGGACTCCAGGGGGGACGACGCGCACCACTGTGACTTGCCGGCGTCGGCGGCGACGCTGTCGGTGTTGCTCGCCACCCTCCCCCCTGGGGCCTACGACGCGGGCTTACAAGGGCAGCGGAAACCCAAGCGGCGGCCGCTCGTACCACGGCCTCGACACCTCCTGCCAGGCGCCTTCGTCCCGGTGACAGAGGATTGGCCGCTTCTTCGGCGGGAGGGGGTCAGGACCCTCTCTGGGGGCCTTCCCCTTCTCCTCAGCTGAAAACCAGCGGATCGGTGCCATTGGTGCAAGAGGAAGCAAGGATGAGGAAGAAGAAGAAAAGGAGCAGCAAGAAGGGACGAGCTGAAGGGGCTCACGCAGCCCCGTACTTATAGCCGGGGAAGGCCAACCGCCTGGCACCATGACCTCAGGTAATCATGACCCATATCTCTGCATGCAGGGACTTGTCAAGTCGTGCAGTCGCCGAGGCGTCCTGGGAAGTGCAGACGCCCACGTCCAATCAACCGCCACGCGACGCCCAAGGCCACAGGCTGTTAGGGCCCGTGGAGCGTCGCGCTTGCCCCTTCACTTCTCTGCTAAGCCAAGCCCGCGCGCGCCTTGGGCCCGGGGGCTACTGTCGGCGTTCTGGGAACAGGGGTCCCCAGACTTGCCTGCCTGCGGCCTGCAGCGTGGCTCAGGTGGGGGCCCAGGACGGCCCATCTTCATCAGCCCAAGCTCAAGACCCTCGCGAGGGGCCAAGCCTCGCGGGGCGGACGACATGAAGCTTCCTCAAGAGCAGCTTCATCAGGCAGGCTCGCAAGGAGGCGGAGAGATCAATGCAAGGGTACCTCGCGAGGATCCCATGATGCAAGCCATGACGATCAAGGCCAGGCGGGCGCCAGGCGGGCGCCGGCCTGCGCAGGGTCCTTGTTTCCCCTTTGGTGCAAAGGGGGCAAGCACAGGCCAAGGTATCGGGCAAAGGTTGCCATTCCGGTGCAACGAGACCAAGACCAGCGGGACGACCGGATGGAGGTCACCGTGGAGCCCAAGACGGCGTCATCACCAGTGCTTTTGGCAGCCGAAGACCACCTTTGGTTAGGATAACTTGTACTAGATGTTCCCCTTCAAAATGGCCAATTGTTGGCGCCCTTCCCGCTCAATTATTCGGGGAGAGGCCCAGGGCCTCTATATATAGAGCTAGACTAAACAAGAAGGAAGAGGGGGAACAAGAGAGAAAATGGAGGGAGAGCAAGGGACGGCTAGAGATCGGGTAGAACCCTAGCAGAGGGAGAGAAAACCCAGTAGAGACTAAGTAGAACACACCGCATCAGCTCAAGAACACCCCTCGCGAGGCTGTTCTTCCCTTGTACTGTCCATCATCAGCTCCAGAGGCAATCCACCACACCACACATTGGAGTATGGTATTACACCACAATGGTGGCCCGAACTAGTATAAACCTTGTGTCTCTTGTGTTGTTCATCATTTTCATCTTAGTTCGCACGAGAGGATCGGACATAGATCGGTAGGGGAGAGATCTCCGCGCGCTACCCAGTGTTCGAACCTCAAGGGTCTGCCGGAACCCGAAATCCAACAATGGCAACAATACAATACGTGTCATTTCCCTTTCAGTCACTGGGATCGAGCACCGCAAGATTAAACCCAAAGCTAAGCACTTCTCCCATTGCAAGAAAGATCAATCTAGTAGGGCAAACCAAACTGATAATTCGAAAAGACTTGCAAAGATAAACCAATCATACATAAAAGAATTCAGAGGAGATTCAAATATTGTTCATAGATAATCTGGATCATAAACCCACAATTCGTCGGATCTCGACAAACACACCGCAAAAATAAGAGTTACATCGAATAGATCTCCAAGAGAATTGTAACATCCCAAATTTTTAATTTGGAATGTTATACAATAGATCATCATTGCATATCATATTTTATTGCATTTTGGTTGATCCTAGAAATTTCACGTAACTCAAGGACCCTCGGAGAGAGTTGGGGATTTCGTTATTTTCATATTTGAGTTTTTCTCAAATTTTGAAAATAGAATCATTTGATTTGATTTATTTTATCTTCAATTATTTCTATTACAAAAATATGAGAGAGGGAATAAAATGACTTTCCCAAAATAAAGAAATATTGAGGATTTAATAATAAAATCCAATAAGATTTTATTTTGGTTTTATTTGCTATTTTATTTGAATTTAGGAAAAATGCGCGTTTTTCAAAATTGTATTTAGGCCCCAAATAAATGTTCATCCTGTGCGCCTTGATTTTAGAAGCCGGGGAAAATTTATTTCGGGATTTTTGGAGTCCGTTTAGTATTTCTTTTGTTTTTTTTTCTGAGCGTAATTATTTTTAAAAAAAACGTGAACCGACCTACGGGCCGTGTTAGGCCCGGACTCCTCCGGGGAGGCTTTATATAGCGCCGCCCCGAGCCCCGCAGCCCACCCGAGCCGTGCCCCAAGCCCAAGCCGCCGCCGCCTAAACCCTAACCCTAGCCGCCGCCAACCGCCGCCGCCGGAGCCCCGCCGCCTCCCGCCAGTTTTTTTAGAAAACCGTTGGTTTTCATCGGTTTTTTCGTTTTTTAGATAGATCGGATTTTTTCTCGGTTTAGTTAATTAGCGAGTGTTCACTCGTTGGTTCATTTTAACGAACGCATTCATCGTTTAGATCCAGATAACGAACGTTCGTTCGTTAATCTGTTCGTCGTTTTTCTTTTTCTCGGATTTATTCCGCGATTTTTCTGATCGCAGTTTCTGATCCGATGTTCGTTCTAGTATAATTTTTCGCTCATTTATCAGAATCAGGCGATTCAAGCGCCTGGAGTTTTGTCTCGAAACCCTCTTTCCGTTTAACCAACTCAAACAAGTTTTTGCCTCTGTAAAATTTGACTTAGATCCAGATTAGTAAACGGAGCTTGTTTCTTTTGTCGTTTGTCTTTCGTTTCTTTGTTCGATTTGATTCTTTTTGCCGACCGGAGTTCTTAAGTTGAACTTTCTGGTTAGATCTCTTATTTGAGTTTTATCTGTGCATTAGTTGAGTACTTATTGTATGCTTGTTTGTTTGCATAGAGTACCCGGAGTGCGCCGCCTGCTACTTCGAATCGCTAGGTTTTGCGAATCATCAGCAAGGCAAGTAACACTTTGATCATACTTCCTATTATCCAGTTTTTATTGCATTAGATCAATCCTCAAACATTGCATGATTAGGATCTAATTAAATTGTGGGTTTGGGAAGTAGATGAGGTAGAACCTATTACCTATTATTATCAAACCTTTGGGAGTTACTTCTACGTTTGCTTATTATGCCATGCTATGCTAGTAGACGTGGATTGGGTGAGTGTATCCATGACAGATGTGAGATTGTTAAGCTAATGGTTTATCTAAGGTGGCAACTTAAATACACATCTGGGTGGATTGAGGCACCTGGATATTCCAGCGATTGCCTGTTTTTCTTTTGGACCGCCACCCAGGCTCAAAGGGATCATGAGATTATTCATACTAGAAACTTCCGTGTGCATCCACATGCTACTATGGGCTCTAGCATAGTTGACTAAGTTGTGAGAACTCTTACAGTGGTAGACTAGCAGATGTAGGGGAAAGTAGGTGTAACGGTCTACCCGATCGTAAGGTGCTAGCGCTTCTGAAAGACTATGTCTCGGTCATCCGTTTCTCAAACACCATGTAGTGCGAGAATCCCAACGGAAGAGATCGAGTCTTGTGGGGAAAAGTACGCAAACATCTGCAGAGTGTATAAACTAATCATGGTTAGCCGTGTCCCCGGTTATGGATGTCTTGAGTATCAAGTACTTGGATTATCATGTGAATCTCATCATGTTACTTTAATTAATATTGTTGGATTTTAATGATAATGCTTAATTGGGATTGAGAGGATGTCTATATTATCAATGTTTAACAACCACCATGATAGTTAAATAAAATGTATTCCTTTGCAGTAGGGAAAAATTGGCTTTACGCAAAACTGTAACCATAGAGCTTTCCACCAGCCAAATATGCATGTAGTATAGTCTTATTCCTTCATTGCTCTCTATGTGTTACATTGCCAGCATATTCCATGTGTTGGCCCGTTTCGGGTTGCAATGTTCATGTTGCAGACTTTTTAGACGACGAGTAAGGTGCCTTTAGGTCGTGGTTCTATACTCAGTGATGCCGTTGGAGTTGATGGACTCACTTATCTTCCTAGCCTTCCGTTGTTATCGTTATTAGATGGCCTTAGGCCATATTTATTGTAATAAGTTCTCTTTTGAGACTCTCGATGTAATAAGTGTGTGATTGCTACTCTGTTATAAATCCTTCAAGTACTGTTTGGTGTCAGCATTACTGATCCAGTGATGACACCGGAGCACAGAGATTGGACCGTTTGAGGTCTGGTCGCTACAAGATGGTATCCGAGCACAGACTGACTATAGGACACGACCACTAAGCTAAAGCCCTAGATCACTACTCACTCTTCTCATTCTGACTCCTCATCTTTTCTACTCTTTTAGGATGTCGGATGCAAGGAACAAGTTCACGCAACCAGATGAAGATACACCCTTTGGACGTCACTTGAAGGAAGTCACTAGATATCTGAACATAGGAGTACCAAGGTTCACCAGAACCTACAACGCCACTTTACCTGAAGAGGAGCGCTGGATGATTCAAGTTCAAGTTCTAAGAAGGACGTTCATGCCAGTCACTGAGCCCATAGAATTTTCCTTTGATGCACCAACCTGGAGTCTAGGAAAGAGCATGGCAGCTCACATAGCCATGGGACGCATTGGAGAAGTTTACCGCAATGATCTCAAGGATACTATCTACCAGATTTGTGGGCGCCGAGATGAGCACTGGGAGATGATCAGCACCAGGAAGGATAGATCAATTGCAGCTTTTATCCAGGAGTTAAACCAGCACATTCGACGTCAGGAGAACCAGATGTGCACCGACATGATAGATCTGAAGAAGGCAAGGACAAGAATCAAGGAACTGGAGGAAGAACTCAAGGCTACACGTGAATATTATGAAGAGGAAATCGAAGTATTAGTGGAGAAGAATGACGACCTGATCAAGAAGATCAGAATATTTATGGGAGGCCCTACACCAGTAGAAGAAGACGAAGAACCCAAGGAGATTCTCCTGGAAGACTACATCATCATCGACGACACCGACTCGGATCCAGATGATAGCGATGATGACTATGTTGATGAAGCTGGAGCAGATATCATGGAGTCTGCAACCGAAGAATATTTCTAGTAGACCACCCCATCAGTAGTAGTAGTCCACCATTTACATATAGTAGTCCGAGCACTTTTGCGATAGTTAGATCGATTGTATGCCCTTATTTGACTGAATGAAGTGAATTGTTTGCTTTTGCCTCATGTGCATATGGGTAGTGTTTTCTCTCTAGACCCCTCTCTATTCTTAAATTTCATCTTTTCTAAACTCTCAGATGCCTCTGAGACGTGACCCCGGATTTACCTTCCCACCGGAGCTCACTCAGTTGATCCAGCAGTATAACACGTTGATGCAGTTGCTAGTCCAGAATCAGAATCAGGGGAACAACAACAACAACCCACCACCACCACCACATGTTGATCACTTAGCCCATTTTCTTAGGCTGAATCCGCCGGTGTTTTCCAGTAGCACCGAGCCTATAGTAGCAGATGATTGGCTCCGTAAGACAGCAAGGGAGTTGACCACAGCAGGATGCACAGATGCGGAAAAGGTGAAGTTTGCCGCACATCAGCTTGACGGACCCGCAGCATCATGGTGGGAGAATTTCACAGCCACTTTCCCTATCGATACTATCACATGGGACCAGTTCCAGCAGGCTTTCCGTACTGCCCATGTTTCAGCAGGAGCTATGGCAATGAAGAAGCGCGAGTTTCGCAACTTGCGCCAAGGAGGACGGACAGTTGGCCAGTATGTGGAGGACTTTAGTAAGCTAGCACGTTATGTCCCAGATGACGTTGCTACGGATACAGCTAAGCAGGAGAAGTTTCTAGAAGGGCTGAATGATGAGTTGAGCATGTAGTTGATGGTAGAAACCTTCAACAACTACCAGGAGTTGGTAGATCATGCTCTCATGATTGAAGGGAAGCAGTAGCAGATTGAGAATCGCAAGAGGAAGTATGGCCAAGGAAAGTACAATTCAGGAGCTCAGCAGAAGCCACGTTTTATCCCTAGACTGGGAGGACATTTTCAGCATACCCATGGAGGAGGTAGCCCGCACAATCATAATGGCCCCAAGAATGGTAATGGGAATGGAGGAAGCAACGGCCAGAACCGTACCAACCCATCAACCCCAGCCAAGAGAGACCTGAGCCAAGTCACTTGCTTTAAGTGCCAGAAGACCGGACATTATGCCAATGAATGTCCTGAATCTCAGAATGGAAATGGCGATGGAAGCTCTGGGAAGAAGCCGAACCCTTTCAACAGGGGATGGGAGAACCACGTTAACGTGGAGGAGGTTGAAGAGCAGCTGGATGCAGTAATCGGTAAGTTTTTGGTTAAGTCATTTACTGCACTCGTTCTTTTCGATACTGGTGCATCGCATTCTTACATATCACGGGGATTTGTGGATAAGTATAACCTTCCCACCAAAGTTCTTAGAACACCCATGTTAGTAAGCTCACCAGGAGCAGAGTATATGGCTAGTAGGGGATGTTTTCAAGTGCCATTGAGTATAGGTAGGCATGTGTTTCCCTCGGATTTAATCATTTTGGAATCACAAGGTTTGGATGTAATTTTGGGTATGGATTGGCTGTCGATGTATGGAGGAAACATCGATTGCGCCAATAAGTCAATTTTTCTTACCACCCTAGAAGGGAGAAGGATCAAGTATGTATCCCTGCATGTTCCTAAAAGGACTCAAGTAAATTCGTTAACAGGAGTTGTGCAGGAGGAAGTACCAGTAGTAAAGGATTTCCCTGATGTATTTCCAGAGGAGTTGCTCGGCATGCCACCGGATAGAGATATTGAGTTTTTGATTGAGCTTTTGCCAGACACAGGGCCAATATCTAAGAGACCATATAGGATGCCCGCAAAGGATTTGGAAGAGATTAAGAAGCAGATTAAGGAGTTACTGGACAAAGGATATATCCGCCCAAGTTCTTCGCCTTGGGGATCGCCAGTACTTCTAGTGGAGAAGAAGGATGGATCGTTAAGGATGGTTGTTGATTATCGAGGATTGAATGAAGTAACCATCAAGAACAAGTACCCACTACCGATAATCAATGATCTGTTTGATCGATTGCAAGGAGCTAAGGTATTTTCCAAGATCGATCTGCGATCAGGATACCATCAGTTGAAGATTCGAGAACAGGATATACCTAAGACAGCTTTTACCACCAGGTATGGGCTGTATGAGTATACCGTTATGTCATTTGGTCTGACTAACGCACTCACATATTTTATGAACATGATGAACAAAGTGTTTATGGAGTTTTTGGATAAGTTCATCGTAGTGTTCATTGATGATATCCTGGTTTACTCGAAAAATGAAGAGGAGCATAAGGAGCATTTGCGTTTGGTACTTGGTAAGCTCAGAGAACATCAGTTATATGCCAAATTTAGCAAATGTGAGTTTTGGTTGAAGGAAGTTGGATTTCTCGGACACGTTATATCCGGAGAAGGTATAGCAGTAGATCCCACTAAGGTTGACACTGTGACAAATTGGGAATTGCCAACAACAGTTGGAGAGATCCGGAGTTTTCTTGGACTTGCAGGATACTACCGGAGATTCATTGAAAATTTCTCGAAGATTGCGAAGCCTATGACGGAGTTGTTGAAGAAGGATACCAAGTTCATATGGACCGAGGAATGTGAGGCCAGTTTCCAGGAGTTGAAGAAACGTTTGGTTACATCACCAGTGTTGATTTTGCCAGATCAGACTAAGGATTATGAGGTGTATTGCCACGCTTCACATCGAGGACTTGGAGCAGTGCTTATGCAGGAAGGAAGAGTTGTTTCCTATGCCTCACGACAGCTTAAACCTCATGAGTTGAATTATGCCACCCATGATTTGGAGTTAGCAGCCGTAGTACATGCATTGAAGACTTGGAGACATTTTCTCATTGGAAACCATTGTGAGGTGTATACGGATCACAAGAGTTTGAAGTACATTTTCACGCAGAAGGAATTGAATCTTAGGCAAAGGAGATGGTTGGAGCTCATCAAGGATTATGATATGAGATTGCATTATCACCCCGGAAAGGCTAACATAGTAGCCGATGCGCTGAGCCGTAAAAGTCATGTCAACACCCTAATGACGGGAGATTTACCCAGGGAGTTAGCCAAAAATCTTCGTGAGCTATGTTTGGAGATAGTCCCGAGAGGCTATGTAGCAGCATTGGAGATTCAGTCTACTTTGATGGATAAGATAAGAGAAGCTCAAAGGACTGACAAGGAGATTGCTTCTATTAAGGATAAAATGAGCAAAGGAAAAGCTAAAGGATTTCGTGAGGATGAGCACGATACCTTATGGTTTGAAGACCGTGTTTATGTGCCCAACGACCCGGAGATCACGAAGTTGATTCTGCAAGAGGCCCATGATTCACCATATTCGATTCACCCAGGAAATACCAAGATGTATTTGGATTTGAAGGATACTTTCTGGTGGACCGGAATGAAGAAGGATATTGCGGAGTATGTAGCAGTTTGTGATGTATGTCAGAGAGTAAAGCCAGAGCATCAGAAGCCAGCAGGATTGCTACAGCCATTGCCAATACCCAAATGGAAGTGGGATAAGTTAGGCATGGATTTTATCACGGGATTGCCTAGAACTCGTTCAGGCTATGACTCGATTTGGGTTGTAGTCGATCATTTGACAAAGGTAGCTCATTTCATTCCAGTGAAGACTACCTATACTAGTGCCAAGTTGGCAAAGATATACATGACTAGGATCGTATGTCTGCATGGAGTTCCAAGGAGCATTGTATCAGATAGAGGAACCCAGTTTACCTCAAAGTCCTGGAATCAGTTGCATGAAACTTTGGGTACCAGGCTAGAGTTCAGTACAGCTTTCCATCCGCAGACAGATGGACAGACCGAGAGAGTCAATCAGATTTTGTAGGATATGCTGAGAGCTTGTGCGCTAGATTATGGATCTAGTTGGGACAAAAATTTGCCATGCGCAGAGTTCACTTACAATAACAGTTATCAATCCAGTTTGAAGATGGCCCCTTTCGAAGCCTTGTACGGAAGGAGGTGCAGGACCCCATTGTCGTGGGATGAAATTGGAGACCGTCAGTTGTTTGGACCGGATCTGATTAAGAAGTCTGAACAGAAGGTAAAATTGATTCGCGATAGGCTCAAGGTAGCCCAATCCAGGCAGAAGAGCTACGTAGATTCTAAACGCAAGAAGACAGTTTACGAAGTCGGAGACCGAGTATATCTTCGAGTATCTCCACTTCGAGGAGTTAAGCGCTTTGGAGTTAAGGGAAAGTTAGCGCCACGTTTTGTACGACCATACAAAGTTTTGGAGCGTATGGGAGAAGTAGCCTACAAGTTGGAATTGCCCGAAGGATTTTCAGGAGTTCATGACGTGTTCCACGTTTCCCAGTTGAAGAAGTGCCACGTAGAGATGGCTGATATACCGCTGAGAGATATAGTGCCGCTGGAAGCGATTCAGTTGGATAGTGATTTGACCTATGAGGATAAACCAATTAAGATTCTTAAGTATGCCAGCCGAGTCACCCGCAGCAAGGTTATCAAGTTTTGCAAAGTTCAGTGGAGCCACCACACGAAGGATGAAGCCACCTGGGAGCGAAAGGAAGATTTGTTGAAGGACCACGCTCACCTATTTTCTAGCCAACCCGAATCTCGAGGGCGAGATTCATCTTAAGGGGAGTAGGTTTGTAACATCCCAAATTTTCAATTTGGAATGTTATACAATAGATCATCATTGCATATCATATTTTATTGCATTTTGGTTGATCCTAGAAATTTCACGCAACTAAAGGACCCTCGGAGAGAGTTGGGGATTTCGTTATTTTCATATTTGAGTTTTCTCAAATTTTGAAAATAGGATCATTTGATTTTATTTATTTTATCTTCAATTATTTCTATTACAAAAATAGGAGAGAGGGCATAAAATGACTTTCCCAAAATAAAGAAATATTGAGGATTTAATAATAAAATCAAATAAGATTTTATTTTGGTTTTATTTGCTATTTTATTTGAATTTAGGAAAAATGCATGTTTTCAAAATTGCATTTAGGCCCCAAATAAATGTTCATCCTGTGCGGCTTGATTTTAGAAGCCGGGGAAAATTTATTTCGGGATTTTTGGAGTCCGTTTAGTATTTCTTTTGTTTTTTATTGTCTAAGCGTAATTATTTAAAAAAACGTGAACTGACCTACGGGCCGTGTTAGGCCCAGACTCCTCCGGGGAGGCTTTATATAGCGCCGCCCGAGCCCCGCAGCCCACCCGAGCCGTGCCCCAAGCCCAAGCCGCTACCGCCGCCTAAACCCTAACCCTAGCCGCCGCCAGCCGCAGCCACCGCCGCGCCGCCGCCCCGCCGCCGACGAGGTCGAACCGCCGCCGCCCGCCGGTTTTTTTAGAAAACCGTTGGTTTTCACCGGGTTATTTTTTTGGTTTTTTTAGATTTGTTTTTTTAGATAGATCGGTTTTTTCTCGGTTTAGTTAATTAGCGAGTGTTCACTCGTTCGTTCGTTTTAACGAACGCGTTCATTGTTTAGATCCAGATAACGAACGTTCGTTCGTTAATCTGTTCGTCATTTTTCTTTTTCTCAGATTTATTCCGCGATTTTTCTGATCGCGATTTCTGATCCGATGTTCGTTCCAGTATAACTTTTCGCTCATTTATCGGAATCAGGCGATTTAAGCGCCTGGAGTTTCGTCTCGAAACCCTCTTTCCGTTTAACCAACTCAAACAAGTTTTTGCTTCTGTAAAATTTGACTTAGATCCAGATTAGTAAACGGAGCTTGTTTCTTTTGCCGTTTGTCTTTCGTTGCTTCGTTCGATTTGATTCTTTTTGCCAACCGGGGTTCTTAAGTTGAACTTTCTGGTTAGATCTCTTATTTGAGTTTTACCTGTGCATTAGTTGAGTACTTATTGTATGCTTGTTTGTTTGCGATAGAGTATCCGGAGTGCGCCGCTTGCTGTTGGGTTTCGTAGTAATTTCAAAAAAATTCCTACGCACACGCAAGATCATGTGATGCATAGCAACGAGAGGGGAGAGTGTTGTCTACGTACCCACGCAGACCGACTACGGAAGCGTTGACACAACATAGAGGAAGTAGTCGTACGTCTTCACGATCCAACCGATCAAGCACCGAAACTACGACACCTCCGAGTTCGAGCACACGTTCAGCTCGATGACGATCCCCGGACTCCGATCCAGCAAAGTGTCGGGGAAGAGTTCCGTCAGCACGACGGCATGGTGACGATCTTGGTGTACTACAGCAGCAGGGCTTCGCCTAAGCACCGCTACAATATTATCAAGGACTATGGTGGAAGGGGGCACCGTACACGGCTAAGAATATGATCACGTGGATCAACTTGTGTGTTTCTGGGGTGCCTCTGCCTCAGTATATAAAGGAGCCAAGGGGAAGGGGGCCGCCGGCCAGGAGGAGGGCGCAGGAGGAGTCCTACTCCTCCCGGGAGTAGGACTCCCCCCCCCCAATCCTAGTTGGACTAGGATTCCCCGAGGGGGAAAGAGGGAGAGGGGGGCCGGCCACCTCTCCTAGTCCTAATAGGACTAGGGGAAGGGGGGAGGCGCGCGGCCACCTTGGGCTGCCCCTTTCTCCTTTCCACTAAAGCCCATTAAGGCCCATATGGCTCCCGGGGGGTTCCGGTAACCTCCCGGTACTCCGGTAAAATCCCGATTTCACCCGGAACACTTCCGATGTCCAAATATAGGCTTCCAATATATCAATCTTTATGTCTCGACCATTTCGAGACTCCTCGTCATGTCCGTGATCACATCCGGGACTCCGAACAACCTTCGGTACATCAAAATGCATAAACTCATAATATAACTGTCATCATAACCTTAAGCGTGCGGACCCTACGGGTTCGAGAACAATGTAGACATGACCGAGACACGTCTCCGGTCAATAACCAATAGCGGGACCTGGATGCCCATATTGGCTCCTACATATTCTACGAAGATCTTTATCGGTCAGACCGCATAACAACATACGTTGTTCCCTTTGTCATCGGTATGTTACTTGCCCGAGATTCGATCGTCGGTATTCCAATACCTAGTTCAATCTCGTTACCGGCAAGTCTCTTTACTCGTTCTGTAATACATCATCCCGCAACTAACTCATTTAGTTGCAATGCTTGCAAGGCTTAAGTGATGTGTATTACCGAGAGGGCCCAGAGATACCTCTCCGACAATTGGAGTGACAAAACCTAATCTCGAAATACGCCAACCCAACATGTACCTTTGGAGACACCTGTAGTACTCCTTTATAATCACCCAGTTACGTTGTGATGTTTGGTAGTACCCAAAGTGTTCCTCCGGTAAATGGGAGTTGCATAATCTCATAGTTATAGGAACATGTATAAGTCATGAAGAAAGCAATAGCAACATACTAAACGATCGGGTGCTAAGCTAATGGAATGGGTCATCTCAATCAGATCATTCTCTTAATGATGTGATCCCGTTAATCAAATAACAACTCATTGTTCATGGTTAGGAAACATAACCATCTTTGATTAACGAGCTAGTCAAGTAGAGGCATACTAGTGACACTTTGTTTGTCTATGTATTCACACATGTATTATGTTTCCGGTTAATAAAATTCTAGCATGAATAATAAACATTTATCATGATTATAAGGAAATAAATAATAACTTTATTATTGCCTCTAGGGCATATTTCCTTCAGTCTCCCACTTGCACTAGAGTCAATAATCTAGATTACACCGTAATGATTCTAACACCCATGGAGCCTTGGTGTTGATCATGTTTTGCTCGTGGAAGAGGCTTAGTCAATGGGTCTACAACATTCAGATCCGTATGTATCTTGCAAATCTCTATGTCTCCCACCTGGACTAGATCCCGGATGGAATTGAAGCGTCTCTTGATGTGCTTAGTTCTCTTGTGAAATCTGGATTCCTTTGCCAAGGCAATTGCACCAGTATTGTCACAAAAGATTTTCATTGGACCCGATGCACTAGGTATGACACCTAGATCGGATATGAACTCCTTCATACAGACTCCTTCATTTGCTGCTTCCGAAGCAGCTATGTACTCCGCTTCACATGTAGATCCCGCTACGACGCTTTGTTTAGAACTGCACCAACTGACAGCTCCACCGTTTAATGTAAACACGTATCCGGTTTGCGATTTAGAATCGTCCGGATCAGTGTCAAAGCTTGCATCAACGTAACCTTTTACGACGAGCTCCTTGTCACCTCCATATACGAGAAGCATATCCTTAGTCCTTTTCAGGTATTTCAGGATGTTCTTGACCGCTGTCCAGTGATCCACTCCTGGATTACTTTGGTACCTCCCTGCTAGACTTATAGCAAGGCACACATCAGGTCTGGTACACAGCATTGCATACATGATAGATCCTATCGCTGATGCATAGGGAACATCTTTCATATTCTCTCTATCTTCTGCAGTGGTCGGGCATTGAGTCTTACTCAATTTCACACCTTGTAACACAGGCAAGAATCCTTTCTTTGCTTGATCCATTTTGAACTTCTTCAAAATTTTGTCAAGGTATGTTGTTTGTGAAAGTCCAATTAAGCGTCTTGATCCATTTCTATAGATTTTAATGCCTAATATGTAAGCAGCTTCACCGAGGTCTTTCATTGAAAAACTCTTATTCAAGTATCCCTTTATGCTATCCAGAAATTCTATATCATTTCCAATTAATAATATGTCATCCACATATAATATCAGAAATGCTACAGAGCTCCCACTCACTTTCTTGTAAATATAGGCTTCTCCAAAAGTCTGTATAAAACCAAATGCTTTGATCACACTATCAAAACATTTATTCCAACTCCGAGAGGCTTGCACCAGTCCATAAATGGATCGCTGGAGCTTGCACACTTTGTTAGCTCCCTTTGGATCGACAAAACCTTCTGGTTGCATCATATACAACTCTTCTTCCAGAAATCCATTCAGGGATGCAGTTTTGACATCCATCTGCCAAATTTCATAATCATAAAATGCGGCAATTGCTAACATGATTCGGACAGACTTAAGCATCGCTACGGGTGAGAAGGTCTCATCCTAGTCAATCCCTTGAACTTGCCAAAAACCTTTCGCGACAAGTCGAGCTTTGTAGACAGTAATATTACCGTCAGCGTCAGTCTTCTTCTTGAAGATCCATTTATTCTCAATTGCTTGCCGATCATCGGGCAAGTCAACCAAAGTCCATACTTTGTTCTCATACATGGATCCCATCTCAGATTTCATGGCTTCAAGCCACTTTGCGGAATCTGGGCTCACCATTGCTTCTTCATAGTTCGTAGGTTCATCATGATCTAGTAGCATGACTTCCAGAACGGGATTACCGTACCACTCTGGTGCGGATCTTGCTCTGGTTGATCTACGAGGTTCAGTAGTATCTTGTTCTGAAGTTTCATGATCATTATCATTAGCTTCCTCACTAACTGGTGTAGGTGTCATAGAAACAGTTTTCTGTGATGTACTACTTTCCAATAAGGGAGTAGGTACAGTTACCTCGTCAAGTTCTACTTTCCTCCCACTCACTTCTTTCGAGAGAAACTCCTTCTCTAGAAAGTTTCCGAATTTAGCAACAAAAGTCTTGCCTTCGGATCTGTGATAGAAGGTGTATCCAATAGTTTCCTTCGGATATCCTATGAAGACACATTTCTCCGATTTGGGTTCAAGCTTATCAGGTTGAAGCTTTTTCACATAAGCATCGCAGCCCCAAACTTTCAGAAACGACAACTTTGGTTTCTTGCCAAACCACAGTTCATAAGGCGTCGTCTCAACGGATTTTGATGGTGCCCTATTTAACGTGAATGCGGCCGTCTCTAGAGCGTATCCCCAAAATGATAGCGGTAAATCAGTAAGAGACATCATAGATCGCACCATATCCAGTAAAGTACAATTACGACATTCGGACACACCATTACGCTGAGGTGTTCCGGGTGGCGTGAGTTGCGAAACTATTCCACAATTTTTCAAATGTACACCAATCTCGTAACTCAAATATTCTCCTCCACGATCAGATCGTAGAAACTTTATTTTCTTGTTACGATGATTTTCAACTTCACTCTGAAATTCCTTGAACTTTTCAAATGTTTCAGACTTATGTTTCATTAAGTAGATATACCCATATCTGCTTAAATCATCTGTGAAGGTGAGAAAATAACGATATCCGCCACGAGCCTCAATATTAATCGGACCACATACATCTGTATGTATGATTTCCAACAAATCTGTTGCTCTCCCCATAGTACGGGAGAACGGCGTTTTGGTCATCTTGCCCATGAGGCACGGTTCGCAAGTACCAAGTGATTCATAATCAAGTGGTTCCAAAAGTCCATCAGAATGGAGTTTCTTCATGCGCTTTACACCGATATGACCTAAACGGCAGTGCCACAAATAAGTTGCACTTTCATTATCAACTCTGCATCTTTTGGCTTCAACATTATGAATATGTGTGTTACTACTATCGAGATTCAACAAGAATAGACCACTCTTCAAGGGTGCATGACCATAAAAGATATTACTCATATAAATAGAACAACCATTATTCTCTGATTTAAATGAATAACCGTCTCGCATCAAACAAGATCCAGATATAATGTTCATGCTTAACGCTCGCACCAAATAACAATTATTTAGGTCTAATACTAATCCCGAAGGTAGATGTAGAGGTAGCGTGCCGACTGCGATCACATCGACTTTGGAACCGTTTCCCACGCGCATCGTCACCTCGTCCTTAACCAATCTTCGCTTGATCCGTAGTCCCTGTTTCGAGTTGCAAATATTAGCAACAGAACCAGTATCAAATACCCAGGTGCTACTGCGAGCATTAGTAAGGTACACATCAATAACATGTATATCACATATACCTTTGTTCACATTGCCATCCTTCTTATCCGCCAAATACTTGGGGCAGTTCCGCTTCCAGTGACCAGTCTGCTTGCAATAGAAGCACTCAGTTTCAGGCTTAGGTCCAAGTTTGGGTTTCTTCTCTTGAGTAGCAACTTGTTTGCCGTTCTTTTTGAAGTTCCCCTTCTTCTTCCCTTTGCCCTTTTTCTTGAAACTAGTGGTCTTGTTGACCATCAACACTTGATGCTCCTTGATTTCTACCTCCGCAGCTTACAGCATCGCGAAGAGCTCGGGA
Source organism: Triticum urartu (assembly GCF_056163025.1). Taxonomy (NCBI): domain Eukaryota; kingdom Viridiplantae; phylum Streptophyta; class Magnoliopsida; order Poales; family Poaceae; genus Triticum; species Triticum urartu. The sequence goes on along the minus strand of NC_141874.1, from coordinate 502,445,593 downwards.
ATAGTCTTGTTCATCCCTTGCATATTATAGTTCATCACGAAGCTCTTGTAGCTTGGTGGCAGTGATTGAAGAATTCTGTCAATGACGCAATCATCTGGAAGATTAACTCCCAATTGAATCAAGTGATTATTATACCCAGACATTTTGAGTATATGCTCACTCACAGAACTGTTCTCTTCCATCTTGCAGCTATAGAATTTATTGGAGACTTCATATCTCTCAATCCGGGCATTTGCTTGAAATATTAACTTCAACTCCTGGAACATCTCATATGCTCCATGACGTTCAAAACGTCGTTGAAGTCCCGATTCTAAGCCGTAAAGCATGGCACACTGAACTATCGAGTAGTCATCAGCTTTGCTCTGCCAGACGTTCATAACATCTGGCGTTGCTCCTGCAGCAGGCCTAGCACCCAGCGGTGCTTCCAGGACGTAATTCTTTTGTGCAGCAATGAGGATAATCCTCAAGTTACGGACCCAGTCCGTGTAATTGCTACCATCATCTTTCAACTTTGCTTTCTCAAGGAACGCATTAAAATTCAACGGAACAACAGCATGAGCCATCTATCTACAATCAAACATAAATAAGCAAGATGCTAATCAGGTACTAAGTTTCATGATAAATTTAAGTTCAGTTAATCAAATTAATTAAAGAACTCCCACTTAGATAGACATCCCTCTAATCCTCTAAGTGATTACGTGATCCAAATCAACTAAACCATAACCGATCATCACGTGAGATGGAGTAGTTTTCAATGGTGAACATCGTTATGTTGATCATATCTACTATATGATTCACGCTCGACCTTTCGGTCTCCGTGTTCCGAGGCCATATCTGTATATGCTTGGCTCGTCAAGTATAACCTGAGTATTCCGCGTGTGCAACTGTTTTGCACCCGTTGTATTTGAACGTAGAACCTATCACACCCGATCATCACGTGGTGTCTCAGCACGAAGAACTTTCGCAGCGGTGCATACTCAGGGAGAACACTTCTTGATAATTTAGTGAGAGATCATCTTATAATGCTACCGTCAATCAAAGCAAGATAAGATGCATAAAAGGATAAACATCACATGCAATCAATATAAGTGATATGATATGGCCATCATCATCTCGTGCTTGTGATCTCCATCTCCGAAGCACCGTCGTGATCACCATCGTCACCGGCGTGACACCTTGATCTCCATCATAGCATCGTTGTCGTCTTGCCAAGCTTGTGCTTCCACGACTATCACTACCGCTTAGTAATAAAGTAAAGCATTACATCGCGATTTCATTGCATACAATAAAATGACAACCATAAGGCTCCTGCCAGTTGCCGATAACTCGGTTACAAAACATGATCATCTCATACAATAAAATTCAGCATCATGTCTTGACCATATCACATCACAACATGCCCTGCAAAAACAAGTTAGACGTCCTCTACTTTGTTGTTGCAAGTTTTACGTGGCTGCTACGGGCTTAAGCAAGAACCAATCTCACCTACGCATCAAAACCACAACGATAGTTTGTCAAATAGACTCCGTTTTAACCTTCGCAAGGACCGAGCGTAGCCATAATCGGTTCAACTAAAGTTGGAGAGACAGTCGCCCGCAAGCCACCTATGTGCAAAGCACGTCGGGGGAACCGGTCTCGCGTAAGCGTACGCGTAAGGTTGGTCCGGGTCGTCTCGTCCAACAATGCCGCCGAACCAAAGTATGACATGCTGGTAGGCAGTATGACTTATATCGCCCACAACTCACTTGTGTTCTACTCGTGCATATAACATCAACATAAATAACCTAGGCTCGGATGCCACTGTTGGGTTTCGTAGTAATTTCAAAAAAATTCCTACGCACATGCAAGATCATGTGATGCATAGCAACGAGAGGGGAGAGTGTTGTCTACGTACCCACGCAGACCGACTACGGAAGCGTTGACACAACATAGAGGAAGTAGTCGTACGTCTTCACGATCCAACCGATCAAGCACCGAAACTACGACACCTCCGAGTTCGAGCACACGTTCAGCTCGATGACGATCCCCGGACTCCGATCCAGCAAAGTGTCGGGGAAGAGTTCCGTCAGCACGACGGCATGGTGACGATCTTGGTGTACTACAGCAGCAGGGCTTCGCCTAAACTCCGCTACAGTATTATCGAGGACTATGGTGGCTGGGGGCACCGCACACGGCTAAGGAATAGATCACGTGGATCAACTTGTGTGTTTCTGGGGTGCCTCTGCCTCAGTATATAAAGGACCCAAGGGGAAGGGGGCCGCCGGCCAGGAGGAGGGCGCAGGAGGAGTCCTACTCCTCCCGGGAGTAGGACTCCCCCCCAATCCTAGTTGGACTAGGATTCCCCGAGGGGGAAAGAGGGAGAGGGGGGCCGGCCACCTCTCCTAGTCCTAATAGGACTAGGGGAAGGGGGGAGGCGTGCGGCCACCTTGGGCTGCCCCTTTCTCCTTTCCACTAAAGCCCATTAAGGCCCATATGGCTCCCGGGGGGTTCCGGTAACCTCCCGGTACTCCGGTAAAATCCCGATTTCACCCGGAACACTTCCGATGTCCAAATATAGGCTTCCAATATATCAATCTTTATGTCTCGACCATTCCGAGACTCCTCGTCATGTCCGTGATCACATCCGGGACTCCGAACAACCTTTGGTACATCAAAATGCATAAACTCATAATATAACTGTCATCATAACCTTAAGCGTGCGGACCCTACGGGTTCGAGAACAATGTAGACATGACCGAGACACGTCTTCGGTCAATAACCAATAGCGGGACCTGGATGCCCATATTGGCTCCTACATATTCTACGAAGATCTTTATCGGTCAGACCGCATAACAACATACGTTGTTCCCTTTGTCATCGGTATGTTACTTGCCCGAGATTCGATCGTCGGTATTCCAATGCCTAGTTCAATCTCGTTACCGGCAAGTCTCTTTACTCGTTCTGTAATACATCATCCCGCAACTAACTCATTTAGTTGCAATGCTTGCAAGGCTTAAGTGATGTGTATTACCGAGAGGGCCCAGAGATACCTCTCCGACAATCGGAGTGACAAAACCTAATCTCGAAATACGCCAACCCAACATGTACCTTTGGAGACACCTGTAGTACTCCTTTATAATCACCCAGTTACGTTGTGATGTTTGGTAGTACCCAAAGTGTTCCTCCGGTAAATGGGAGTTGCATAATCTCATAGTTATAGGAACATGTATAAGTCATGAAGAAAGCAATAGCAACATACTAAACGATCGGGTGCTAAGCTAATGGAATGGGTCATGTCAATAAGATCATTCTCTTAATGATGTGATCCCGTTAATCAAATAACAACTCATTGTTCATGGTTAGGAAACATAACCATCTTTGATTAACGAGCTAGTCAAGTAGAGGCATACTAGTGACACTTTGTTTGTCTATGTATTCACACATGTATTATGTTTACGGTTAATACAATTCTAGCATGAATAATAAACATTTATCATGATTATAAGGAAATAAATAATAACTTTATTATTGCCTCTAGGGCATATTTCCTTCACTTGCTACTTCAAATCGCTAGGTTTTGCGGATCACTAGCAAGGCAAGTAACACTTTGATCATACTTCCTATTACCCAGTTTTTATTGCATTAGATCAATCCTCAAACATTGCATGATTAGGATCTAATTAAATTGTGGGTTTGGGAAGTAGATGAGGTAGAACCTATTACCTGTTATTATCAAACCTTTGGGAGTTACTTCTACGTTTGCTTATTATGCCATGCTATGCTAGTAGACGTGGATTGGGTGAGTGTATCCATGACAGATGTGAGATTGTTAAGTTAATGGTTTATCTAAGGTGGCAACTTAAATACACATCTGGGTGGATTGAGGCACCTGGATATTCCAGCGATTGCCTGTTTTTCTTTTGGACCGCCACCCAGGCTCAAAGGGATCATGAGATTATTCATACTAGAAACTTCCATGTGCAGCCACAAGCTACTATGGGCTCTAGCATAGTTGACTAAGTTGTGCGAACTCTTACAGTGGTAGACTAGTAGATGTAGGGGAAAGTAGGTGTAACGGTCTACCCGATCGTAAGGTGCTAGCGCTTCTGAAAGACTATGTCTCGGTCATCCGTTTCTCAAACACCATGTAGTGCGAGAATCCCAACGGAAGAGATCGAGTCTTGTGGGAAAAAGTGTGCAAACCTCTGCAGAGTGTATAAACTAATCATGGTTAGCCGTGTCCCCGGTTATGGACATCTTGAGTATCTAGTACTTGGATTATCATGTGAATCTCATCATGTTACTCTAATTAATTGTTGGGTTTTAATGATGATGTTTAATTGGGATTGAGAGGGTGTCTACACTCTCAATCTTTAACAACCACCATGATAGTTAAATAAAATGTATTCCTTTGTAGTAGGGAAACATTGGCTTTACGCAAAACTATAACCATAGAGCTTTCCACCAGCCAAATATGCATGTAGTATAGTCTTATTCCTTCATTGCTCTCTATGTGTTACATTGCCAGCATATTCCATGTGCTGACCCGTTTTGGGCTGCAACATTCATGTTGCAGACTTTTCAGATGACGAGTAAGGTGCCTTTAGGTCGTGGTTCTATACTCAATGATGTCATTGGAGTTGATGGACTCACTTATCTTCCAAGCCTTCCGCTGTTATCGTTATTAGATGGCCTTAAGCCATATTTATTGTAATAAGTTCTCTTTTGAGACTCTCGATGTAATAAGTGTGTGATTGCTACTCTGTTATAAATCCTTCAAGTACTGTGTGGTGTCAGCATTACTGATCCAGGGATGACACCGGAGCATAGAGATTGGACCGTTTGAGGTCTGGTCGCTACAAGAATCGAGGAGAAATTTGTATTGAGATCCAAAGGGAGAGACGAAGCCATCTAGCTACTAGCTATGGACCCGAAGGTCTGAAGTAAACTACTCACACATCATCGGAGGGGCCATGGAGTTGATGTAGAGGCCCTCCGTGATCGATGCCCCCTCCGGCGGAGCTCCGGAAAAGGCCTCAAGATGGGATCTCACGGGTACAGAAAGTTACGGTGGTGGAATTAGGGTTTTGGCTCCGTATCTGGTAGTTTGGGAGTACGCTCCCGAAGGTTTGATTCCGTTTGGACTCCGTTTGATATTCCTTTTCTAAGAAACATTGAAATAGGCAAAAAAAACAGCAATTTGGGCTGGGCCTCCGGTTAATAGGTTAGTCCCAAAAATAATATAAAAGTATAAAATAAAGCCCATTAACATCCAAAACATATAATATAATAGCATGGAACAATAAAAATTATAGATACGTTGGAGACGTATCAAGCATCCCCAAGCTTAATTCCTGCTCGTCCTCGAGTAGGTAAATGATAAAAACAGAATTTTTGATGTGTAATGCTTCCTAACATATTTCTCAATCTAATTTTTCTTTATTGTGGCATGAATATTCAGATCCGAAAGATTCAAGATAAAAGTTTAATATTGACATAAAAATAATAATGCTTCAAGCATACCAACTAAGCAATCATGTCTTCTCAAAATAACATGGCCAAAAGAAAGTTCATCCCTACAAATTCATATAGTTTGGTCATGCTCCATTTTCGTCACACAAGAATGCTCTCATCATGCACAACCCCGATGACAAGCCAAGCAACTGTTTCATACTTTAGTAATCTCAAACTTTTTTAAACTTTCACGCAATACATGAGCGTGAGCCATGGATATAGCACTATGGGTAGAATAGAATATAATGAAGAGGGTTATGTGGAGAAGACAAAAAAGGAGAAAGTCTCACATCGACGCGGCTAATCAATGGGCTAGGGAGATGCCCATCAATTGATGTCAATGCAAGGAGTAGGGATTGCCATGCAACGGATGCACTAGAGCTATAAATGTATGAAAGCTCAACAAAAGAAACTAAGTGGGTGTGCATCCAACTTGCTTGCTCACGAAGACCTAGGGTACTTGAGGAGGCCCATTGTTGGAATATACAAGCCAAGTTCTATAATGAATTATTCCCACTAGTATATGAAAATGACAAAACAAGAGACTCTCTATCATAAAGATCATGGTGCTACTTTGAAGCAAAAGTGTGGAAAAAGGATAGTAGCATTGCCCCTTTTTTTCTTTTTTTGGGCCTTCCCTTTTTTATGGGACAATGCTCTATTAATGATGATAATCACACTTCTATTTATCTACAACTCAATGATTACAACTCGATACTAGAACAAGATATGGCTCTATATGAATGCCTCTGGTGGTGTATCGGGATGTGCAATGACTCATGAGTGACATGTATGAAAGAATTATAAATGGTGGCTTTGCCACAAATACGATGTCAACTACATGATCATGCAATGCAATATGACAATGATGATGTGTGTCATAATAAACGGAACGGTGGAAAGTTGCATGGCAATATATCTCGGAATGGCTATGAAAATGCCATAATAGGTAGGTATGGTGGCTGTTTTGAGGAATATATAAGGAGGTTTATGTGTGATAGAGCGCATCGTATCACGGGGTTTGGATGCACCGGCAAAGTTTGCACCAACTCTCAAGGTGAGAAAGGGCAATGCACAGTACCGAAGAGGCTAGTAATGATGGAAGGTGAGGGTGCGTATAATCCATGGACTCAACATTAGTCATAAATAACTCACATACTTATTGCAAAAATCTAGAAGTCATCAAAAACCAAGTATTACACGCATGCTCCTGGGGTATAGATTGGTAGGAAAAGACCATCGCTCGTCCCCGACCTCCACTCATAAGGAAGACAATCAAATAACACCTCATGTTTCAAATTTGTTACACAACATTTACCATGCGTGCATGCTATGAGACTTGCAAAATTCAACACAAGTATTTCTCAAATTCACAACTACTCAACTAGCACAACTTTAATATCACTATCTCCATATCTCAAAACAATCATCAAGTATCAAACTTCTCTTAGTATTGAATGCACTTATATGCAAGTTTTTCATTATCTCAAAAGCAAATTACCATGCTGTTCTAAAGGACTCGTGAAGCATGAGAGATTAATTATTTCTATAAAATAAAACCACCACCTTGCTCTAAAAGATATAAGTGAAGCACTAGAGCAAAAACTATATAGCTCAAAAGATATAAGTGAAGCACATAGAGTATTCTAATAAATTCCAATTCATGTGTCTCTCTCTCAAAGGTGTGTACAGCAAGGATGATTGTGGTAAACTAAAAAGCAAATACTCAAATCATACAAGACGCTCCAAGAAAAACACATATCATGTGGTGAATAAAAATATAGCTCCAAGTAAAATTACTGATAAAGGAAGACGAAAGAGGGGATGCCTTCTGGGGCATCCCCAAGCTTAGGCTTTTTGGTGTCCTTGTATTTTACATTTGGGTGCCTTGGGAATCCCCAAGCTTAGGCTCTTGCCACTCCTTGTTCTATAATCCATCAAATCCTTACCCAAAAGTTGAAAACTTCACAACACAAAACTTAAAAGAAAATCTTCGTGAGCTCCGTTAGTAAAAGAAAACAAACCACCACTTCAAGGTACTGTAATGAACTCATTCTTTATTTATGTTGGTGTTAAAACTACTGTATTCAAACTTCTCTATGGTTTATAAACTCTATTACTAGCCATAGATTCATCAAACTAAGCAAACAACACACGAAAAACAGAATCTGTCAAAAACAGAACAGTCTGTAGTAATCTGTAGGTTTCGAATATTTCTGGAACCCCAAAAATTCTAAAATAAATTTCTGGACGTGAGGAATTTATCTATTAATCATATTCAAAAATAATTAACTAAATATCACTCTCCAATAAAAAATGGCAGCAATTCTCGTAAGCACTAAAGTTTCTGTTTTTTACAGCAAGATCAAAAAGACTTTCCCCAAGTCTTCCCAACGGTTCTACTTGGCACAAACACTAATTAAACACAAAAAACACAACCAAAACAGAGGCTAGATAAATTATTTATTACTAAACAGGAACAAAAATAAAATTGGGTTGCCTCCCAACAAGCGCTGTCGTTTAACGCCCTTAGCTAGGCATAAAAGCAAGGATAGATCTAGGTATTGCCACCTTTGGTACGCAATTCTTCAATAAGACGCCTATAACTCCTAGGAGTTTCTTTCTTTTTATTAATTATCAAACTCCTAGGCACGAAATCGAGAAAATCATTTGTAGCAAAAGGTTCCTTAAGGATAGTGAGATAGTTGGGGTGAACACTTATGGATTTGAGGTCTGCATTTCCCTTACTAGAAGTTTCACCCTTATTTTTAGGAACATACATCAATTTGGCAATCTTAGCATTAGAAGGAGTATTTTTTACGAAAGAAAAGGCAGACCCTAGGTTGGTAATAATATCCTCAATTTTATCAATTCTAGTGGAATCTTGATCTATCTTTTCATTAACCATAGGTTCCTTTTCTTTAAAAACTTTAAGAGCAACTCCTACCTTAGATACGTATTGGGTAATTTGGTTATGGATCTTTCTATCCAAATTTTCAATCAACTCTATGGTGGCAACTTTATTTTCAATAATTTCAAGTCGTTGCATCACATGTTCTAAAGTTAAAATAGTTCTATTAACCAAAAGAGGTGGTGGGCCAAACAAATCTATCATCGCATTATAAGAATCAAAAGTATGCTTCCCAAGAAATTTCCTCCGGTAATGGTATCAAGAATATATCTATTCCAAGGAGTGATGCCTACATAAAAACTGCGAAGAAGAATGGAAGTAGATTGCTTCCTAGTAGATCTATTTTGCGCATTGCAAATTTTGTACCAGGCATCTTTTAGATTTTCTCCCTCCCTTTGTTTAAAATTAAGAACTTCATTCTCGGGATACAAAGGATTAGATAAAGGACTAGCCATAACGACGAAGCAAGCAGAAAAGAGGCGAACAGAAAGAGAGGGCGAATAAAACGGCAAGGGTGAAGTGGGGGAGAGGAAAACGAGAGGCAAATGGCAAATAATGTAATGCGAAGGATAAGAGTTGTGATGGGTACTTGGCATAGATCTCCCCGACAACGGCGCCAGAAATGGCTAGTTGCCGGGAGATCAAATCTTGACTTGACTTTGCGTAAGCCTCCCCGGCAACGCCGCCAGAAATCCTTCTTGCTACCTCTTGAGCACTGCGTTGGTTTTCCCTTGAAGAGGAAAGGGTGGTGCAGTAAAGCAGCGTAAGTATTTCCCTCAGTTTTTGAGAACCAAGGTATCAATCCAGTAGGAGACCACACGCGAGTCACCTCGTACCTACACACACAAATAAGAACCTCGCAACCAATGCAATAAAGGGGTTGTCAATCCCTTCACGACCACTTGCAAGAGTGAGATCTGATAGAGATGATAATAATAAGATAAGTATTTTTGGTATTTTTATGATATAGATTGAAAGTAAAGATTGAAAAATAAAATAGATTGGAAACTTGTATGATGGAAAATAGACCAGTTGTTCATAGATTTGACTAGTGGCTTCTCTCAAGATAGCATAAGTATTACGGTGGATGAACAAATTACTGTCGAGCAATTGATAGAAAAGCGAATAATTATGAGAATATCTAGGCAGGATCATGTATATAGGCATCACGTCCTGACAAGTAGACCGACTCCTGCCTGCATCTACTACTATTACTCCACACATCGACCGCTATCCAGCATGCATCTAGAGTATTAAGTTCATAAGAACAGAGTAACGCCTTAAGCAAGATGACATGATGTAGAGGGATAAACTCATGCAATATGATATAAACCCCATCTTTTTATCCTCGATGGCAACAATACAATACGTGTTGTTTCCCTTTCTGTCACTGGGATCGAGCACCGCAAGATTGAACCCAAAGCTAAGCACTTCTCCCATTGCAAGAAAGATCAATCTAGTAGGCCAAACCAAACTAATAATTCGAAGAGACTTGCAAAGATAAACCAATCATACATAAAAGAATTCAGAGAAGATTCAAATATTGTTCATAGATAATCTAGATCATAAACCCACAATTCATTGGATCTCGACAAACACACCGCAAAAAGAAGAGTTACATCGAATAGACCTCCAAGAGAATCGAGGAGAACTTTGTATTGAGATCCAAAGAGAGAGAAGAAGCCATCTAGCTACTAGCAATGGACCCGAAGGTCTGAAGTAAACTACTCACACATCATCGGAGGGGCCATGGAGTTGATGTAGAGGCCCTCCGTGATCGATGCCCCCTCCGGCGGAGCTCCGAAAAAGGCCCCAAGATGGGATCTCTTAGGTACAGAAATAGGTTTTCGTGGTGCTCCTGGATGTTTTCGGGGTATGTCAATATATATAGGAGGAAGAAGTAGGTCGGTGGAGCAACGAGGGGCCCACGAGGGTGGAGGGCGCGCCCATGGGGGTAGGCACGCCCCCCTGCCTCGTGGCCTCCTCGATTGTGTCTTGACGTCCACTCCAAGTCCCCTGAATCACGTTTGTTCCAAAAACCACGCTCCCGAAGGTTTCATTCCGTTTGGACTCCGTTTGATATTCCTTTTCTATGAAACACTAAAATAGGCAAAAAAAACAGCAATTTGGGTTCGGCCTCCGGTTAATAGGTTAGTCCCAAAAATAATATAAAAGTGTAAAATAAAGCCCATTAACATCTAAAACAGATAATATAATAGCATGGAGCAATCAAAAATTATAGATACGTTGGAGACGTATCACCTGTCCACGAGGGTGCAGGGCACCCTCCTGGGGCTCGCCCCCTGCCTCATGGGCCCCCTGGGACTCCACCGACCTCAACCCCAACTCCATATTTCACTTTCGGGGAGAAAAAATAGAGAGAAGGATTCATTGCATTTTACGATACAGAGGCGCCGCCAAGCCCTAATCTTCCTCGGGAAGGCTGATCTGGAGTCCGTTCGGGGCTCCGGAGAGGGGAATCCGTCGCCATCGTCATCATCAACCATCCTCCATCACCAATTTCATGATGCTATCCACCGTGCGTGAGTAATACCATCGTAGGCTTGCTGGACGGTGATGGGTTGGATGAGATTTACCATGTAATCGAGTTAGTTTTGTTAGGGTTTGATCCCTAGTATCAATTATATTCTAAGATTGATGTTGCTATGACTTTACTATGCTTAATGCTTGTCACTAGGGCCTGAGTGCGATGATTTCAGATCTGAACCTATTATGTTTTCATGAATATATGTGAGTTCTTGATCCTATCTTGCAAGTCGCTAGTCACCTACTATGTGTTATGATCTGGCAACCCCGAAGTGACAATAATCGGGACCACTCCCGGTGATGACCGTAGTTTGAGGAGTTCATGTATTCACTAAGTGTTAATGCTTTGGTCCGATACTATATTAAAAGCAGACCTTAATATCCCTTAGTTTCCAATAGGACCCCGCTGCCACGGGAGGGTAGGACAAAAGATGTCATGCAAGTTCTTTTCCATAAGCACGTATGACTATATTCGGAATACATGCCTACATTACATTGATGAACTGGAGCTAGTTATGTGTCACCCTATGTTATAACTGTTGCATGAGGAATCACATCCGACATAATTATCCATCATTGATCCATTGCCCATGAGCTTTTCACATATTGATCTTTTCTTAGTTACTTTTCCGTTGCCACTGTTACTATTGCTACAAAAACTGCTACTGTTACTTTTGCCACCGGTACCGTTACTTCCATACTACTTTGCTACTAAATACTTTGCTGCAGATATTAAGTCTTTCAGGTGTGGCTGAATTGACAACTCAACTGCTAATACTTGAGAATATTCTTTGTCTCCCCTTGTGTCGAATCAATAAATTTGGGTTGAATACTCTACCCTCGAAAATTGTTGTGATCCCCTATACTTGTGGGTTATCAAGACTATTTTCTGGTGTCGTTCCCGGGGAGCATAGCTCTATTCTTTGAGTCACTTGGGATTTATATCTGTTGATCACTATGATGAACTTGAAAGATGAAAGAACCAATATTTTTCCCTCAACTACGAGGGGAGGTAAGGAACTGTCATCTAGCTCTGCACTTGATTCACCTTCTGTTATGAGTAAATTTGCGACACCTACACCTGTTATTGATTCTGATATGTCGCATTTTATTGATGATGCCACTTCTGCTATGCATGATTCTTATGATGAAACTACTTCTATGCTTGATAATACTTGTGCCATTAGGTGAATTTCTTGATGAACAACATGCTAGGGTTAGAGAGAATGAAATTATTGAAACAGATAATATTGATGAAAGTGATGATGAAGATTCTCCCCCTAGATATGAATTGCCTGATGTGACTGAGGGTTATGTTATGGATGAAGAAACTGCTAGAGACCTTTTTGCTTGCAAAGATAGACATGATCTTAAGAAACTGTTAGCTAAGCTGAAAGAAAAGTCTTTGAATGCTAGAATTAAATATGACCCTGCTTTTTCTACTTCACCTATCTGTATTTCTGATAAGGATTATGATTTCTCTGTCGATCCTGAGTTAATTACTTTGGTTGAATCTGATCCTTTTTATGGCTATGAATCTGAAACTATTGTGGCACATCTTATTAAATTGAATGATATAGCCACCCTATTCACTCATGAGGAAAAAATTTGTTACTACTATATCCTTAAGTTATTTCCGTTCTCATTAAAGGGTGATGCTAAAACATGGTTTAATTCTCTTGCTCCTGGTTGAGTGCGTAGTCCCCAGGATATGATTTATTACTTATTTTCTAAATATTTCCCCGCTCATAAGAAACAAGTTGCCTTAAGGGAAATATATAATTTTGTGCAAATTGAAGAAGAGAGTCTCCCACAAGCTTGGGGGAGGCTTCTCCGATTACTTAATGCTTTGCCTGATCATCCTTTCAAGAAAAATGAAATACTTGATATCTTTTATAATGGACTAACCGATGCTTCCAGAGACCACCTGGATAGTTGTGCTGGTTGTGTTTTTGGGGAAAGAACTGTTGAGCAAGCTGAGTTGCTATTAAATAATATATTGAGTAATGATAATGATTGGACACTTCCTGAACCAACTCCTAAGCCAACTCTGAACAAAAGGGTATTCTCTTTCTCGGTCCTGAAGATATGCAAGAGGCAAAGAAATCTATGAAAGAAAAGGGTATTAAAGCTGAAGATGTTAAGAATTTACTGCCTATTGAAGAAATACATGGTCTTTATAACCCGACACAGGTAGTAAAGGTAAATTCTCTCTATAGATTTGATGAAGGTGATATTCCTCGTAATAAGTCTGCTAGCCAATGCTTGGATGAGTTTGATAATTTTATTGTTAAATAAGAAAACTTCAATGCTTATGTTGGTAGACAATTGAAACATAATACTTATATGGTTGAACACTTGAGTGATTATATGTCTAGAGTTAAAGGTGACCTTAAACTTATTAGTAAACATGCTTCTATGGTTACCACTCAGGTAGAACAAGTGCTTAAAGCTCAAGATGATTTGCTCAATAAATTAAATAATAAGAAAAATGATAATGCTTTTAGAGTTATGACTAGAGGGGGTAGAATGACTCAGGAACCTTTGTATCCTGAGGGCCACCCTAAGAGAGTTGAGCAAGATTCTCAGAGCACTAATGTTGATACACCTAGTCCTTCTAAGAAGAAGAAAAATAAAAATGATAGGACTTTGCATGCTTCTAGTGAACCTGTTGTTGACACACCTGAGAATCCCAATGATATTTCTATTTCTAATGCTGAAACACAATCTGGTAATGAACACGAACCTAGTGATAATGTTAATGATGATGTTCATATCGATGCTCAACCTAGCAATAACAATGATGTAGAGATTGAACCTGTCGTTGATCTTGATAACCCACAATCAAAGAATTAATGTTATGATAAGAGAGACTTTGTTGCTAGGAAGCACGGTAAAGAAAGAGAACCATGGGTTCAGAAACCCATGCCTTTTCCTCCTAAACCATCCAAGAAAGAGGATGATGAGGATTTTGAGTGCTTTGCTGAAATGATTAGACCTATCTTTTTGCGTATGCGTTTGACTGATATGCTTAAAATGAATCCTTATGCTAAGTATATGAAAGATATTGTTACAAATAAAAGAAAGATACCGGAAGCTGAAATTTCCACCATGCTTGTCAATTATACTTTTAAAGGTGGAATACTAAGAAACTAGGAGATCCAGGAGTACCAACTATACCATGCTCCATTAAAAGAAACTATGTTAAAACTGCTTTATGTGATCTTGGAGCCAGTGTTAGTGTTATGCCTCTCTCTTTATATCGTAGACTTGATTTGAATAAGTTGACGCCTACTGAAATATCTTTGCAAATGGCCGATAAATCAACTGCTATACATGTCGGTATTTGTGAGGATGTGCCTGTTGTGGTTGCTAACGTTACTATTGTTATTCTTGATATTCCCGAGGACGATAGTATGTCTATTATCCTTGGTAGACCCTTTTTGAATACTACAAGGGCTGTTATTGATTGCAACAAAGGCAATGTCACTTTTCATGTTAATGGTAATGAGCATACGATACACTTTTCGAGGAAACAACCTCAAGTCCACAGTATCAATTCTATTGGAAAAATTTCAACGATTATTATTGGAGGTTTTGACTTCCCTCTTCCCATTGTTAAGAAAAAAATATGATATTCTTATTGTTGGGGACATGCATATCCCCGTTGAGGTAACCTAGTGTTATTCGAAAATTCTCCAATTTCATGCGATTCGGAAAGAGTTTGTTAACAAGACTTGATCAACCTTGTTAGTAGATTCCTTTTGATGAGCACGAGATGGATGAAGTTAGAAAGCACAACTCTCTGTACCCTCCTTTTACTTTCCGTTATTTAGATTAAATAAAGCAAAAATAGTATTTTCGGTCTGTTTTCTGAAATATCCTTGCAATAAAAATACCCTAAAAATAAAAGTTCTCCAAACGTCCTGAAAATGAAATATGATTTTTTCTAGAATATTTAAGAATTTCTGGCACTAAGAACACACCAGGGGGCCACCATTTGGCCATAAGGGCACAGGGCGCGCCCCCTACCTCATGGGCCCCACGTGGACCCCCTCCACTTATTCCAGCACCCACTCACTTCGTCTTCCTCCAGAAAAAATCCTCTCATAGCTCAAACCCGTGTTCTAGCTCATCTTGCTGCCATTTTCGATCTCTTTGCTCAAAACTCCATTCACAAAACTGTTTGGGGAGATTGTTCTTCGGTATGTGACTCCTCCAATGGTCCAGTTAGTTTTTGTTCTAGTGCTTTATTTATTGCAAATTTTTGCTGCTAAGGTGATCCTGTTCTTGAGCTTGCATGTCAAATTTATATGGTCCAAAGTAGTTTTAATGCATGATATAGCCTCTAGGCACCTGTGGGAGTAGTTTCAATAAATCTTGTTGAGTTTGGTTCACTTTTACTTTGAGTCACTAAAAAATTTCAGAAAAATTTCAGAAAAAAATGATGAAGAGATTGTTGAGGGGATCTTTGAGCCGAACCTCGAAGGATAAGCAAAATGAGGAGAATAAAAATCCCAAATACAATCTTCCTCGCACTGCGGAGGTTCGGCCGTGCGAATGGCTTTGTGACGCGTTCTTGAGAGCCGCCGGAATTTATGATGACTTTTATTACTTGGCTGAGAATGCAGGCCTCACCGATTTCCTCCACGACCAGCGTGAATAGTATCTCCTACTCACTAATATTTTCATCAATTTTTTTATTTCCATGCTAAGAAATCACCACCTTCAGTGGAGTTTCACTTATATGATGAGGTTAAGGAGATGTCACTCCATGATTTTTGTCAGGTCTGCAAGATACCCTTTGTGGACAGCATCGAGGAACCACACCGTAGTGATGTGGATAGATTTATTGATAGAATTGTTGTAGGAGAAACGAGGAAAGTTTCCGATGCAAGAATTACTAGTATACATTTTCCTGTTCTACGTTACTTTCGATATTTGCTAGTAGATGCTTAATTGGTCACGGGAACAATGGAAATCTTAGTGCTCCAGATCTTGTCATTTTGTGCCATGCTTTGTTTCGTGATACAACATTCAACCTAGGCGCTATTGTTGCTAAACGATTAAGTCTGAACCGTACAAAGGGCCCCATCTTCGGAGGCATCTTTGCTTCACGCCTTGCTGAACACTTTGAGATACATATTAGGCATTATGAGAAAGAGAAAAAGTTGCTGCCCCCTATTTTTCTAGATTATAAGAGTATGGTAGCACATGAATTTATTGTTAAAAATAAGAAGAAGATGCTTAAGTATAATTTGATATTTGATAAAACTCATTGTGAGATTATTACCTTGCTTGCACCCTCTTTGTTTAACATACTTTCAGGCACGTACCTCATCTTGCCAGAGGCCATTTATGCATACTGGAGGCTGACACAAGTCCCAGAGCCCGAGCCTGAGCCACCACTTGACCCTTATCGACAGTATGTTTATCAGTGGGATCCGAAGGAGATCGCCAACCAGTGGCACCTAAGGACCCTCCTCAGTACACCGGAGAGAGTAGCTTTGATCCATGGGCATAGACCAACTTAGGCCAAAAGCCTAAGCTTGGGGAGTACATATTTCTCACCGACATTACATTCATGTTCACACACTCATGCTAGTTGTCGATGCTCATGCTTTTTCATTGTACTATCCATGCTAGTTTATTTTTTTCTAAGCCTTCTTCTTGTGTGTTTGACAAAACCTTAAGAAAAACCAAAAACATTAGTTATAGCTTTTAACTAGTTTACTTTCCGTGCCTGTAGTAGTGGTAATTAAAAGAAAACCCAAAAAGATTTCTCGTTCTTCTTTTGCTTGTTAGGAGCTTTCCCGTGTAAATAGTTTTATTTCTTCTCTTATTGTTTGGGGGTCGAGAGGAGAAGACCATGATGAAAATGTTGAGTGGCTCTCATATGCATTATTGTTGATTTAACCAAGATCCCATATTACCTTGTCTTCTCCCTTGTATTAAATGCTTGCAGATTCCAGCTTAGTCCAATGCACATGCTATTATTATTATCCACACCGTTCAGTCGTGCGAGTGAAAGGCAATAATGACAATATATGATGGGCTGATTGAGATGAGAGAAGCTGGTATGAACTCGACCTATCTTGTTTTTGTAAATATGATTAGTTCACCGTTCCTGATTCAGCCTATTATGAATGAAACATGTTTGCAATGACAATTAGAGATTATAGTTGCTCATGCCATGCTTAATTTGCTAGGAGTTTATAATGGTTTACCTTCCGTGCCAACATGCTATTAAAATGGTTGTAATGTGGTATGATATGGTGGTATCCTCCTTTGAACGATTCGAGTGACTTGACTTGGCACATGTTCACGCATGTAGTTGAAACAAAATCAACATAGCCTCCACGATATTTATGTTGATGGTGATTTATATCCTACTCATGCTTGCACTCATTGTTGATTAATCTTAATGCATGTTCATGACTGTTGTCGCTCTCTAGTTGGTCGCTTCCCAGTCTCTTTCTAGCCTTCACTTGTACTAAGCGGGAATACTGCTTGTGCATCCACTTCCATAAAACCCCAAAGTTATTCCATATGAGTCCACCATACCTTCCTATATGCGGTATTTACCTGCCATTTCAAGTAAATTTGTATGTGCCAAACTCTAAACCTTCAAATGAAATTCTGTTTTGTATGCTCGAATAGCTGATGTATCAACTAGGGCTCTCTATATCTTCCATGCTAGGTGAGTTATTCTCACGATGAGTGGACTCCGCTCATCACTCACGAGAAAATGGCCGATAACCGGGATGCCCAGTCCCATGCTCAAATCATAATAATTGCAAACAACCCCCTAGGGTTGTTGTTAGTTGGAGGCACCGTTGTTTCGGACAAACCATGGATTGGTTTTCGTTGGTGGTGGGGGAGTATAAAATTTACCATTCTGTTTGGGAACCGCCTATAATGTGTGTAGCATGGAAGATATCGAGATATCTTGGTTGTTATGTTGGCAACGAAAGTATGCCACTCAAAATATTATTTATCTCTGTTTCAAAACTTGAGCTCTGGCACCTCTGCAAATCCCTGCTTCCCTCTGCAAAGGGCCTATCTATTTACTTTTATGTTGAGTCATCATCCTCTTATTAAAAAGCACCAGTTGGAGAGCGCCGCTATCATTCCCATGCATTGTTAGTAATTTACATTGAGTATGACTGGATCTCTTTTACCATGAATTATAATGTCTAGTCAGTCCTTGATCTTCAGGGGTTCTCTGCATTTATGTTTTGCGGTCTCAGAAAGGAGTAGCGAGATACCATTTTGTTATATCATGTTATGATTGTTTTGAGAAAGTGTTGTCATCTGAGATTTATTATTATTGCTCGCTTGTTGATTATGCCATTGATATGAGTAAACATGAGACCTAAATGTTATTATGAATATGGCTAGTTCATAATTTTTACTGAAAACTTGAATGCTGGCTTTACATATTTGCAACAACAAGATCAAATAGAGTTTGTAAAAGTTTTTCTTTATCACTTTCAGTTTGTCAACTGAATGGCTTGAGGACAAGCAAATGTTTAAGCTTGGGGGGGGGGGAGTTGTACGTCTCCAACGTATCTATTTTTCCAAATATCTTTGCCATTGTTTTGGACTCTAACTTGCATGATTTGAATGGAACTAACCCGGACTGACGCTGTTTTCAGCAGAATTGCCATGGTGTTATTTTTGTGCAGAAATAAAAGTTCTCGGAATGACCTGAAAATCCACGGAGACACGTTTTGAAATTAATGAAAAATATTGGTGAAAGAATCAGCGTCAGGGGGCCCATACCCTGTCCACGAGGGTGTAGGGCGCCCCCCTGGGTGCGGCCCCTACCTCGTGGGCCTCCTGAGACTCCCCAACCTCAACCCCAACTCCATATATTCACTTTCAGGGAGAAAAAAATCAGAGAGAAGGATTCATCGCGTTTTACGATACTGAGCCGCCACCAAGCCCTAATCTTCCTCGGGAGGGCTGATCTGGAATCCGTTCGGGGCTCCGGAGAGGGGAATCCGTCGCCATTGTCATCATCAACCATCCTTCATCACCAATTTCATGATGCTCTCCCCCGTGCGTGAGTAATCCCATCGTAGTCTTGCTGGACGGTGATGGGTTGGATGAGATTTACCATGTAATCGAGTTAGTTTTGTTAGGGTTTGATCCCTAGTATCCATTATGTTCTAAGATTGATGTTGCTAAGACTTTGCTATGCTTAATGCTTGTCACTAGGGCCCGAGTGCCATGATTTCAGATCTGAACCTATTATGTTTTCATGAATATATGTGAGTTCTTGATCCTATCTTGCAAGTCAATAGTCATCTACTATGTGTTATGATCCGGCAACTCCGAAGTGACAATAATCGGACCACTCCCGGTGATGACCGTAGTTTGAGGAGTTCATATATTCACTAAGTGTTAATGCTTTGGTCCAGTGCTCTATTAAAAGGAGGCCCTAATATCCCTTAGTTTCCAATAAGACCCCACTACCACGGGAGTGTAGGACAAAAGATGTCATGCAAGTTCTTTTCCATAAGCGTGTATGACTATATTCGGAATACATGGCTACATTACATTGATGAAGTAGAGCTAGTTCTGTGTCACCCTATGTTATAACTGTTGCATGAGGAATCGCATCTGATATAATTATCCATCATTGATCCATTGCCTACGAGCTTTTCACATATTGATCTTTTCTTAGTTACTTTTCCGTTGCCACTGTTACGATTGCTACAAAAATTGCTACTGTTACGTACTTTTGCCACCGTTACCGTTACTTCCATACTACTTTGCTACTAAATACTTTGCTGCAGATATTAAGTCTTTCAGGTGTGGTTGAATTGACAACTGAACTGCTAATACTTTAGAATATTCTTTGGCTCCCCTTGTGTCGAATCAATAAATTTGGGTTGAATACTCTACCCTCAAAAACTGTTGCGATCCCCTATACTTGTGGGTTATCAAGCACGTCCATGTGGAACTTGACGTCAACGGAGACGACCCGGAAGCAGATGACGTATACGCGGCTTGGGAAGAGACCAATTCTTATCGTGGTTGCAGTACCGTTGGGTTTGTAGGAAGTCAAGCCATGGTGCTAGCAGCGAGGGAAGACGCGGTGTTGCTGGCCACTGCCGCGCAGGACATGGCAAGCTTGGACGATGGCTCGATCAATTTGCTCGTCGTCGACGGCATAGAGGTCCTGCTGGCTTCCTTCATAAGACGTTTCTCGCTGGCCACGTGAAAGCCTGACTTGGTTTCAGCGGCTAGGATGGACGTCGTGTCATTGGCAGTTGGGCGTGTCCACACGGGGTGCGGCAAGCTCGGACAACTACCTCGTCCCTCTCCAACGATGTTCCATGTGGCGACGTAGTCTTCCTGATTCGTTCTGGTTTTTTCCACGTCCACGTTGCTGAAGGAGAAGACCAAGAGAAAAAGTAGAGAGAGGAAGAAGAACATGAGCAGTGTCCATGGTGGGCAAGAACCGGAGTCGAGGGGAGATGGATGGAGCAGTTGGGAGGAAGAGGAGCTCCTAAGCATGCATTGAATTAGATTTGGGGTAGTTGGCTGCTGGTAGGTCAGTTCGTACACTGCAAGAGACATAACCTTTGGCATATGGGTGCAAAAGCACGTGGAATCAAAGACAAATTATGCAAATAATAAAGGAAAAGACGAGAGGATACGACTCAGAATACTATGAGGCTAATATAGTGATTGAGGATCACGAGACACATGGGGGATTGAGGTTCGGGTGCACGGCGTCGCCGAGTGCTCCTGTGCAATTTCGATATACATGCATACAACAAGCATACATGAACACTGGCACTACTAGAACTCACACAAAAACACGCTGAAGCTAAATAACGATTTAGAAATCTGTAACTCAACAAAGAAAAATGACAGAAAACTCTCCAACTTAAGATGCTTTGATAATATAAGTGGACATTATTACGTAATATAGAGTGAAGTCTTGTATTAAATCAACGATAATTAATATGGAGTAGTACTATAAAAAAACACATATTTTCATGTGAATTGGTAAGGTCACGTCTGCACGGGCTATATAACACATCATTGGCGGAGGAAGTATAACGCAATATGGCATTTAGTTTACTCGGAGTGGGTCTTGCCCTCCGCGTTTGGCTCCACCAGGTCGCCGCAATCGAACCACATTGTATCGGCTAGCCTGGGGAACAAGAACCTGTAAAAGATCCAGTCGCGAAACAGCCTGACCATGTACCCTCGCACGCCCCGGACGTTGGTCCCGCCCTGCTGGACCCAGCCCGACAGGTAAGCCCCGGCGACCAGCCAGGCAGCCCGGCCACGCCGCTCTGCCACGTAGGAGGCCACGCCGTCGGCGGGCGTGGCCGCCCGAGACAAAGCGCGCGCGAGCACCACCGCGTCCTCCAGCGCGGAGCACCCGCCCTGCGCCATGTCGGGGGTCATGGGGTGGAACGCGTCGCCGGCCACCGTGACCGGCCCGCGGGCCGCCGGACCCCTGAGGATGGCCCAGGGGGCGCGGTACAGCAGCGGCGCCCACGACAGGTTGTCGGAGTCGGAGTGGCGCGCCACGTCCAGGTACTCCGCCGGCATGAGCCTGCCCAGGTTGTCCGTGACCTCCCGCAGGATCTTGGCGGGGTCCGTGCCGGCCTCCTTCTCTGCCGGGATGGTGTTGTTGACGAGGAACCAGTAGACATCGGTGTCGCTGATGGGCACCATGCCGGCCCTGAGACCCTCCGAGAGGAACTGCCGGAGCTCCTTCTTGAGGCCATGGCCGTCCGGGTACACGGCGAGCCCGCGGACGGCGGACCGGCCTGAGCTCGCCGGCTCCGACAGGCCCAGCCACTGCGACACCACGGAGTGCACCCCGTCGCACCCGATCAGCACCTGGTCAAATTAATGAACATGCAAACCCACTTATGATAGTCATTCTTCCAAGAAAAAAAGTCAATACGTACTAATTTTCACATGTCACATGTGCCGATGTGCGTCGCTGCGGCCATTCGTGTACCTTGGATCGGATCACCGTACCGTCGTCTAACCGTAGGACGGCGATCTCCGGGGAACCCTGCGCCTTCTCGGTGGCGATCGAGGCGAGCTTGGACGAGAACCTGATGGTGCCCGGAGGCAGCTCCTCCGCGAGCGCCTCCAGCAGCGCCTTCCGATGCATCGGTCTCACTCTCACGTCGCCGCTGCTGTAGCCGACTGATTAGCTCAAGTTCCGGTGGAATCCAACAGAAAATTTGCCACGACAGACAAAGCATCCGCTCATCTAACCTGCTTTTGCGCCCAGCAAAGCGGAACACCTGCGTCGCTCCAGTCTCCAGAGTTGTCACCCGGGATCTGCATGCAGCAAGCTTAGCTGATTTTAGAGCAATAATCACAGACAAGAAACTACCACAAAATCGTCGGAACAACAATCACGGCCAGCAACGGAGACGCACGTTTCGAAGGCATCGTAGCGGGAGGTGAGCTTGTGCGCGACGCCGAGCGCACGGAGCGCGAACCAGCCGTTGGGGAAGATGGTGAGCGCGGCGCCGGTGGAGCGCAGCTCGGCGTGCCGCTCCAGCACCAGGACGCCGCCGCCAGCCGCGCCCACGCCGAGCCGCCGCAGCGCCAGCGCGGTCGCGAGCCCCGCGATCCCGGCGCCAACGATGACCACCTCCGTGTCGACGTCGACGGCCGCCGCCGCCAATGTCCATGCTGGTGCCTTGCCGCCGCGATCGGCCATTGTCACCAAACTTGCTCGCTAGCTCGCGATGATTGCTCTTGGCATCTTGCTCGGCTTTGCTTTGTTCTGAGAAAATGTTTAAACTGCACGTTGGCAGGCGTGCCAGATCTAGGGCCTGTACTAGAATACAAGATGCGCCGAAACAAGTGGACATAACACAAATACTCCGTAGCTTAAGACCATTATAATGCATAGCTTCAAGATGATTCTTCGCATGTCATGTAGGATCAAATATGACGTAAAGTAGGTTTGAATAGGGAAGTCGGATACTTTTCAGGAGGCGGGTGATTGAAGAGAAAAGGTGTGGTCTGATGACAAAAACTGAAAAGGTTGGAGTGAAAAATAGAGATGCATGTGTATAGAGTCATTATTTTTTATTTCTTAATGAGGCCCACTAGTGATAGCTTGCATTGGAGAGAGAAAATTTATATAAATACCTCAAATTACTTTTTCTCATGGAGCATATGTATCCATATGTCATCATTGTACATGCTATCCATATGCCATCATTGTATATGCCATCATTGTACATGCCACGTATGAAAGAGAAAAAGACAAGTCGTTTCTGCGTGTTGCTTAACAACCTACTTGATGTTCTGTTGTTTTTTTTTTCACAAAATTAACCTTTTACATAGTCTGAGATGCGGTCACGGTCACGGTGTCATGTTATGACTCATCGATTGGTAGTGCTTCGTGGGTCCAGGAATGCAGCCAGGGGTTCCAATAATATCAGGTGCTAGTGCGGTGTCGCCATTGTTTGTTGTGTCCTCGTGCCGTTTGTGTTTTTTTATTTTATTTTTAACTCGAGTCCAATTGCATGTTGCCTTTGTTAATTCGTGATAAGAAAATTGCTCAATCAATTAACAAAAGATTGAGTGACAAATGATTGTAACTTCCTCTAAGTGCTATCATGGAACATGAGCATGACATAGTGCCATTTTTTTAACATAATATAGACGCAACCACTCATACATATACCTTTATGAATGCACACACACTCTATTCTGTGAGCACTTTTAAGAGACTGAACCGGAATAAAACCTTGATGGGCTGGAGATACCATTGCCCCTCTAACCATTCAATCACAAGTTGGTTCGCACATCCAATGTCATTAACCTACACATTACATGTAAGCTACCAAAAAGAAGGTTAGTTTAGCTATACGTAAGTTGCCTGCAAATTAAATTTGGGTCAGTCGATTTTTCTGACTGTTGATTGCTACTCCAAGATTGGTGCTCTTTTTCCTTAATGTTGTTTGGAGTGTCTTGTTTTGGGCTGGGAATTTTTTATTGTGCTCTCTTCTAGGTCAGTCGATTCTTTAATGGGTTGAAGCCTGTTACCTGAAGATTCAGCCCTCCCTTCTATCCCTTCGTTTTTCCAGTTTTTCCATTTTATGTGTTTGCTTTTGTTATTTCTTTTTTTCTTTATTAGTCAATTTTGTTTTATTTTTGTAGGTACTTTTGGAATGTTAAGTGAGTGTAAATGTATAACTGAAATACTATATAATATGTCCAAGATTACACAATTTTATGTTTATGCATACTATAAATAGTGTGATTTCAATGCAAAGTTATGTGCAAGCTATTTTATTATCCTTAAAGAGAAATAGCAATGCCACTAATTCATTATTCTTCATTTTTTATTTTAGATTTTATTTCATTTTCTTTCTTCTCTAAGGGTAATACCAATGCCACTAATTCATTTCTCCTTAGGAACTTATTTTAAAAAAAATAACTATTATATGCTTATTCTTGCATATTATTAAAAATCACAATTTTTATGTAAAATGTGTGCAAATTTTGCCATTACTTGTTTTATTTCCTTTCTTCTTAAAGGGTAACATCGATGCCACTGATCTATTATTTCTTAGAAAACTTTCTTATTTTGATTTTTCGTTTTTGTTTCATTTTTGCTTCTTGTTAAAGGGTGATATAATGCCACTAATTCATTGCTTCTTAGAAAACTTCAGTATTTTGAATTTGTTTTAGTTTTATTTCATTTTATTTCTTCATTAAGGGCAATTCCAATGTCACTAATTCATTCCTTCTTAGGAAACCTCCTTTATTGCAAAAAAATCACTATTAGCTTATTCTTACATATTATTAAAAAAATACATTTTCTTTGTTAATTTTGTGCAAATTTTGTCATTATTTGTTTTTTCTTTCTTCTTAGAGGGTAATACCAATGCCACCAATTCATCATTTCTTAGAAAACATCATTATTTTGATTTTATTTTCTTCGTTCTTTGAGAGTAATCTAATGCCACTAATTTATTCCTTCTTAAGGAACTTCTTTTTGCGATAATTTAACTAGTCCTTCTTAGAAAGCTTCTTTTCTATTCATATTTCGGTGGTGGCCAAGGACATCAAGGGTGTTGCTCCTGTCTTACGACTTGACGTGGAGAGGTGGTTGCTGGTGCAGGAAAAAACTGCTTGGTATGTGCTACATCTTGAGCTTGCGTTGATTTTTCCTGAAGAGGAAGGGATGATGCAGCAGAGTAGCATAAATATTTCCCTCGGTTTTGAGAACCAAGGTATCAATCCAGTCTTGTGACCGCCTCTTTTGTTCCTTGGAGCAGGGTCCAAGTCTCCTGGATCACGTTCGGTGAGAAAATCACGTTCCCGAAGATTTTATTCCGTTTGGTCTCCGTTTGATATTCTGTTTCTCCGAAACACTGAAATAGGCAAAAAACAACAATTCTGGGTTGGGCCTCTGGTTAATAGGTTAGTCCCAAAAATAATATAAAAGTGGAAAATAAAGCCCAATATAGTCCAAAACAGTAGATAATATAGCATGGAGCAATCAAAAATTATAGATACGTTGGAGACGTATCAGTCTGCTACATTTTCATTGTGTACGTGGACCCATCCGTGTCATACATGGACTACATGCATGCTGTATTCGGCTAGTAGGTGGCGGCATAGCTGTGGCCAACCTTTGGAGTGGAATACAACAACCTCACCACATAATAGTATGTTGAACAACAAGTTTACCTTGGAAATACCAAGCTGATGTTCATTTTATTTCTTTCTGACTTCTCCTAACAAAAAACCTGAAAGTTAGTTGTGGTACACGTACACAAAAAAATGGAAGACATGATACTGCCACTACCAGTCGCGATGAGATGAAAGAAAAGATGGCTACCATTATTGCACCGGGCTTACTAGCTACTCGAGTAATACTAACCGTTTTCAGTTCATGGCGCTACCATAGCCCAATCCACCGAGAATGACCGCACTGCCGATGGTGGTGTACATTAATGCAGATGCTCGTGTTTACCAAATCACACGACATCGACTCCTACATCATTTCAAATGTTTTTTAGCTAGTGATAATAACATACATAAATGGTGGTAATATCTAGTCGTAGGATGCAACATAATTTATATGTTACCCTTTAATACTTGTTGTTTTAACTTCTTGCTCTAATCATGTTTTACTAACTTTAACTTTTAAGGATCTACTCGAAACTACAATGGCACAACAGGCATCTTTTAACAAACTTGTTTGTTCCACCGATTTGTTGTTGTAACTTCTTGCCCTAGTCATGCTTACTTACTTACTCCAAGTTTCAGGATGTAATCGAAACTCAAATGACACAATAGGTACCTTTTGAAAAACTTGTTTGTTTAACTGGATTGCCGTTGTAACTTGTTACTCTAATTGTGTTACTAACTTCAACTTCTCAGGATCCAACTGAAACTCGAATGGCACAACATGTGCCTTTTGACAAACTTGTTTGTTTAACTCGTTTGTTGTTATAACTTGTTGCTCTAATCATGTTACTAAGTACAATGTTTTCAGATCCAATTGAAACTCCAATGGCACAACATGTACCTTTTGAAATACTTGTTTGTCTAAATCGTTTGTTGTTGTAGCTTGTTGTCTAATCATGTTACTAGCTTCTTTTTTTAAGATCCAATCGAAACTCTTTAACATCTTATTTGTTTAACTTATTTGCTTTTGTAACTTCATGTTGTCATGTTTTACTAACTTCAACTTTTTCGGATCCAATCGAAACTTTAATGGAACAACATGTTACCCTAGATCAAATTTGAGGTCCCTATGAATGTAGGTTCATCACAGAGCGGTGGCACCGACCCAATCATGCATCATGATTTGTCAAGTGTTGATGTTTCATTGGTTGAACTATCGGCGAAAAGTGGTAGTTCAAGATGAAGTTGACAACTTGAGGAAGCAAACTGTAACATCCCAAATTTTTAATTTGAAATATTATACACTAGATCATCAATGCATATCATATTTTCTTGCTTTTGGTTTGATCCTAGAAATTCTACGCAACTCAAGGACTCTCGGAGAGAGTTGGGGATTTCGTTATTTTCATATTTGAGTTTTCTCAAATTTTGAAAATAGGATCATTGATTTTATTTATTTTATCTTCAATTATTTCTATAATAAAAATAAGTGAGAGGAAATAAAATGACTTTCTCAAAATAAATAAATATTGAGGATTTAATAAAAAATCAAATAAGATTTATTTTGAAGTTTTTGCTATTTTATTTGAATATACGAAAAATTGCACGTTTTTCAAAACTGCATTTTAGGGCCAAGAAAATGTTCATCTTATTCTAAATATTTTATTTAGACGGTGAAAATTTGTTTTGGCATTTTTAGTTTTTTATTTATTTTTCTAGGATTTTTTCTTAGTTCGACGGGAGTATTTAAAAAAAATCTCCGCGCCCGACTGGGCCGAAGGCCCAGCCTAGCCAGGCCGGCCTGCGCTGCCGCCGCCTTCCCCGCGCCGCGCCGCGCCGCCGCCGACCCGGACTCCAAGTCCGAGCCGGACTCCTCCGCGCCGCCGCCGCCTTGCCCCCTCCCCCAAGCCGCCACCCCCTCCCCCTCTTAAATACCTCCGCCGCCCGCCCCACCCCGCCACCCGACCCGCCCCGCCCCGCCGCCGATAGCAGCAGCAGCCGCCGCCGCCGCAGCCCTGCCACCCCACGCCGCACCAGAACCCCGCCGGAGCCGAGCCGAGGTAGCCGCCCCGCCGCCCCGGTTTTCTAAAGAAACCGATCCAGTTTTTTTAGAAAACCCTAGATTCGTTTTATTTTCCGGTTTATTTTTTTAGCGAGCGTTCGCCCGTTCGTTCGTTTTAACGGACGAATTTGCCGTTTAGTTTCAGTTAACGAACGTTCCTTCGTTAATCTATTCGTCAGTTTTTCTTTTTCTCGGATTTTTCCGCGGTTATTTCTGATCGCGATTTCTGATCCAATTTTCGTTCTAGTATAACTTTTCGCTCGTTTATCGGAATCAGGCGATTCAAGCGCCTGTAGTTTCGTCTCGAAACCCTCTTACCGTTTAACCTACTCAAACAAGATTTTGCTTCTGTTTTGACTTAGATCCAGATTAGTAAATGAAGTTTGTTTCTTTCGCCGTTTGACTTTCGTTGCTTCGTTCGATTTGATTCTTTTTGCAAACCGGA
The DNA here is from genome assembly GCF_056163025.1 of Triticum urartu. Taxonomy (NCBI): domain Eukaryota; kingdom Viridiplantae; phylum Streptophyta; class Magnoliopsida; order Poales; family Poaceae; genus Triticum; species Triticum urartu. Next base: position 502,417,480 of record NC_141874.1, on the reverse strand, counting down.
GTTCTTAAGTTGAACTTTCTGGTTAGATCTCTTATTTGAGTTTTACCCGTGCATTAAATGAGTACTTATTGTATACTTGTTTGTTTGCGATAGAGTACCCGGAGTGCGCCGCTTGCTACTTTGAATCTCTAGGTTTCGCGGATCATCAGCAAGGCAAGTAACACTTTGATCATACCTCTTTACTATCCAGTTTTTATTGCATTAGATCAATCCTCAAACAATTGCATGATTAGGATCTGATTAATATGTGGGTTTTAGGAAGTAGAAGAGGTAGTACACATTACCTGTTTTATTATCAAACCCTTGGGAATTACTTCTACGTTTGCCTGTTATGCCATGCTATGCTAGTAGACGTGGATTGGGTGAGTGTATCCATGACAGATGTGAGATTGTTAAATTAATGGTTTATTTAAGGTGGCAACTTAAACCCACATCTGGGTGGATTTAGGCACCTGGGTATTCCAGCGATTGCCTGTTTTTCTTTATGGACCGCCACCCAGGCTCAAAGGGATCATGAGATTATTCATACTAGAAACTTCCGTGTGCAGCCACAAGCTACTATGTGCTCTAGCATAGTTGACTAAGTCGTGCAAACTCTTACAGTGGTAGACTAGCAGATTTAGGGGATGTAGGTTGGTACTGTCTACCCGATCGTAAGGTGCTAGCGCTTCTAAAAGACTATGTCTCGGTCATCCGTTTCTCAAACATCATGTAGTGCGAGAATCCCAACGGAGGAGATCGAGTCTTGTGGGGAAAAGTACGCAAACATCTGCAGAGTGTATAAACTAATCATGGTTAGCCATGTCCCCGGTTATGGATGTCTTGAGTATCAAGTACTTGGATTATCATGTGAATCTCATCATGTTACTTTAATTAATATTGTTGGATTTTAATGATAATGCTTAATTGGGATTGAGAGGATGTCTATATTATCAATGTTCAACAACCACCATGATAGTTAAATAAAAATTTATTTCTTTGTAGTAGGGAAAATTGGCTTTATGCAAAAACTGTAACCATAGAGCTTTCCACCAACCATATATGCATGTAGTATAGCTTTATTCTTTCATTACTCTCTATGTGTTACATTGCCAGTATATTCCATGTGCTGACCCGTTTTCGGGCTGCAACGTTCATGTTGCAGACTTTTCAGACGACGAGTAAGGTGCCTTTAGGTCATGGTTCTATACACGGTGATGCCGTTCGAGTTGATGGACTCACTTATCTTCCAAGCCTTCCGCTGTTATCATTATTAGATGGCCTTAAGCCATATTTATTGTAATAAGTTCTCTTTTGAGACATTCAATGTAATAAGTGTGTGATTACTACTCTGCTATAAATCCTTCAAGTACTGTGTGTGTCAGCATTACTGATCCAGGGATGACACTGAAGCACAGAGATCGGACTGTTTGAGTTTCTCTCGGACCGTTTGAGGTCTGGTCGCTACAATGATGGTGAGCTGCTTGAGTTAAGAAGATGTGTTGCAGCTCACCGCAAATAATAAGAAGTGATGCAGTACACATCATCTCTACACCCTCAGTTTTTTTGGACATGCAGTCGGTAGCATTGGCCTAGCCTTGCAGGTGGAAACGACAAGGAAGTGGATTTGTATGGTGGAAGCCATTAAGAAAAGAAACTCAAGAGATTTCCGTGTATTTGCATGGTGGAAGCCATTAGAGCATCTCCGATAGGTGGTTCAAATTTTGGCGGTTCAAAACCGGAGATATAAAATTTGGACCGTCAAAAAGTGCATTTTGGAGTTCCGAAAAATGCTCAACTACAACAAATGGTCCAAATCAATGGTCCATAAGAACAACTCCAATAGATAATCCAAACCAAAGATTTAAAAATCTGAAAACGGCCACGCGGCTGCTGCCAGCCACTGTTCAGCCGCGGTTTTGCATTGAAATAGCATCAAAGATTTGAAAATAAAGTGCATCATCATCATAGTTTCAATCAAAAGTGCATCATCATCATAGTATCAAATCCCTCTATAAAAAAACATCGTCTCAATCAAAGTTTTTCGTCCTAGAAATTGAAATGCACATGAATATTACTCATGAGGGTCATCAACACCACCGGCGTTGTGAACCGTGGTACGATCATCTTCACCACCGTCTTTGTCGACGTTCCCATGCCTCCTCCCATGGCACCTCCCATGCCTCCTCCCATGCCTCTTCCCATGGCACCTCCCATGTCTCCTCCCATCATCATTTTCCTCATGAGCATTTCATCGCGACAAAGTTCAACATATGCCTTTGCCTTGGCATCAAGAGTTGATGTGTCCATAAAGCCATCATTGTCCACATCAAGATTGTCATCATCATATTGGGTTTCATATTCTTGTGACGCATACATGTAATCATCATTTGCCACATTTGTCGCGTGCATGAAAGCTTCATCATCAAGACTACAATTGGACGCACAAACAATCAAGAACACATACAATTTGAAACAACATACGAGAGCACAACCGGAAAATTTATACCTTTGCGGCATTTCGTCGAACATGTTGGAGGCGGTGGCCGCCGGCGTGGCCACATCTTCCTCCATTGCCGACGGTGGCGGCGGGGGAGGTTGAGGAATGGATGTGTGGCTGCTGGAGGAGGCCGCCGGCCGCACCGGCTGTGAGTTGTCGCCCCGAGCCGCCGCGGCCGCCTTGGAGACCTTCACCGACCGCGTAGAACTGTCGGTCGGGGTTGCGGCTGCGGTTGGCCGGCCGTTTTCCGCCGCCTCGTCCATTCACCGGCTTCGTTGCCGGCGCGGTGGCCACCGGCCGGGGTGGCGGGAATCCAGGCCGGCGGGCGGGGGGCGACGGCATGGCAGCGGTTGCGGGCGAGATGGCAGTGGCTGCGGCCACGTGAGTCAGCCCACCGGTTGCAGCGGCGGCGGCGGAGAAGGCGACGGGGTCATCGCCTTCGGCCATGGCGGCGCCGGATGGTGGGAGGCGGCGGCGGCCGGGCGGGTTGCGGGCGGGCGGACGGGCGGGAAAGGAAAGGAGCTGGCGGTTGGGTGTTCGCGGGCGGCAGCTGATTTTGGACCAGATGCACCTTGTGATATAAATTTGCACCGCGAGGTGTTGTATTTACATTACGAAGATGTCATGGTCCAATTTTTTTATATATGAACTGTCTGTTGAAGCAGCATTTTTTATCCTAGACGGTCTAAAAGTTAGGTATTTTTACATTTGAACCGTTTATTGAAGATGCTCTTAAGAAAAGAAACTCAAGGGATTTCCGGGTATTTGCATGACGGAAGCCATTAAGAAAAGAAACTCAAGGGATGTACCAACCAATGGAAATGGATGGGTGTCTGTCCCGGTCAGTTTCAAATGCATTTGTGGCTGCACCTTGGGAGAACGTGGGTCATGTGCCGGAGGAGAAAATGATGAGTGAGTCAATGCTAAGCCATTTTCATGCACATATCAATGGAAACGTGGGTTATGAACCAATCTGTAATTGGATGGTTAGAGGGACTGTGCTATTTACAGCCTATTAGGGTTCAAGTCCTGGTACTCGCATTTATTCTTAGATTATTTCAGGATTTCTGACGATGCATATTTAGTGGTAGGAGACGTTCCCGTCGACGACGAGGTGGCTACAGTGACTTCGTAAATTTTAAGATGATATGCCGGCTTAGTATTTCGGAGGTGTTCATAGGAATAGGGTGTACATGTATGCGTTCATAGAGGTGAGTATATGCGTGTGTATATAAGTATTTGCGTCTGTACCGTGTTAGAAAAAATGGAAACGTGGGCCAACTCATTCATGGGCGGGCTGCTGGCCAAAAAAAGTGACTATGTGATGGCATGCGAAGGCAGAAAAAATAGGTAGTGAAGGAGGTGGCATGTGTGGGGCATGCATGATAAGGTGGATAACTTGTATGTGAAAATAAATCAAATAATGGGGATCAATCTCTTAGGTGTACAGAATAAGTAGAAACCATTCGTTTTCAAGATTATGTAATAATTAATGAGACTTTTCAAGATAATTCATTTCGTTAGCTAGGCTAGTATGAGATATATACCAATCGGCCCGAACACAACATTGGGCCGAACAGGCCTGAGCTAGTGGCACAAACGGGTCAAAAAATGCCACAGACCGTGAATGGGCCAAGTTGCTCCATGGGTCACAATTGGGTCGAAACAAAACAAGGATTGTAAATGGGTCGACAAAGACCACATGTCGACACCGACCGACACGCACAATAGGTCGTAAATGGGCTAAAAGAGACCACAGGACAAAACCGTCTCAAATGTACAACAAGCCGTAAATATGCCGATATACACCACGAGTCATGAATGAAACCATAAGCACGACAACTCATAAATGGGCAGAAAGGCACCAGGGAAGATAATGGCCTATAGGAAACGTAGACCGTTAATGGACCAAAATACACCACAAACCGAAAATGAACCAGAGGCACGACGAGCCGTTAATGGGCCGAATTATACCAGGGGTCGTAAAAGGGACTCAAGATACTACGAGCCATAAATGAGCTAGAAGACACAAAGGGCCCACAAATACCACATGCCATAAATAAGACGAAATACATTGCGGATCGTAAAAGGTTCGAGCGGCGACATGGGCCGTAAATTGTCTGAAAGGAGGTACGGCCCGAAATAGACCGAGAGGCACCATGGGCTACACGTGGGCCAAAATTATCAACGGAATGGAGTCATATTGAATGACCCATGTGCCAGTAATAAGAAGAATTCACACAGGTCCTAATGAGTCGTGTGGACTAGAGTCATAGATGGGCTATATGCAAGCATGCCGTGAAAGGGCCTTCTATGAGCCAGATCTGCTAAGTTTTGCCTTAGACCCGTGGGCTTTAACCAGACATTTGCCTTGCCTAGTATTTTAAAATAAATGGTCCACTATTGGTATGTGCCACATGTCATTATTTAATGTGCACAGGTGATTTGGACGGCGACACTTGTTTCAATGAAGTACTGATGTGTGGCTCCATCGACGAATAAGAAACTAACATGTGGAGTATCATTAGTTGGCCACATTTTTAATGGGTATCAGATCCGGAACTCACATCTAATAGCTTAAGACTAGTCACAATGGATAGTAACATAGACTAGTAACATGTCCATGTTACTAGTCTATGTTACTACCTCTATAGTGGGGAATAACATATGTGTTGTAACATGGAGCACTTCATTTATTAGGCTATAGATACATCTTGCCTTGATATGTGTGATATTCTCATACTAGTAGTAGTAACTAGTTATGTTACCACTTTTATCTATTTCTTCATTTATTGCATGTCACGTCATCTATTTAACCTAGATATGTGTGATGTTACATCCTCCGTTTCTTTTTAGTCCGCATAAAAGATTTGATCAAAGTCAAGCTTTGTAGAGTTTGACTAACTTTATATTAAAAAATATAAACATTCACAATATGAAATCAATATTATTAGATACACCATGAAATGTATTTTCATATTATATAGTTTTAGTATTGTAGATGTTCATATTTTTTTATATAAATTTGGTCAAACTTTGTGTAGTTTGACTTTGACCAAATCTTATATACGGAGTAAAAAGAAACGGAGGGAGTACTATCTATGTTACCCCCATTGTAGGTAGTCTAACAGTGACCCGTCGTGGTGGCTGCCACATGGAGGTTATGTTGGCGAACGTAGTAATTTAAAAAAAATCCTACGCACACGCAGGATCATGGTGATGCATAGCAACGAGAGGGAAGAGTGTTGTCTACATACCCTTGTAGACCGTTCGCGGAAGCGTTATATCAACGCAGTTGATGTAGTCGTACGTCTTCACGATCCGACCGATCCAAGTACCGAAAACACGACACCTCCGAGTTCTGCACATGTTCGGCTGGGTGACGTTCTCGCTTTCTCGATCCAGCAAGAGGGGCAAAGTAGTAGATGAGTTCCGGCAGCACGACGGTGTGGTGACGGTGTTGGTGAAGAACAATCTCCACAGGGCTTCGCCTAAGCACTACGAAAACTATGACGGAGGACAAACTAGAGGGGACGGGGTTACCTGCACACGGCTTGATGTTTATTGATGTGTCTTGGGTGCTAGCCCTACCCCTCTATTTATATGTTGAGCCTTGGGGTCGAAACTTGGAGTAAAAGCCTCCACAAAGTCGGTTTCACCCGAAAGGCAAGAGTCCTTCTCGGACTCTAGGGCCAGACGCCAGGGTTCCCGGCATCTGGACCCAGACGCCAGGGACCCTAGCGTCTGGCCCCTGGACTCCGCAAAACTTCCTTTTTCGCTTTCCAAAAACCTTGTGGGTTTTCCCCTTTGGCCCTAATAAAGTGTTCTCGTACCCAAACATTTCGGGAAACATCCGGAATCCCTTCCGGTGAATTCCGGAACCCTTCCGGTGACCAAACAATATTATCCCATATATCAAACTTTATCTCCGGACCATACCGGAGTTCCTCGTCATGTCCGTGATCTCATCCCGGACTCCGAACAACATTCGGTCACCAACATACATAACTCATATAGTACTATATCGTCAACGAACGTTAAGCGTGCGGACCCTACGGGTTCGAGAACTATGTAGACATGACCGAGACACCTCTCTGGTCAATAACCAATAGCGGGACCTGGATGCCCATATTGGCTCCTACATATTCTACGAAGATCTTTATCGGTCAGACCGCATAACAACATACGTTGTTCCCTTTGTCATCGGTATGTTACTTGCCTGAGATTCGATCGTCGGTATCTCAATACCTAGTTCAATCTCGTTACCGGCAAGTCTCTTTACTCGTTCCGTAATACATCATCCCGCAACTAACTCATTAGTTGCAATGCTTGCAAGGATTATAGTGATGTGTACTACCGAGTGGGCCCAAAGATACCTCTCCGACAATCGGAGTGACAAATCCTAATCTCGAAATACGCCAACCCAACAAGTACCTTCGGATACACTTGTAGAGCACCTTTATAATCACCCAGTTACGTTGTGACGTTTGGTAGCACACAAAGTGTTCCTCCGGTAAACGGGAGTTGCATAATCTCATAGTCATAGGAACATGTATAAGTCATGAAGAAAGCAATAGCAACAAACTAAATGATCAAGTGCTAAGCTAACGGAATGGGTCAAGTCAATCACATCATTCTCCTAATGATGTGATCCCGTTAATCAAATGACAACTCTTTGTCTATGGCTAGGAAACATAACCATCTTTGATCAACGAGCTAGTCAAGTAGAGGCATACTAGTGACACTCTATTTGTCTATGTATTCACATATGTATCGTGTTTCCGGTTAATACAATTCTAGCATGAATAATAAACATTTATCATGATATAAGGAAATAAATAATAACTTTATTATTGCCTCTAGGGAATATTTCCTTCAGTCTCCCACTTGCACTAGAGTCAATAATCTAGTTCACATCTCCATGTGATTTAACACCAATAGTTCACATCACCATGTGATTAACACCCATAGTTCACATCGTCATGTGACCAACACCCAAAGGGTTTACTAGAGTCAACAATCTAGTTCACATCGCTATGTGATTAACACCCAAAGAGTAGTAACGTGTGATCATGTTTTGCTTGTGAGAGAAGTTTAGTCTACGGGTCTGGCACATTCAGATCCGTATGTATTTTACAAATTTCTATGTCAACAATGCTCTGCACGGAGCTACTCTAGCTAATTGCTCCCACTTTCAAAATGTATCCAGATTGAGACTTAGAGTCATCTGGATTAGTGTCAAAATTTGCATCGACGTAACCTTTTACGACGAACCTTTTTGTCACTTCCATAATCAAGAAACATATCCTTATTTTACTAAGGATAATTTTGACCACTGTCCAGTGATCTACTCCTAGATCACTATTGCACTCCCTTGCCAAAAACAGTGTAGGATATACAATAGATCTGGTACACAGCATGGCATATTTTATAGAATCTATGGCCAAGGCATAGGGAATGACTTTCATTCTCTTTCTATCTTTTGCCGTGGTCGGGCTTTGAGTCTTACTCAGTTTCACACCTTGTAACACAGGCAAGAACTCTTTCTTTGACTGTTCCATTTTGAACTACTTCAAAATCTTGTCAAGGTATGTACTCAGTGAAAAACTTATCAAGCGTCTTGATCTATCTCTATAGATCTTGATGCTCAATATGTAAGCAGCTTCACCGAGGTCTTTCTTTGAAAAACTCCTTTCAAACACTCATTTATGCTTTGCAGAATAATTCTACATTATCTCCGATCAACAATATGTCATTCACATATACTTATCAGAAATGATGTAGTGCTCCCACTCACTTTCTTGTAAATACAGGCTTCACCGCAAGTCTGTATAAAACTATATTCTTTGATCAACTTATCAAAGCGTATATTCCAACCCCGAGATGCTTGCACCAGTCCATAGATGGATCGCTGGAGCTTGCATATTTTGTTAGCACCTTTAGGATTGACAAAACCTTCTGGTTGCATCATATACAACTCTTCTTTAATAAATCCATTAAGGAATGCAGTTTTGTTTATCCATTTGCCAGATTTCATAAAATGCGGCAATTGCTAACATGATTTGGACAGACTTAAGCATAGATACGAGTGAGAAACTCTCATCGTAGTCAATACCTTGAACTTGTCAAAAACCTTTTGCGACAATTCTAGCTTTGTAGATAGTAACACTACTATCAGCGTCCGTCTTTCTATTGAAGATCCATTTAATCTCAATGGCTCGCCGATCATTGGGCAAGTCAATCAAAGTCCATACTTTGTTCTCATACATGGATCTCATCTCAGATTTCATGGCCTCAAGCCATTTCGCGGAATCTGGGCTCATCATCGCTTCCACATAGTTCGTAGGTTCGTCATGGTCAATTAACATGACCTCCAGAACAGGATTACCGTACCACTCTGGTGCGGATCTCACTCTGGTTGACCTACGAGGTTCGGTAGTAACTTGATCTGAAGTTACATGATCATCATCATTAGCTTCCTCACTAATTGGTGTAGGAGTCACAGAAACAGATTTCCGTGATGAACTACTTTCCAATAAGGGAGCAGGTACAGTTACCTCACCAAGTTCTACTTTCCTCCCACTCACTTCTTTCGAGAGAAACTCCTTCTCTAGAAAGGATCCATTCTCAGCAATGAATAACTTGCCTTCGAATCTGTGATAGAAGGTGTACCCAACATTTTCTTTTGGGTATCCTATAAAGACGCACTTCTCCGATTTGGGTTTGAGCTTATCAGGTCGAAACTTTTTCACATAAGCATTGCAACCTCAAACTTTCAGAACGACAGCTTAGGTTTCTTGCCAAACCATAGTTCATACAGTGTCATCTCAATGAATTTAGATGGTGCCCTATTTAACGTGAATGTAGCTGTCTCTAATGCATAACCCCAAAACGATAGTGGTAAATCGGTAAGAGACATCATAGATCGCACCATATCTAATAAAGTACGGTTACGACGTTCGAACACACCATTACACTGTGGTGTTCCAGGTGGCGTGAGTAGTGAAACTATTTCACATTGTTTTAACTGAAGGCCAAACTCGTAACTCAAATATTTTACTTCTGCGATCATATCGTAGAAACTTTTATTTTGTTACGATGATTCTCCACTTCACTCTGAAATTCTTTGAACTTTTCAAATGTTTCAGACTTGTGTTTCATCAAGTAGATATACTCATATCTGCTCAAATCATCTGTGAAGATCAGAAAATAATGATACCTGCCGCGAGCCTCAATATTCATCGGACCACATACATCAGTATGTATGATTTCCAACAAATCTGTTGCTCGCTCCATTGTTCCGGAGAACGGGGTCTTAGTCATCTTGCCTATGAGGCGTGGTTCGCAAGCATCAAATGATTCATAATCAAGTGATTTTCAAAAGCCCATCAACATGGATTTTCTTCATGCACTTTAAACCAATATGACCTAAACGGCAGTGCCACAAATAAGTTACACTATCATTATTAACTTTGCATCTTTTGGCTTCAATATTATGAAAATGTGTATCACCACGATCGAGATCCAACAAACCATTTTCATTGGGTGTATGACCATAGAAGGTTTTATTCATGTAAACAAAACAACAATTACTCTCTAACTTACATTAATAACCGTATTGCAATAAACATGATCCAATTGTATTCATGCTCAACACAAACACTAAATAACATTTGTTTTAGGTTTAACACTAATCCCGAAAGTATAGGGAGTGTGCGATGATGATCATATCAATCTTGGAACCATTTCCAATACACATCGTCACTTCACCCTTAACTAGTCTCTGTTCATTCTGCAACTCCCGTTTCGAGTTGCTATTCTTAGCAACTGAACTAGTATCAAATACTGAGGGGTTGCTATAAACACTAGTAAAGTACACCTCAATAACATGTATATCAAATATACCTATGTTCACTTTGCCATCCTTCTTATCCGCCAATTACTTGCGGTAGTTCCGCTTCCAGTGACCAGTCCCTTTGCAGAAGAAGCACTCAGTTTCAGGTTTAGGTTCAAACTTGGGTTTTTTCACTTGAGCGGCAACTTGCTTGCCGTTCTTCTTGAAGTTCCCCTTTCTTCCCTTTGTCCCTTTACTTGAAACTAGTGGTTTTGTTTACCATCAACACTTGATGCTTTTCTTGATTTCTACCTTCGTCGATTTCAGCATCACGAAGAGTTTGGGAATTGTTTCCGTTATCCCTTGCATATTATAGTTCATCACGAAGTTCTACTAACTTGATGATGGTGACTAGAGAATTCTGTCAATCACTATTTTATCTGGAAGATTAACTCCCACTTGATTCAAGCAATTGTAGTACCCAGACAATCTGAGCACATGCTCACTGCTTGAGCTATTCTCCTCCATCTTTTAGCTATAGAACTTGTTGGAGACTTCATATCTCTCAACTCGGGTATTTGCTTGAAATATTTACTTCAACTCCTGGAACATCTCATATGGTCCATGACGTTCAAAACGTCTTTGAAGTCCCGATTCTAAACCGTTTAAGCAAGGTGCACTAAACTATCAAGTAGTCATCATATTGAGCTAGCCAAACGTTCATAACATCTGCATCTGCTCCTGCAATAGGTTTGTCACCTAGCGGTGCATCAAGGACATAATTCTTCTGTGTAGCAATGAGGATAAACCTCAGATCACGGATCCAATCTGCATCATTGGTACTAACATCTTTCAACTTAGTTTTCTCTAGGAACATATCAAATATAAAACAGGGGAGCTAAACGCGAGCTATTGATCTACAACATAGATATGCTAATACTACCAGGACTAAGTTCATGATAAATTTAAGTTCAATTAATCATATTACTTAAGAACTCCCACTTAGATAGACATCCATCTAATCCTCTAAGTGATCACGTGATCCATATCAACTAAACCATATCCGATCATCACGTGAGATGGAGTAGTATCAACAGTGAACATCACTATGTTGATCATATCTACTATATGATTCACGCTCGACCTTTCGGTCTCCGTGTTCCGAGGCCATATCTGTTCTATGCTAGGCTCGTCAAGTTTAACCTGAGTATTCTGCGTGTGCAACTGTTTTGCACTCGTTGTATTTGAACGTAGAGCCTATCACACCCGATCATCACGTGGTGTCTCAGTACGAAGAACTTTCGCAACGGTGCATACTCAGGGAGAACACTTATACTTTGATAATTTAGTGAGGGATCATCTTATAATGCTACCGTCAATCAAAGTAAGATAAGATGCATAAAAGATAAACATCACATGCAATCAATATAAGTGATATGATATGGCCATCATCATCTTGTGCTTGTGATCTCCATCTCCTGCCAGTTGTCGATAACTCGGTTACAAAACATGATCATCTCATACAATAAAATTTAGCATCATGTCTTGACCATATCACATCACAACATGCCCTGCAAAAACAAGTTAAACGTCCTCTACTTTGTTGTTCCAAATTTTACGTGGCTGCTACGGGCTTCGCAAGAACCGTTCTTACCTACGCATCAAAACCACAACGATAGTTTGTCAAGTTGGTGTTGTTTTAACCTTCGCAAGGACCGGGCGTAGCCACACTCGGTTCAACTAAAATTGGAGAAACTGACACCCGCCAGCCACCTGTGTGCAAAGCACGTCGGTAGAACCAGTCTCGCGTAAGCGTACGCGTAATGTCGGTCCGGGCCACTTCATCCAACAATACCGCCGAACCAAAGTATGACATGCTGGTAAGCAGTATGACTTATATCGCCCACAACTCACTTGTGTTCTACTCGTGCATATGACATCTACGCATAAAACCTGGCTCGGATGCCAATGTTGGGGAACGTAGTAATTTAAAAAAAATCCTATGCACACGCAGGATCATGGTGATGCATAGCAACGAGAGGGGAGAGTGTTGTCTACATACCCTTGTAGACCGTTCGCGGAAGTGTTATATCAACGCGGTTGATGTAGTCGTACGTCTTCACAATCCGACCGATCTAAGTACCGAAAGCACGGCACCTTCGAGTTCTGCACACGTTCGGCACGGTGACGTCCTCGACTTCTCGATCCAGCAAGAGGGGCGAAGTAGTAGATGAGTTCCGGCAGCACGACGGCGTGGTGACGGTGTTGGTGAAGAACAATCTCCACAGGGCTTCGCCTAAGCACTACGAAAACTATGACGGAGGACAAACTAGAGGGGACGGGGTTGCCGGCACACGACTTGGTGTTTCTTGATGTGTCTTGGGTGCTAGCCCTACCCCTCTATTTATATGTTAAGCCTTGGTGTCGAAACTTGGAGTAAAAGCCTCCACAAAGTCGGTTTCACCCGAAAGGCAAGAGTCCTTCTCGGACTCCAGGGCCAGATGCCAGGGTTCCCGGCGTCTGGACCCAGACGCCAGGGACCCTGGCGTCTGGCCCCTGGACTCCACAAAACTTCCTTTTTCGCTTTCCAAAAACCTTGTGGGCTTTCCCCTTTGGCCCAAATAAAGTGTCCTCGTACCCAAACATTCCGGGAAACATCCGGAACCCCTTCCGGTGAATTCCGGAACCCTTCCGGTGAGCAAACACTATTATCCCATATATCAAACTTTATCTCCGGACCATTCCGGAGTTCCTCGTCATGTCCGTGATCTCATCCCGGACTCCGAACAACATTCGGTCGCCAACATACATAACTCATATAGTACTATATCGTCCACGGACGTTAAGCGTTCGGACCCTACGGGTTTGAGAACTATGTAGACATGACCGAGACACCTCTCTGGTTAATAACCAATAGCGGGACCTGGATGCCCATATTGGCTCCTACATATTCTACGAAGATCTTTATCGGTCAGACCGCATAACAACATACGTTGTTCCCTTTGTCATCGGTATGTTACTTTCCCGAGATTCGATCGTCGGTATCTCAATACCTAGTTCAATCTCGTTACCGGCAAGTCTCTTTACTCGTTCCGTAATACATCATCCCGCAACTAACTCATTAGTTGCAATGCTTACAAGGCTTATAGTGATGTGTATTGCCGAGTGGGCCCAGAGATACCTCTCCGACAATCGGAGTGACAAATCCTAATCTCGAAATACGCCAACCCAACAAGTACCTTCGGAGACACCTGTAGAGCACCTTTATAATCACCCAGTTACGTTGTGACGTTTGGTAGCACACAAAGTGTTCCTCCGGTAAACGGGAGTTGCATAATCTCATAGTCATAGGAACATGTATAAGTCATGAAGAAAGCAATATCAACAAACTAAACGATCAAGTGCTAAGCTAACGGAATGGGTCAAGTCAATCACATCATTCTCCTAATGATGTGATCCCGTTAATCAAATGACAACTCTTTGTCTATGGCTAGAAAACATAACCATCTTTGATCAACGAGCTAGTCAAGTAGAGGCATACTAGTGACACTCTGTTTGTCTATGTATTCACACATGTATCATGTTTCCGGTTAATACAATTCTAACATGAATAATAAACATTTATCATGATATAAGGAAATAAATAATAACTTTATTATTGCCTCTAGGGCATATTTCCTTCAGGTTACCCCTGACGAAACACTTTGATGGCACACCATTTTGTGTCATGGAAGTCCACACTTACATGAGGAAAAAAATATTGTTGTTATGAAACACATTTGCGACAACACACATATGATTATCTTGATTATGTCATATAATCATCATGAATGTACTTAAATGATAGAAAATGTGATATATTATGACAAACACGTATCATCATTAATGTGATTTTTAAATGTTGGTTAGTAGACATCTTTCAAAAAAGAAATGCTAGACAGACAAGAGGATTTGTTACAAGAACAACGGACAACACAACATAACGTGAAGCTTAGGATTGGAAGTGGGGACGAGGTGTGCCCCACCTCACTAAAATTCCAGGGGAAGGGGGAAGATTAGTTGGTTGGAAAGATATGTAAAGTTCTGTAAAGCATCCGTTCATGTATGTTTGTTGCTTCCAAAATGGCCTCCCATGTACTAGGACTCCATCCTCATTTTCAGTAGAGTAGTTTTTTCAGTAGAGTAGTTGTGTTCGATGGTTGCAGTTGATTTGACTATTGAGTTGATGAAAAAAAGATAGTATAAAGGGGAAGCGGATTTTAGGAGCACTTGGATGCTCCACCCCTCTATATTTAAAAATAATTTAATAATTCAAAAAATGCCAAAAACAAATTTTGGATATATTTTTGAACCAAATATGACTAGGTATTGTACTCATATAAAATGTTTGGCCAAGGAATAATTCTCGTTGACTTCAGGGCAAAAAAACCAAATTTATGACGACAATATAGCATCAATAGTACTTGTATCTAGCATTTTCTGGGAAATCTTTGACCACGGATACAATATAAGTCATTTCCTATTTAAATATTTTTATATGAGTGCAATACCTGGTCATGTTTGATTCCATAAAAAGTTCCGGGATTTTTTGACTTTTTTTAAATTACTAAATTATTTTTGAATATAAGGGGCGTAGCACCCGAGAGCTCCTATGCATTTTCGGTATAAAGGCTGTTAATATCAATATAACGAGTCTGACTTTATATGTTGTGACTCAGTACGCAACGCGTCATGGAGGCTACTCGGAGTCTCTCTTCCACTCATAGGATCTCGAGTGAACAGTACAATAAAAAAAAAGAGACATTAAAAAAAATTGATGATAAACTTTGACAAGTGTTTTCAATACTCGTTTTCATCATGAAATCACATTCGTGGAGTAAAGTTATTTTTTGGAGTGCTGACTTTGTTTTCTGTTTTGCCACGACTTTCACAAATGTTTTTTTCTATCATTCTATGATGAAACTTTACAAACAAATTAAACATTTATCAATT
The DNA here is from genome assembly GCF_056163025.1 of Triticum urartu. NCBI lineage: Eukaryota > Viridiplantae > Streptophyta > Magnoliopsida > Poales > Poaceae > Triticum > Triticum urartu. Next base: position 502,402,175 of record NC_141874.1, on the reverse strand, counting down.
TTTGCCATGGAAAAATTCTAAAAAAATCTCAATTCTTTAGAATTTTACTGTTCAGCTGAGCACATATGAGGTCGAGCTCATTTAATCCGCGTCCTGGTACTCTACCTATTTGATCGAAAGAGGGAAAATATCAAGTCTCACTTGAATTATTTGTAAGCCGAGGAGCCCTGTATTCTGTACAAGTGTACAGTGAGGAGCCAGGAAACGGCCGGGCTGAGATTTGACCGCATGGATCGAGCAACTCCAAAGCTTGGACCGCGCAGCGCAGTATTGGAACTCACGTGCACCGGCAACCGCGCCGGCCTTTGATGCTGCCATTATCGGGCCCAAAAGCACCTCGGCCTCCGCCCAAAAGCTCGACAGGACTCCGCGCCCGGAACCAACACCGCGTTCCTCCATTCCATCGTGCTGCTCGCGATGAGTCTCCCGACCCACACACACACTGACACACAGAGGAAGAATGCACGTCCTAGCGCGAGCAATCTGCTGGTAATCACCGGCGGCCGACCGCACGTCCTTTGTGGCCTCGCCGTCACCACGCACGCCCAACCCAAAGTCCCCAAAGGTGGCCGCTTTACCGCAGCCTTTCGACCACGACTAGCTGCTAGCCCGTACCAGGAGTAGCAGACTACCACCACCACCACCACCACCACCACCACCACCACCACCCCTGTTGTGTTTCCTTTGGCAGTTTTGCATCGCTTTTCACCGTGCACCGCCCCGCACTGACCTGCAGGCTAGGGAGAGCAGTGACCGTTGCACCCCACCCAAGGACCACGCACGTCTTACAAGGTCATGGCCGCACCGCACACGGCCTCGAGCCAAACCCAAACCAGACCGGACCCTCCGAGCAGACAGCATAGGAAGCGAGAAGACAGAGACGGGAGCCTCGCCGCCGACGCCGACGGGCAAGATGCAGCGCGCGTCCCTTGCGTCCGCTCTGCTGCTCTGCTCCTTCTTCGCGCAGCCGTCGCAGGCGCTCCTCGACGGCACGCGCGGCGCCGGGGCGTACATTTCTCGGGTGAGCTCACGGCTTCGCTTCAAGTGCTTTGCTAGTGCCTACTGGTAGTGTTCGTCGGTGGTGGCGGTTTCCGTGCTCTAACATTTTCTTGCTTCTTGTGGTTCGATTAACTAGCTGCTCGGCGAGGGCTACGGCGACGAGAAGGTCCCCATGGCCGTCGTGGTGCCGTCGGTGCCAGATTACTCCCCGCTGCCGGCACCGACCGCTGTCGCTGTCGCCGCGCCCGCGCCTGCGCCCACGCCAACGCCGACGCCGGCGCCGGTGCCCGGCTCGGAGGACTACATGCCGAAGCTGCCGTCTGACAGGCTGAGCCCTGGGGCGCCGGCCAACGGCAATGCGGGCTCGCCCGCGCCTGCCGCGTCGGGCGACGGGGCGAGCACCGCCTTCATCAGCAGCAACCCCGCGGTGCCGCTCCCCGCCGGCGTCACCGACTCCGCCACCGTCCTGCCCATGCCCACCCCTGGACAAGAACAACGGCAGGTAGGAGTAACCGCCACTGCCAATCAGCCACCACTAATGCCTGAAGCTCTCGATTTCTTTAGCTCGTAGCTTTGCTCAAGCTTGCTTTCCCCGTGCCTCCGCATCGATTGAGCTTTGTTCACCTTGCTCTGACTTCTTTTGGTTCCGCGCTTTCACAGGACATGGGGATGGGCACCCTGCTTCAGGCCAGCGCGGTGCCGCTGGTCGCTCCTCTCCTCATGGTGCTGTACTTTTGAGCTTTCTTGTTGGGGTAGTAGAGCAGTACGTAGTTCCTTTCTCTTAGGACTGATGCATCGAGTGATTAGTTGTCAGCATCTGCGCTTGTAATCAGCACACCGCGGTGCTTTCGTCTAGGCTGTTGTATGCTCTAATCATCTGTATACAGTATCACCTCTGCTTCTTGTCTCTTGTCACACATGTATCCTGTGTACGAGTAAGTCTCATGCATTGCAATTCTTACATGGAGCATTGCTTACGGAGAAAATTTGTATCATTCGGATAGGATACGTTCACGACAGTGGGACAGGGTCAATATGTCCAATGAGTGTAAATAGACAGCATCTAACAATTAATTTTTCATCAATACACAATACTTGCATATCTTTTAGGATGTGCTAGCCAAGTTTCTCCAAAAATCCGAAATGATGAAAAAGACTAGCAATGTATTTTAATAACAAAGAAGGAAACTGTTGAGTATAATGATTATGTAGAAAACATAGGATAGCATAGGATTTATTCTACCTTGCCTTGTACTTCAAGATGATCATGTATTCCTATATATATATGTCTACGGGGCTCAAGCAATACAATGAACTATTTCATCAATCCTTCTCTCTCCCTTCTAACATGGTATCAGCCTAATCTCGATCCAAACCCCAGCCGCCGCCGCTTCAGCACCGCGCAGCCCCTGGGGCGGTTGATCCCCATGATCGCCACCGAGGGCTGTGCCGTCCATCCCTAGGATTCGTCCGCCGATCGTGTTGATCGGCTGCCGTAGAGAGTCTTTTTTTAGGTCGTTTGACCCGGATTTTTCTCTTGTTTTGATCGGTGTTTTTTTTTTTGTCCTTTGACCCGGATTATTCTCTCGCATCGATTGTTTTGATCGGCGTTTTTTTTTGACTTATGATTGGTTTGTGTCGCCCATCGCCTGTTGACTCTTCTCGTGCCTCTACTTCTACATCGGCATCGACTACATTTGCACGTCGTCATCCGCCTGGTCTTCGCGCAGGCCTGCATCTAGCTGGATTAGTTGCCGCACCCGCCCCACGCTGAAGACGTGTTCCTGCGCTGGTGTGGCGGCCACTCGTACGGTTCGCTGGCCGTTGTCCGGCGGCGAGTGTCCCGACCCCAGGCCACACACGCGCCAGACGCGGACGTGGATGGCTGCACGCGCGTCGACGCGGGCGGCCGCTCGCGTTGGGCCACCAGGTCAAGCCGATGCACCACATATGGTGTCTTGGCTGATCAGTGATCGCCTTTGCGTCTCATGCGGGTGTTTGTGCTCACATACCTATTCCAGCCTTGATTTGCCTTCCTGCCAGCTTCGTAGGATCTAATGAAGATCGACTTCGAGAGTACAACACACCCCTTCGATCAAGCAACGGGCTACAGCTGCGTCGTCTCTTCGGACCATAACATCGCTGTCACATGGTTCTTCCTACTGCTGCACCGACTTGCGCGCAATCGCCACGTCGCCCTTTGATCCGTAGTGCCGCGGCCCGCGGTCCAACGTCGCCCTGAGGTCGTCCGTTTCAGGTCGTCTTCGGGGCTCACCGACCCTCGCGCTACCACTGCATCGCCCCATCGGGCCGTAGCGAGCGTGGCACGCGGTCCTTGCCGCCGCTCCGTGGTGCTCCCCTCTGCTGCACCGACCCGCGCGCTCTCGCTGTGTTGCCTTTTTGGCCGTTGTGTCGCAGCCTGCGGTCCACCGCCGCCCCGAGGCTGTCCGCTCCAGGCTGTTCCCGTGGCTGCACCGACCCTCGCGCTGCCGTTGCGTCACCCATCGGGCCGTAGCGAGCGTGGCACGCGGTCCGTGCCGCCGCCCTAAGGTCTTCCCCGTCGTTGCCCCGACCCGCCAGCTGCTGTTGCATCGCCCCTTCGGGCCGTAGCGACGCGGCACGCGGTTCACTTTGCCGTCCAAGCGCGTCAACTTCTACGTGGTATACGCTGCGCCGCCTTCCTAGGCGCGGGAATGCCACTGTCCGTGCCGGTCTTCGTCACGCTGTCAGGTTCTTCCTCGCCTACTTCGAGCACCGCCGCTGCATTCTTGACCTAGCCGTCGCCGCCTCCTAAGGCCGTCGCCACTCTTCTTCCCGGTCCACGACGACTACCTCGACACCGGCCACCCCGACTCGACATCGACCACGGCGTCCCTTGCACGGCTACCTCGACCACGAGTACACCACCCTATGCTCTCGGCTACGTCGACATCGGCACAAAGGACTACCGCCTTACTTGAGCAACCTCGCCGGTTCCACTCCAACCACGACTTTCGTGATGCATCGACCATTCGACTGTGGGAGGGTGTCCATCGGCTTACATTCGGATTCTTCTCCAGTCTCACCGTCTGCGTCGCTACCGTTGTGACTGCGGGGGGATGTTGAGTATAATGGTTATTTAGGAAACGTATGATAGCGTAGGATTTATTCTACCTTGCCTTGTACTCCAAGATGACTATGTACTATATATATATATATATGTGTGTGTGTGTGTGTGTGTCCACGAGGCTCAAGCAATACAATGAACTATTCCATCAATCCCTCTCTCTCCCTTCTAACAGGAACAACACATTACACGAACGTAGGGTTGTGTGTACATGGTGCCAGAAGCAGAAAGACATAGGATGCTCGGCCCGATTAGAAGATACAACACAGCTAAATCCACCCGGCCTGACGCTAGAGAGGCAGCCCGAACCAACACGACCTCCAACATCGTGAAAAGCAAGCACTGGGGACGCCACGAGCGAGTAAGATGACTACTTCATGAAGGAAAGTGACCCGTGATGGAGGTGGACAAGGTCGGGGAGGTGGTGGGGCAAAGAGAGCCGACGCAAGGGAAGCAACGACAATCGGCGACATTGGTGAGCTGGGAACTGGAGGGTGAAATGGCCAAGAGTGAGATGCAATACTTTGTGTTGAAAAATAATGAGAAACCTCAAGAGCTTCCTGATCGACTCATGGCTCTTGTTGCAAAAATTGATAGCTTTGATTGTGACAAGATCGACGACAGATTCACCATTACCAACCACTTTATTGTTGATAAGTTGTCAACCGCTTTTTGCATCTCACTACTAGAGCATGGTTTTTCACATAAGACATGAGTATGGTTTCACAAAGATGACTCCCGATGATGTGGCGGCTATTTTCTTGCAACATGAAGAATTCATGATCAACGAGAAGAAACAAATTGCCATGCAAGGGGGAGGGCACATGCCAAGACTTGCATTAAAGGCCAATCATGTGCGAGTTATTGAATCAAGTGATGAGGAAGAAAGTGAAGAAGAAGGAGAAGAAGTTTACTCTGATGAGTGCCACTGTGCCACACATATGATCAAATGGTGATCTTTGTTAAGAGATTTAGTGAAGGTTGATTGTCGTGGTTTTCTCACGACAGATGCCATGAAATGGCTAATCGAGTGTGGTTGGGGCCGATGGACGCCGGTGGGTTCCAGAGACGAGATTAGGCACGAGCGAGTAGAGGCACAAGATGCCCAGGTTCGGGCCCTCCAAGGGAGGTAACACCCCTAGTGAAAGATCGAGGATGTTGCCTAGAGGGAGGGGGGGGGGTGAATAGGCGCTTTAAAATAATTACGGTTTAGGCTTGAACAAATGCGGAATAAACCTAGCGGTTAATTTGCTAAGCACAAAACCTAAAACAACTAGGCTCACCTATGTGCACCAACAACTTATGCTAAGCAAGATAAGCAACTATGTGATAGCAAGATATATGACAAAGAACAATATGGCTATCACAAAGTAAAGTGCATAAGTAAAGGGCTCGGGTAAGAGATAACCGAGGCACGCGAAGACGACGATGTATCCCGAAGTTCACACCCTTGCGGATGCTAATCTCCGTTTGGAGCGGTGTGGAGGCACAATGCTCTCCAAGAAGCCACTATGGCCACCGTAATCTCCTCACACCCTCACACAATGCAAGATGTCGTGATTCCACTAAGGGACCCTTGAGGGCGGTCACCGAACCCGTACAAATGGAAACCCTTGGGGGCGGTCACCGAACCCGTACACTTTGGCAGCCCTTGGGGGCGGTCACCGGTACCCGTCAAATTGCTCGGGGCGATCTCCACAACCTAATTGAAGACCCCGACGCTTGCCCGGAGATTTACACCACAATGATTGAGCTCCGAACACCACCAACTGTCTAGGGCGCCCAAACACCCAAGAGGAACAAGCTCAAGGGTACCAAGAACCCAAGAGTAATAAGATTCCCAACTTGTAACTTCCACGTATCACCGTGGAGAACTCAAACCGATGCACAGATGCAATGGCAAGGGCACACAGAGTGCCCAAGTCCTTCTCTCTCAAATACCACCCAAGCAACTAATGCTAGGGAGGAAAGTGAGAGGAAGAACAAGAAGGAGAACACCAAGAACTCCAAGATCTAGATCCAAGGGGTTCCCCTCACATAGAGGAGAAAGTGATTGGTGAAAGTGCGGATCTAGATCTCCCCTCTCTTTTCCCTCAAAAACTAGCAAGAATCCATGGAGGGATTGAGAGTTAGCAAGATCGAATAAGGTCAACAATGGGGGAAGAACACGAGCTCAAAGGATAAAGTTCATTGGGGAAGAAGACCCCCTTTTATAGGAGTTCCCGAATCCAACCGTTATGTGCTCAGCCCGCACACGAGTGGTACTACCGCTCCACGAGTGGTACTACCGCTTAGCATGGTCAAAACACCCCAACGAGAGATAAAAACACGAGCTGAAAAATTGCCAGAGAGGTAGAGCAATATGAGCGGCACTACCGCACAAGAGTGGTACTACCGCTCCTACTGCCGCTCCTACTGCCGCTGAACCCGACACGAGAAGAGCAGGACCCAAAATCGAGGCGGTAGAAGAGCGGCACCACAGCGGTACTACGGCTAAGAGCTCCAAGTGGTACTACCGCTTGGGCTCGCGGTACTACCGCTGGGATCATACAAAAGCCACTCTGAAGAAACAAGAACTGCCATAACTTCTTCATACAAGCTCCGAATTGAGCAAACTCAAGCTTGTTGGAAACAAGACGACGAGTAGCATCAAAACAATGACTGCTTATAGTAAGAAGAGTCAGGGAAGGTGTCGTGGTTTTTTCACGGCAGATGTCCTTGTGAAAGGACTTAGTCGTGGAGCCATCACAACGGGTTAGCTTGAAGGGGTTAAAGCGGACACAGGGACGCAAGAGAGTTTATACTAGTTCGGCCCCTTCGATGAAGGTAAAAGCCTACGTCTAGTTGTGATGGAATTGATGGGGTTTCGATGACTATGGAGCAAACAAGCTTCGCCTAGGTCTCGAGTTGTTGTCTGTTGTCCTTGAACCGCCGCTGGGTCATCCCCTTATATACACGGGTGACGCCCGTCGGTTCACAGAGTCCCAATACCGGCTCATAGATGTGTCCGGTTTGGTCTCTACTTATTCCTAACTTACAATACAAGTTACATACCAACGCCGGTTTACGGCTACAGGCCTTGAACCGACTATGGGCCTTGAGCCCTCATCTGCCTTCTTGGGCTTTAACATAGTTAACTACTGACGAAGTTAACCCGGCCGAGATAGGCCGGTTTACGCCCAGTAGTGATATCCCCAACATTAGGCCCCAGATTGATTTGAACAGGTTCATGTCAATCCTTAACAAAAAATCTTCATCTTCAACATCTTCTTGTAGTTTGTTGAACCGCCGTGATGTCATCTTCTCTGGTTGTTGTAAACCGGCGTGACGTCACCTGTTATAAAGAAACTTATCCATGATACCTTTTTTGTTTAATAGGTCTGCGACAATTGAGGCGACAGCTTCGTTTCCAAACCCACGGTCCCTTGATTTTCGTGCCTGACACATGTCCCTTGCCTTATAAATAGGACCGAAGGGTCATTTCTTTTTCCCCTTCATGCCATTCTGCTTCGTCTTCCCCGCGTCGTCTAGCTTCGGAGCTCCGCTGCCGTTGACGACCTCTGCTCCAACCTTGGCCGCTGCATCACCCTGATTGTACCAGAGCATCGCGGCGACCTTCTGTTTCTTCCTCGGCTCCGGTGAGTTCTTCACCTTTTCCTCCGTAGATCCGTTCTAGGGTTTCCAAGTTCTTCAGTGTTCATCGTCTTCTTCGTACTCATATGATAGATCTTAGATGAACCTGTGAACCTTTGCTCTGCGTAGCGGTAGTTTTTAGCATCCGCCTTCACTTACATGCCTCAAGACCATAGATCTACATGTATTTCTGCCCATTGATTCGGTACTGTTCTTTTTTTTGAACCTTGAATATTTTCCTTCTTTTCTGAACTTGCTTCAGATCCATCGCCATAGAGAAATCTTGTGAAATCTGTTTCTGTACACTTACCCATCCGCAATCTCAACTGTTTCAATGCTTAGATCCGGCGGTTTAACTTTGTAGAAAAATTGCCAAACCGGTATATACCATTAGTCCCCTTGTTGAACCGCCAGATGCTGTTGCTTCATAAAACTCCGGTTTAGATAGAGATGTCTCCGGTTTAACATTGTACATACCACTGTACTTTAATCAATGCATTCTTGAACCGGAATCACCTATCTTGTAGATTTCATCATGGCCAAGCAAGTATATGAGTGCAACTGGGTTCCTTCTCGCGTCACAGAGACTCAACTGAACAATTTAGTCCTGATCGGTGCTTTAGGCAGCAAAAACACCATCCATTGGAGGGTCCCTGGCAAAGAATGCCCTCCCACACCTCAAGAAGGAGAGGTCGTTGTTTTCATAGATCACTTAGCCCGAGGCTTTAAGCCGCCCGGTTCTAAATTTTACCGGGATGTTTTGGCCGATTTTCAACTCCGTCCACAAGACACTGGCCCCAACTCTGTTACAAACATGTGTCACTTCCAAGTGCTCTGTGAGGTGTTCTTTCAAGAGGAGCCTACAGTTGAGTTTTTCAGAGACTGCTTCCATCTAAACCGCCGTACTGAGTTTACTGACGGTTCCAATACGGAATTGGGTGGTGTGGCGATTCAGAAAAGGAAAGAGGTCACATACCCTCATGCCAAACTGCACAGCCACCCCAAAGAGTGGAATCAAACATGGTTCTATTGCAAAGACACCTCCCCTGCTGGTGAAAATCCTTTGCCTGGCTTTCGTCCGGAGCGGCTTAGCAATACACACCCCTTTCCGCAAAGGTTGACTGCCAAGGAGAGAAGCAAATACGCTCCTCAACTGTCCAAGCTCAGAGCTTTCATGGCCAATGGTTTAACAGGAGTTGATCTCGCTTGTTGTTGGATATCGTGGAGCATCTTCCCCTTAGTCAGCGCTCCGGTTTGATGTGCGAGTATACTGGCAGTGTTGATGACCTACTGCGACATGCTAACATCCAGCTCACCGACGAAGAAATCACAGAGGCTGTGAATAAAATGCTGAATGAACCGGAACACGTCTGTGCTCGAACCGGCCTGTTTCCCTTCTGTGCCACCAACAAACCGCCAGCTGTAAGAGTTTGATTTTTCTTTTTACTGAACCTGTTATTGATATATCTGGTCATTGTTTAATATCAATGTCTGTTTAAACAGGGTAATGATCCATTTTGGAGCAAGAAACTTCCACAGGAGAAGCCAGAAAAAACGGACAAACCGGAACGACCAACCCGGCCAAAGACTAAAGTCGTGAAACGGCCTGCTCATAAGAAGAAAACCACTGCATCTTCTGATCCGGCCCCTGATGATGATGTGGGTAATCCGGACCTTGAGGTAGAGCTTGACTCACTTGGCTTATTTTTCATGCGCCTTATTGATGATGATATTTGTTAGGATGATGCCGAAGCCAGCCATGCTGATGCTGCAGAGGTAATTACTCTCCCTTCCGATTCAGACCCTTTGCCTTCACTAAAAATCCGTCAGGCAAACCGGAAGGTTAAATTTTCTCATCCTCTTGCTTACTTGGATCCCAAATTTCTTATGAAGACCCAACAGCACGAAGCTCGCCGCACAACCCGGCACAGCGGCCAGGTAGTTACCTCCGCTGGTTTACCGAACAGTCCGGTTTGGAAACACCGTTCAGAGGTCTCTAATTTGCTTGTCAGTGCTTGTCCTAAAGCGGGCTGTTTTCGTCAACCTCTTAATCCATCTGACTCCGATTATCAGGTTACTTCCCACTCATCCTCTGGCGAGTCATCGGCTACTCAGCTGCCACCGCTCAAAACGGTGCTTGGGTAAGCTATATTTATCATAATATTTCCGGTACATCACCTTGGAACATTTGTTGTATTTGTCTTTGTTATTCCTTTCAGGGCCAAGCCTAGGCCGAGCAAGAAGGCTCGCCTGGATAAAGCGGCCGAGGAGGACGTCGTCCCTGAACCGGGTAAAACACCAGATCTTGAAGCGGCTATTCCTGAAGATATACCTAATGATCCACCACAGCAAGATGACGATTTTATTGCTGAAGAAAGGCCTATTAATGCCTCAAGTCCCGTCGACCAGCCCACAAGCCCCATCCGGTTTGGAAGATCCACCAGTCCATCCCAGCTTGCTGACAAACCGACTGCGCCAGTGCAAACCGGTGATGCTAAGGATGATGAAGTTGTAATTACTGGCATTGGCCATACAGAGCCCAGCAACCCTGTTGTTCTATCCAAGCATACCGCCAAAGAAGAATTTGCTGCCATGGGCAAAGGCAAGTGGAATGTTGACTTGGCGACCTATGCTGCTCTGAATGCTCAAGATCTTCATTCTAGCTACCTAAACCGGCTGTATACCAGCCGTGATTATGAAGCTGGTCTGGTGAATATGATGAAAGAGAAATTTGAGGTAACTTTCATGTACTTTTTCCTGTTTGGATATTTCAATCTTGTTAACTCTCCTAGCCCCCAAGGGCTGGTTTAGAATCTTCATCCAAACCGGGACTTGCTAATATAAATCCCAATGCTTCGGAATTCGCTGATGTAGCCCCCAAGGGCCGGTTCAACTTAGTGTAGTTAAACCGGGACTTTAAGTAATTGAGATCGCATCATCAGAATTTATTCGAGCAAATAGCCATTAGCCCCCAAGTGCCAAGTTGAATACTTGTATTGATCTTGGGACTTTATAATCAAGTGAAATATGAAGATCAAATAGGCGAGCGCCAAGTGCATAACTTGTTATGTGGTTGGCGCTTCAATTCTTGCACTGCTTGCTGAATCATACAACTGTCTGTATGCAGGCTGAGCTGAAGGCAAAAGAAAACCAAGTCGCCGATCTCCAAGAAAATATGAAGTCCCAACAGACTGAAACCTCAAAAGCAAAAGAGGAGTTGACCAGCGCCTTAAGCGTCATGGAACAACTTAAGAAGGATTTCAAGAAGGAGCGGGCAGATTGGGCCACTGAAAAATCCGCTTTAACCAAACGAGCAGAAGATGCCGAGGCTGCACTGAGACCGGTGGTGGACGAACTGACCAGCATAAAGCGGCACGTGCATGCCATGACCGCTGCTATCTTTGGTAAGCTGGTTTGATTGATTCGACCGTCTTATAGAGCTGCCGGTTTGTTAACCCTTTGTAATATTTCAGGGACACGCATTGGTCACTTGGGGTCAGATGTGTGGAAGAAATTGAAAGCCGCCTACACATTGATCGAACAACTGTACACTGGTGCACAGCGAATCATCTCTACTGCATCCCACAACAATTCGGTGCCCACTTTGATTCAGGACACTCTGAAGAGACTGTCGATGCTTCCTGCCCGGGTTGAAGAGCTGAAGAAATCTGCTGCTCGAACCGGTGCGATCAATGCCTTAATCCGGGAAAAAGCTTGGGTGCCGAATTTTGATCCTGTTGAAGCGGCTCAGGGCTATCCCAGCTTGAAGGAAGATGGGTCAGAGTTTAGTGAAGCGGATCTGCGAGCAATAAACCAGGAGGTGCGTCCGCTAGCTTGTCAATTGGTTGAAGAAGCAGACTTGTCTCATTATCAAGCCCAATATGACAACCAAAACAAGTGAGTAGTTGCACCCATTCCTGAAGCGGAAAACCTTATTCCTCCAATCCGTAAGCATACTTACGCTCCCGATATTGAACCGTCGTTGCTGATCCATGATGAAGCTGTCTTTCAAGCATTAATGGGAATCGACTGGACAACTGTTGATTTCCAGCCGCTGGGTAGAGAAGCTGAAGTTAAAGCGGCGCAGAATGACCCACAACCATCAGGCCAGGCTAGTGACCAAGCTTGAACCGGAAGCCGGTTTAAACTGCTTCTCCTTTGCGAAAAAACAATGATCTTATTTTGGGCACCGTGTTGCCTTGTAATAGGCTAGTCGATACTCTTGATTTTGATATGCCTTCGTGCATAATTACTGCAACTTGTTCTTCCTTCGGGTGATGAACTTTCCAAAGCATTTTCTGCAATATAAAAAATCTTAAAGTGCCACCGCGGTTGTACCGTCAGGCGGAGTATGATGTCTGTATATATGAAATCAAAATATCTGAAAATTAAGCATATGATCAAATCTTTGGGATACATAATACCTGCCATCGTTGGGCATGAAGTTGGCTTGGCCAATCTTGAAGCGGAGGTTTATAAACCCACACTGTTGGAGGAGATAGCAGCTCCTGTATATATATAATGCTGGTTTACCATGTAAACCGTGCCGGGTTATAATAAAACACCGTGTTACTCCGTAATAGGATGTTTATAAAAAATCAAACCGGGCAAATAGTCTCCGGATTAATAATGGACCGTGTTCCGTCAATGGACAGTTTGAACCGGTTTAAAACTTTGTCGGTTTAAAAATGCAACAAAAAGAAAGAAATATCTATCAAAGAAAATTGTGAAGCAAAGGCAATGATAAAACCGTTTGCAAAAAGAGGCTTATTTGAGCCGATCAGATGGTGTTACCATGGTCGGACACGACCAAGCTCCCGATAGGTGTAGCTATGGTTCAAGTCAGCCAGGTCCCCAAATGAAACCGTGGCATTTATGCCGATCAAGAGGCGTGGCAATGGTTCGGGTTCGACCAAGCCCCCAAGTGATTCTGTGGCCTTAGACCGATCAAGAGGCGTGACTGGTTCAGACTTGACCATGTCCCCAAGTGATCTGGTGGCTTTCGCCTATCAAAAGGTGTTGCATTGGTTCGGATACGACCAAGCCCCCAAGTGATATTATATGATGCTTTGAAAAGCTAATTCAAGGGGTAAACCGGAGGCCGCTTTAGGACAACTCCGTGTAACCACACATGATGTAAAAGAACAGATACCCCGCTTTAGCTGAGGTTCCGGTTTATTATATTAATCATAACATATACATCGTCGTAATATGTACATAAGTAGAGCCAATAGCTCAGGTATAGTAAGGCTGAAGATGAGCTATGTTCCATGGCCTGTTGGTCTCTTCCTCTGATGTACGTGAGTCTTTATGCTCTCGAATATCGATCAGATAGTATGACCCATTGTGCAGATTCTTGCTGACCACGAAAGGTCCCTCCCAAGGTGGGGATAACTTATGCATATCAGTCTGATATTGGATGAGCCGAAGTACCAAATCTCCCTCTTGAAAGGTTCTGGTTCTAACCCGGCAACTGTGATAACGACGAAGATCCTGTTGGTAAATCGCCGAGCGAGCAGTTGCTATGTCACGCTCTTCATCCAACCGGTCCAAAGCATCTTGCCGTGCTGTCTCGTTGTCCGCTTCAACATAAGCTGCCACACGAGGTGAATCATGACGGATATCACTAGGGAGAACCGCCTCCGCTCCATAGACCATGAAGAATGGTGTGTATCCTGTTGATCTGTTGGGTGTGGTATTGATGCTCCATGACACAGATGGTAACTCTTCTACCCAACAACCCGGTGTTCTCTGCAAAGGAACCATAAGCCGGGGCTTGATGCCTCTCAAGATCTCTTGATTAGCCCTTTTTTCTTGACCATTGGACTGTGGGTGCGCTACGGATGAAACGTCAAGCCGGATGTGCTCTCGTTAGCAGAACTCCTTCATGGCACCCTTGGACAAATTGGTACCATTATCTGTGATCATACTGTGTGGAAAGCCAAACTGGAAAATCACTTTTTTGATGAACTGAACCGTCGTGGCCGCATCACACTTGCTAACAGGTTCTGCCTCCACCCACTTTGTAAACTTGTCAACCGCCACCAGGAGGTGGGTCTTCTTATCTTTGGACCTTTTGAAAGGCCCAACCATATCCAGCCCCCAAGTCGCAAACGGCCAAGTAATTGGAATCATTCTCAATTCTTGAGCCGGCACATGAGCACGTCTTGAAAACTTTTGGCAACCGTCACATCGTCTGACCAGATCCTCTGCATCAGCATGAGCAGTTAACCAATAGAAGCCATGGCGGAACGCTTTAGCCACCAAAGATTTTGAACCGGCGTGGTGACCACAATCTCCTTCGTAAATCTCACGAAAAATTTCGCAGCCTTCTTCAGGAGACACATAGCGCTGAAATGCCCCTGATACACTGCAATGATGCAACTCGCCATTGATAATAGTCATGGACTTGGACCGCCGGATTATCTGTCAGGCCAGAGTCTCATCCTCTGGTAACTCGCCCCGGTTCATGTACGCCAGGTAAGGAAGCGTCCAATCCGGAATGACATGAAGAGCTGCCACCAATTGAGTCTCTGGATCAGGAATAGCCAAATCCACTTCACCAGGGAGCTTGACCGACGGGTTGTGCAGCACATCCAGAAAAACATTGGGCGGGACCGGTTTGCGCTGAGAGCCCAGCGGGCTCAAAGAGTCCGCCGCTTCATTCTTCCGTCGGTCCACGTGGTCCACCTGATAGCCTTTAAAGTGACCTGCAACAATATCCACCTCACGACGATATGCTGCCATGAGTGGGTCCTTGGAATCCCAAGTGCCAGACACTTGTTGAGCCACGAGGTCCGAGTCACCGAAGCACTTAACTCGACTTAGATTCATCTCCTTAGCCATCCGGAGACCATGGAGTAAGGCTTCATACTCAGCTGCATTGTTAGTACAAGGGAACATTAAGCGGAGAGCGTAACAAAACTTATCACCTCGTGGGGAAGTTAATACGACTCCAGCCCCCGAGCCTTCCAATTGCCTGGATCCGTCAAAATGGATGGTCCAATATGTGTGATCCGGCTTTTCTTCAGGTGCTTGCAGTTCCGTCCAATCATTGATGAAATCAACAAGTGCTTGAGACTTAACCGCCGTCCGAGGCACATACTTCAACTCGTGCGGCCCAAGCTCTATAACCCACTTGGCAATCCGGCCAGTCGCTTCCCGGTTCTGGATGATATCCCCCAAGGGAGCAGAACTGACCACCGTAATGGGGTGCCCTTGGAAGTATTGCTTAAACTTCCGGCTTGCCATAAAAACTCCATATACCAGCTTCTGCCAATGCGGATACTTTTGCTTGGACTCAATGAGTATCTCGCTGATATAATAAACCGGACGTTGAACCGGATGCTCCTTGCCTGCCTCTTTTCGCTCCACCACAATAGCCACACTGACCGCACGAGCATTAGGAACAACATATAGCAGTAACGGCTCCTTGTCAATGGGAGCGGCGAGCACAGGCGGATTGGCCAATTGCCGCTTTAAGTCCTCAAATGCTTCATCAACAGCAGAACTCCAGACGAATTGATCCGTCTTCTTCAACATCTGATACAAAGGGATTGCCTTCTCATCAAGGTGGCTAATAAACCGGCTTAACGCGGCAATCCGGCCTGCCAGGCGTTGAACATCATTGATACACTTCGGTTTACCCAGGGAGGTGATGGCTGTGATCTTCTCCGGATTAGCCTCGATTCCCCTGTTGGACACCAGAAAACCCAATAACTTGCCAGCCGGTACACCAAAGACACACTTGGCCGGATTAAGCATCATCTTGTATGTCCTCAGGTTATCAAAGGTTTCCTTCAAGTCGTCAACCAGAGTCTCCTTCTCCCTTGACTTAACCACGATATCATCCACGTAAGCATGTACATTACGGCCAATCTGCTTGTGAAGACAATTTTGTACACACCGTTGATAAGTTGCCTGGGCACTCTTGAGCCCAAAGGGCATAGATACATAGCAGAAGGCTCCAAAGGGAGTTATGAATGCCGTCTTCTCCTGGTCCTTAACTGCCATTTTGATCTGATGATAGCCAGAATATGCATCCAAAAAACTCAAACGCTCACAACCCGCCGTAGCATCAATAATTTGATCAATACGGGGGAGGGCAAAAGGATCTGCTGGACAAGCCTTATTGAGATCTGTATAATCCACACACATGCGCCAGGTGCCGTTTTTCTTAAGGACCAGCACCGGATTGGCAAGCCACTCAGGGTGGAAAACTTCAATAATAAAGCCAGCTGCTAAGAGCCTGGCTACCTCTTCTCCAATCGCTTTGCGTCTTTCTTCGTTAAACCGATGGAGGAACTGTTTCACCGGTTTGTATTTAGGATCCACATTAAGGGTGTGCTCAGCGAGTTGCCTCGGTACACCTGGCATGTCAGAGGGCTTCCATGCAAAAATGTCCCGATTCTCACGGATGAACTCGATGAGCGCGCTTTCCTATTTCGGATCCAAGTTGGCACTGATGCTGAACTGCTTGGACGAATCGCCAGGCACGAAGTCAACAAGCTTAGTTTCAGCTGCCGATTTGAACTTCAGGGCCGGATCATGCTCCGTAGTTGGCTTCTTTAATGGAGTCATGTCCGCCGGATCAACATTGTCCTTATAACACTTCAGCTCCTCGGTGGCACAAACCGACTCTGTGTAGGCCGCATCTCCTTCCTCGCACTCCAAAGCGATTTTACGGCTTCCGTGAACCGTTATTGTCCCCTTGTGACCCGGCATCTTGAGCTGCAAATACACATAACAGGGCCGTGCCATAAACTTGGCGTAGGCCGGTCGCCCAAATAGGGCGTGATATGGACTTTGGATTTTCACCACTTCAAACGTCAATGTTTCCGACCTGGAATCATGATCATCTCCAAAGGCCACTTACAGAGCTATCTTACCAACAGGATATGCTGACTTGCCAGGTACCACACCGTGGAACACCGTATTGGACGGTTTGAGATTTTTATCTGTTAGTCCCATACGACGGAAGGTCTCATAGTGCAAGATATTAATGCTACTCCCTCCATCCATGAGCACCTTGGTGAACTTGTAACCTCCCACCTGAGGCGCCACCACCAGAGCCAACTGACCCGGATTATCAACCTGGGGAGGGTGATCCTCTCTGCTCCATGTGATTGGCTGTTCAGACCAGCGCAGATAACGGGGCACGGCCGGTTCAACAGAGTTGACTGCCCGCCTCTGAACTTTCCGGTCTCGCTTGTCCAAGCTAGTGGTGAAGACATGGTACTGCCCACTATTCAACTGTTTTGGGTTGCTCTAGTAACCCGACTGTTGCTGCTGCTGGTTGTAATCACCCTGGTTGTTCTGATTATTTTGATTGTTATGTCCGCCCGGATTACCATTAAACCCTGAACTGGAATTTCCTCCACCGTAACCCGGCCCGGATCCTGAGCCACCGCCGGAGCCGTGATCATACCGGAAAGCATTAGAATTCTTGAACTCCTGCATAATGAAGCAATCCTTCCAAAGGTGGTTTGCTGGCACCTCCTTCGTCCCATGCTTTGGACAGGGCTGGTTCAATAGATAATTTAAGCGGTCCGGGTTAGGGTTAGGTGCTCCACCGTGATTCGGCGGTTTACCCTTGCGTCGCTGACCCTTGTCCTGCGCTTTGGTATTAGCCACGAAGTCCATGTTGCCATCTGCTTTACGCTTGCCTCCGCTACCGTTACCTGCCGAGTGATGCTGCTGACCTTTGGAGTTGCTGTTCTTCTTTCCCTTCCCTGTCTTGTCATCATCAGACTCGGGATCCTTGGTACTATCAGAATCATCATACTTTACCAAGGCAGCCATGAGGGTCCCCATGTCAGTGCAATGGCGCTTCATCCGTCCTAACTTCAGCTTTAGGGGCCCAAACCGGCAATTGCCTTCTAGGGTTATAACCGCGGTGTCAGCGTTGATGCGGTCTGATGAATGCAGAACCTGCGAGACCCGGCGCACCCAATGAGTCGTCGATTCTCCTTCCACCTGGACACAGGCAGCTAAGTCCACTATCGACATAGGCTGCTTACATGTATCCTTGAAGTTACTGATAAACCGGGCTCGTAATTGGGCCCATGAACTGATAGAATTGGCCGGTAAGCTTTTTAACCAAGTGCGGGCCGTTCCTTAAAGCATCATGGTGAAGTACTTCGTACATGCCACATCATCCACATCAAGCATCTCCATGGCCATCTCATAGCTCTCCACCCACGTCTCTGGGGGTTGATCCGCCGTGTAATTTAGTACCTTGCGCGGGCCCTTGAAATCCTTGGGCAGGTGCACATTGCGTAAAGCGGGGACAAGGCAAGGCACCCCCAAAGAACTAGAAGTAACACCGGGTTCGACCGAGATAGTTGGACGAACCGGCGTAAGCTGTCGAGCCTGATACTGTGCGGCTAACTCGCCCTCCCTGCGCGCTCGGGCCCGGTCCACCACTTCCTGAGCGTTATCAGCACCACCCGCCGGGTTGTTGCCGCGGGGTGCTCCACGTTGTTCATTACTTGACATTGCCGGTTCATCCATACGCCTGCTATAGCTCCGGCTTGGACGAGGGGTCGAGTGGATCCGGTCGTGGCTGTACGAGTATGCTTCCTGTTGGACCAAAGCTGTCCTAAGAAGCTCCTTGACCCGTCGCGTCTCTACCGCCTGCGGTGAGTCACCTTCAATTGGAATGGCCTCCAGCCGTGCAGCAGCGGCAACGAGATTGTCCATCGGGTTGGAGTAGTGACCCGGAGGTGTTGAAACAGCCTGAGGTATAACAGTGTTTTGACGAGGCAGATCCATCAGACGGGGCTGAATCGGCGCGCCGGTCCCAGGAGCTTCCGCCCGGTTTCCCTCCAGCGGATTACTGGTTCCTGCTCCTGGGGTGTTGAAAAGGTCTCTGGCCTCGAAAACCGAAGGCAAACGGGATCGGTACTTCCTCTTCATGACTTCATGCGACGCGTTCTGGTCCAACATGAGCATGTAGGCTTGTGCGTCTAAAGCGGCCCGCTCTGTGGTCATCCTGGCATTCTCAGCTGCCAGGTCCACCTTGGCCTGGGTGATCTGTTCCTTCACCTTTGCAATCTCCGTGTTGTGGACGTCCTGATCCGCCGGGTTAGCTTCTGCCATAAGCACAGCCAATGCATCAAATAGATCTGATAGAACTTGAGCCGGCGGGCGTACAGAGCTTCCTGCCCTGGCAGCTGTCGCCGCTACTGAACCGAAGGTTATTGGCGCAGCGGTCGAAGAATGAAGCGCTGCTTGCGTGCCGGCCATGAATATTCCAACTCAGTTGGGTAGATCAGAGGGGTCCGGAATACTGTTGCCATCGGAACAGCCCCCAATCCGGCCATCTTATAGCTGATATAGAGATTCGGTTTCTCCGGTTGATGACTCGTCGCCGGAATAAACGACGGTCTCGCCGCGAGATTTCGATCCATCCTCATAACTTCCTCCATGGATGACTCCCATGAAGGCACGCTTCATGGCCGGTTTAACCCGGGCGGATCGCGCACTCTGAGCCGTTTCGACGAGGTCGGTGCAGATGTCCGGCTCAGGGCCCGGTTCACCGATCTTGCCGATGAAAACGTGTATGCTACCAAAGGGGACCCGGTACCCGTACTCAACTGAGCCGGCCTCGGGGCCCCAGCCTGCATCATCGATGTAGAGCTTGCCGCGACGACTCTTAGTCATCCGACCCACAGCGTAGCCCTCGAGTCCTTCAAAGCGGCCCTCCAAGAACTTGAAACCATCGTGCGATAGCTCCACGGTGGGCGCCAACTATTGTGGTTTTGTCATGGCAGATGTCCTCGCGAAAGGACTTAGTCGTGGAGCCATCGCAACGGGTTAGTTTGAAGGGGTTAAAGCGGACACAGGGACGCAAGAGAGTTTATACTAGTTCGGTCCCTTCGATGAAGGTAAAAGCCTACGTCTAGTTGTGATGGAATTGATGGGGTTTCGATGACTAGGGAGCAAACAAGCTTCGCCTAGGTCTCGAGTTGTTGTCTGTTGTCCTTGAACCGCCGCCGGGTCGTCCCCTTATATACACGGGTGACACCCGTCGGTTCACAGAGTCCCAATACCGGCTCATAGATGTGTCCGGTTTGGTCTCTACTTATTCCTAACTTACAATACAAGTTACATACCAACGCCGGTTTACGGCTACAGGCCTTGAACCGACTATGGGCCTTGAGCCCTCATCTGCCTTCTTGGGCTTTAACATAGTTAACTACTGACGAAGTTAACCCGGCCCAGATAGGCCGGTTTACGCCCAGTAGTGATATCCCCAACAGAAGGTATGCCTAACAAATAGAGGAGTGAAACCTCCAACAGAGAAGAACCGGCAAAACCTCCAACATCGAAAACATCATAGAAGATGCATCTGAACTCCGTTTTCGATGAACTCGAGCTTGTCATCAAGATGACCATAAGCTCTAAGACTCACAAAGAGAACCAAACAAGAACCAAGAAAGATGATGCAAGGATGCAATGGTTTGAGCTCTCAACGAAAGATACGATCAAACTACTCATCGAGAGCCCCCCTTGATAGTACGGCAATCGATCCTATAACCCGGTCTCCCAACTACCATCATGAGACCGGTAAAATAGAAAACCTATCAAGGGCAAACCTTTGCCTTGCACATGGTCCACTTGAGCTAGATGATGACGATCTTGACTTCCTCAAGTTGGACCACCTTTCTTGATTGTGTTGGCTCTGTAGGATCGAATGCCGGGAGTCAGAAGGGGGGTTGAATGACGACCTTGAAAAATTTAACCTCTTCAATTTTGCATGATAGTTACGGAAAAACTATGATGCTCGGAATAGAGGAATATGCAGCGGAAATAAAATATGCCTGTCAAAACAGACTGGAACTAGTCCAACAATACTCAAATCTTGACTTGAGAGCTCAAAGAATAATAAGCACCGGAAAAGTGTACTGGAAAAATTAGTGCTTAATTAGACCAAGAGGTTACACGGCAAGGTTATAGGCTAATCAAATGGGAGCTACTTAACCCAAAAGAGTAACACGCACTAGCACAAGACACTAGTACTTAACGTGCACGTACTAGCAGAAACTTTTTCAATGGAGAAGAACTACACTGCCTGGAGCTGATTTCACTTGTCAGGAACTCTAGTCACCTGTAGCGCATAGAGCTGCAAGACTACCAACAACTGAAAACCACGATTATACCTCTGCAAAATTGCACAAACCAATTCTGCTATTTGGAAGTCACACAACAGCTAGAAGAGGATAAACTGAATCCTAAGACGGTCGCTCCCGGCGGCGAGACAGAGAACAGCAGGTGCTCTTCCCTTCCACCACGCATACAAGAACTTCCCTAGAAACTACTGCGACCTCAAATTGAATCAAAAACAGGGGAAGAACTCAGTATGAACTCACACAAAATAAATCACGAAAGATAAACTCCTGCGCCATCCTCAAGAACCCATGAATAAATGAATAACAACCAGATTCAAAGCTAGGGATGGATGCACATGAAATTAGACATGATTTTCCATCAAGGAAACCCCATTATAGCCAAGGAATCACAGGGACAAAATTAGTACAGCAGAAAAACGAGATTTGCAAGGACAAACAGCAGACCTCGACAATAGTAAGGCTGGGAACAATTTGAGGATTTATTTCTCAGATTTCTGGAGTTACAAGCCTCTCTCACATAGGCTAAATCCCACACAGGAAGCTCTATCTCAAATGTGCGGCGGCTGCTCTGTTTTTCTCCTCGTAGCGGCGGCTCCTCTGTTCGTGCCCACAAGGGAAAACCTAGAAGCTCATATATAAGGCTGGATCAGCCTTCCACCGCCATTGAATGGGCCATGGTCCCCACCGAATGGGCCAAGCCCAAAACACTAAAAGAAATAGCCATTTTTACTTAGCCACTTGTAAATAACATTTTCCACTCTTAAGCAACACCACAATCACTCTCTTGGTTTGCTTGTTAGTGGATTTTGGTAAACATACCAAAATAACCTTCACTTGACATGGTCTTATCCTTTGCCTCCATATAGTCCTTGTCCAAAACTTGTGCGTTGCTTTGAGCCGCACGATCCCGCACAGCGTCCATGGTCACATCTTAGCTCTTCAAGCCTTATGTCAACCATCCTCGTTGTAGACTACCGCCGCACTCACTGGAACCTGCACACAATGGAAACAAGCAACTATTGCGAGCACAAACTTCCTGAGCTTGACCCAAGTCAATCCAAATTAACAGTTTAATACAATCAACACCATCCAGATAAGTCACATAAAATAGATCACGTCCTTGATCCAACAAACTGTGATTTTCAAACTTCATTAAAATAACTCTCAAAGCGAGCAAAAGCATTGGCAATATAATCATCACAAAATTAAGGGTATCACCACATGGACTCACAATCTCCCCCTTGATGTTTATATTGCCAACCCAACTCTCAGCAAGAAAAAATAGAGTTTTAGTTTTAACAGAGAGAAGGAAAGTTGCAAAAACACACTTGGTCCCAAAGAAAAAAAATTGTAGACATTACCAAGTGGACAAAGTGGAGAGTGAAGCTAACACCCGGATCCAAAGCTTCACTTTCAACAAAAACTCATCAGAGAGAAATCAACCTTGTTTTCACAAGTTCACAAGGGAAAGAACCAAGAG
Organism: Triticum urartu; assembly: GCF_056163025.1. NCBI lineage: Eukaryota > Viridiplantae > Streptophyta > Magnoliopsida > Poales > Poaceae > Triticum > Triticum urartu. The sequence continues at coordinate 502,379,824 of NC_141874.1, read as the reverse complement.
AAAAAAAATTAATATCAATGGCTCCCCCTGACTCCCCCTCAACTTGTGTACATACTGAAACTCAATTTGCAACATATGCACTGTCCTATTTCTCCCCCTTTGGCACTATAAGCATCAAGGGAGATCCCTCCCCCTCAATTTATGCATATGAGAAAACATCAAGATAGAGCATGTATGCATGAAGTGGAATTTATGCAATTGTACGAGCATTGAAGATTATTCAGTTGAAGCACATGAGATAGAAATGCTACTAGGCCATGATAAGTAAGAGCTCATCTAGTCATACTAAGACATATAGAGAAAATCCTTGAGCTAGATGCAGCAAGACATTCAAGTTCTTAGTAACTTCAGTTTTCACACATGATGAGTTCTTATGTAGGCAAACACATGGAAAAGAGACTAAACGTTGCAAGGCATTGCAACCTAGCGCTAACCAATGACTAGGAGGCACACCCGATCAAAAATGGAACCTTCTCGCCGTGCTGACCATCTCACAAGCAAAGTGCCACCTCCTGCACGAGCAGGCACCTTGAGTAATTAAGTCAGCACAAAATGATGCACTTAAAATTTTTATGAAAAGGCACAAGCAAAGTACCACCTCCTGCACGAGCAGGTACCTTGAGTGATTTGATTTTGATTTTATGTTAAGTCGCAAGCAAAGTACCACCTCTTGCATGAGCAGGTACCTTGAGTGGTTTGATTAAGAAAGTATGGAATAGGCACAAGCAAAATACCACCTCCTGCACGAGCAGGTATCTTGAGTGATTCTTCACAAAAAATGCAGATAAAAAGTAACTCATGAAAGCAAGACTAGGGACTTGACAAGACAGTAGACCATATCCGACCCGAGCCACATAGGTCTAAGCAAAACAAGTCTCTAGTGGTTCCAGGTGTGATATCAAATGGAGTCCAAACTAGCTAGCCAGAACATAGATCAGAGTTGCAATACAAAGCACAAGTAGATTCTCAAGTCAAGGTGCTCAACTAGCATAGAACTCATCATATGGTCAACATGTTTATTTAGTTCAACTTCATTTCCAATTAAAACTAGCATGCAAAGGGTTATCCATATATGGAAAACCATGACAGGATGAGCTAGACAATAAGCATAACATGGCCAAGAGCAACTTCATTATGAACATTTCTTCAACAAAAGAATCATCAAAGCTCAAAGGTATCTTACATATGATGCAAGGTGCAATATGATACATATGAACAAAAGAAGAAGAAAAACACAAACTCCCCCTTCACAAGATCCCATACGGGCCAACGACCCCCAAATCTCCCTGCAAAGAAGCAAAACGACTAACATCCAAAGGTTTGGTAAAAATATCAGCAAGCTGATGCTCAGTATCAACATACAGGAGCTCTATATCACCTTTCTCCACATGGTCTCTTATGAAGTGGTAGCGCAGTTCAATGTGTTTAGTTCTAGAGTGTTGGACTGGATTCTTAGCAATACTTATTGCACTAGTGTTATCGCAGAAAAGTGGAACAGAAGAAATGAAAGTCCCAAAATCATGTAAAGTAGATGAGATCCAAAGAATCTGACTACAACTGCTCGCAGCTGCTACATACTCTGCCTCGGCTGTGCTCTGTGCTACACTAGATTGCTTCCTAGAAGACCAAGAAATAAGGGAAGTACCTAGAAAGTGACAAGTGCCAGAAGTGCTCTTGCGGTCTATTCTACACCCACCAAAGTCTGAATCTGCGAACCCCCTAACTCCTAAACCAGAAGAACTAGAAAACCATAGGCCAAAATCAGGTGTTCCTTGGAGGTACCTTAAAATGCGTTTGATGGCTTGCTTGTGGGAGTCTCTTGGGGAAGCCTGAAAACGAGCACACAGACACACTGCAAATTGTATGTCTGGCCTCGTTGCAGTCAAGTACAGTAGTGAGCCAATCATGCTTCTGTATTCTCGTTGGTCCACTACCTCACCATTTTCATCTACATCAAGTATTGTGGCAGTGGACATTGGGGTATGGAGTGGCTTGGAATCGCTCATCCCAAACTTCTTTAACATGTCCTTCGTGTACTTGCCTTGGTATACAAAGGTGCCCTTCTTTGTTTGCTTGATTTGCAGTCCAAGAAAGAAGGACAGCTCACCCATCATGGACATCTCAAATTCATCACTCATGTCTTTGGAAAACTTAGCACAAAGAGCATTAGACGATCCACCGAAGATGATATCATCTACGTAAATTTGCACTAAGAGTAGTTCATTATGATGCCTAAGAGTGAACAAGGTCTTATCAGCTTCACCCATTTTAAAACCTTTCTTGATCAAAAACCCTTTGAGTCTATCATACCAAGCTCTAGGGGCTTGCTTAAGACCATAAAGAGCTTTCTACAATTTATAGACATGGTTTGGGAGTTTGTCATTTTCAAACTCAGGGGGCTGTTTTACATAAACTTCTTCATCAATGAAACCATTTAGAAAAGCACTTTTGACATCCATTTGAAATAACTTAAAACCCTTGGAAGCAAAGTAAGCAAGTAAAATACGTATCGCCTCCAACCATGCAACAGCTGCAAAGGTCTCGTCAAAATCAAAACCCTGAATTTGAGAATAACCTTGAGCAACTAGGCGAGCCTTGTTGCGAACAACTTGGCCGCCCTCTCCCTGTTTATTTTTGAAAACCCACTTGGTTCCAATGACATTTATACTCTGGTCAAACGGGGGTTTTACAAGTTGCCAGACCTTGTTCCTCTCAAAGTTTTCTAACTCCTCATGCATTGCCCTTATCCAGTTTTCATCTTCTAATGCATGGCTAACATCTCGGGGCTCAAAAGATGCAACAAATGCAATATGTGCAAAGTCTGAGAAATGAGTGGACCTGGAGCGCAATGTATGCTCAGAGATGTTGCCGATGATCAGATCTGGTGGGTGAGCATGATGAAGACGTAGAGATCCCTGAAGGACGTCAGAAGCAGGTGAGGAAGTAGTCATGGTAGCCTCTACCTCAGCTGAAGTGGAGGTAGGAACAGGAGTCATCAATGTTGAGGGTATGGATGTTGTAGATGAAGTAATAGGTAAAGGGCCATCTTCCACTAGAACAGAAGTGGTAGCAGGTTCTGCGGCAGGTGCAAGAGATATGGGGGCTTGTCCCACACCATCCTCATTATCTTCTTCAACGAATAAGGTTTCGGAAACTTGTGGTGTACCTGAAAACTCGGGTCTAGCTGGGCTAGCCTCATCAAAAGTTACATCACAAGTCTCTACCACAAGGTTAGATTCTAAATTTAAAACACGATAGCCCTTCATGTGAGCAGGGTAACCAAGAAAGATACCATCAGAAGTGCGCGACTCAAACTTGTCGAGAAGGCCCTTCTTTAGGATAAAACACTTGCAACCAAACACCCGCAAATGAGAAATATTAGGCTTTCTACCAAATCTCAACTCATAAGAGGTCACTTTCAAAGAACTCTGCAGAAAAACACGATTTGACACATAGCAAGCTGTACTAATGGCTTCAGCCCAATAACGCCCGGTGTGCCAAATTCATCGAGCATGGTCCTTGCCATCTCCACAAGAGTTCTATTTTTCCTTTCCACAACACCATTTTGTTGAGGCGTGCGAGGAGACGAAAATTGGTGCTCAATTCCTCTCTCGGCAAGGAAATCAGCAAAGGAAGAATTTTTTAACTCCAAACCATTATCACTACGAACAGTTTTCATCTCACCAGGAAATACATTGAATAGCCTTAAAGCCAAATCATGAAAATGATTGAATGCTTCAGATTTATGCTCCATAAAGAAAACCCAAGAGTATCGAGAAAAATCATCTACGATGACAAGCACGTACCACTTCCCACCAACTGACCGGACCCGAGATGGACCAACTGTGTCCATATGTAGCAATTGGGCGGGTCTGGTTGTGTTCACCAGATTGATTGGAGGGTGAGAAGCAGAGACTTGCTTTCCATGTCGGCATGGGGCACACACAATATCCTTGGTGGCTTTGAGCTTAGGCAAACCTCGCAAAAGATCAAGGCTGCCAATTCGCGTCAGATGATCAAAACCAACATGCCCCAAACGACGATGCCACAACTGAAACTCGCTCATGTTCAAAGAGGCGACAAAACATCGTGGACCAGAGGACAAAAGCACTCCAAAATCAGCACCAAAGATTTTACCAACACGAGAAATACCAAAGACAAGATCACCAGTAGAGTCAAGAACACGAGAAGCAGATTTCTTGAAATGAACCTCAAAACCCTCATCAAGAAGTTGTGAAACTAAAATCAAATTATAACTCAACTTACTTACAAGGGCTACATCCTTGAGAAGACAGTTCTCGTTGACTCGCACTGTTCCTTTGGCCACAATGCAACCCTGTGCATCATTCCCAAAAGTGATCTTTTCATCACCAGACGCTTTGCAGAGGGAGGCGAACCATTTAGTATCATCAGTCATGTGGCGTGAACACCCAGAGTCAATAAGCCACTTGTTTGCCAAACCCTCAAAACCAACCTACACAAAAGAGCGACAACGAAGTGACTCAGTACTGGGATTAGTAAGTAAACATTTTTTAATCCAGTACTGGGTCACTCCCTTTGCAGGAGCAGAAATACATGTGTTATTAGCATGCAATGCAAGGCCATCTTGATACCTACAATTTTGTTGACCTCTACCCCTAGTAAATCGGGCTCTGGAAGCAGTCTCGTTGGATTTAAAATAGTCTCTCCTACCCGAGCCATGCAGGTACTCACTCTGACCATGTGTGTTAGAAACATGCAGCGCACGAGCCTGTCGTTGCATGCCCCTAAGTGCACGAACACGAGATCTACGTTCATCTCTAAGTTTTTTGAAGCAAAACTCAGCAAGGTGTCTAGACTTGTGGCAATAGGTGCACTGGTAAACTATTCTCTCTTTTTCAGCACGAGAACCAGTGGAAGGAGAAGTACCCTTGTCATTTGGACTCGTGGGCAAAAGTCCCCCAGACTAAAAAACTGTCGCTCTCTCATCCTCACAGACCAAGATAGCTCCATCACTTCGAATGCCTATGGGTTCTGGAGGGTTGTTCCTAGAATCTTCCACGAAGTCAAAACCAAGACCTAGACCTTTACTCACCTTTGACTTGTCTAAAATCATGTTTAATCTTTTCTCACCACTTGAGAGCTTTTCTAGGATCGTCTTGAGGTAAGCTACTTCTTTTGCATAGGAAGCACACGATAAACACTCTTTTAAGGAGGACACCCTCACATATCTCCCATATCTATCCTTGTAGGCCTGAATCTCAAGTTTTAAACCCTCACAAGAGACACAATCTACACTCACAGGATTTGCTACACCCTTGCCAAACCTGACCCGAAATGCTTCATGCATAGCAACAAGATCATTCTCAAGTATGGTACAGAAAGTACAACTAGTAACAGAACTAGAAGAAGCATCACAAGAATCAGTAGGTTTCTTTGAATTTGAAGCTTTAACAAGATCATATTTCTTATAGATTTCACTGAGATGAGCTCCTAGTTCCTCAACTTCTTCTTCGAGTTTAGGACAATTTACACAATTTCCAGGAGCACGCACATCTAGGATCATTTGATTCAACTTTTTAACTCTATCATCAAAGTATTTGCACTTCAAACAAGAGGGAGGATTCTCTGCATCAAAAAGTGTCTATTCGAGATTCTTAATTCTAGCATTTAATTTATCATAGTTTGGGCAGGCACAGTCTGCAACTTTAGGAACAGACATAGGTGTATTTTCAACACAAAGGGGGCAAGGGCTCAATTTAACATCAGCAAGTTCATTTCTAGCAGATTCAAGCAGTTGTGACATACTAGCATGAGTATTCCTAGCAAGTCCTAATTCAGCACGCAACACATCACATCCAGCACAATCATCAATATCATGAGAAGGCACACTAGCAGTAGCATCCTTCAGAGTAGTTATTTCTAGTGTGAGAGAATCAATTTGAGCAAGATTATCATTTATGGTGCGCGTGCATTTTTTAAGGAATTTTGCTTGCATTAAAAACAGATTTTCAACTTTCACATACTCAGCATATAATTCATCATAAGACATTTGTACCTCATCCGTGTTGTCGTTCTCCTCATCAGCCTCATGAGCCATAAAACACATGCGGGTGAGCCGGTCAGCCGCCTTCTTCTTTGTATCCTTCCCTTTGGGAGAAGGAGGATCATCCTCACCATTCTGGTCAGAGTCGATGTCGCTTAAATCTACTGCAGATTGTAGACCCGAAGCAATTGCAGCAACCATCTTTTGAAGATGCTTCTCAGCCTTTGGCCGGAACTTGGTTTCATGACGAGAGAACGACTTCTTCTTGCTGTAGTTGTTCTTGCCACCACTATTTTCACCATAATCTTTGAAATTTGGACAATCAGACCTGTAGTGCCCCTGCACACCACACTCAAAACAGATTTTTGTGTGTTTGCCTTTCCTTTCTCTCACGTTTTTATAAGCTCGGGAAAAACGGCGGACAAAAAGAGCAAGATCATCCTCAGGCAAAGATTCAAGTTGTTCATCAGAGACTGAAACCAAACAAGCAAATGAAAAACCAGAAGAAAGACCACTGCCAGACTCAGAAACACTAGAGGGACCATGTGCAGTTTGGCATTCACTACCAACTAGTGCAAGAGTCCTGTTCCTAGGTGGGTTTCTACCTTCACTGGCTATTTGGTGAGTTTTAAGCTTGGAGAACAACATGTCTACAGTGAGCTCATCAAATTTATGGGACTCTTGAATCGCGATCTTTCTCATCTCATAGATTGGGTCAAGAGAGTTTAGGATGTGTCTAGCTTTCTCAGACTTAGTGTACACAACCCCAACACCCCTCAATTTCCCAACTATGACCTCAAACCTACCAAACATGTCCTCTAGAGACTCACCAGGTAACTGCTCAAATTTGTTGTACTCGGCTTTGTAAATGTCCTGACGAGCTGTCTTAATCTCACTAGTGCCCTCGTGGTAAGTGATGAGAGTGGACCAAATTTTGTGGGCTGTGTCTAGGTGTGCAACACGCTCATGCTCTCTCCTATCCAAACCTGACAAGAGAATGTTAATAGCTTTGGAATTATTTTCAACATCAACTATATTCTCATGACCAACACGAGCAGGTATTGCAAAATCTCGCACAACAATTTGCCATATTGCATAGCTTTGAGCTTCAAGAAATGTTTTCATCCGAGACTTCCAAAACGGCTAGTCACTCTCAGAGAACAGCGGAGGACGTGACGGGTTCGCAAATGACTCCATGGCTCAAGAGCTGATTAAGGCTACAGATGAGCCAACCGGGCTCTGATGCCAATTGTAGGATCGAATGCCGTGAGTCAGAAGGGGGGTTGAATGACGACCTTGAAAAATTTAACCTCTTCAATTTTGCATGATAGTCGCGGAAAAACTATGATGCTCGGAATAGAGGAATACGCAGCAGAAACAAAATATGCCTGTCAAAACAGACTGGAACTAGTCCAACAATACTCAAATCTTGACTTGCGAGCTCAAAGAATAATAAGCACCGGAAAAGTGTACTGGAAAAATTAGTGCTTAATTAGACCAAGAGGTTACACGGCAAGGTTATAGGCTAATCAAATGGGAGTTACTTAACCCAAAAGAGTAACACGCACTAGCACAAGACACTAGTACTTAACGTGCACGTACTAGCAGAAACTTTTTCAATGGAGAAGAACTACACTGCCTGGAGCTGATTTCACTTGTCAGGAACTCTAGTCACCTGTAGCGCATAGAGCTGCAAGACTACCAACAACTGAAAACCACGATTATACCTCTGCAAAATTGCACAAACCAATTCTGCTATTTGGAAGTCACACAACAGCTAGAAGAGGATAAACTGAATCCTAAGACGGTCGCTCCCGGCGGCGAGACAGAGAACAGCAGGTGCTCTTCCCTTCCACCACGCATACAAGAACTTCCCTAGAAACTATTGCGACCTCAAATTGAATCAAAAACAGGGGAAGAACTCAGTATGAACTCGCACAAAATAAATCACGAAAGATAAACTCCTGCGCCATCCTCAAGAACCCATGAATAAATGAATAACAACCAGATTCAAAGCTAGGGATGGATGCACATGAATTTAGACATGATTTTCCATCAAGGAAACCCCATTATAGCCAAGGAATCACAGGGACAAAATTAGTACAGCAGAAAAACGAGATTTGCAAGGACAAACAGCAGACCTCGACAATAGTAAGGCTAGGAACAATTTGAGGATTTATTTCTCAGATTTCTGGAGTTACAAGCCTCTCTCACATAGGCTAAATCCCACACAGGAAGCTCTATCTCAAATGTGCGGCGGCTGCTCTGTTTTTCTCCTCGTAGCGGCGGCTCCTCTGTTCGTGCCCACAAGGGAAAACCTAGCAACTCATATATAAGGCTGGATCAGCCTTCCACCGCCATTGAATGGGCCATGGTTCCCACCGAATGGGCCAAGCCCAAAACACTAAAAGAAATAGCCATTTTTACTTAGCCACTTGTAAATAACATTTTCCACTCTTAAGCAACACCACAATCACTCTCTTGGTTTGCTTGTTAGTGGATTTTGGTAAACATGCCAAAATAACCTTCACTTGACATGGTCTTCTCCTTTGCCTCCATATAGTCCTTGTCCAAAACTTGTGCGTTGCTTTGAGCCGCACGATCCCGCACAGCGTCCATGGTCACATCTTAGCTCTTCAAGCCTTATGCCAACCATCCTCCTTGTCGACTACCGCCGCACTCACTGGGACCTGCACACAATGGAAACAAGCAACTATTGCGAGCACAAACTTCTTGAGCTTGACCCAAGTCAATCCAAATTAATAGTTTAATACAATCAACACCATCCAGATAAGTCACATAAAATAGATCACGTCCTTGATCCGACAAACTGTGATTTTCAAACTTCATTAAAATAACTCTTAAAGCGAGCAAAAGCATTGGCAATATAATCATCACAAAATTAAGGGTATCACCACATGGACTCACAGGCTAGATGAAGACTAGTTGATTGCTCCCCCATACTTCACTATGGGTGAGCCACTCTTCCGCACATCTTCACATGTCCATTGTCACCACAATGGACGGCAAGCTTCAAGCATTTGATCTCTTCATGATGCTCCACTTGAACTTGCACACTGCAACCTAACCCCACAAAGAACTCTCACGAAGACCATGGGTTAGTACACAAAGCGAAATTGACAATGCTTACCATACCATGGGATCACTTGATCCCTCTCGGTACATCTTCTGCGCTTTGTGAGTTGATCAACTTGATTCATTCTTGACTTAATCTTGATCAACCTTGAATCTTTCCAATTCTCTTCATTTGGATGATGTCTCGAAGGTAGACATGAATGATCACACAATCTTCTTCTGCAAGACATGCTTGCAATAAGCTCAACTCTCACATGACCAATTTTGGATAATTCCTTGAATAACACCTTGGTCGGCACCCACTCTCCTTGAAACCAACACATGTACTCCAAGAAAAGCCTATGGACAAAACCTTCAAATATAACTCAAGGCAGCCATTAGTCCATAGAGATTGTCATCAATTACCAAAACCAAACATGGGGGCACCGCATGTTCTTTCAATCTCCCCCATTTTGGTAATTGATGACAATCACTTTCAAGAGAGTTTATACAAGGAATTATGCATCACCATGCAATGCAACAACCAATAATGCATGCGTATGAGATGCAAGAGCTTAGGAACAAAACCAAAGTAAGGAGAAAACTCTAAAGACTTCTCCACAAAACTCTCTAAAACTTCTTCCCCATTGGCATCGATTGCCAAAATGGGCGAAAAGCTTAGAAGGCCAATATAGATTGAGTTCCTCCATAAATTGTGTATTTCTCAAAAAGAGAGTGGAATGCAATACACATATCCAACGGTAAATACTTGGAGGAAGACAAACTATATTGAAGCCCAAAGATTGCAAAAGAAAGATATGCCACGAAGACATAACAAAGAGAGAAACAAGCAATCAAGCAATCAAAAGATACCAATTGAAGCAAGCTATCAAAAGATACCAATTGAACCAACTAGACCAATGATCCTACGAGCCACAAGAATAAAAGATATTATGATATGAGCAAAGAAGTGTTCTAAAGAAACTAGAGAAGCTCCCCATGATTTGTGCACACATAAGAATGTTTGTATTTGGATACAAAGTGCACAAAATAGGATCATAGCTCCCCCAAAATCAATAGAAACTTACAACAAGTGCAAGTGAGCATATAGGAAACTAAGCCTAGTACATGCAACAAACACATGGTTGAGCAACAAGTAAAAGAGGCAACTTAAGAATGGGCTCAACCAAAATGATGTGTGTGAGTCAAGGCAATGCACTTGAGAAGACTACTGTACGGATGATCATTAAGCATCGATAAAGTCTTGAAAGAATGAGGCACACGGTGCAAGGCCTATCATTCCCACACACAACTAGCAAATGGGTTCACAAGCTTACTAATAAGCATATAAAAAACCTATGCTTGTGACAACCCATGGTGAAGATAGAAGATGAAAGCCCCATCAAGACGATGTATACCAATTAAGATGGCAAAAGCCTCGTAAAGATAAGCATGAGGAAAATAATCTTTACCACACACAAGAGTGCATCAAGATGCAACGAGATAAGACACGCACTCAAGGCAAAAGCTTTCACGGATCCACCAAAGAAATAATATAAGAAAGACAAGGTGGACGTGAAAGAAAGGATATCAACTAGATATGCAACTTTTCTCAAGTGTATAAGATTCTAGGTATATATATCTACGAAGAAGGATGTACACCCCGAAATAGTTGCAACACGAGGAACAAGATATCCGCAAGGAAATCATAAATATACCAATAAGATATTTGCTTGAAAGCATAGCACATGGCTAGATATGGTCTTATTGTATATAAATGAATTCCTACTACACAACCATCAAATACATCACAACTAGCAACATGAGATCATTGTTGAGATGCTTTGAGAAAGGGAACAAGTATCACAAGATGCCAAGATGCAACCTACACAAGGTTGAATGCAAGAAAAGAATGCATGAATAGATACTTGTTACCGAGATATCATTGGGAGGATGTAGAAGAAACCAATTGAAGGTAGTAGATAGTAGTTCATTGAGCATCCTAGCTTGACTCCAGTAAGCACATGGTGACACCACCTTCCTTGTGAGTGAGCCGAGCATCCAATGCATCTCCAATTGTTCCTAGAACAACAACACAAACAAAATGGTACCCAAACTCATTGGGACCAAGGAGTTAGAAACACCAATATACATAGGACAAACTCCACATAGATATGTGCATATAGATACGAAAATGAATTTCATGCACATCTCATCCAATTTGAGACTAGGTGGAGTTTCCCTCATATATTGGGTCAAGGAAAGAAAGCATGCCAAAGATACTACACGAAGAAAATATGCATGATCAAGACTTTCAAGAACCGATACCAAAAGACAAAGGAAAACCAAGAGAAGGAAAGATACCAAATGAATAAAACATCACTTGGAGGATATCCATAAAAGATACATCAAGGAATGAGATATCCATTGATACACTCAAAATAAAAGATGTAAAACTCCAAAAAGAGGGAAAGGTTCCAAACAAACCAAGTGCTCTACAAAGTTTCATGATGGCACAAAGTACCAAAAGAAACGATTTGCATTCCACCAACACACACTTGAAAAGGATCACAAGGTGAGTGTTTTGTAGAAAATAGGATAGCTCCCCCAAGACTAGTGCATTATAGAGAATTTGCATTTGAATACAAAATGCACAAGGTGGGATCACCACTTTCACTATATCTAGACAACACTAGACAAGATCAAGAAATAAACTAGATCCACAAGAGGTATGGAAGACAAAAGGAGTTGAAACAAGCCTTGGCAAGAGAAAAGTCAAAAAGAAGCAAAAACAAATGTAAATATGATCAATAATTTCTACCACACTAAAGAGAGTACCAATTGTCAAAAGACAAGAAATATTTGGAAATAATTCCCGGTGGTAGATAGCAAGGATATCCGACATCATCTTCACACCAAACAAAAAGCAAATTGCATCTTATAGAGCTAACATGCCACCTAGGAACAAGATAATTTACAATATCAACACTAGGTGACAATATCTCAAATGTACACATTTTCTAGGCTAGTAATATACACATAGCATATTACTCCCCCATAATGTGATACCAATTAAGGATAAACAAGAGGCAAATAAAAGGATCCAACAAGAGATAATTAATGGACTATTTAGAATTTGAATTTCTCATGAGAAGGCATACCACATAGTGACTAGATAAGCTTGCAATATCAATACTAAGTGGTATTCCCCATGTACCCACCTTTATAGGATTGTGAAGTGCACAAAGCACATCACTCCCCCATAATGGGATATTCCATTAATCTCTCACAAGAGCCAACTAAGATATGACCAAGATGCACAAAGGCTCAACGAACGACACACATGTACATGATGTGCAAACCAACACACACATACTTGATTGCTCAAGATAATCAAGTTGGAAGCACAACATATACAAACACATGCAAGGAACAAAGCCAAACATGCAAAGGGGCAAGTAACTTTCAATGTAAACAATTTAAGCATGAGTTACCGCAAGGAGGAACATTGGATATAAGGTAGAAACTTGATAATCCGAATGACTTGGCTTGAGATAATAAGAATGATGAAGTCCCCTTAATTCTTCATAATATAGCCAAGTCTCCAAAGACCTCCAACATCACCTATTGATCAAGTTTGAGCTTGTTGGTCCCCAACCAACTTGGGTCCTAAGAGGTTAGTCACAATAGGCTTGGTTACCCAAATGGTTCTTTGCTTCAAACCACTTTGAGTACCAACAAACTTGGCAACCACATTTTCAACCTTATCCTTACCAAGAGAATAGACATCATCAATAATAATTGGGTTGGATAATTTACCACTAGTGCATGAAGAAGCAAGGTAACCTTTCTCACGACATAGGGAGCAATGTCTACTCTTCACTTTCTTCTCACTTGATTTCTCAACTTGAGAGGCATTAGCTTGAGTCTTCTTGGGAAGAGGCCTTTCTTCAACTTGAGGTTGAGAATGAGAGTGAACTTGTGGCCCCTTCCCTTGTTGCTTGTCACTAATGGGCTTCTTCTTCAATGGGCAAGATCTAACATGATGCCCTTCTACTTTGCACTTGAAGCAAACAATCTTGGCCGAATTCTTGACTTGTTCTTGGCCCTTCTTTTTGTTCACATTGGACTTCTTATTCTTGTTGGAGTTGAATCCAAGTCCACCTTTGTCATTGGGGGATTTTTGCACACTCAAGATATTGTTGAGTGTGAATTTCCCTTCATGACTCTTTTCCAAGTCTTTCTTCAAAGAAGTGACTTGGGCCTTGAGATCTTTGATTTCCTCTACATGGTTAGTCTCAACACAAGTACTAGAGGAACTATAAGCTTCATCGTTAGAGCAACAAGGCAAGGAAAGAAATTCATCACAAGATGTACCAATGTTATGCATGGATGAATTGCAAGGACTAGCACAAGGCAATATAGAATTTTGACTAAAAGTAGTGCTAGTATCCACATGAGGCTCACTAGATGTTACCTTAGCAAGCATGGCCTCATGAGCTAACTTTAGCACATTATGGGATACTAGAAGATCATTATGAGAGCTTGTGAGCTTTACATGATCTTCTTCCAACATCCCATAATTGCTAGATAGCAACTCAAGTTGAGACCTTAGCTCAACATTCTCCTTCAATATGGATGCTTCACAAGAGATAGAGTTAGTAGCACAAGCATCATCATTAGCAACAAGAGAAGAAGACAACTTGGCAAGCTCTTTTAAGTAAGAAGCTTCAAGTTGAGCATGAGACTCGGTGAGTTTGATGAGCTCACCCTTGATGACCCTTGAGACATTTTCGAGGTGCTCAAAATCCTCAAGGAGTCTAGCATGAGCAACTTCAAGCTTAGCATTTTTAGTTTTGATATCATTGGCCACCTCGAGTGCTCTATCACGAGATTCCTTTATTCTAGATAATTCTATATCAAAGGTCTCCTCAAGAGATTCGGATGAGGTTTGTTCATGTTCAAGAGCTTGAGATAGCTCCGCGATCTCATTTGCGTAATCACGCTCATGAGCTTCCATTTTCTCAATGGTGACCTCATGATCCTCTAGATGAGATTCCAACTCCTCAATGTATTTCTTGCCTTCAATGGCAATAGACATGATTTCCATGAAGTTGGAACGAGCAAGTTTATTTTTGTGAAGAGCTTTAAAAATCATTTCCCCCTTAGTTTTTAAGGAGGAAACATTATCATTCTCTTCATCATAATCAACATCATCATCACTCTTGCCATCATCACAAGATATATTGGGATTCAAAGTGGGAGATACCTTTGAAGCCTTGGCCATAAGGTAAAATGCAATAGATGATGATGTAGGATCTGTTGAAGCACCATTCAAGACCACATCTTGTTCCATGTGGTGTTGGGTTTCCTCTACATTGTTAGCACAACAATTCAAGGACATGTATGCATTTTTATCATGGCAACAAAGACATAGTAAACATATCATCATGAGATTTAGTCAAGCAATTTCTACATGATATGCAAGGACTATCAACACAAGCATGTGAAACATTTGGAGTGCTCGAAGTGTTAAAGCCCAAAGAAGGAGCATTGCAATAAGATAGTGATGAAGGATCATCCATAATAGACATACTATCATCATTACAATGACCAACACTACTCACCATATCATTACCTTGTGGCAAACCACATGTAGGTGAAGTAGAAGAAGTTGAGAAGACTATACGGCTGGATGTGGAGGGAGAACAATCATCCCCACAAAACTTGGACACGTCATATTTATTTTGAAGCTTTGTCCACAACTCATGAGCATCCCGGAACGACATGAGTTGAAATATAACTACATTGCTCAAAGCATCGAAAAGCACATTAGAAGCTTGAGCATTGAGATAAGAGTTTTTCTCATCCTCTAAAGATAATCTTTGGGGATCCTTTGGAGGAGAAAAACCCATATCTAGAATTCCCTCTAAATTTGGGTCCATGACCCTAAAGAGATTAAGCATGCAAATTACCCAAACATCAAAATTTGTGCCATCGAAACTAAGAGTGTCAGAGAATCCTAATCCCCTAGTCGACATCTTTACTCTCTAGGCGGTAAAGCCTAATAAAGAGAGACAAGGCTCTGATACCAATTGAAAGATCGAGGATGTCACCTAGAGGGAGGGGTGAATAGGCGCTTTAAAATAATTATGGTTTAGGCTTGAACAAATGCGGAATAAACCTAGCGGTTAATTTGCTAAGCACAAAACCTAAAACAACTAGGCTCACCTATGTGCACCAACAACTTATGCTAAGCAAGATAAGCAACTATGTGATAGCAAGATATATGACAAAGAACAATATGGCTATCACAAAGTAAAGTGCATAAGTAAAGGGCTCGGGTAAGAGATAACCGAGGCACGCGGAGACGACAATGTATCCCGAAGTTCACACCCTTGCGGATGCTAATCTCCGTTTGGAGCGGTGTGGAGGCACAATGCTCCCCAAGAAGCCACTAGGGCCACCATAATCTCCTCACGCCCTCGCACGATGCAAGATGCCGTGATTCCACTAAGGGACCCTTGAGGGCGGTCACTGAACCCGTACCGGTACCCGTCAAATTGCTCGGGGCGATCTCCATAGCCTAATTGAAGACCCCGACGCTTGCCCGGAGCTTTACACCACAATGATTGAGCTCCGAACACCACCAACCGTTTAGGGCACCCAAACACCCAAGAGGAACAAGCTCAAGGGTACCAAGAACCCAAGAGTAATAAGCTTCCCAACTTGTAACTTTCACGTGTCACCGTGGAAAAGTCAAACCGATGCACAAATGCAATGGCAAGGGCACACAGAGTGCCCAAGTCCTTCTCTCTCAAATCCCACCAAAGCAACTAATGCTAGGGAGGACAGTGAGAGGAATTACAAGCAGGAGAACACCAAGAACTTCAAGATCTAGATTCAAGGGGTTCCCCTCACATAGAGGAGAAAGTGATTGGTGAAAGTGTGGATCCATGGAGGGATTGAGAGTTAGCAAGCTCGAAGAAGGTCAATAATGGGGGAAGAACATGAGGTCAAAGGATAAAGTTCATTGGGGAAGAAGACCCCCTTTTATAGGAGCTCCCGAATCCAACCGTTATGTGCTCAGCCCGCACACGAGTGGTACTACCGCTCCACGAGCGGTACTACCGCTTAGCATGGTCAAAACACCCCAACGGGAGATAAAAACAGGAGCTGAAAAACTACCAGAGAGGTAGAGCAGTATGAGCGGCACTACCGTTGTAGCCAGCGGTACTACCGTTGGCCGCAACGGTACTGCCGCTTGGCCCAGCGGTACTACCGCACAAGAGCGGTACTACCGCTCCTACTGCCGCTCCTACTGCCGCTGAACCCGACACGAGAAGAGCAGGACCCAAAATCGAGGCGGTAGAAGAGAGGCACCGCAGCGGTACTACGGCTGAGAGCTCCAAGCGGTACTACCGCTTGGGCTCGCGGTACTACCGCTGGGACCAGACAAAAGCCACTCTCAAGAAACAAGAACTGCCATAACTTCTTTATACGAGCTCCGAATTGAGCAAACTCAAGCTTTTTGGAAACAAGATGACGAGTAGCATCAAAACAACGACTGCTTATAGTAAAAAGAGTCAGGGGAGGTATGAACAAATAGAGGAGTGAAACCTCCAACAGAGAAGAACCGGCAAAACCTCCAACATCGAAAACATCATAGAAGATGCATCTGAACTCCGTTTTCGATGAAATTGAGCTTGTCATCAAGATGACCATAAGCTCTAAGACTCACAAAGAGAACCAAACAAGAACCAAGAAAGATGATGCAAGGATGCAATGGTTTGAGCTCTCAACGAACGATATGATCAAACTACTCATCGAGAGCCCCCCTTAATAGTACGGCAATCGATCCTATAACCCGGTCTCCCAACTACCATCATGAGACCGGTAAAATAGAAAACCTATCAAGGGAAAACCTTTGCCTTGCACATGGTCCACTTGAGCTAGATGATGACGATCTTGACTTCCTCAAGTTGGACCACCTTTCTTGATTGTGTTGGCTCGATGAAGACTAGTTGATTGCTCCCCCATACTCCACTATGGGTGAGCCACTCTTCCGCACATCTCCATATGTCCATTGTCACCACAATGGACGGTAAGCTTCAAGCATTTGATCTCTTCATGATGCTCCACTTGAACTTGCACACCGCAACCTAACCCCACAAAGAACTCTCACGAAGACCATGGGTTAGTACACAAAGAGAAATTGGCAATGCTTACCATACCATGGGGTCACTTGATCCCTCTCGGTACATCTTCTGCGCTTTGTGAGTTGATCAACTTGATTCATTCTTGACTTAATCTTGATCAACCTTGAATCTTTCCAATTCTCTTCATTTGGATGATGTCTCGAAGGTAGACATGAATGATCACACAATCTTCTTCTTCAAGACATGCTTGCAATAAGCTCAACTCTCACATGACCAATCTTTGGATAATTCCTTGAATAGCACCTTAGTCGGCACCAACTCTCCTTGAAACCAACACATGTACTCCAAGAAAAGCCTATGGACAAAACCTTTAAATATAACTCAAGGCAACCATTAGTCCATAGAGATTGTCATCAATTAACAAAACCAAACATGGGGGCACCGCATGTTCTTTCACCTAGTCCTACCGGATCGACTATGAGGATCACAAGAACTGCAATGGTGCTCCTTGAGCTGTATGGATGGGGAGGAAGATGGAGCTAGCTCTCCCCTTCTCCCTGCATGAGTGTGTGGGTGTGTGTGAAGAATGAGCCGACCCCCTCCTAGGGGGCTCCTGGGATGTCTTATAGCCTGGCCTCCGAGGTTACAAGTGATAAAGTAAGGAGGGTGGGTCCCTGGTGTCATTGTCTCTGTCTTCCAGCAGGGTCCGCCAGCTGCGGGACCCGCCGGCTGCCCGCCACTGTGGCATGCCGTCCGCCGCGTCACAGAGTGGTTGGCACTGTGTGGCTACAATGTTGCGTCGCGTCGTCGCCGCCCGCCCCGGTCAGTGGTACTGCGGGCACTGTATCCACGCTCTTTCCGTCATGGGGGTCGTCTTGTTGTACGGTTGGATTGGACGGACGCTGACCCGCCGCTCACCGGCTGTGGCCAGCCGGCCAGAGGCGTGGCGCCGCGCCTAGCCGACCCCCGACCCGAAGCCGGGGGGGGGGGGGGGGGGACTGGAGGGCCAGCCGGACTGAGGGGCACTCACCGCCTTGATGTTTGGAAAATTGCTAAGTGTTGCTGAGCTTACCCGGGGTCAACCCTCCCCCCCCCCCCCCCCCCCCCCCCCCGCCCCACACACACATGAATACAAAAACAAAGGCAAGTTCTCATTGAAGAAGGAAAGTGAGGTCTTTATACAGTTGTGATTCGCCAAAGCACTTACATCGAATTGTTCCCATGAAATCAATACCGGCAAGCTGTCATATGAGATCTTTTGTTTTCTTGTGTGGTATCTCTCTAACAAGGAATATGAACAACACAGGAATAATGTTGATGAATAGAAAGAGCAGCTATAGAAAGATGACACCAAGGTCGTGGAGGATCAAAAGAACATCATCACACAAATGAAGGACGAACTAGACTTGATGAGGGTGGATCTGATCAAGCGTAATGAAAGCGAGTGAAATAAGTTTATTGGCTTTGTGAAATTATTTGTTGATCCAGAACTTAATTTTTTCGTGTGTTCTGTAGGGCCAGGATCTTGATGAGATCAAGGATGTGTGCCGCCCGATGCCTAATTCCACGCTCAAGGTAGTAATACTCTCTCAAAAGCGGTTGGTGTACATTTCGTTTGCTTAGACGCGACTGGATGACACACTCTTATCACCGTGCTCAGAGCATCTTCAATAGCATGTGTATATTTGGATGTGTATATATATATTTATATAGACAATGGTCTAAAAAGATTTTCTCATATAAATGTCCAGTTTTGCATTAGAATGTCTATATACAAGGACCATGATAGGTGGACCGTCGCTGGGGAGAGGAAGAAATCATGACTGCATCTGAGTTTAAACAAGGAACAATTGTATTCGTGCCCCTAGTTGGGTCACGCTCGACTGATTGCCCCTATTTTTTCAACAATTGCGGTTTTGCCCAACTCACTTCACTCGCCTTGTGTTTTTGCCCTTCCGGGGCGGTTCCGACCAATCACGGTTCGCACAAGGTGAGTGAAGTGAGCTGGGCAAAACCGCAATTGTTGAAAAAATAGAGGCAAATCCGTCGAGCGTGACCTAACTAGGGGCACGAATACAAAAATCCCTTTAAACAATGCCTTCACATTGTCCAAGCGTGAACATTGTCGAGATCGATATAGAGGATGTGTATATTTAGACGACCATATAGACAAGCTGTTAAACGTCTGTTTTGAGGTCACGTCGTAGAAAACGAGTATAGACATCCATATAAACAAACTATTGGAGATACTCTGAGGCTTCGGCTTCTTAACTGCGACGTGGTCTTGGATGTTCAGAGTTCTCTACTCCCCTGCTTCGTCATAAGTTGTCCTAATTTCTGATACTTAATTAGTAATTTTTGTTTTCGTTGTGATACTTACAAATTGTTTATTGGCATGCAAGTACTCTACTCCCCTTGAGTCTGAGACACTGGTTATCGTTGTGATATTTAATTAGTAATCATTAAAACTTTTTATTATGGTGAATCCTAATTAAGTGTTTTGATTCCTCAGCTTCAAAAGCAAGACATTTTGCACCCATAACTTCTCATACCAGACAAATTTGGTCCCTCTGCCCAACCAGAGTAGAATTGGCGCTGATGCGCCACCTCATCCCATCTTCCTACCTTTTCTCTCTAATGCACTATGTTGGCATTTTGTCGAACACTAATGTGCCTTCGCTCTCCACACCGACGGCACACTAAACGCAAGGCTGCCCGTGCGCGCACCAAGCACGCCACCGCTTGCCGTCGGCGAGCAGAAGGACGTCCACGAACGGAGCTGGAGATTGGCCATCTTGCGCGACTGCCACACCTTCCGCGGCGAGGCGAAGTTACTCGGCGTCCGTGGATGTCAACCAGTGCGTGCTGCATCTCGTCAGAATTGTAGCCATGCCGCCACTTGGCCTCGCTGGCTGCCGCCGTCCATGGTGGTGCGCGACGTCGTGCACGTGCTCCGCCACTGGCTCTGCACCAGCACGTACACACCAAGGAAGCGGATCGATTCCTCATGTGCTAGCAACAGCAAGCCAGGCAAGCTAATCCACACACTATGGGCGATGTCCGTGATCTTCATGGTAACTAAATGGGGAGATCGCAGCCATGCAAGACATGGCGTCGGCGAGCATGCGTGATCTCCCCTATCCGGCATGGGGCACTACGTCGTTTCCTCGCACGGTGGCACCACGGCAACGACCTCCTCACCGCGCAGGCCCTCCACGTCTTGCACAGACACGCCATGGACGCCGTGCAAGACTTGCTCGTCACGCATCACGTCTTGCGCAGCGGCAAATGCACTCCACAGACGAGACCGACTTTTTTACCATGCACGGGAGATACCGCATGTCCAATCAACTACATTATGACAGCCAACACACCTACTTTACCCTATCCCCTACTTAGATTCACTCTCTCTCTCCTCAATGCACCCATGCATTTAAGTTTACTCTCAAATTTAAAACTGTCATAGTTTTTAAACAATATTTTTGCTTTCTGACCTGTTTACATATTTGCATTCACGGTGACGAGATCTTTTCAACAAGACTAAACATGACTATGGTGGTGTTTGGTTTTCTAGTCTTAGGACTTTTTCTAGTCCCAACTAAAAAGTTCCTAGTCCCTAAAAAGTCTCTTCCTGTTCGTTTTCAGAGACTAAAATGTTCCTAGTCCCTTTCTAGAGGTTATTAAATGACCATGTTGCCCCTAGTATATAGAAAAATAACAATCAAACAACACCATGGGGTGGCGGGTCAATGGGTGCATGGAGGGGCATTGTTGGAAAAGTCCCAAAAAGACTCTCCTTGAGAGTCTTCTTCATTTAGTCCAAATGCCTAGTTTAGTCCTTAAAAAGTCTCTCCCGTTTGGTAAAAAAGTCTCTAAGAGGGACTTTTTCTAGTCCCTACACAAAAAAAGTCTCTGGAAACAAACACCCAATATATTTCCATCAATTTTGAAATATGGATTTTGAAATAAGATGAAACTATAAAAACTGTGATTGTTAGAGTAACCAAAAAATTCTTGTTTCATCGTGTTTTGGAGCGCATTATAATGTCATATTCCGTGTCGGTGTAATACCTTGGTTTTACCTTGTTCTGGTATATTTCATTGTGTTGCACACCATTTTCTACATGTTTCACCGTGTTTCAAAAACTCAAAATTCAAAATTGTCAAAACCCATTAAATATTAAGCTTGTTTCCAAGATATCATTGAAGGAAAGACACACGTTCAAAGGGACTATTTATCCTATATTTGTTTTAAAATATATGGTTATTTAAAGTTTAGGAAGAAAAATAAAATCTATGTACTAGTGTGCAGCATAAAGAACTAGTATTAGGTTGCGGTAAAAAAACCTAGTATTAGGTGGGAGAGAGGAATGAACTGCATCGCAGTACTTTGCTGTAGCATTTCTCCATAAAGTTGTCGGAGGACTTTAGATATAAGATTAAATATATGGCATGGGTGCACGAATCTCTAACAAAGATGGACGCCTCAGCCATGCATGGGATATTCCGTGCATGGTAGAATCACTTTTCTCCTCCATAGACGCCCGGGAATGACGTGCTTAGCACACATGCTGTCCAGCACGGGGACACCATGGGCGCCCAAGACCTCACCGTCATCCGCCTCACCTTCCCGCAGCAGCCGGACAAACTGAAAGCGATGATGATCGTTTTCAACAGCGAGGTGTCGTCGGAGTTGATCAGGCAGAACCCAACAGAGTAGACCGCCCTGACGCGAGAGATGGTGAGCCTCGGTGCCGGCACGGACACGGTGGTGACCTAATGACCTGCGGCCGTGTTGTGGTGCAAGCGAGAGAAAGAAGACGAAGGTAAGGTGGTGAATCAATCCCGGGTCCACAAAATCACAAAACCACCCGAAGTGGTCTGAGGGATGATAAGTATCCGGTTTTGACAGTTTTTTTAAGGAAAGGTTTTGACAGTTAAGGAACTAGGTTTGTATGGTTTTAAAGTTGAAGGACCATTTCTAAACTATTGGTAAAGGTAAGGATGAAAATATACATTTCTCATAAAATATTCAAGTTAATTAGTATTTAATTAATGATGTCAATTTTTAATTTGGGAAAAACTCCGGACTGTTACAGGAGGCATATGAGGGGCTAAATTTTAAGGCTTCGGCTAGAGATGCTCTTAGAGTTGGGAAGTAAAACTTGGGCCCAGTAATAAAATGTAAAAAATGTGAACTGTGCATTTTCCCGCGTGTCATGGAATTACTTGATTCCATCCATGTCGTGAACTCGTCACCATCTACGAATGCATGCCTTACGGCCGGCGTCATCGTCAGTATCAGCACATATTGTAACTATCGGCAATAGCGTTGTACAGCTCGATCGATGTGCTAAACAAAAGGTCAGGAGTAACGAGAAGGCGAACACAATGAGATATTGGGCATCTCATCACGCATAATCCAATAAGATATGCCATTCGCTGTGATTTGCATTATAAATCTCTGCATGGGCGCGTCATTTGCTTCCCAAAAAGTTTCGAGCCGTGGAACTCCCGCATTCATCCGTGATCCGTTGTGAGTGCCCAAAAACTCTCTGTTCTTACTCAGCAATCTAACCCTCCATTAGCTCGGTTCATCTCAGCCACTAGTTTTGTTAGTTAATAAGTACACATTTTGTGGAATCCTTGGACTCAAACCAGTTAACTGATCCCCTCAAAAAAATAAAACCAGTTAACTGAATGTTTTGATCAAGTTATCGTAGAAGTGATCAACTTTGCATGGCTGACGAAGATCTCGTCTTCTTTTTACTCACTTCGTTTCTTTTTAGTTCGCGTATAAGATTTGGTCAAAGTCAAACTTTGTAAAGTTTGATCAACTTTATAGAAAAAGAATATCAACATCTACACTACTAAAACTATATGGTATGAAAATTAATTTCATGATGCATCTAACAATATTGATTTCATATTTGAATCTTGATTTTTTTTTATAAACTCCGTCAAAGTTAACAAAGTTTGACTTTGATCAAATCTTGTATGCAGACTAAAAAGAAACGGAGGGAGTAGATCACAAGGTGAGCAATGAGGCAATGGTGTCCAAACGAAACGATCGCGAAAGATGTAACCGTAGTACGTAACTAGCTCTTGTCTACACAACCACATACATTTGCAGGTCACCTGCGATGCAAATTATGACATGCTGATTCTGTTTTCGATCCATGTCAGTTGATTGGCAGGACTCCCCTGGTGTACCTGAACAAGGTAGTAACCGGGTGCGAGGCTCGCATCGCTGCCAAGCTTGAGATCATGGGGCCATGTTCCAGTATCAAGGATAGGTAAGTCAAGTGCATGCAGTTAATCAGCATGGATTATCAGTGGTACAGATAGTTCCGGGGATAATCTTGGTTTTGCAGGATTGGTTACAGCATGATCGCCGACGCAGAGGAGAAGGGTCTCATCACTCCAGGAAAGGTGAACGCCGATCAGTGAGAGGCAGACACCACACGTACGTACGTAGATTATCGTCAAAATCATAGCCGATTTTGTTGTTCTTGGTTTTCAGAGTGTGTTGATCGAGCCTACGGGCGGCAACACCGGCATCGGGCTGGCCTTCATGGCGGCCGCCAAGGGGTACAAGCTGATCGTGACGATGCCGTCGTCGGTGAGCACGGAGAGAAGGACGGTGCTCAAGGCGTTCGGCGCGGAGGTGGTGCTCACCGACCCGCTCCGCGCCATGGACGACGTTGTGCGGCGGGCGGAGGATATCGCCGCCAAGACGCCCAACTCCTACGTTCTCCAGCAGTTCGAGAACCCTGCAAATACGAAGGTGCATTACGAGACGACGGGGCCGGAGATCTGGAGCGGGACTGCCGGCGCAGTGGATATCCTGGTGGCCGGCATAGGGACTGGGGGCACCATTACGGGGGCAGGGAAGTACCTCAAGGAGATGAACCCTGAAATTCAGGTGACATGCATGACTGGCCTATGTTTGTCTGCGATTTTCTTTCTCCATTTACAATGCAATTTTGGCTTGATTGTGGTTGTATTGGCATTTTCAACCTGAAGATCTATGGCGTGGAGCCGTCAGAGTGCGCCGTTTTGTCCGGAGGGAAACCTGGTGAGATAAGTAATTTTCTTTCGAGAATTATAAGTACAGATTGTAATCCTATTGGCGTGCTCATTTTTACTGGTTTTCAAATCCAGGCCCGCACAAAATCCAAGGTCTCGGGGCCGGTTTCGTCCCTGGAGTCTTGGACGTAAGCATTCTAGATGAAGTCTTCCAAGTGAGTAAAATGTTCCCCGTTTGTCACGTTTCTCTTGGAAAGTTGATATGACTGTCCACTGCATTTTTTTTTCTTTTCTTTTCTTACGTTTATCTATTCGAGCGGCCAGATCACGAACGAGGAAGCCGCGAGCATGGCGAGGCAGATCGCGCTGAAGGAAGGGCTTCTTGTGAGCAAACAAACCCCAGAATTCAGTAGAAATCTCATAATATAACATCCTACGTATGATTTTCTCTTTCTCGAAGCCTGGTTCTGTAAGATGATACATGGTTTGTTCAGGTCGGGATGTCATCGGGCGCGACCGCGGCTGCGGCCATCAGGGTGGCGCGGAGGGTCGAGAACAGAGGCAAACTCATCGTCGTAAGTGCCGTACTACCTCTAGGTTCATCATATTGTCTTTTTTTATGAAAGCCAGAATATATTAATATAAAAAAATACTAATTACACCCAGCCTCAACACCGACAAGATATATAAAAACATTCAGGATGCACACAGCCAAAAAAGAAAAAAAGGCAAAAAAAAACGACCCTGCCACGGTGATCAATCACCCGCAGTAGCAGCACCCTAACCACCATCAAAGACATCACCTGGACTAGAAAAAAGATTCTCCAAAAGCAACGCCTCCAGAAAAGTAACAATGTAGAAGCGTTGTCGTTGCCTGATCAAAGATCGTAGGTTTTCACCCTCGAGAAAGACCGCGTTTCCAAAACAATGCCTTCAATAAGGACACTGCCAGGCACAACCAATAAAAGCCAGGTCTTGAGTTTTCATCCTGAAAATCATGTCTCGGTACTCAAAGGAATACCACCAACAAAGAAGTCCTCCAATGCTGCCACCCCACTTGCGGAGGCTACTACTACAAGTCAAGTGCTTCATCAGATTGTCTACTTGTTGTGGTTTCGTTTTTCACCGTGTCTTTTGTTCTTGTTCGTTGCAGGTTGTGTTCGCCAGCTGCGGAGAGCGCTACCTCTCGTCGTTTCTCTTTGAGTCCATAAAAAAGGAGGCGGAAAATATGGTGTTGGAGCCATGAACGCTGACTTCTCATGTTTTGGGAAAAAGTTCAGGCACTTTGCTTATTTTCGATCGCGCTGCTGGCAGCGGCTTGTATTCCCTCGGGTTCAATGGGAGTTTTACTTCTTTTTCAATTTATAACTTTGGCACGTACAGTTTCAATAATATTAATATTGATCCACGAAGAAAATTGCACAAACCACCCGCTATTATTGGTGTTGATTTTACACAGAACACCTACTCCATGGTTTGTTGCACAAAACATCAAATGCCGGTGTAATCCGCTGCATCTAGGTCCAATTCAGCATTTAGTTACGTTGATATGATTTTCCATGGGTCCATCAACCGGTAGATCAAACCGAGGACTTATAATTGGCCCATTCAATTTTTTCACTTGAAATTTAACATTTTTTAAAATGCAACAAACGCATTAAATCACAAATATATCCAGTACTATTTTGGAAAAACAAATGTAGCTCATTTGGACAAGTGATTTGATAGATATTGGAGCTTTTAGTTGTTTCATTAAAGAAATCAGAACTTAATTTCAAGAAAAATATGAAGATTTTTTTTAGTGGACCATAAATGTATCTAGCATTGATCTAGGAAAGTCTCAACTCATTTGGGCTAGAGGTTTGGTAGATGTTGTCAATTTTAGTTAGACCGTTCAATAAGGTGCAGTGCTCCACCCCGCTCTAAGAAGTATGACTATGACTCTGATTTGCCAATACCCAAATGGGTAGTGTACTGCTTGCTCCCCTTCTTCATACTAATCGGAGAAAATTTCTGCTCAACTTGGCAAAGGTCTAGGAGCTATTAACAGTTGTAGTTGGTGGTTGATGTGACTGGTTTTCTTTGCCATGTGTGCACTTACATGCGGAACCCACCCATGAAAAATCACAACAACATACCAAAACACTGGATTAGACCTAGCAGCAATGGATTACACCAATATGTGGTATTATGTGTGACAAACCCGTAGAGTAAGTGCTCTATATATGTAAAATCAACACCAATAGTTTGTAGTTGTCCGCAATTTTCATTGATCAGTTTTTTTTTCCGAAACAATGAGCCACCTCGTCGATTTCTATTAAAAAGCTGCCCCATAAGTTTGAGCATGACCACGACACGCAAACAAACAATTATCTAAACAAATTCTCATATACACTTATTGAAGCAAGACTATAATAACTGCACCATACAATGTTCATTATGCACTTCATAGCTCCAGTCTTCTGATTATAGGATTCCAGCAATGACTCTGAGTGTATGCCTCCGCCATCACGGTCTTGATCAGTCTATATGCTTCCTCAATTCTTCTTCATCTTGGTTCTTTCTGTAAAATACTCAAGTTAGTGAAATAATAAGATAGGTTGAAGACTACAACAGCTAGATCACCGGGAACATTTTCGCAAAGCAAGCTTCGTTTCTAGTCTTCCACAATGTCCTGCAAATAGTGTTGTTAAAAAATTAGGCAATTTCATGATTAATTGCAGAACATAAAATATAATTAAAGCAATCATTAGCATGTATATGTTGAACATACTAGATGCATTAAACAATGTGAATAGTAATACTGCACATACAACAACAACCATAATTAAAGACTGGATCAGACCAGAATGCACGTAGCAAATGTTTGTAGATGAAGTAGATGTCACTGTTGTAGATGCTATGTTTTTGAAGAAGATGTTGGTGACACGAAGCTGATGGCAGCGGAGACAACGGTTCGTGACATTGCCTGAATTGGAAGGAAAATGACCCGTGGTGACTAACGTAAGTAGTCACGCGCAACGCTTCCCAAAAACCTAATTCACTCTCTCCTGGTGCAAAATTACAAGGTTGAGAAGTTTTGGATACCCGCTCTCCCGCTCACAAGTGGATGCCGACATTCAGGATGAAGTGGATTACGGTGGCAACAAAAATAGCGAGAGGAGGCAAAAAAACCTAACTCGATTTTGGTGAGTATTTGG
This sequence comes from Triticum urartu, assembly GCF_056163025.1. NCBI lineage: Eukaryota > Viridiplantae > Streptophyta > Magnoliopsida > Poales > Poaceae > Triticum > Triticum urartu. The sequence continues at coordinate 502,352,336 of NC_141874.1, read as the reverse complement.
CGACAGCCAGTAAGTCATATAAGAGAACCCACCTGGTCTCATGTTGCAATCACTATTTGAACTGACTAGGTTTCCAAATCCAAAATCTACCGTCCAGAAGCCAAAAAAATGACAAAGGAAGTCGCGCTCCTGCAAGGCCATAGATCCGATTTTGGTGGACCATTCACCAGCCGCCTTCACCCCATCCGGTAAGTAAGGTTGAGCGTGTGTGATGTTCTCTTTCTCTCCTCATACACATCACTTATTGAAGTGTGGAGACTCCACTATATAAGTCGGTATTACCTCACCGCCACTTCTATGGTGGGACTAAATATTGCACCTCCACTCTTGCCCTTTATTCACGGGCCTTTGAGAGCCGAAGTATTTTAACAACCCCCAATGGATCTCAAATGTCCCGTTAGAATTTGCATGTTCTCACTGCTTGTCTATGAAGGAAATATGCCCTAGAGGCAATAATAAAGTTGTTATTTATATTTCCTTGTATCATGATAAATGTTTATTATTCATGCTAGAAATGTATTAACCGGAAACTTAGTACATGTGTGAATACATAGACAAACAGAGTGTCACTAGTATGCCTCTACTTGACTAGCTCGTTAATCAAAGATGATTAAGTTTCCTAACCATAGACATGAGTTGTCATTTGATAAACGGGATCACATCATTAGAGAATGATGTGATTGACATGACCCATCCGTTAGCTTAGCACTATGATCGTTTAGTTTATTGCTATTGCTTTCTCCATAACTTATACATGTTCCTATGACTATGAGATTATGCAACTCCCGAATACCGGAGGAACACTTAGTGTGCTATCAAACGTCACAACGTAACTGGGTGATTATAAAGATGCTCTACAGGTGTCTTCGATGGTGTTTGTTGAGTTGGCATATATCGAGATTAGGATTTGTCACTCCGATTGTCGGAGAGGTATCTCTGGGCCCTCTCGGTAATGCACATCACTATAAGCCTTGCAAGCAATGTGACTAATGAGTTAGTTGCGGGATGTTGCATTACGGAATGAGTAAAGAGACTTGCCGGTAATGAGATTGAACTAAGTATGATGATACCGACGATCGAATCTCGGGCAAGTAACATACCGATGACAAAGGGAACAACGTATGTTGTTATGTGGTTTGACCGATAAAGATCTTCATAGAATATGTAGGAGCAAATATGAGCATCCAGGTTCCTCTATTGATTATTGACCAGAGATGAGTCTCGGTCATGTCTACATAGTTCTCGAACCCGTAGGGTTCGCACGCTTAACGTTCGATGACGATCGGTATTACAAGTTTATGTGTTTTGATGTACCGAAGATTCGGAGTCCCAGATGAGATCATGGACATGATGAGGAGTCTCGAAATGGTCGAGACATAAAGATTGATATATTGGATGACTATATTCGGACACCAGAATGGTTCCGAGGTGTATCGAGTATTTACCGGAGTACCGGGGGTTAACGGAACCCCTCGGGGGGTTATTGGGCCTCATGGGCCTAGTAGTGGAAGAGAGGAGGAAGGCCAAGAGGTGGCGCACGCCGCCCATAACCCAAACCGAATTGGACTAGGGGGCGGCCCCCCTTTTCTTCTCTCCTCCCTCTCCTTCCCCCTTTCTCCTAGTTGGATTAGGAAAGGGGGGCCGAATCCTACTTGGAGTAGGATTGCCCCCCTTGGCGCGCCTCCTCCCCTTGGCCGGCCTCATCCTCCCTCCCCCTTTATATACGTGGGAGGGGGCACCCTGAAGGCACACCAAAGTTTCTCTTAGCCGTGTGCGGTGCCCCCCTCCACAGAAACACACCTCGGTCATATCATTGCAGTGCTTAGGCGAAGCCCTGCGCCAGTAACTTCATCATCACACCGTCGTGCTGATGAAACTCTCCCTCGGCCTCAGCTGGATCAAGAGTACGAGGGACGTCATCAAGTTGTACGTGTGCAGATCGCGGAGGTGCTGTGCGTTCGGTGCTTGATTGGTTGAATCGCGAAGACGTTCGACTACATCAACCGCGTTACTTAATGCTTCCGCTTTCGGTCTACGAGAGTACGTGGACACACTCTTCCCACTCATTGCTATGCATCTCCTAGATAGATATTGCGTGATCGTAGGAATTTTTTTGAAATAATGCATTCCCCAACAGTGGCATCCGAGCCAGGTCTATGCTTAGATGTTATATGCACGAGTAGAACACAAAGGAGTTGTGGGCGTGTGTATATACATATTGCTTGCCGTCACTAGTTGTTTCTTGATTCGGCGGTATTGTCGGATGAAGCGGCCCGGACCGACATTACATGACCGCGTTCATGAGACTGGTTCTAACGACGTGCTTTGCACACAGGTGGCTGGCGGGTGTCAGTTTCTCCAACTTTAGTTGAATCGGATTCAATGAACAGGGTTCTTTCTAAGGATCAAAAAGCAACCACTATACCGCGTTGTGGTTTTTGATGCGTAGGTAAGAACGGTTCTTGCTAAGCCCATAGCAGCCACGTAAAACTTGCAACAACAAAGTAGAGGACGTCTAACTTGTTTTTGCAGGGCATGTTGTGATGTGATATGGTCAAGACGTGATTATATAAATTATTGTATGAGATGATCATGTTTTGTAACACAGTTATCGGCAACTGGCAGGAGCCATATGGTTGTCGCTTTATTGTATGAAATGCATTCGCCATGTAATTTCTTTACTTTATCACTAAGCGGTAGCAATAGTCGTAGAAGCAATAGTTGGCGAGACGACAATGATGCTTCGATGGAGATCAAGGTGTCAAGCCGGTGACAATGGTGATCATGACTGTGCTTTGGAGATGGAGATCAAAGGCACAAGATGATGATGTCCATATCATATCACTTATATTGATTGCATGTGATATTTATCCTTTATGCATCTTATTTTCCTTAGTATGGCAGTAGCATTATAAGATGATCTCTCACTAAATTTCAAGGTATAAGTGTTCTCCCTGAGTATGCACCGTTGCTAAAGTTCGTCGTGCCGAGACACCTCGTGATGATCGGGTGTGATAAGCTCTACATTCACATACAACGGGTGCAAGCCAGTTTTGCACACGCAGAATACTCGGGTTAAACTTGACGAGCCTAGCATATGCAGATATGGCCTCAGAACACTAAGACCGAACGGTCGAGCATGAATCATATAGTAAATATGATTGATAACCCACAAGTATAGGGATCGCAACAGTTTTCGAGGGTAGAGTATTCAACCCAAATTTATTGATTCGACACAAGGGGAGACAAAGAATATTCTCAAGTATTAGCAGCTGAGTTGTCAATTCAACCACACCTGAAAGACTTAATATCTGCAGCAAAGTATTTAGTAGCAAAGTAATATGATAGTAGTGGTAACGGTGGCAAAAATAACGGTATTGGTTTTGTAGTGATTGTAACAGTGGCAACAGAAAAGTAACTAAGCAAAGATCAATATGTGAAAAGCTCGTAGGCAATGGATCAGTGATGGATAATTATGTCGGATGCGATTCCTCATGCAATAGTTATAACATAGGGTGACACAGAACTAGCTCCAGTTCATCAATGTAATGTAGGCATGTATTCCGAATATAGTCATACATGCTTATGGAAAAGAACTTGCATGACATCTTTTGTCCTACCCTCCCGTGGCAGTGGGGTCCTATTGGAAACTAAGGGATATTAAGGCCTCCTTTTAATAGAGTACCGGACCAAAGCATTAAGACTTAGTGAATACTTGAACTCCTCAAACTACGGTCATCACCGGTAAGTATCCTGATTATTGTCACTTCGGGGTTAACGGATCATAACTCATAATAGGTGACTATAGACTTGCAAGATAGGATCAAGAACTCACATATATTCATGAAAACATAATAGGTTCAGATCTGAAATCATGGCACTCGGGCCCTAGTGACAAGCATTAAGCAGCAAAGTCATAGCAACATCAATCTCAGAACATAATGGATACTAGGGATCAAACCCTAACAAAACTAACGTGATTACATGATAAATCTCATCCAACCCATCACCGTCCAGCAAGCCTACAATGGAATTACTCACGCACGACGATGAGCATCATGAAATTGGTGATGGAGGAATGTTGATGATGACGATGGCGACGGATTCCCCTCTCCGGATCCCCGAACAGACTCTAGATCAGCCCTCCCGAGAGAGATTAGGGCTTGGCGGTGGCTCTGTATCGTAAAACGCGATGAATCCTCCTCTCTGATTTTTTTTCTCCCCGAACATGAATATATAGAGTTGGAGTTGAGGTCGGTGGAGCACCAGGGGGCCCACGAGGCAGGGGGTGCGCCCAGGGGGGGGGGTAGGCGCACCTCCCTCCCTCATGGACAGCGTGTGGCCCCCCTGGCCTTGATTCTTTCGCCAGTATTTTTTATATATTTCAAAAATATTCTTCATTGATTTTCAGGTCATTCCTGAGAACTTTTATTTCTGCATAAAAATAACACCATGGCAATTCTGCTGAAAACAACGTCAGTCCGGGTTAGTTCCATTCAAATCATGCAAGTTAGAGTCCAAAACAAGGGCAAAAGTGTTTGGAAAAGTAGATACGTTGGAGACGTATCAATGATCAACATAGTGATGTTCACCATTGAAAACTACTCCATTTCACGTGATGATCGGACATGCTTTAGTTGATATGGATCACGTGATCACTTAGATGATTAGAGGGGTGTCTATCTAAGTGGGAGTTCGTAAGTAATATGATTAATTGAACTTTAATTTATCATGAACTTAGTACATGATAGTATTTTGCATGTCTATGTTATTGTAGATAAATGGCCCGTGTTGTTGTTCCGTTGAATTTTAATGTGTTCCTAGAGAAAGCTAAGTTGAAAGATGATGGTAGCAACTACACGGACTGGGTCCGTAACTTGAGGATTATCCTCATTGCTGCACAGAAGCATTACATCCTGGAAGCACCGCTAGGTGCTAGGCCTGCTGCAGATGCTACTGATGACGTTGACAACGTCTGGCAGAGCAAAGATGATGACTACTCGATAGTTTAGTGTGCCATGCTTTACGGCTTAGAACCGGGACTTCAACGATGTTTTGAGCGTCATGGAGCATATGAGATGTTCCAGGAGTTGAAGTTAATATTTCAAGCAAATGCCCGAATTGAGAGATATGAAGTCTCCAATAAGTTCTATAGCTGCAAGATGGAGGAGAATAGTTCTGTCAGTGAACATATACTCAGAATGTCTGGGTACCACAACCACTTGACTCAACTGGGAGTTAATCTTCCGGTTGATAGTGTCATTGACAGAGTTCTTCAATCACTGCCACCAAGCTACAAAAGCTTCGTGATGAACTATAATATGCAAGGGATGGATAAGACAATTCCCGAGCTCTTCGCGATGCTAAAGGCTGCGGAGATAGAAATCAAGAAGGAACATCAAGTGTTGATGGTCAACAAGACCATCAGGAAGAAGGGTAAAGGGAAGAAGGGGAACTTCAAGAAGAATGACAAACAAGTTGCTGCTCAAGTGAAGAAGCCCAAGTCTGGACCTAAGCCTGAGACTGAGTGCTTTTACTGCAAAGGGACTAGTCACTGGAAGCGGAACTGCCCCAAGTATTTGGCGGATAAGAAGGATGGCAAAGTGAAAGGTATATTTGATATACATGTTATTGATGTGTAGCTTACTAATGCTCGCAGTAGCGCCTGGGTATTTGATACTGGTCCTGTTGCTAATATTTGCAAGTCGAAACAGGGGCTACGGATTAAGCGAAGATTGGCTAAGGACGAGGTGACGATGCACATGGGAAATGGTTCCAAAGTCGATGTGATCGCCGTCGGCACGCTACCTCTACATCTACCTTCGGGATTAGTTTTAGACCTGAATAATTGTTATTTGGTGCCAGCGTTAAGCATGAACATTATATCTGGATCTTGTTTGATGCGAGACGGTTATTCATTTAAATCAGAGAATAATGGTTGTTCTATTTATATGATTAATATCTTTTATGGTCATGCACCCTTGATGAGTGGTCTATTTTTACTAAATCTTGATAGTAATCATACACATATTCATAGTATTGAAGCCAAAAGATATAAGTTTAATAATGATAGTGCAAGTTATTTGTGGCACTGTCGTTTAGGTCATATTGGTGTAAAGCGCATGAAGAAACTCTATGTTGATGGGCTTTTGGAATCACTTGATGCGTGCGAACCATGCCTCATGGGCAAGATGACTAAGACTCCGTTCTTCGGAACAATGGAACAAGCAACAGACTTATTGAAAATAATACATACTGATGTATGCGGTCCGATGAGTGTTGATGCTTGTGGCGGGTATCGTTATTTTCTGACCTTCACAGATGGGTATGTCTACTTGATGAAACATAAGTCTGAAACATTTGAAAAGTTCAAAGAATTTTAGAGTGAAGTAGAAAATCATTGTAACAAGAAAATTAAGTTTCTACGATCTGATCATGGAGGTGAATATTTGAGTTATGAGTTTGGTGTTCATTTGAAACAATGCGGAATAGTTTCGCAACTCACGCCACCTGGAACACCACAGCGTAATGGTGTGTCCGAACGTCGTAACCACACTTTATTAGATATGGTGCGATCTATGATGTCTTTTACTGATTTACCGCTATCGTTTTGGGGTTATGATTTAGAGACGGCTGCATTCATGCTAAATAGGGCACCATCGAAATCCATTGAGACGACACCATATGAACTGTGGTTTGGCCAGAAAACCAAGTTGTCGTTTCTTAAAGTTTGGGGCTGCGATGCTTATGTGAAAAAGCTTCAACCTGATAAGCTCGAACCCAAATCGGAGAAATGTGTCTTCATAGGATACCCAAAGGAGACTGTTGGGTACACCTTCTATCACAGATCCGAAGGCAAGATATTCATTGCTAAGAATGGATCCTTTCTAGAGAAGGAGTTTCGCTCGAAAGAAGCGAGTGGGAGGAAAGTAGAACTTGATGAGGTAATTATACCTGCTCCCTTATTGGAAAGTAGTTCATCACAGAAATCAGTTCCAGTGATTCCTACACCAATTAGTGAGGAAGCTAATGGTGATGATCATGAAAATTCAGATCAAGTTACTACCGAACCTCGTAGGTCAACCAGAGTAAGATCCGCACCAGAGTGGTACGGTAATCCTGTTCTGGAGGTCATGTTACTTGACCATGACGAACCTACGAACTACAAGGAAGACATGATGAGCCTAGATTCCACAAAATGGCTTGAGGCCATGAAATTTGAGATGGGATCCATGTATGAGAACAAAGTGTGGACTTTGGTTGACTTGCCCGATGATCGGCAAGCCATAGAGAATAAATGGATCTTCAAGAAGAAGACTGACGCTGACGGTAATGCTACTGTCTACAAAGCTCGACTTGTTGCAAAATTTTTTCGACAAGTTCAAGGAGTTGACTACGATGAGACCTTCTCACCTGTAGTGATGCTTAAGTACGTCCGAATCATGTTAGCAATTGACGCATTTTATGATTATGAAATTTGGCAAATGGATGTCAAAACTGCATTCCTTAATGGATATCTTAAAGAAGAGTTGTATATGATGCAACCAGAAGGTTTTGTCGATCCAAAAGGTGCTAACAAAGTGTGTAAGCTCCATCGATCCATTTATGGACTGGTGCAAGCATCTCGGAGTTAGAATATATGCTTTGATAGTGTGATCAAAGCATATGGTTTTATACAGACTTTTGGAGAAGCCTGTATTTACAAGAAAGTCAGTGGGAGCTCTGTAGCATTTTGATATTATATGTGGATTGTTGATTGGAAATGATACTGAATTTTTGAATAGCATAAAAGGATACTTGAATAAGAATTTTTCAATGAAAGACCTCGGTGAAGCTACTTATATATTGGGCATCAAGATTGTCTGTGTCAAAACCGGCGGATCTCGGGTAGGGGGTCCCGAACTGTGTGTCTAGGATCGATGGTAACAGGAGACGGGGGACACAATGTTTTACCTAGGTTCGGGCCCTCTCTATGGAGGTAATACCCTACGTACTGCTTGATTGATCTTGATGAATATGAGTATTACAAGAGTTGATCTATCACGAGATCATAATGGCTAAACCGTAAGAGTCTAACCTGGCTATGATTATCAGGATTCTCCCTATCTACGGACCTAGCCCTCCGGTTTATATGGACACGGGAGGGATCTAGGGGTACACAAGGTCGGTTACAGAGAATGGAATCTTCATAGTTGGTCGCCAAGCTTGCCTTCCACGCCAAGGAGAGTCCTATCCGGGCACGGGTGGAGTCTTCGGTCTTTGTATCCTTACGGCCCATCAGTCCGGCCCAAATCCAATAGATCCGACACTCGAGGACCCCTTAGTCCAGGACTCCCTCAGTAGCCCCTGAACCAGACTTCAATGACGATGTGTCCGGCACGCAAATTGTCTTCGACATTGCAAGGCGGGTTCTACTTTCTGAATACTTCCAGGATAGTCTTCAGATGAAACGAAGGTGTCCAGATCTGCAACACAAGTACCGCACACAATTGCAAGGAATATAGATTTCACGAGTCCCATCTGCTGACAACTTTTTGCAAGATGACATCACATCTATTCGGTCACTATATCGAACCGTTTTTGTCCGTCGTTCCGCATTTCGAGATGCGGTTTCCATTGGCACGTCTTGTCAAAGCAGAGATCATGTCCCCTTATTGTGGGATTTTCATCAATGCGGGCGTGGGTAACCCAACCATGCCATTTACACAGCCCTTGGGAATAGGCGAGTGTTAGGGCGAGTGGGGAGGCGTTCGATATTCACTGCCTTTATAAGGGGATAAGGATTCCCCCTTCTTCTCCCACGCCTTCTCTCTTCCTCTGCCCTTCCACTCTTGAGCTCCAGCACCCAAGTTCTCATCTTCTTCCCGCTCAAGCTAGCACTCAACCATGTCTGGATCCAGAGGCCAAGGCAAGTGGATGGTCTCCTCTGTCAAGGAGAAGGACATTACTGAGCTTCGGGCGGCCGGGTACTTGGCGAAGGACATCGCCCACCGTCTTCCAGCCCAGGGGCAAGTTGTCCCCACGCCGAAGCCCAACGAGAGGGTGGTATTCATCCCTCATTTCCTCCGCGGGCTAGGGTTTCCACTCCACCCTTTCTTCCGCGGGCTGATGTACTATTACGGGATATACTTCCATGATCTATTGTGACACCCCAAGACCGGAGCTTCAGATGCCTTCCAGGGTTTCCGGGTTCCGTCGTGTGTTTTGTTTGGTTCTTTGCATTCATCTTTGCATCGTGTGCATTGCATCATGTCATCATGCCATCATGTCATTTCTTTTTCTTAACTCAACCAAATAAAATCGGATGGATCTTCGGTCCATTTAAATCGAGGGATATTCACATGGTGAAATTCTCTTTATAACATATCTCCCAATATGTGTAGGGAGCTATATTAAATATTCCATTTTCGGAATCACCCTATAACACACTTGCAATAATCACATGTCTTTTCCGCTTCGAGTTTGCTCCTCAAACTTCGTCCATAAATTCTTTATCTTTTTCTGGAGGTCTTCCAAAAATCTCAACATTTTGGGACCTTTCTAACGCCCACTTCTTATTCAAACTCATTTGAATTTAATTCAAACGAGTTCCAATCCAAACTTGGTACATGCCCATTTATACTTTTCTTGGATCAAGATCATTTTTGCGAGTCCAGTAAAATTATCCCCATGCCCAGTTTCCATCCCAATCTTCTCTTTCTTTTCCTTCTCTTTTCTGTTTTCTTTTTAAATGGGAAAAGAGAGATATTTAGGGAGAGAGGCGGCCTGCACCCCTGGCCAGGCCTGCACCACTGCCCTCCTGGGCCTCCCTCCCTCTCGCGCCGGCCCAAGGCCAGGCCCAATCAGCCCCGCTGCTAACCTAACCCGATCCCCTCCTTCCTCTCTCTCCCACCAGCGCCGCCAGGAGCCCGAGAACCATCTCCCTCGCAGCGCCCCATCTGCTCGATGCCCGTGCTCCAACCGATTCCCTCGACCCTCTCCCTCTGGTTCTACTTGCGCCGCCAGCTCCACCTCCACCTCGCCTCTCCACAAACCCCTCTGTTGCTTCTTCCAGCATCACAGGATGCGTCCAGGGGACCAATCCCCATGGCGTCGTCGTCTCAGGCCACGCCGTCGGCGGGGTCCCGCATACCTCCGCCCGGATCAGCCTGCGCACCGTTCCTGCCGACCTCGACCTCCAAGGCCCCTTCCCTCGCGCCTCTTCCTCCTTCTTCTTCCCACCTCCACCTCTCATCTCTCTTGTTCTCTATAACAGGAGCCCAACTCATGGCCGCCGAACCGCTGCCTTGACTCAGTTCTCGACGGAGACGCCGTCGAGCGCCCGGAGCAGCACGTCCCTCCATTCCCTGTGCCGCTGCATCACTGGAGCAGAAGCTCTATCCGCCCGACCTCCGTCTCCAACAGTTGCAGGCGAGCGAGCCGCTGCCGCGACCGCCCGCCTCGTCGCGTTCTCCTCCGCCTATGTCTGCCTTGTTTCGTCTCTGTTAGGGCCTGCCTACCATCGTTGTTGAGCTGCGGGACCTCGATGCCGAGTGCCACATAGTTGGATTCCTCATAGTCACCACCGAACCCGTTTGCATACTTTTGCTGTCGGATGCGCCAAGTCCAGCCGGTCCGGGACCACCTCAAGTTCGACCACTGCACGGATACGCCAAGTTCGTCTACGAACCGTGAACAACTACCGTCGACGTTAAACGTGTACCACTACCACCGCCCGAACGTCTACAGAACATGTACCGTCGACCCTCGAAGAACCGTGGACGTCAAGATCCTCTCGTGACTTCGAACATCTACGGAATGTGCACGACTACAAAATAGGTACCACTACCATTGCCGAAGACCCGTGCAACGGAACCGTCAAGTTCGACTACCGTCATGTGAACAAATACTTCCTCTACCATCGCCGAGTACCACTACTTCCCACGACGATCGTGAACGACTACACCGCTTGACCCGAACCGCTCCGAGAACACACGCTTCGAAGGTATAACCATCGAGACGACCGCCGTGAACGAATGCATGTGTGATGTATGAGATGCTCGTGCTTGCACCGTGCTCGATTTGTCGGTGCACGTTGCCCTCTTTTACCTTGTCATCGTCATGTGGGAACCCGGTTCCGGGAGCACCCCACCTTCCATCTTTTGCACGCTCCCGCCACACTTTCTTTTGCACCCACGTCTCAATGAGGTGCCGGAACTGGAACGTTGCTGTGGCACTGTTTTCATTATCATTGCTGTGGCACCCCTTTCCTTTCCACCACGGTGAAAAATGCTTCATAATGCTCTTGTCAACTTTTAATAAAAATTGCATAAACTTGTTCATGTCATCTGCATCGTGATAACAACAATTAAAATGTTTAAATTGTTGTTGATAAATTACTAAGGCATATGGGGATTTACCGGAAATGTTGTTCGTTGCTTCCGGCCTCATTTAACCTTGACTAGTTAGGTAGTTTTACTTTGCTTCACCCTCTTGCCTTGTTTAACAACATTTAATATTGTTGGGTACATAAACAAGATCGAACTAAATAACTTGCCGTGGTGTTTCGTCAATATGCAACTCGTTGCATATTGAGCTCCACTTAATTTGTAGGGTTGCTTGTGCATTTTGCCATGCCATGCCTCTTTAAACCGGACATGCATCATACTTGATTGTGCATCATGCCATCATTATGTGTTGGTTGTTTACTATTTTGTTTGCTTTCTTTCCGGTGTTGCTTCTTCAGGTTGGTCCCGATAACGTTGCGTTTGTGAGGATCCGTTCGACTACGTCCGTTTGTCTTCTTCATGGACTCGTTCTTCTTCTTTGCGGGATTTTAGGCAAGATGACCATACCCTCGAAATCACTACTATCTTTGCTTTGCTAGATGCTCGCTCTTTTGCTATGCCTATGCTGCGATACCTACCACTTGCTTATCATGCCTCCTATATTGTTGAACCAAGCCTCTAACCCACCTTGTCCTAGCAAACCGTTGATTGGCTATGTTACCGCTTTGCTCAGCCCCTCTTATAGCGTTGTTAGTTGCAGGTGAAGATTGAAGTTTGTTCCTTGTTGGAACATGGAGATGTTGTTCCTTGTTGGAACATGTTTACTTGTTGGGATATCACAATATATCTTATTTAATTAATGCATCTATATACTTGGTAAAGGGTGGAAGGCTCGGCCTTATGCCTGGTGTTTTGTTCCACTCTTGCCGCCCTAGTTTCCGTCATATCGGTGTTATGTTCCCGGATTTTGCGTCCCTTACGCGGTTGGGCTATAATGGGAACCCCTTGACAGTTCGCCTTAAGTAAAGCTCTTCCAACAATGCCCAACATTGGTTTTACCATTCGCCACCTAGCCTCTTTTTCCCTTGGGTTTCGCGGACTCAAGGGTCATCTTTATTTTAACCCCCCTGGGCCAGTGCTCCTCTGAGTGTTGGTCCGAACTGAGCTACCTGCGGGGCCACCTCGAGGAAACTTGAGGGTTGGTTTTACTCGTAGCTAGTCTCATCTGAGTGTGCCCTGAGAAAGATATATGTGCAGCTCCTATCGGGATTTTTCGGCACATTCGGGCGGTGTTGCTGGTTTAGTTTTACCCCGTCGAAATGTCTTGTTGTACCGGGATACCGAGTCTGATCGAACCGTCTCGGCAGGAGGTCTATTCCTTCGTTGACCGTGAGAGCTTGTCATGGGCTAAGTTGGGACACCCCTGCAGGGATTTGAACTTTCGAAAGCTGTGCCCGCGGTTATGGGCAGATGGAAATTTGTTAACGTCCGGTTGTAGAAAACCTGAATTTGACCTTAATTAAAATGGAGCAACCGCGTGTGTTACTGTGATGGTCTCTTTCTGGCGGTGTCCGGGAAGTGAACACGGTGTTGGAGCTATGCTTGACGTAGGTTGTTCTAGGATCACTTCTTGATCATACTTTTATCGACCGTGCTTTGCCTTCTCTTCTCGCTCTCATTTGCGTATGTTAGCCACCATATATGCTAGTCGCTTGCTGCAGCTCCACCTCATACCTTTACCTTACCCATAAGCTTAAATAGTCTTGATCGCGAGGGTGCGAGATTGCTGAGTCCCCGTGGCTCACAGATACTTTCAAAACCAGCTTGCAGGTGCCGATGAGACCGTGCAGTTGATGCAACCAAGCTCAGGAGGAGCTCGATGAAGATCTTGTCCTTTGTGGTGTTTCGTTCTAGTTGATCAGTAGTGGAGCCCAGTTGGGGTCGATCGGGGACCGTGTCGCATTTGGGGTTCTTCTTTTATTTTGGTTCCTTAGTCAGACCTTGTTTGTATCTGGATGATGTAATGTTTTATTCATGTAATTGTGTGAAGTGGCGATTGTAAGCCAACTATTTATCTCTTTCCCTTATGTATTACATGGGTTGTGTGAAGATTACCTCACTTGCGACATTGCTTTCAATGCGGTCATGCCTCTAAGTCGTGCTTCAACACGTGGGAGATATAGCCACATCGAGGGCGCTACAAGTTGGTAATCAGAGCCTTCCCCGACCTTAGGAGCCCCTTTGCTTGATCGTTTTTAGCGACCGAGTTGTGTCTAGAAAAATGTTTTGAGTCATTTAGGAATTACATATCGGAGAGTTTAGGAATTCTTTTTACTCCCTAGTCTCCTCATCGCTCTGGTAAGGCATCCTGACGTAGAGTTTTGACTCTTCTCTTCTCAAATTTCACTAAAAAAAATTTTAGGATCACGCGGGTATCTTGGAATCGTTCCGATGGTTTTATGATGAGAACATTGTCTTGGTGCCTCCTGTCAGGGGTTTTGTGGAAGTGTCCCGGGGAGTTGAGCTCTTAGGTGTTGTCGTCATAATTTTATCGTTGCAGTTCTGGAATACCTGAGTTTAGTTCGCCGACATCGAAAATCTCTTTTATGTAGTTGTTGGTGAGATAACCTCGACGCCACCCAGTACTGGGGCGGGAGTTTGGGAGTATCGCCATAACTTGTATAACGGATGCTTTTCGAAGGTTGAGGTAGATGATTTCCGAAGGTTTCTTGGTTATGTGTTGAAGGATGGAGACAACTGGATGTAGGATTTGCTAGTTTTGGGTGAGATATTATGCTTCCCCTGTATCCCCAACACCTGATTGCATAACCGGAAAATTTCGGGAGTTCCATAAGTGGGAATTCAAGTAGCTCTTAGGATATCTTTCCGACAGAGGTATGATATGAAATTGGGGTTCGATGTCTAGTGGTCCGCCTATTCACGGTCGGTTTTACAGTGGACTCGTTGTGTCTTAAAGAGTCCTTGGCTATGCCGACTCGGGGACGCTTCGTATGTCATGTGCACTGCCTTGTACATGATGGTGCTGTATGATCGAGCCCGTGTAGGCCCCACCACAAAAACTTCGGACGAAATCTCTATCATATGTTTGTTCCGGCTTATTCTGCAAGCCAATCCTTTGTGTTGTTTTCAGTTGTGGTATTCGAGTTGCTTCAATGTCAAATGTTGATTCCATACCTTTTCTAAGCGGTGTTCTCATGTTCCTATGAGAATACTAATCCTTCTTGATCATCGAGATTGTCTTGTCAATCCTTTTTCACCGGCGTGTTTCTCTTCAAGTGGATCCGATCTTTTCAACATCCGCAAGATCCAATCTCAGCTTTCTCAACGGTGTTCGTTTCACCCATCCCAAGTTGTCTTTTAATTCAACCGGTGCAATCTCTCCTTTATTCATTTCAACGGTGTTTCTTTGAGTGGGCCCTAACCCACAGGTCTTTTCCCAGGATCTTACCTGACTCTTCTTATTTTCCTGGAGCTATCCTCAAATTTCCTTTTGAAGTTTGACGTAAGAATGATTTATCATCAGTCAAATGCCTTTCTCGAAGATCTGTCAAATTCTTTTCATCGTTGGCTCAACCTCTTTGTTTTGATTCTTCCGAAGTTTCTAAATAATTCATGATGGTGTTTCTCGTCGTCATTCTCGGAGATTTGAAGACCGAAGAAGAGTTTTACCTCCATATTTTGCTCCACTCTCCTCAAGATTCGTGATTCTAGCTTGTTGCCATCCTCTCATAATTGTTCGATTGTGAGAATTCTTTAATCCATCCGGAGCAATTCGGGAGCCTTTTCAGTTTGTTCATCCGGAGTCCATCAATGCAAGTTTATTCATTCCCAGCTTTCAGTTATCGTTCTCCTAATCTTACCGGTACATCAATCAAATATTCTCTAATCGGCTCGTGATCTCGTCGTTCTCATGTATCTAAATCCTCTCAAGCATCCTCGTTCATTTTATAATTCGTCCCGGTGTCTTCTTTATCTTTTCTTCGTTTATTTTTAATTCTTACGGTGGTTCGTTCAAGAGTTCTCTTCCTTGGTCACCATATCAATTTATTCGTTGTTTCAACCCTTCCGGTGGTTCGTTCAATACCTTCTCAAATTTATGTTATATCTCTCGTAATCCTTGATACGAGAATAAGTAGTGTGCCAAATCCGTTGATTGTCATCAATTTAATTGGTGAAGGATAAGCATAATGTAATTCTTATTCTTGTTTCATCGAGTGAATTTAATTCTTTATTCCGGAGGCTCATCAAATTCTTGATTTTCTTTTGTTCATCTTTTCTTTCCCGGAGTTCCAATTTCTCTCAATTATATCATCACGGAGATCCATCTAAATCATTACAAGGTTTTACCTTGTGTTTTCAACTTCCCTTTCTTCTCGTTATCCTTTGGTTACCGGAGTTCTTCATGGAGGTTCTACTTGTCGGTTCATAGAGGATTAATATTCCTTCTCGAAACGTTCATCAACTTTCTTTTCAGAGGAGCTCAAGTTTTGTTCATCTTGTAATCCGGAGTGCATTTTTGTCTACCGTATCATTGGAGGTGGTATTATGTCATTTTTAATAATTTGAGTTCATGTTTCATAACTCACATGTTGTTATGAATGAGGTATTTTAAATCCATCAACCTCGTTGTTGGAGCTATCTTGGGTTATATTTCACCTAAAAGCCTTCCCTAAGGATTGTTGCTATTTATGGTGCCCATATAGGACCCAAGTTCTTCTTTCATCCTTCCGGTGAAATAATTTTCTCGTCTCCTCGTTCATATCAATCCAATTCTTTTTCCGTGAGTGGCAGATTATCGCCTCATAATTTTGAGATGTATTTCATAAGACCATATCAAGATTATTCTTTTCGTTGTTGGTGTTCCAACAACTCCGTTCGACCCTTCTTCTAAAGATGCCTTTTCAAACTCTTTGTGACAGAAGATGGCATTTTCTTCTCCATTCTTTCATTTAAATTATCTATCTTCTATTCTTTTGTTCCGGAGCCATTGCGATGTTACTCTTTTCTCTCATCATCTTGGATCGTGTTTTTTTTCGTGTTTATCCATCTAACCGGAGTGTTGTGTCATCTCTTCTAGTTCTTTTCACCTTGTCAAGTCTTTCATCTCTTTTCAAACGAAGTGCTGTCCAAATTTGTAATTCCTTGTTTCCTCTTCCCTACCGGTGTGCTTTCAACTTCATTCATCTCCGTTGTATTCTTTTCTCGATATGGCTTAACCTTTTTCAAGGTTCTTTGGTGTCACTCGTTTGTCAAAGAAGCAACTTAGTTTTACCTCTCCCCTTTCTCTTCCGTTGTCCCTCCGGTGCCATTCTAGATCTCGGGACGAGATCCTCTCGTAGTGGTGGAGTGTTGTGACACCCCAAGACCGGAGCTTCATATGCCTTCCAGGGTTTCCGGGTTTCGTCGTGTGTTTTGTTTGGTTCTTTGCATTCATCTTTGCATCGTGTGCATTGCATCATGTCATCATGCCATCATGTCATTTCTTTTTCTTAACTCAACCAAATAAAATCGGATGGATCTTCGGTCCATTTAAATCGAGGGATATTCACATGGTGAAATTCTCTTTATAACATATCTCCCAATATGTGTAGGGAGCTATATTAAATATTCCATTTTCGGAATCACCCTATAACACACTTGCAATAATCACATGTCTTTTCCGCTTCGAGTTTGCTCCTCAAACTTCGTCCATAAATTATTTATCTTTTTCCGGAGGTCTTCCAAAAATCTCAACATTTTGGGACCTTTCTAACACCCACTTCTTATTCAAACTCATTTGAATTTAATTCAAACGAGTTCCAATCCAAACTTGGTACATGCCCATTTATACTTTTCTTGGATCAAGATCATTTTTGCGAGTCCAGTAAAATTATCCCCATGCCCAGTTTCCATCCCAACCTTCTCTTTCTTTTCCTTCTCTTTTCTGTTTTCTTTTTAAATGGGAAAAGAGAGATATTTAGGGAGAGAGGCGGCCTGCACCCCTGGCCAGGCCTGCACCACTGCCCTCCTGGGCCTCCCTCCCTCTCGCGCCGGCCCAAGGCCAGGCCCAATCAGCCCCGCTGCTAACCTAACCCGATCCCCTCCTCCCTCTCGCTCCCACCAGCGCTGCCAGGAGCCCGAGAACCATCTCCCTCGCAGCGCCCCATCCGCTCGATCCCGTGCTCCAACCGATTCCCTCGACCCTCTCCCTCTGGTTCTACTTGCGCCGCCAGCTCCACCTCCACCTCGCCTCTCCACAAACCCCACTGTTGCTTCTTCCAGCATCGCAGGATGCGTCCAGGGGACCAATCCCCATGGCGTCGTCGTCTCAGGCCACGCCGTCGGCGGGGTCCCGCATACCTCCGCCCGGATCAGCATGCGTGCCGTTCCCGCCGACCTCGACCTCCAAGGCCCCTTCCCTCGCGCCTCTTCCTCCTTCTCCTTCCCACCTCCACCTCTCATCTCTCTTGTTCTCTGTAACAGGAGCCCAACTCATGGCTGCCGAACCGCTGCCTCGACTCAGTTCTCGACGGAGACGCCGTCGAGCGCCCGGAGCAGCACGTCCCTCCATTCCTGCGCCGCAGCATCGCCGGAGCAGAAGCTCCATCTGCCCGACCTCCGTCTCCAGCAGTTGCAGGCGAGCGAGCCGCTGCCGCGACCGCCCGCCTCGTCGCGTTCTCCTCCGCCTATGTCCGCCTTGTTTCGTCTCTATTAGGGCCTGCCTACTGTCGCTGTTGAGCTGTGGGACCTCGATGCCAAGTGCCACATAGTTGGATTCCTCATAGTCACCACCGAACCCGTTTGCATACTTTTGCTGTCGGATGCGCCAAGTCCAGCCGGTCCGGGACCACCTCAAGTTCGACCACTGCACGGATACGCCAAGTTCGTCTACGAACCGTGAACAACTACCGTCGACGTTAAACGTGTACCACTACCACCGCCCGAACGTCTACAGAACATGTACCGTCGACCCTCGAAGAACCGTGGACGTCAAGATCCTCGTCGTGACTTCAAACATCTACGGAATGTGCATGACTACAAAATGGGTACCACTACCATTGCCGAAGACCCGTGTAACGGAACCGTCAAGTTCGACTACCGTCATGTGAACAACTACTTCCTCTACCATCGCTGAGTACCACTACTTCCCACGACGATCGTGAACGACTACACCGCTTGACCCGAACCGCTCTGAGAACACACGCTTCGAAGGTATAACCATCGAGACGACTGCCTGAACGAATGCATGTGTGATGTATGAGATGCTCGTGCTTGCACCGTGCTCGATTTGTCGGTGCACGTTGCCCTCTTTTACCTTGTCATCGTCATGTGGGAACCCGGTTACCGGGAGCACCCCACCTTCCATCTTTTGCATGCTCCCGCCACACTTTCTTTTGCACCCACGTCTCAATGAGTTGCTGGAACTGGAACGTTGTCGTGGCACCGTTTTCATTATCGTTGCTGTGGCACCCCTTTCCTTTCCACCACGGTGACAAATGCTTCATAATGCTCTTGTCAACTTTTAATAAAAATTGCATAAACTTGTTCATGTCATCTGCATCGTGATAACAACAATTAAAATGTTTAAATTGTTGTTGATAAATTACTAAGGCATATGGGGATTTACCAGAAATGTTGTTCGTTGCTTCCGGCCTCATTTAACCTTGACTAGTTAGGTAGTTTTACTTTGCTTCACCCTCTTGCCTTGTTTAACAACATTTAATATTGTTGGGTACATAAACAAGATCGAACTAAATAACTTGTCGTGGTGTTTCGTCAATATGCAAATCGTTGCATATTGAGCTCCACTTAATTTGTAGGGTTGCTTGTGCATTTTGCCATGCCATGCCTCTTTAAACCGGACATGCATCATACTTGATTGTGCATCATGCCATCATTATGTGTTGGTTGTTTACTATTTTGTTTGCTTTCTTTCCGGTGTTGCTTCTTCGGGTTGGTCCCGATAACGTTGCGTTTGTGAGGGTCCGTTCGACTACGTCCGTTTGTCTTCTTCATGGACTCGTTCTTCTTCTTTGCGGGATTTCAGGCAAGATGACCATACCCTCGAAATCACTACTATCTTTGCTTTGCTAGATGCTCGCTCTTTTGCTATGCCTATGCTGCGATACCTACCACTTGCTTATCATGCCTCCTATATTGTTGAACCAAGCCTCTAACCCACCTTGTCCTAGCAAACCGTTGATTGGCTATGTTACCGCTTTGCTCAGCCCCTCTTATAGCGTTGTTAGTTGCAGGTGAAGATTGAAGTTTGTTCCTTGTTGGAACATGGAGATGTTGTTCCTTGTTGGAACATGTTTACTTGTTGGGATATCACAATATATCTTATTTAATTAATGCATCTATATACTTGGTAAAGGGTGGAAGGCTCGGCCTTATGCCTGGTGTTTTGTTCCACTCTTGCCGCCCTAGTTTCCGTCATATCGGTGTTATGTTCCCGGATTTTGCGTCCCTTACGCGGTTGGGCTATAATGGGAACCCCTTGACAGTTCGCCTTAAGTAAAGCTCTTCCAGCAATGCCCAACATTGGTTTTACCATTCGCCACCTAGCCTCTTTTTCCCTTGGGTTTCGCGGACTCAAGGGTCATCTTTATTTTAACCCCCCTGGGCCAGTGCTCCTCTGAGTGTTGGTCCGAACTGAGCTGCCTGCGGGGCCACCTCACGGAAACTTGAGGGTTGGTTTTACTCGTAGCTAGTCTCATCTGAGTGTGCCCTAAGAAAGAGATATGTGCAGCTCCTATCAGGATTTGTCGGCACATTCGGGCGGTGTTGCTGGTTTAGTTTTACCCTGTCGAAATGTCTTGTTGTACCGGGATACCGAGTCTGATCGGACCGTCTCGGGAGGAGGTCTATTCCTTCGTTGACCGTGAGAGCTTGTTATGGGCTAAGTTGGGACACCCCTGCAGGGATTTGAACTTTCGAAAGCCGTGCCCGCGGTTATGGGCAGATGGGAATTTGTTAACGTCCGGTTGTAGAAAACCTGAATTTGACCTTAATTAAAATGGATCAACCGCGTGTGTTACCGTGATGGTCTCTTTCCGGCGGTGTCCTGGAAGTGAACACGGTGTTGGAGTTATGCTTGATGTAGGTTGTTCTAGGATCACTTCTTGATCATACTTTTATCGACCGTGCTTTGCCTTCTCTTCTCGCTCTCATTTGCGTATGTTAGCCACCATATATGCTAGCCGCTTGCTGCAGCTCCACCTCATACCTTTACCTTACCCATAAGCTTAAATAGTCTTGATCGCGAGGGTGCGAGATTGCTGAGTCCCCGTGGCTCACAGATACTTCCAAAACCAGCTTGCAGGTGCCGATGAGACCGTGCAGTTGACGCAACCAAGCTCAGGAGGATCTCGATGAAGATCTTGTCCTTTGTGGTGTTTCGTTCTAGTTGATCAGTAGTGGAGCCCGGTCGGGGTCGATCGAGGACCATGTCGCATTTGGGGTTCTTCTTTTATTTTGGTTCCGTAGTCGGACCTTGTTTGTATCTGGATGATGTAATGTTTTATTCATGTAATTGTGTGAAGTGGCGATTGTAAGCCAACTATGTATCTCTTTCGCTTATGTATTACATGGGTTGTGTGAAGATTACCTCACTTGCGACATTGCTTTCAATGCGGTTATGCCTCTAAGTCGTGCTTCGACACGTGGGAGATATAGCCGCATCGAGGGCGTTACATCTATCCCCGAACTCTTTCCTCAACATCTCGGCATTCATCGTCGTGTGTGAGGCCTTCCTCCGCATCCAACCCCACTTCGGGCTGTGGCTCAAGGTCTTCAACGTGAAGCCGAAGGTGGTGGATGCCCAACATGCGAAGTGCGAAGGAGCCATGGTGATTAAGCTGACCAATGTCTCCTGGCCGAAAGGCACTTTCGTGGAGACTGTAAAGGAATGGCAGAAACAGTGGTTCTACATCACAGAACCCCGCGACGCCACCCGGGCCGCAGCTACCGAATTCAACTCTGGCGCTCCCACGCGACTCACCTCCTTGGTTGAGAAGAGTCTGAACTGGTGTTCGCCAGATGAGCTGATAGTGCTGCAGACGCGCGTTCAAAGCATGGTGGACAAGGATGTCAAACTTCTCGATATAATCCAGGTGATGCTAGTTCGCCGGATTCTCCCGTGCCAAAGCCGAAGCCTCCCTCTATGGGAGTTCAATCCGAAGAAGCACCATACCCTGAAGAGGCTCTTCGAAACCACTCACGAAGACGCCTGGAAGTTGCTCTTCGAGGGCAACGAGACACCGCAGGCCACAGATTCGGACCGCGGGCACGATATTAACCACCTCGCCAACAAGGTATGTTATATTTAACGCATCCCCTACTTTCTTGTTTCAAGGGTGATATCTAAGCTTTTATTATCATTGCTTCTTCAGGACTGGATGGTGAGAGCGAAGCGGATCCAGTGTCCGGCTCCGCTGCCTGAAGAACCAGTCATCCCGCGTTTAGCGAAGATGCCGGTGCCGGTTCCCTATACGGCACCGGCGAAGAAGGCCACGGGGAAGGCCAAGTGGGTCTGGAGTGGCCCCTGCCGCAAGGGCGCTTCGGACGCGACGTCCGAAGACAATACCCGCTCCTCCGTCGCCAAAGACGACGACAATGAGGAGGAGGAGGAGGAGGAGAGAGATTCTCCCCCTGATGGGGGGAGAGAGAAGAGGGCGGCCTCCACAATTCTGGAGGTGGAGGCGCCCAAGAAGGGGAAAGGCCCGCTCGTGGGCGGCTCCGCATGGGATGTCGACAGCAGTCCGGAGTGATGTCCCCGCACTAAGCCTCGGGCTGCATCGTAAGCGCTAAGACTCATACATGCACATAATTCTAACCTCTACTCTTTGTTGTATTGACATGATTAATTACGCTATTGCAGTCCGGCTCACGACAGCTCCCAGCGATCCTCATCAAGAGTCTCGTTGGACTCAACGGAGATGGATAGTGAGACACCGTCGGCCTCTTACTCTCCCAAGGCCAAGGGAGACATCGAGGTGTTGTCTCGAAGGACCTTCCCAGGCCAGTGAGAGGTTCGGGAGGTCGTCAAGGTGGCACCAGAGGGCGATACCTCGGCCGCCGGACACATGGGGGAGCAAGCCCCCATGGAGACTGGCGATGGGGGCCGTGCTCCATTCGGCCCCCATATGAGCACGGATCCGGACATCCATACGGCCCCGGAGTCCTACAAGCAGCTTCCTTCAAGAGAAGGAGGCGTGCCCGCCCCGCCGGCGACCTCTGTCCAACCAGAGACGCCGGACAATCTATTGGAAGCGCTATGAGGTGCTTCCATTGTGGAAGAACACCGTATCCTTATGGGTTCGCTGATTGAGAAGGTTCAGTCCGTTAAAAGCAGACTAATCGAAGCCTACAGCAGCCTGCTAACAGGTTTTGAGGTAAGCGGCGTTTAACCGAGAAAATCCCCACATAGACAGTAGCCCCTGAGACACTGTCCGGTGTTCGGAAAGAAAAGCCGGACAGAGGGTCAATTAAATTTCACAGGAAACTAACCAAACTGTATCTGATGTGAATAAGCAGGCGTCGCTGCTGGCCGTGACTTCTCACATTGCCGAAGTCTCCGGACTAAAGCAGAAACTGGAGCAGGACGAAGAATAGCTTGGCCAGGCGAGGAAGCAGCTGGAAGACCAGCAAGGTACGCAATGGCTCGCTATATATTCGGAAAGATTAAATGATGTATACTGACCGTAGTGTCATTATATGTGTAGGGCGATGACTGAGGTCGAGGCCCTGAAAAAGGCCCTGGACGAAGCCGAGGAGAAAGCTGTCAAGGAGCAGCCGCTCGCAAGAACCTGAAGGCCCATGTGAACGAGGTCCAGCAAGAGCTCCAGGACGCAGTGAGGAAGTACGAAACCCTGGAGGGCGATGTTTCAGCTCGAGAGACCGAACTCTCCAAGGCTCGTCAAAGAGCGGAAGCGAGCCGGGTTGAAGCCTAGGGTGCCCTCCAGGAGATCCAGGAGGCTAGGAAGATCGCGGCGGGTAAGTGCTACCTCTTGAGCACTGCGTTGGTTTTCCCTTGAAGAGGAAAGGGTGATGCAGCAAAGTAGCATAAGTATTTCCCTCAGTTTTTGAGAACCAAGGTATCAATCCAGTAGGAGGCCACGCACGAGTCCCTCGCACCTACACAAACAAATAAAATCCTCGCAACCAACGCAATAAAGGGGTCGTCAATCCCTTCACAGTCACTTACGAAAGTGAGATCTGATATATATGATAAGATAATATTTTTGGTATTTTTATGATAAAGATGCAAAGTAAAGAAAGCAAAATAAACGTAAAAGGAAATAGCTTGTTGATGGAAGATTAATATGATGGAAAATAGACCCGGGGGCCATAGGTTTCACTAGTGGCTTCTCTCGAGAGCATAAGTATTATGGTGGGTAAACAAATTACTGTTGAGCAATTGACAGAATTGAGCATAGTTATGAGAATATCTAGGTATGATCATGTATATAGGCATCATGTCCGAGACAAGTAGACCGACTCCTGCCTGCATCTACTACTATTACTCCACACATCGACCGCTATCCAACATGCATCTAGAGTATTAAGTTCAAAAGAACAGAGTAACGCTTTAAGCAAGATGACATGATGTAGAGGGATAAACTTATGCAATATGAAATAAACCCCATCTTGTTATCCTCGATGGCAACAATACAATACGTGCCTTGCTGGTCCTACTGTCACTAGGAAAGGACACCGCAAGATTGGACCCAAAGCTAAGCACTTCTCCCATTGCAAGAAAGATCAATCTAGTAGGCCAAACCAAACTGATAATTCGAAGAGACTTGCAAAGATAACCAATCATACATAAACAAATTCAGAGAAGATTCAAATACTGTTCATAGATAAACTTGATCATAAACCTACAATTCATCGGTCTCAACAAACACACCGCAAAAGAAGATTACATCGAATAGATCTCCACAAGAGAGGGGGAGAACTTTGTATTGAGATCCAAAAAGAGAGAATAAGCCATCTAGCTAATAACTATGGACCCGAAGGTCTGAAGTAAACTACTCACACTTCATCGGAGAGGCTATGGTGTTGATGTAGAAGCCCTCCATGATCGATGCCCCCTCTGACGGAGCTCCGTAAAAGGCCCCAAGATGGGATCTCATGGGTACAGAAAGTTACGACAGTGGAATTAGGGTTTTGGCTCCGTATCTGGTAGTTTGGGGGTACGTAGGTATATATAGGAGGAAGAAGTACGTCGGTGGAGCAACATGGGCCCCACTAGGGTGGAGGGTGCGCCTGGGGTAGGCGCGCCCCCCTCCCTCGTGCCCTCCTGGTTGCTTTCTTGACGTAGGGTCCAAGTCCTCTAGATCATGTTCGTTCCAAAAATCACGTTCCCGAAGGTTTCATTCCGTTTGGACTCCGTTTGATATTCTTTTTCTGCGAAACTCTGAAATAGGCAAAAAAAACAGCAATTCTGGGCCGGGCCTCCGATTAATAGGTTAGTCCCAAAAATAATATAAAAGTATATAATAAATCCCTATAATGTCCAAAACAGGATATAATATAGCATGGAACAATAAAAAAATTATAGATACGTTGGAGACGTATCAAGCATCCCCAAGCTTAATTCCTGCTCGTCCTCGAGTAGGTAAATGATAAAAACAGAATTTTTGATGTGGAATGCTACTTAGCATAATTTCAATGTAATTCTCTTAATTGTGGTATGAATATTCAAATCCGAAAGATTCAAGACAAAAGTTCAATATTGACATAGAAATAATAATACTTCAAGCATACTAACTAAGCAATTATGTCTCTTCAAAATAACATGGCCAAAGAAAGTTATCCCTACAAAATCATATAGTATGGCTATGCTACATTTTTACCACACAAAGTATTTGAATCATGCACAACCCCGATGACAAGCCAAGCAATTGTTACATACTTTTGGTGTTCTCAAACTTTTTCAATCTTCACGCAATACATGAGCGTGAGCCATGGACATAGCACTATATGTGGAATAGAATGGTGGTTGTGGAGAAAACAAAAAGGGAGAAGATAGTCTCACATCAACTAGGCGTATCAACGGGCTATGGAGATGCCCATTAATAGATATCAATGTGAGTCAGTAGAGATTGTTGTAACATCCCCAGCATCACACTACAGTAATCCCTTATGATCAGTGCCAAGTCATCTTGATTTACAAAGCTTAATCATGTTGGGATAATATCTCAACTGAAGTCCCTTCTCTGACTTCTATTCAAATTCAAAGTGAAATTTGAAGTTGCACAAAACTTGCTAGAAAAATGATAATCATTGAGCCAAAATTTCATAACATTTAATTGTTAAGGAAAACAACATCACCATTGAGCTAAGATGGACAGTAGCAATTATTTCATTGCAACTTCAGCATTTTTGAATGTCATTTTAATTGTCAAAAATGTAAATGACATCCCCTGGCCTCCAAACTTTTTGTGGAGCTGTCCAAAAAAAATCCTTGGATTTTATGGGCCCAGTTCCATAATTTATTTATGATATTTGGCTGCCCAATTAACTTTCTTTCTTTCTCTGTTTATTAAAAAAAGGAAAACAGAAAAGAGAAAAGGCCTAAGTGCACGGTGCACTTAGTCCTGCTCACTACAGGAGCCGGCCCAGCCCATCACCGGCGCCTTCTCCTTCCATGTTCATACCAGGCGCGGTGGACGCCTGTGCGCCGTCCGTGGCCGCGGGTAGCCACAGGCCGGCCATCCGCTGCCGTCTCGCGCAGATAAGGTCGCCGGCGAAGCCCCTGCCAAACCCTAGCCCCCTCACTCGTTCGCACGCGCCTCGCCTCTCTCTTTTCCCCATCTCGCCCGAGAGCTCGTTGTCGTCCTTCGTCGATTCCGCGCCCTCCGTCACCGCCTTGCCTTGCTGAGATGTCGTGAGGCTCCGCAATCGTCTCCTCCGTCGACTGCGCCCAGCCGTTCAAGCCGGGAGCCACCGAGTCGAGCCCGGCGACCTCTTCTTCCCCTACGGCCATCTTTGACTCCGTCGATGGTTTCGGCGACGACAAGCCTCCCCGAGCCCATTTGAGCACACCTACAGGGCCCGGTGAGCAGTCCCCGTCCTTTCCCCTCTCTCCCCGCCTCGGACTGCCGCTGTAGTCGTCGCCCCTTCCTCCCAGGAGCACGCCGGAGCTCGCCGGAGCTTGGCCGTGCCTGCGGGCCGCCGCTGCTGCTAGTGATGTGGCTTGCTGCTGCTGCTGCAGCCCACGCACGACCAAAGCCACCCGCACGCACGCCCCGTGCGCCGCCCGCTGCGTCCCCTAGCCGCGTCCGGCTGCGACCGACCGCGCCGCGCGCCTTGGCCCCTGCCTGCGCCGCCTCGCCGTGCGCCAGCCTCGCGCCTAGCCCGCGCGCCCGCTTGCTGCTGGCGCTGCTCGTCCCCGTTGCGCCCTGCAAATGCTCGCCTCCTGCACCCGTCGCTCGCCGTTGCCCCGCGATGCCGCTGCTGCCTCTTGCTGCACCACCTCCGCCCGCGCCTGTCCCGCCCTGGCGCCGGCCGACGCCCGCCACTGCCCTCTGGCCTGGCCGCCGGCGCTACGAGCGCACGAGCCCAGCCGCCCCCTGCCTCGGTTAATCAGGGGATAAAACCCCCCATTTAATCCCCTAACCCCCCACTGACAACCAGGCCCCAGGCCACTAACTAAAACCTATTAGTTTTAATAAGAAAATGTATTTAGCCCATGGGTCGCTGACACGCGGGTCCCACCGGACCACTTGACTGGTCAACCATGGACCAGTCAACTGCTGAGTCAGCAGTTGACTGGACCCACTGGTCAGTCACTCTGGTGCATCTCTGGTGCACTGCACTGGGTGCACCTAGCCTTTCACTCTTTTTTTAATTAGATTAAATTCCAGAAAATGTTTAATTCTTATAAAATTAATAGAAAATAAACCGTAACTCGGATGAAAATGTTTTCTACATGAAAGTTGCTCAGAAAAATCCAACGAATCCGAATATGCGGTCCGTTCATCTGTCACATGCCCCTGGCATGTTTAACTTAGAACATCCCCCCTCCGGTCATCTGTTTGACACAGGTCCGGAACCGGGAAAACATTCCCGGATGTTATCCCCTCCGCCGGTAACGTGTAGCACCGTGTTAGAACACATCTAGCTCTGCCTGTTCTCCTGTTTATGCACTTGCTTGCTATATATTTACTATTTCTTTCCCCTCTTCTCTCCGGTAGACCCCGAGACCGATGCTGCCCTGTGATCAACTACGTCGATGACGACCCCTCCTTGCCAGAGCAACCAGGCAAGCCCCCCCTTTGATCATCCCGATATCGCCCATTCCATTCTCTCATGCTTGCATTAGATTTTGCTACTGTTATTGTTTGCTCCTATTCTGATGCATAGCCTGCTTTTGTAACCTGCTTATTGTTACCTTACCTGCTTATCCTAAACTGCTTAGTATAGGTTGGTTAGTGATCCATCAGTGACCCCCACCTTGTCCTTGTTGCCCCTGCTTCATCATTGAAGACCCGATCAACGGGATCGAAGACCAGGCCCCGGCACTGCACATCACTTTCCCCTTAGTTGCTCGACACTACTAGGTTACTATCGAGTGCCGAGGGTGAGACCTCTACAACACTTCTGTTGTTAACCCTGTAGTGTAGCTATTCGGTGGTGGTCATCGAGGGTGATTCCGCCTTAACCACTTCCGATACGACTCTATCGTGCAACCCCTCAAGTGTGAACCTTGGGGGTGGTTCCTCTTACGTTCACCTTGATGATTACATCGAGTGGAATTCACTGGGGGTGATTCCTCGGGTTTTCCCTTTGATGTTTGGACACACGGTTACTATGGTTACTATGACTTTTCACTGAACCCTGTTACTAAAGACGGGTCGGCCCTGAGGGGTACCCGCGCGAGCATATTTGCGAGTGATGTGGAGTCGGATTGACCTGGAGGGTGCCCGCGAGATAATTACGAGGCGTGGCCGGGCATTCCTAGCCCTTGCCGCAAGACCTTGAGACGGGGCAACGGGGTCACATCTTTCGTGAGTCTCTGCTTGTTACCGCGCGTTCCTAATCCACTACGATTTGGATATTTGATCCGAGGGGCCTCTGGCCTGATAGCACTAACCATCACGTGGGCATAGTATGGGCGTTCTGCGTCGTATGCATCAGCTGAAGCTTAATAGACGTCAGCGACTAAGCGGCACGCGCCGGGTTGGACTGTGTAAGCACCTGCCTTGTTGAAGGAGGTAGCTAGGTCTGCTCACCGGCCGCCCACGCAACGTGCAGGAGTTCCTGGGGAGATGGCCCATGACCCCTGGGGGCATAGGTTTAGTCCGGCATGCTGACCTCTCTATTAAGCCTAGGTCGGGTTGCGGCGTATTGTTTGGCCGAGGCCGGGCATGACCCAGGAAAGTGTGTCCGGCCGGAGTTAATCGAGCGTGGTGGGTAAGTTGGTGCACCCCTGCAGGGAAGAAAACATCTATCGATAGCCTGACCTACGGTAACGGACACTTGGAGTTGTATCCCGATCGATACAACTAGAATTGGATGGTGATGAGAATTGGATTGTGATGATAACCGGATAGTATGGCTCTGGGATTGCTTTCTCACAGGGAGTCGAGAAAGGATCTCTGGCCGAGGTTGATAACATTACTACTACTTTACTTTATGCTACTCTACTCCCTCCTGTTGTTGCAAGATGGTGGTTTCCAGAAGATGCTAGTCTTCGATAGGATTAGGTTCTCCCCTCTGTTCTGGCATTTCTGCAGCCCAGTCCACATATACCGCCTTCCTTTGATAATGTTGCATATATATTGTAGATCATTGCTTGCGAGTACTTTGGATGAGTACTCACGGTTTCTTTGCTTTCCCTTTTCCCCCTTTCTTCTTCTTACCGGTTGATGCAACCAGATGTCGGAGCCCAGGAGCCAGACGACACCACTGAAGACTACTGCTACCCCGAGGGTGTCTACTACTACGTGACGACCGCTGACGACTTGGAGTAGTTAGGATGCTCCCAGGCAGGAGGCCTTGCCTTTTCAATCGTTGTTGCTTTTGTGCTAGCCTTCTTAAGGCAAACTTTTCTAACTCATGTCTGTACTCAGATATTGTTGCTTCCACTGATTCTTGTGTATTCGAGCTTATGTATTCGAGCCCTCGAGGCCCCTAGCTTGTAATATCAAGCTTGTATTATTTTATTTTGTGTCTAGAGTTGTGTTGCGATATCTTCCCGTGAGTCCTTGATCTTGATCGTACACATTTGCGTGTATGATTAGTGTACGATTGAATCGAGGGTGTCACAATTGTCATGCAACGGATGCACTAGAGCTATAAGTATATGAAAGCTCAACAAAAAGAACTAAGTGGGTGTGCACCCAACTCGCTTGCTCACGAAGACCTAGGGCATTTTGAGGAAGCCCATCATTGGAATATACAAGCCAAGTTCTATAATGAAAAGTTCCCACTAGTATATGAAAGTGATAACATAGGAGACTCTCTATGATGAAGATCATGGTGCTACTTTGAAGCACAAGTGTGGAAAAAGGATAGTAGTATTGTCCCTTTATATATATATATATATATTTGGGCCTTCCTTTTTTTATTTGGCCTTTCTCTTTTTTTGGGACAATACTCTATGAATGATGATCATCACACTTCTATTTATTTATAACTCAATGATTACAACTCGATACTAGAACAAAGTATGACTCTATATGAATGCCTTCGGTGGTATACCGGGATAGCAATGATGCATGAATGACTTGTATGAAAGAATTATGAACGGTGGCTTTGCCACAACTAAAATGTCAACTACATGATCATGCAAAGCAATATGACAATGATGGAGCGTGTCATAGTAAACGGAATGGTGGAAAGTTGCATGGCAATATATCTCGGAATGGCTATGGAAATGCCATGATAGGTAGGTATGGTGGCTGTTTTGAGGAAGGTATATGGTGGGTGTATGATACTGGCGAAAGGTGCGTGGTATTAGAAAGACTAGCAATGGTGGAAGGGTGAGAGTGCGTATAATCCATGGACTCAACATTAGTCATAAAGAACTCACATACTTATTGCAAAAATCTATTAGTTATCGAAGCAAAGTACTACGCGCATGCTCCTAGGGGGATAGATTGGTAGGAAAAGACCATCGCTCGTCCCCGACCGCCACTCATAAGGAAGACAATCAATAAATAATCCATGCTCCAACTTCTTCACATAACGGTTCATCATACGTGCATGCTACAGGAATCACAAACTTCAACACAAGCATTTCTCAGATTCACAACTACTCAACTAGCACGACTCTAATATCACCATCTCCATATCTCAAAACAATTATCAAGTATCAAACTTCTCATAGTATTCGACACACTCATAAGAAAAAAGAATAATCTTGAATGCCTAACATAATTAAAGCAAATTACCACGCTGTTTTGTAGGACTCTCAAAATAATCTAAGTGAAGCATGAGAGAACAATAGTTTCTATAAAACAAATCCACCATCGTGCCCTAAAAGATATAAGTGAAGCACTAGAGCAAAAACTATATAACTCAAAAGATATAAGTGAAGCACATAGAGTATTCTAACAATTCCCGAATCATGTGTGTCTCTCTCAAAAGGTGTGTACAGCAAGGATGATTGTGGAAAACTAACAAATAAAGACTCAAATAATACAAGACGCTCCAAGCAAAACACATATCATGTGGTAAATAAAAATATAGCTCCAAGTAAAGTTACCGATGGAAGTAGACAAAAGAGGGGATGCCTTCCAGGGCATCCCCAAGCTTGGGCTCTTGCCACTCCTTGTTCCATAATCCATCAAATCTTTCACCCAAAACTTGAAAACTTCACAACACAAAACTTAAAGTAGAAAATCTCGTGAGCTCCGTTAGCGAAAGAAAACAAAACACCACTTCAAGGTACTGTAATGAACTCATTCTTTATTTATATTGGTGTTAAACCTAATGTATTCCGACTTCTCTATGGTTTATAAACTATTTTACTAGCCATAGATTCATCAAAATAAGCAAACAACACATGAAAAATAGAATCTGTCAAAAACAGAACAGTCTGTAGTAATCTGTAGCTAACGCAAGTTCCGGAACCCCAAAAATTCTAAAAGAAATTATTATGCTCAAATTGTAAGACCATAAAACTCCTGACGTTGCTTTCGATCTCTTCTAACCTTTTAAGGTGATGATCACCAAATCTAGGTAGAGCCATCGTGACAAGCAAGCAATCTAACACACAAGCAAACAAGAGACGGGCAAAAAGAGGCAAATAGAGAAAGAGAAGGAGGACGGAGAGAGAGGGCGAATAAAACGGCAAGGGTGAAGTGGGGGAGAGGAAAATGGAAAATAATGTAATGCGGGAGATAAGGGTTTGTGATGGGTACTTGGTATGTTGACTTTTGCGTAGACTCCCCGACAACGGCGCCGGAAATCCTTCTTGCTACCTCTTGAGCACTGTGTTGGTTTTCCCTTGAAGAGGAAAGGGTGATGCAGCAAAGTAGCGTAAATATTTTCCTCAGTTTTTGAGAACCAAGGTATCAATCCAGTAGGAGGCCACGCACGAGTCCCTCGCACCTACACAAACAAATAAAATCCTCGCAACCAACGCAATAAAGGGTTATCAATCCCTTCACAGTCACTTACGAAAGTGAGATCTGATAGATATGATAAGATAATATTTTTGGTATTTTTACGATAAAGATGCAAAGTAAAGAAAGCAAAATAAACGGAAAAGGAAATAGCTTGTTGACGGAAGATTAATATGATGGAAAATAGACCCGGGGCCATAGGTTTCACTAGTGGCTTCTCTCAAGAGCATAAGTATTACGGTGGGTAAACAAATTACTGTTGAGCAATTGACATAATTGAGCATAGTTATGAGAATATCTAGGTATGATCATGTATATAGGCATCACGTCCGAGACAAGTAGACCGACTCCTGCCTGCATCTACTACTATTACTCCACACATCGACCGCTATCCAACATGCATCTAGAGTATTAAGTTCAAAAGAACAGAGTAACGCTTTAAGCAAGATGACATGATGTAGAGGGATAAACTCATGCAATATGAAATAAACCCCATCTTGTTATCCTCGATGGCAACAATACAATACGTGCCTTGCTGGCCCTACTGTCACTAGGAAAGGACACCGCAAGATTGGACCCAAAGCTAAGCACTTCTCCCATTGCAAGAAAGATCAATCTAGTAGGCCAAACCAAACTGATAATTCGAAGAGACTTGCAAAGATAACCAATCATACATAAAAGAATTCAGAGAAGATTCAAATACTGTTCATAGATAAACTTGATCATAAACCTACAATTCATCGGTCTCAACAAACACACCGCAAAAGAAGATTACATCGAATAGATCTCCACAAGAGAGGGGCAGAACTTTGTATTGAGATCCAAAAAGAGAGAAGAAGCCATCTAGCTAATAACTATGGACCCGAAGGTCTGAAGTAAACTACTCACACTTCATCGGAGAGGCTATGGTGTTGATGTAGAAGCCCTCCGTGATCGATGCCCCCTCCGGCGGAGCTCCGGAAAAGGCCCCAAGATGGGATCTCACGGGTACAGAAATTTACGGCGGTGGAATTAGGGTTTTGGCTCCGTATCTGGTAGTTTGGGGGTACGTAGGTATATATAGGAGGAAGAAGTACGTCGGTGGAGCAACGTGGGCTCCACGAGGGTGGAGGGCGCGCCTGGGGGGGTAGGCACGCCCACCTACCTCGTGCCCTCCTGGTTGGTTTTCTTGACGTAGGGTCCAAGTCCTCTGGATCATGTTCGTTCCGAAAATCATGTTCCCGAAGGTTTCATTCCGTTTGGACTCCGTTTGATATACTTTTTCTGCGAAACTTTGAAATAGGCAAAAAACAACAATTCTGGGCTGGGCCTCCGGTTAATAGGTTAGTCCCAAAAATAATATAAAAGTGTATAATAAAGCCCAATAATGTCCAAAACAGGATATAATATAGCATGGAACAATAAAAAATTATAGATACGTTGGAGACGTATCAGTAAAGCGTTTAGTATGCAAAGCAAATATATGAAGAAGAAGTATTTCTTACTAACCCGGATTCAGAGTTTTCCAGGAGCCTTCGCAGATCTACCACGCAGTGTGTCCGAGGCCGCAAAGTTCTTCCAAGCCGAAGAAGGGAGCTCCACGGAGAAATTGTTCTGGTCGCAATATCTTGTGTAGAGCATCCCGTGCCCTTCACCGATCAGCTGAAACAACTGGTGGATCTGCATAGGGTGGCCGAACTAGCCATGCAAGGAGCACCGCACACCCGAGCGCTATTTTGCAGATGTCCTAGAGGGGTCTCGCATTGTAGCAACACAATGTGGGCAAGACATTATCTTTGAATGAATACATTCATGTTGTCTTTGCCTTGTAGGATGAAACAAAACTTTTATGTAGTATAATGCTTTAAAAAATTTCTCCTCATGTGCGGCCGTTTTATGTGAAATCTGAGAGTTGGCCAGTCGTCGGCTTCTGCCCCACGTAGGAAATACGGGGGTGTTCGGGATGTAATCTAAACACTCTTGATCCAATTGTTTGGTCCTTGAAGGAGGTGTTTAGCGCAACGAACCAAGAAATCGGACTATGCGGCTTTAGCACTCTCACTTAGCCATAGGAGTTTGACAATAGAAATATATGCACAACCCCTAGTATCCGGACTAGGATGCTGTAAACACTTGATCGGGTAAGTACCAATCCCTCGCGTAATGTGGAAAAAGTCTCTAAGGATTTGAGACCTCCGAAGAGCTGACCGGCTCTCGCCGCATCATGACAGTCAGTTTTCGGCTTTCTCTACTGAGGTGCTCACTTAGGTAAACCAAGGCACAATCGCAGTAGTTCTCCCTTTACTACCCTAGCCGATATAGCGGAACGTAAGGTAGCAAGCACAGGAGCCGGGCAACCCAACTATTGACAAAAGACATGATTCAGAGCCAATGCATATAGTGCTAAATTCAGGGTGCCGAACTGTACTGTAAAAGTGTTCGGACTTTTGTTGCCATGTTGTGGGGCGCTATGAAGCCCCTGGCAAATTGAAACGCACCTGAGTATACATGTGTTATCTGTTAGAATTACCATAAAGGAAAAGGCAAAAAGAAAGAAAAAGGAAGAACCAGTGGTAAGCTAGAGCCGTGAAAATTTGGGCCACAAATTGTTTCTATTATAATTTCATTGGTGTGTTAAAGCGCATTTATACAGGTAATGCAATAAGCGGAAAGACTATTTACTATGCCTTCACCAAGAGAGAGCTGCGTGTGGGTCCTGAAGATAGGTAAAGGGATCGTTAAAGAGACCACCTAAGAGTTTCCCAGTACGTCCATGCTTCTTGTTGTCTTGGTGTTTTATCCTTCGAAAAGAATCAATGGCCAAGCCGCCAGGAAAGGCCTAAAAAAGGAAAAACAAAAGAAAAAGGGAAATAGTGAAAGTATGAGTGTCCGGGGCGGTCGAGCCATATTGCGGATCACAAGCTGATTATGCCTCCATCCGGGTCCATGGTATTTTTAGTGCATAATTATGTACGCGTGGTACGATGGTCGCCACTTGGTCAGGACGGGGACGGAGGCCAAATTGCTAGTCGAGCTCCTGACGAGCCGAGTTGTCCTTCTGCGGAATGGTTCGGACTCTCTTGACAGTGTCCGAGGGATCGACCACCGAATTGAGGTTCTGCTTGACAAGGCTACCCTGTACCTCTGCTGCTAAGGCAGCGGTGTGCTCCTCGGTGCGGAGGGAGCGTTCCGTATTTCCATTGACTGTTATGACGCCGCGCGGTCCGGGTATCTTAAGCTTCAGCGGGCCTCTAGTGTGATTGAGCCCGTGCAGCGGGCCTCTATGCCCGGTATGACTCCTTTAAAGGTAGTCTTTGTGGGCTTGATCCGCGATGGGTTAATGCCCATTTTGCGCATGGTATCCTGATAGAGCAAGTTGAGGCTACTGCCATCGTACATCAGGACTCGCGTCAGGTGGAACCCATCAATTATTGGGTCCAGGACCAGTGCGGCTGAACCGCCATGACGGATACTGGTCGAGTGATCCCAGCGATCGAAAGTGATCGGGCATGACGACCATGGATTAAATTTTGGGGCGATTGGCTCTATCGCGTAGACGTCCCTGAGCATGCGCTTGCGCTCCCTCTTGGGGATATCGGTAGCGTATATCATGTTTACTGTTTTGACCTAAGGAGGGAACTTCTTCTGTCCCCCTGTGTTCGGTGGCCGGGGCTCCTCGTCGTCGTCTTTGCTTTGCAATCCCTTATCCTTGTTTTCGCCATTTAACTTGTCGGACTGTTTAAAACCCCAACAATCTCTATTGGTATGATTGGGTGGTTTGTCTGGGGTGCCATGAATCTAGCACGGATGATCAAGTATGTGGTCCAGCCTAGATGGGCCCAAATTGTTCTTTTTGAACGACATCATCCGCTGACCAGGCTTAGAGCCACTGAATCCGGCATTGACCGCCGTATCCTCGGTGTTATCATTGTTATTTCGACGCTTCTACCTATTGCATCGAGACTTGTCGTTGCTATTTTTAGCTTCATGGGTGCCAGCGTCGCTTGCATTGTTTTTGCTACGGGCCAACCAACTATCCTCGCCCGCACAAAAACGGGTCATGAGTGCTGTGAGGGCCGCCATGGACTTTGGCTTCTCTTGGACGAGGTGGCGGGCGAGCCATTCGTCGTGGATGTTGTGTTTAAAGGCCGCTAGGGCTTCGGCATCCGGACATTCGACTATCTGGTTCTTTTTAGTTAGGAACCTGGTCCAGAATTTCCTGGCGGACTCTCCGGGCTGTTGAACTATATGGCTTAAGTCATCGGCGTCCGGAGGTCGAACGTATGTACCTTGAAATTTATCAAGGAAGGCTTCTTCCAAGTCCTCCCAGTTGCCGATGGAGTTTTCGGCCAGGCTGTTCAACCAGTGTCGTGCTGGTCCTTTGAGTTTCAGGGGAAGGTATTTAATGGCATGAAGGTCATCGCCGCGGGCCATATGAATGTGGAGAATGAAGTCTTCGATCCATACCGCGGGGTCTGTGGTGCCATCATATGATTCTATATTCACGGGTTTGAACCCTTCTGGGAATTCATGTTCCATGACTTCGTCGGTGAAGCAATGAGGATGTGCGGTGCCTCTATATCGGGCCGTATCGTGATGTAGCTCTGATGGGGTCCGTCTGCGGCTTTTAGCCCGCGCATGACTAGGTTTGTCACGTCCGAACAGATGGTCGTCCCCGCGTGTCGGGGCACGTCCTCACGATCCGTAGATCGATCTAGTATGTCCCGCTTTATTGTTCAGGTCATGTCGAAGGTCATATGTATGACCGTGAGCTGATTTACCTCTGCCTTTGCGATGAGGCGGGGCGGGCTGGTGTTCGGCTTGAGTTGCCGATTTGTCCCAGCCACGTGGTGGTCGGTCAGCCGTATTGCGCGATGGTGGTATGTGTTCCGGCGCCTCGTCGTTGAACTGAGGTAGTAATTTGTGCTTTGGGTAGCTTTTGACCGGGCGCTTGAGCCGTATTCTTCGGCTGCTAGGACACCAGTCCATTTATCGTTGAGCAGATCTTGGTCGGCTTGAAGCTGCTGCTGCTTCTTTTTCAGGCTCCTTGCAGTGGCTATTAGCTGGCGCTTGAAGCACTCCTGCTCAAGAGGTTCCTCAGGCACGATGAAATCCTCGGTGCCGAGGCTCGCCTCATCCTCGGAGAGCGGAAGATAATTACTGTCCTCTGAATCCTCATGCGTGGCCTATTTACCAGGCTAACCTGCCCATCTTCCCGTTCATCCTGTTCGGTAGCTACGTCCACGGGGTCTTCGTTGTCTTCGGCACCTTTCGGAGTGTTATCTTCTCCTGTGCCGGTGTTGCTATCTTTACTGCGGCGTGACTTAGAGCGGCGCCGCTAACGCCGGTGTTTCGATTGTATCTCAGGAGGTTTATCCTCAACTGGATCTTCTTTGTCATCGTCGCTCTTCTCCTTTGGTGCATCCACCATGTACACATCGTATGAGGAAGTGGCCATCCAATGTCCGGTGAACGGCGGGTTCCGGGCCTCTTCTTCTCCGGCATCCTCGTCCATACCGTCGATGTCATCGGAGCCGTAATCGAGCATGTCAGTTAAGTCTTCGATAGTGGCTATAAAGTGGGTGGCAGGTGGGGAGCGAAATTCCCTGTCATCAGCTTCTAGTTCGAACCGGATATAGTTCGGCTGTGAATCCCCCGCTAAGGATAGATTTTTTAAAGAATTCAGCACATTTCCCAAGGGTGAGTGCTGGAAGATGTCCGCGGCGCTGAATTCGGCGATCGATAACCGATCATGCTCGACGTGCGCGGACACGCATAGTTCGGAACTTATAACCGGAAACGAGTTCGTAGCTCCGGAGACATAGATGTTACTTGAGGTTAAGTCTGTGTGCGGCTCCAATGCTGTGGAGTCTGCAGCCTCCGTGGCGGGGTTGAGCTTCCTGTCCTCGGATGGCGCGCCATACTCTGGATTTAAGGCCAGAGCGGCTACAGGTGCAATTTCCTGGGTATGGCCCGATGACAGATCTAAGTCATGTTCATCAAGGCGATGGGGAGCGATTGCCATGGCATCGAATCCATCGAAGATCAAGTCTCCGTGGATACCCACGACATAGTTCAAGCTCCCGAATCTGACCTGACGGCCAGGGGCGTAGCTGTCGATCTGCTCCAGATGGCCGAGCGAGTTGGCCCGCAGTGCCAAGCCGCCGAACACGAAGATCTGTCCGGGGAGGAAGACCTCCCCTTGGACAGCATCATTGTAGATGATTGAAGGAGCCATCAAACCTTTTGAGGACGACACAGTGGAACTCTCAGTGAAAGCACCAATGATGGATCAAGACGCTTAAGTGGACTTTCACAAAGCACATACCTTGATAAAGTTTTGAAGAAGTTCAAAATGGATCAAGCAAAGAAAGGGTTCTTGCCTGTATTACAAGGTGTGAAGTTGAGTCAGACTCAATGCCCGACCACTACAGAAGATAGTGAGAAAATGAAAGTCATTCCCTATGCTTCAACCATAGGTTCTATCATGTATGCAATGCTGTGTACCAGACCTGATGTGTGCCTTGCTATTAGTTTAGCAGGGAGGTACCAAAGAAATCCGGGAGTGGATCACTGGAGTGCGGTCAAGAATATCCTGAAATACCTGAAAAGGACTACAAACATGTTTCTCATTTATGGAGGTGACAAAGAGCTCGTTGTAAACGGTTACGTAGATACAAGCTTTGACACTGAACCGGATGACTCTAAGTCACAAACCAGATACGTATTTTTATTGAATGGTGGAGCTGTCAGTTGGTGCAGTTCTAAGCAAAGCATCGTGGCGGGACCTACGTGCGAAGCGGAATACATAGCTACTTCGGAAGCAGCAAATGCAGGAGTCTGGATGAAGGAGTTCATATCCGATCTAGGTGTCATACCTAGTGCATCGAGTCCAATGAAAATCTTTTGTGACAACACTGGTGCAATTGCCTTGGCAAAGGAATCCAGATTTCACAAGAGAACCAAGCACATCAAGAGATGCTTCAATTCCATCCGCAATCAAGTCAAGGAGGGAGACATAGAGATTTGCAAGATACATACGGATTTGAATGTTGCAGACCCGTTGACTAAGCCTCTCTCATGAGCAAAACATGATCAAAACCAAGACTCCATGGGTGTTAGAATCATTACAATATAATCTAAATTATTGACTCTAGTGCAAGTGGGAGACTGAAGGAAATATGCCCTAGAGGCAATAATAAAGTTGTTATTTATATTTCCTTATATCATGATAAATGTTTATTATTCATGCTAGAATTGTATTAACCGGAAACTTAGTACACATGTGTGAATACATAGAAAAACAGAGTGTCACTAGTATGCCTCTACTTGACTAGCTCATTAATCAAAGATGGTTAAGTTTCCTAACCATAGACATGAGTTGTCATTTGATAAACGGGATCACATCATTAGAGAATGATGTGAT
This sequence comes from Triticum urartu, assembly GCF_056163025.1. Taxonomy (NCBI): domain Eukaryota; kingdom Viridiplantae; phylum Streptophyta; class Magnoliopsida; order Poales; family Poaceae; genus Triticum; species Triticum urartu. The sequence goes on along the minus strand of NC_141874.1, from coordinate 502,313,082 downwards.
TGACATGACCCATCCGTTAGCTTAGCACTATGATCGTTTAGTTTATTGCTATTGCTTTCTCCATAACTTACACATGTTTATATGACTATGAGATTATGCAACTCCCGAATACCGGAGGAACACTTAGTGTGCTATCAAACATCACAATGTAACTGGGTGATTATAAAGGTTCTCTACAGGTGTCTCTGGTGGTGTTTGTTGAGTTGGCATATATCGAGATTATGATTTGTCACTCCGATTGTCGGAGAGGTATCTCTGGGCCCTCTCGGTAATGCACATCACTATAAGCCTTGCAAGCAAGGTGACTAATCAGTTAGTTGTGGGATGTTGCATTACGGAATGAGTAAAGAGACTTGCCGGTAACAAGATTGAACTAGGAATGATGATACCAACGATCGAATCTCGCGCAAGTAACATACCGATGACAAAGGGAACAACGTATGTTGTTATGCGGTTTGACCGATAAAGATCTTCATAGAATATGTAGGAGCCAATATGGGCATCCAGGTTCCGCTATTGGTTATTGACCAGAGATGAATCTCGGTCATGTCTACATAGTTCTCGAACCCGTAGGGTCCGCACGCTTAACGTTCGATGACGATCGGTATTATGAGTTTATGTGTTTTGATGTACCGAAGATAGTTCGGAGTCCCGAATGAGATCATGGACATGACGAGGAGTCTCGAAATGGTTGATACATAAAGATTTATATATTGGATGACTATATTCGGACACCGGAATGGTTCTGAGGTGTATCGAGTATTTACCGGAGTACCGGGGGGTTACCGGAACCCCCCGGGGGGTTATTGGGCCTCATGGGCATAGTAGTGGAAGAGAGGAGGAAGGCCAAGAGGTGGCGCACGCCCCCCTAGCCCAAACCGAATTGGACTAGGGGGATGGCCCCCTTTCCTTCTCTCCTCCCTCTCCTTCCCCCTTTCTCCTAGTTGGAATAGGAAAGGGGGGCCGAATCCTACTTGGAGTAGGATTGCCCCCCCCCTTGGCGTGCCTCCTCCCCTTGGCCGGCCTCGTCCTCCCTCCCCCTTTATATACGTGGGAGTGGGCACCCCAAAGGCACACCAAAGTTTCTCTTAGCCGTGTGTGGTGCCACTTTCATAGAAACACACCTCGGTCATATCGTTGCAGTGCTTAGGCGAAGCCCTGCTTCGGTAACTCTATCATCACCGTCATCACACCATCGTGCTGACGAAACGCTCCCTCGGCCTCAACTGGATCAAGAGTACGAGGTGCGTCATCGAGTTGTACGTGTGCAGATCGCGGAGGTGCCGTGCGTTCGGTGCTTGATCGGTTGGATCACGAAGATGTTCGATTACATCAACAGTGTTACTTAACGCTTCCTCTTTCGGTCTACGAGGGTACGTGGACACACTCTTCCCGCTCGTTGCTATGCATCTCCTAGATAGATCTTGCGTGATCGTAGGAATTTTTTTGAAATATTGCGTTCCCCAACAGTCTACTATACTAGTGTTTTAGCACATAATGTTAAGTTGGAGTTGCGCCTAAAGCTTTAAGCTACATCCATCCATAACTTGAACAATGTACTATGCATTGAATTGCAAGTTTTGTGCGAATAGATTTCAATCAAAGTCATCAGCATTAGCCGGGTACTAGTAGTCTACCCCAGAGGTGGAGGATATACATCATACACCATGGTCTCTTCACGACATTAGTACACATCATCCAAGTCTCATAGTCTGCAACATTTAATAGTCAGGCACTTATAGGCGTGTTCTTTCAAGAATGCTATATAGGACAACATCTCAAGGTCTAATGATGTTGTTGTGGTGGATCATGGGCTTATGTTCTACGAGGTTAAATTAATGGATTAGGAAAAAACATGAAGTGAAGGAATGTTTACTCCATTCAAGAGCAATGTTTAGCTAGTTTAAGAAATATGTTTCCCTAACAAAGGGTTATGAAATATGTTGCTATACACGTTTGGAGGATATAAACCAGGGGGATTCTAATAAATCCAGTGTGAGAGGAGGTTAGTCCGAGACACCCATATCCTTTATATGGGAGATTGTAGAGGACTAGACCTCATAGAAACCAAACATATATCAGTGCGACGTAATGGATATATGCTCAATAATAGAATCACATGTATCCTCAATTTATGAAAAAATGATCTTGACCTTGAAAAGTAACGGTTCGGAGTAGACTATTGCTCAAAAATTGACAAGAATTGTTTCATAAGAACTTCTTTTAGACACAAAAGAGGTGGAAAAATCATAAACCAAGAGATTTCCAGTTTGAGCTTACTTGATTAAGTATTGGTGGGTTATTTGATAGAGCGAGGTAGGTATATAGTTGGAGCCAATGTGGGGTACTGATTCTTGGGATTTGGTACAAGTAAACTAATGAATCTCAAGTAATCCTTAAAATATTGGGAAGTAAATTTGAGGCGAACCTAAAAAGGCAAAAGAAAAATCGCAGAGCTGCAGGATTTGAAAAAATTCGACCCCTCACAAATGCATAAATGGAGATGAGAAGATACACTAAAAGCATGACATGTAGTATTTATGAAGAATAAGAGAGTTTCTAGAAATGAAGATCTAGAGAGAATTGACTTCTAAAAAGGGACAGTAATACTAGCTACTCCCTCTATAAACAAATATAAGAGCGTTTAGATCATTAAAGTAGTGTTCTAAATGCTCTTATATTTCTTTACAGAGGGAGTACTTCCATAAGTTTGCTAATGCAGGGGAAACACTACTCCCTCTTTGAACAAATATAAGATGTTTTAGGTCACTGAAGTAGTGATATAAGATGCCTTATATTTATTTACGAAACGAGTAAAATTTATTTCAAAGGGGGGCATACTGATTCAATGGACTAGTGGATTATTTTGGGTGAACTAGTGACATCCAATGCATTTTAATGATGAGCAGCAACTTATTGAAAAGCTTACAACAAAACATAATGTTGACCTTAGTAGGCCCTTCATTCAAAATGATGTTAAGGATATAATATATACTACCATATAGTACCAATATAGATGAATGACAGTTGTTATATTAATTCCATTGAGTGGTTCGCACTTTGGACACATTATTGGACATCAACTAACCCTTGAATCATTAAGTCTAATGGTTGGTAAGGCAGGCATTGGCATATGTTGTCTCATGCATTTGTTATTTCAAAGTTTTGCATGGCCCACCCTAAAGGAATAAATCTTTTCATCCTGCATTCTCTCTCATGCTATTTAGTACGTAAAGAGGGTTCCCACTCATGTGTTCTCTCCTCACTGTCAGTACACAAAATGTTAATATAAAGAAAAATTATTCATGGTTGTAAGTGGGTTTAAATATGAAAATATTGCTTCTAGAATTTGTTGCTTCTTAAAACTTTCTAGAATATGTTGTTGGTATACCTCCACTTAATCATTTACATACCGTCATATGGGCCATTCTTATTTCTCTTTGCTGCTTTGAGTATTATATATTGTATATCCTTAATGTTTATATGCATTTGCACGTACAATTACTAGCAAATAGCATGGAAACGAATAAGGCCGCATGACTTAATAATTTCCCTATTCAAATGTCAGGTCTGCTGGCCAGTCATTATGTGATTTAGTTGTTCGCTAACTTCTATGTTCGCATAGTAAATATAGGCAAAATTAATTATGGGATCATCAGCCTAATTCCAAAAGGAGCATTTTGCATATGTGATTACTCTATGTTGATAGCTCATTGTCAAAATGCTTTCATCAAAAGGGAAAACATTTATGATGGAGTGTCGCCACTACATGAATCTTGAAGGAAGCAATAACTAGGGGTGGTCTGAAAAGTGACTTAAAAATACTACGACATGGTCAACTAGATTTTCTTTTTCACTTCTAACAAGCAAGATGATTTAATAACAAGTGGATGGGTAGATGTAGAAAAGAAGTATAGAATGGCACCCTTAGTGTCAACCGAATGATTAGGTATGTTCATATTTTTGTAGTCACCAAGGGTTGAGGCAGGATGACCCACTGTCTCCACTCCGCTGCAATATTCATGCTACACCTTAAGATGATGGGAATGACACAGAGAAGTGGTAATATAGTCGGTCTAGTACCACACTTAGTGGATAATAGGGTTGAAATCATGCAATACGATAATGATAACATTTTTGTTCGAGATGATACATAGGTATATATGAACTTAAAACTACTTATGTACATGTTTAAGTAGATGTCAGGCCTAAAAAAACATTTTCATGAAAATGAGGTTATGTTGGTGTTGCATGATAGAATGGTCAAAGCTATGTTGCTAAGTAAATAATGAGGTTTTCTTGTTTGTGCTAGTAGATTGGGCATTGCGGATTCGTTGTCATTGGAAGAAAAGTTTAAACAAATATTAAATGGTTTGGACTGGTGGGGCAGGAGGCTCTCAATGGGAGATGAAGAGTTACTACAATTAGTTCATGTATGACAAATATACCTTTATTTATATGTCAATGTATAGGATGATAAATACCAGTGTTGAGGACTTCGAGAAAATTGTGAGGGGTTAACAGGAGAAGGAAATATCAGATGGTGAGATGACCAAGAGTCTATAGACCTATGCAGAAAAGAGGGCTGGAAATACATAATCTATAGAGGTTTAACATGGATCTTGAAACAGGATGAGCGACGTGCCAAGATATAGTGGGGTGAACATGCAAGATTCATAATGAATCTATCCATTCAATAGGAAATTAGTCCCAGACACTGCTTATCTGTTTGGTCAGCTTAAGACCAAATCTTTGTATTTGTTGGTAGTAGGTAATCGGTGACATATTGATTTTCAAGAAGATGCTTCATTAAGGGTGATGGAAATATTGTTCAAAAACTGGCATACAGAAGCTGGTAGTGTAGCTTCATAGGATGGAGAGAAGTGACAACATTAACCGGCTAATTTCAGACAAAACCTAGTGACGGTAGTTTTGAATACTAATGTTGATCGGCCAAAATGGGGGTGGTCTAGGAATGAGGTCATCGTTCTTGGCTCTCTCTATGTAAACATATATCACATCAAGAGCCTCACAAATATTTTAGGCATCCTTGAAAGGCTAAACTTATCCTTACCGAGTGTCTACTCCGGCAGGACTGTGGATAGTTCCGAGGGTCCCTGGATAATTGTAGGCATTAACTCGGTTTATCCATGCCATAGGTAAATCTCTCCAATAATGTGCCATAAGTCGTGTACTGTGTGTGATAACACTATGGGGTGTCTTAATTTTTCAATGACAAACACTCCACCGATTTGGGCGGAGAACGAAGTTGGCGATCCAACAACAAACATGCTACATCAAGGCATCTTAGTAACGCTAAACCAATCACCTAGAGGTCACTAATGATGCAGGAAGCACAACCAGCCATCCTAAGCATAAACGTGTAATTCCTGCATGTAATCGAAGAACATGCAAGGACTGATAAAAGCAATATGGATACTGTGAGTATAGATGAACATCAAATATCTCATAAAGATGAGAAAGCTCGGACTCTGATAGACGTCTTGGCCTAGTCATTGGAATCATATGAAGTACATGAAGTTGGCCTAGCCGCTAAGTATTACCTAACAAAACTCATAAAATACACTATGAGGTTGATCTATCTGTATAAGAGGACCAGGCGGTGGCAGTCAAAAGGGTGGATGTGGGCCCCAAGGCAAGTAAAATTCAAACCTAGGTTGTACAAGGCACACGGGTCCAAGTGGAGGTGGTGCAACATCCTTTGACTTGGTTTCTATGATTGTGTGGGGGGTTTTCTTTTTGCAATTGCTTCACACCCATAAGGAATTTGGAGGCATGGTTTGGTCCCGTTCAAAAGTAGATGAGACACGCTTTCCAAAAAATAAATCTAAGGTCATCCAATTCGAAGTCCGTATGTGAATGATAGTGTGGTTTCAAGTTAGGTATGTTTGACCAGTTTGAATTTGAGTCAATGACTTGTTGAAACTTGCTCTCTAACATCTCTTGGACCCAAAGTGGCATGAGAGAACGAGTTTTACATCACCTCATTATGTCTCTTCACTTGACCATTTGTTTTTTAATCAAATATGTAGGAAGTAATAGTAGTTGTGGTTGTATCCATGGTAATAATGTCCTCATCAATGTGCGACTCAGAAATTTGGATGATGTGTGAGCACTCTTAGAACACGTACAATCTTGGCAATGTCAATAGAATGACATTGAGTTGGAAATAGAGAAATGAAAAGGAATATTTTGTATTCGTATGTTCACTTGATGTGAAAGATATGATAGAAAAAACTAAGAGATATAACCTAGTACTTCCTCCGTCTCAAAATACGTTTCTCAGCTTTAGTACCACTTTGTACTAATGTTAGTAAAGGAGGGAAATATCAGGTGCTACCGGCTCTTACATGATACCGTGATACGTGCTCCTAGGCTGTTGGATCGCAGATCTGATGGCTCCCGAGAGCTCTTGAACATTTTGCAAAAAAAGTCATTCGAGAGTCTCAAAATTGCGCACAACTACAACAGCTTCTTAGATGACATCGGATGTGAGATTCTACAACTCCCAAGAGCCCGTATCACGGCATAATGTAAGAGCTGATAGCACCTGATAATTTTTCATAGTACAAGGCTGAGATACTTATTTTAAGGCGGAGGGAGTATCATTTAAGGAAATCCCTTACATAAGAGTTTCTTCAGATCTAGCTCTTAGTTCATAAATTTGTTATACAAAAGCGATATTTGTTCCTATCTCATCCCAATGTCACTCCAAGCCTTAGGCTGGCCATAGTGGTGGTATCTTAAGCAGTAGTATCATGCACTTGGGAATAGCAAACAAGTTGATGTGGTAGAGAATTAAAGAAGAGAGAGGGTTAGAATAATATAGATAGCTAGATACTTTATCATATTATGATACTAGTATATGATACTCCCCACTATGAGTAGCCTTGTATGTTTTGTATATTGTGTGTATGATAAATGCATTAACCACACATCTAGATATGCTATAGTTATTGCACATCCAAGTGGCTCAATCAAACTTGAAAGAAAAAGGGAAATGCCAAAAGAAAATGATTGCACAAGTCTTCACGTAAAATCAATGGCATATATATGATTTAGATGTCAATAATTAAGACACATCTATATGTGCTTTGTAGCAAAACTTGAATAAATAAATGCATTAATGACAGTGTGGCATACCCATACGACCGCAAGGATATCTCTAAGGCAAACTAAATACAACAATAAGTAGCCAGCCAGCCAGCCAACGAGCGCTAGTCTCTAGCTCGCTGAAAATGGCACGGGGAAGCAGCAGCGGAAAGCTGGCTGAGCACGGCCTCCTCTTGGTTTTCCTGATGCTGCTGCAGGGTGGCGTGGAGCAGGCGGCGGCGCGGCCGCGGGAGTGGTACGTCGGCGACCAGAAGGGCTGGACCTTCGGCGTCATGGGGTGGCCCAACTCGCCTACCTTCAAGCCCTTCAGGGAAGGCGACGTGCTGGGTACGTACGGCCAGGCCCTTCGACTCGTATAGTTTCTGTTGGCCCGGATGTTTTTCACTCTGTCTGTACAATATATATGTAGTACAATTGAAAACGTACGCGTGGTTCCTTCGTCCCGGCTGCAGTTTTCAAGTACGACCGCGCGGCGCAGAACGTGATACAGGTGGACGACTTCGGGTTCGGCACCTGCACCAGGCACCCCGCCAACGCCACGGTGTACGACTCCGGCAACGACCGCATCAGGCTCTCTCGCGGCCTCATCAACTTCATCAGCGGCATCTCGGACAACTGCTACAAGGGCGGCGTCAAGATCTCACTCACCGTCAGGCCGTGACCAACCAGGTCGATCGACTGTGTCCATGTCGTGCATCGATTCATCGTCGTGGACCGCGTACGCTCCATTTTGTCACGTTCTTCCTCGGGAATGAAAATAATGGAATGATTTATGCGCGTGGTAGCTCATTACTCCATTGATCTTAAGTTTTTTTTTTCCAGAAAAAGATCCGCAGATCTATTATAGAAGTTCGTCGAAAGTACAAAACACCTCAAACATAATAAAAATTACGTTAAGATCTCCAGATCACCTGACAACCACTACTGCCTCCCGAACGAGTTGCTGTCGTCGTCACTCTTCTACTAGAGCCGGCTTGATCTTGTCAATGACAGTTAGAAAGTCTTCATGCATATGCGCAAAGGACAAGTGCTCTGGAACCGCAGTCGTCATTGTTGAACCCTTGAATGGATCTGGAGCAATTGACATCAAATCTCGTCGTCATACACGCATGACGAGAAACACTTACCTCGTCGCCCCAAAGAGCCGACATGAATCTACACCGAAACTCCATCGACTACGTCATGATAGACGAACTTGAGAAGGATCAAAACCCGGCTGTAAGACAAACCCAAAGAAGAAATGTGCCACCATCCGCCAGAGCAACGCACGTGCAAGGAAATTCATCTTGGACCCAGTAGATCATATTCTTCTTGTGAATGTCTTGGCACCATTAATCAGGCATTCTCACTAGTCTACCTACCTTTCTAGCAGCTATAAAAATATGCAAGTGCTCCAACAACATCTTTAGTTGATTCAAGTTTTTGGACATAAACTCGAAGTCTGCGCACATAGATGTTGTGCTCAAACAATATTTGGACAAACTAATAAATTGTGGAGAGACAAATGTGGTTTCATTGTTAGTACCATCACTCTAGTATAGTAGTCAAAATCGAACTCTAGGACAATAACCGAAGCCAAAACAAATGTTTGGAATCTCCTTCAAGTTTACGGGGCGCCAACTGTGACTTGCCAAGTTTGTTTCTCTATCAAGCAGGCAATAAGTATCACATTTAAAACACATTTGTCTTTTACTAGAGTGATGGTACAGTTGGCGCAGTTGAGCCTAAATTTCTGGTTATTTGTAGTCAAAATCAAACTCTGGGACAATAACTTCTCATAATCCAAAACAAATGTTTGGAATCTCCTTCAAGTTTATCGAGCGCCAACTCTGACTTGCCAAGTTTTTTTCTTTGTCAAGTAGGCCTTGCACTTGGTCCCTGGAATTAGAAAGACAATTCTCTAGTGGGTGTTGGGTTGGCTCCTGTTGCTTACTCCCTCCGTTAGCAAATAAGATATTCTAACTGTTGGGTTGGCGCCTGTTGCTTACTCCCTCCGTTGGCGACTAGAGTGATGGCACAGTAGTCTCTAGTTATTTGAGCCTAAATTTCTGGCAGATACAGTCCCAAGCCTCAAGAAGGTTCTTGTTCAAGAAAATTTGGTAGGGCGGTTCTAAAACGGAAGTAGTACCCCGGATGTCTGCATCTGAAGATTCAGAGTCCACGCGTTTCGGACGGTAATCTAGCCCACCTGTTGTAGTTTACTAGTTTCAGATCGCTTTACTTTCCTGAAGATTGAATGCGAGGCTTTGAGTCCTGGACCTGGAGTAGTACCGAGGGGTGTCTTCTCTGAAGATTCGACCACATTGCTTTACTTCTACTTCTCTGAAGATTGAATGCGAGGCTTTGAGTCACTGAGCTGATTACCCCGGCCCCGGAGGCCTGGACCTGGAGTTTATGTAATATAGATGACGGACCCATTCTAGTTGTTTGAATTGTTCTGCTAAGATGGATTTTGTTCAAGCAAATTTTTTTTTTGAAATTTCAAAGGACGTCAGGAGTTATGCCCTATGAATATAAGATACTACTCCCTCCGTCCGGAAATACTTGTCAACAAAATGGATGAAAATGGATGTATTTAGAACTAAAATACATCTAGATACATCCATTTCAATGACAAGTATTTCCGGACGGAGGGAGTACTAATAAGTTGAGGAAAATGCATGTTGTGCCAGCATGGAGAGGGCAATGCATTCTGGTCTCAAGATAGTTGGCATCGCGAAATCTGAAGCTCCACCAATGATGTAATTCCCTGAGTACCAAGCAGTATAGTGCTAGTGATCTTTACTAAGTAGTTACCACTAGCAAAGGCTGAAGGTAATTTGATGTGACCCAAAAATCGTAGTACTTGATGCAGAGGTCCGAGGGTCCAAAGACTAGTGGCAGGTCTTATGTTTGGTAGCTGTTGTTCAGGTTTCTGTGTTTCCTTGATGCTGATAGAACCTGACCACTTCATGGTCGTTTGCTGGCAGGTGATCAGTCAAGGTCTTATAGTCATTGTCAGGATGTTTCACTCAAAAGTTTTGTGGTTACCATTTCAGTTGTGCCCCAACGGCAAGGGTACCTGTCGCGTTCTCCATTTTCCACCATGTCTAATTTTATCCTGTGTTGTACTATGTTTTCCTTGCTTCCTAGTAATATTTAAGCAACACTCATGGCAGCTTGTTTCCCCATCTGCTCAACTTCAATATGTTTCTTCACCTGTTACTTCTTGGACTTGTTTTTACCCTACACATTCCTGCATCCTCTGCTGCCATTGACTCCATTGCACCTGGCCAAGGACTTGTTTGGGTGTCGGTGACAAGCTTGTCTCCCTAGATGGCAAGTTTGCGCTTGGCTTCTTCCAACCAGGCAGTAAGTCCCACAACACCTTGAACTGGTACCTAGGCATTTGGTTCAATAAAGTCCCCAAGATAACTCCGGTGTGGGTCGCAAACCGTGATTATCCAATCACACAACCCACTTTAGTTAGATTCACAATTTCCCAAGATGGCAATCTTGTCATCTTAGATCAAGCCACCAATTCCATAATCTGGTCTACCGGAGTTAGTATCAGAACCAACACCACCATTGCCATACTCATGAACAATGGAAACTTTGTCCTACAAAATGCCTCAAACTCATCCGACATTTTATGGCAGAGTTTTGACCACCCAACAAATACTTTGCTCCCTGGTGCAAAGATCGGCCGAGACAAGGTCACTGGTTTGACTCACCGTCTTGTTTCCAACAAGAACTTGATTGACCGAGCTCATGGCCGTTACTGTTATGAGTTAGTTCCTAACAAGTTGATCCTTACGCCTTTGAACTCATCCATAACATACTGGTCTAGCGGGGAATGGAATGGACAGTATTTTAGCTCCATTCCGGAGATGTTAAGCCGCGACTTGATAGACTTCAAGTTTGTCAACAACACAAATGAGGAGTACTTCACATTCACCTTACTGAACGACACGATGATCATGCATCATCTACTTGATGTTTCTGGTCAAATGAAGACTTTAATATGGGTTGAGGTCTCTCAGGATTGGTCACATTCCTACATCAACCCCAATGCTCAGTGTGATGTCTATGCTTTCTGTGGACCATTCACTGTGTGCGATGATAACTCAGCTCCATATTGTAGCTGCATGAAGGGCTTCTCCATAAGATCCCCAGAGGATTGGGAGCAAAATGATAGAAACGGTGGATGCGTTAGAAATACTCCTTTAAATTGTGGCAGTAACAGGAGTACTGCAGGAATGACTGATAAATTCTACTCTTTGTCCAACGTGAAATTGCCTCAGAATGCTGACAACATAGGCTCTGCTACCAGTGCTAGAGAATGTGCAGAAGTTTGCCTGAGAAGTTGCTCTTGCACTGCATATTCTTGCACCGACAGTCGATGCTCTATTTGGCATGAGGAACTCCTCAATGTAAAACAACAGGATGCTGACACTACGGACACAAATGATGGTGCAGTTCTTTATCTTCGCCTTGCTGCAAAAGAGATGCAAACTCAGAAACCTGGCAGAAGAGCGACCACTCGGATTTTGGCAGTTACCATTGTCACTGCCCTGGGGTTACTGGCACTCACATTGCTAGTTCTTATATTGATGATTCGGAGGAACAATAGGAGTTGGTCTGGTGGTACACTGATAGATCCTCAAGACGGTGGAATTATTGCATTTAGATACACTGATTTGCAGTGGGCAACAAGAAATTTCTCGGAGAAGCTAGGTGCCGGCGGCTTTGGTTCTGTGTTCAAGGCATATCTGTCTGACTCGGTTACAATGGCAGTGAAAAGGCTTGATGGTGCTTGTCAAGGAGAAAAACAATTCAGGGCCGAGGTGACTACAGTCGGGGTTATACAACATATCAATTTAGTTAGACTGATCGGTTTCTGCTGCGAGGGTGAACGAAGGTTACTTGCATATGAGTACATGCCAAATCGTTCTCTTGACATCCATCTATTTCAGAAGAACAACACAGTTTTAAACTGGGGTACCAGGTTTAAAATAGCTCTGGGAGTTGCTAGGGGGCTGGCTTACCTGCATGAGAGCTGCCAAGACTTGATCATACATTGTGATATCAAGCCACAAAATATACTCCTCGATGCGTCGTTTGTTGCTAAAATTGCTGACTTTGGTATGGCCAAGTTAATAGGGAGGGATTTTAGCCGGGTTCTGACTACAGCAAGAGGAACCATAGGATACCTTGCACCCGAATGGATAAGTGGGGTTGCTATCACAGCAAAAGTCGATGTTTATGGCTATGGGATGGTGCTAATGGAAATCATATCAGGAAGACCGAATTCACTTGAACAATACACTGCAGGTGGTGATTGTGATGTTTTCTTCCCTGTGCATGCGGCACATATGCTTCTCGAGGGAGATGTGGCAAGCTTGGTGGATGGCAAATTATCTGGTGATGTGAATCTAGAGGAGGCTGAACGACTATGCAAGGTTGCTTGTTGGTGCATTCAGGATGATGAGTTTGATCGGCCGACGATGGGCGAAGTTGTTCGTATTCTAGAGGGCCTATCTGATCTTGATACGCCTCCTATTCCAAGACTACTTCAGGTCATTACAAGGAGGAGCTTGCACCCGCCATCCACCTACTCCTACCTCTGTAATGAATCAGAATAATGGAGATGCAGCATGGCATACATAAGAAGCAAACATCTATCTATATGTGTAACGTAGTAAGAAAGTCTGAGAGGGAGCAAGAAGAATGATACCCAATAGCTGTGTAATTTAAGCTTTACTCTGTACCAGGTGTGTAAATCATCAGTCTAGTCATTCTAATCTTCCACAGATATGAAATAAAATTTGTCAGAAGTTCAGTGCAACCTCTTGCAGGACTGATTTTGTCAATGCAAAGGAATATTTTTTGTTCTGGTTGCTCTTTTTTGCTTTGCTTTGTGGTGACGTCTTTCGCTTCTTCACTGGAATATATGTGTGCATCATTTCATGATCTGTAATACCCGGTATTACCCGATACTCTTCGAAACCCTTCTGGTGACCCCAAAACTCTTCCAGATCCTCTTGGAGCTATTCCGAATATTAATGAAACAATTTCACAAATATATTCTCATCACTCCCGTCCTACTAACACTCAGCAGATCGTGATTGCCTTAAGCTTGTGACCCCATAGGTTTGGTAACTCGTAGACATGAACGAAACCCCTTTGTTCAAGGACCAACAGCGGAACAGTGGACGTTCATATTGATCTATATGAGTGCACGAATGATATTCGAGTGAACCTTTGGTTCTCATGTGATGTTCCCTTTGCTTTGCGATACTTCACAAAATCCGGGATGCATCGGTATCCTCCTAAGTCATCACATACTCACTATATCGTTATCCTCATTATCGGTTTTGTTTTTGGTTTTGTTTTTATTTCTCGTTATCGTGTTCCGGCATCCCCACGATGAAGTCACCTATGTCTGGCCAGACGATGATGTATGCCCTCACACCGATAGGGCCCTAAGAATATATCTCCATCATCGGAGGAGCAAATCCCACTCTTGAGCTATCTAGTCCCTTGTCAAACTTCCTGATAAGCTTGTAAGTTGTCGTTATGATCACCATATTACAGGTGACGTTTGAGCAACCCCAAAGTCCATCGTACAGTAAGTGACTACGATACTCTCATGGTCTTAGGAGCAAAATCACATGTTAATACTCCGTGTTGTTACAATTGATTACATACGATATAAACTCAATTCATAACAGAAAAGTTTAGGTCGATTTAATACAATCGTTCTTCCAATGTCATAATCTTCAATGTTGTTTTAGGATCATCGTTTACACTTAACGATGACCTAAGATCCGGAAAACGTGATCACCAACAATACTTGGGCTAGTCCTAGAGGCAAGACTAGGAACCTTTTATTTAACCGTTTAACATTCCACATGTGCAGTTGAGTTTTTCACTGAATTGCATATTCCAGGATCATAGCAGTTATAGCATAGAATATAAACTCTTTAATTATGAATATGAAAATATAATAACACAAATATTATTGCCTCTAAGGCATATTTCCAACAGAGTAGAACACGGGAGACGGATCGACCCACATGGGATACAAGGCCCTGCCGCCTCCCGTGCCCTACCCATCCTCGGAGGAGTTTGCGACCTGTCTGTCACCGGTGGACATGAGGTCCATGATGGAAATGGTGGCACCCATTCCGTCGTCGTCCCACCGAATAGTTCGTTGGCGGCACAAATGGCGTTGTTCTCCTCCGCGATCACCTGGAGCTAGGCCTCTGCGGCGGCCGCTTCCTGGCGAGTGGCGGCTTGAGCACGGACGACCTCGTGTCCACGACAAAGTTGGGGTTCGTCACGGCCATGGCCGTCACGGCCTCCTCGCTCGCGCACTCGCTATCGATCTCGCCCTCCGCCAGCCGATGCCACTCCAGGAGGAACAGGTTGTACCGTTGTTCCTCATGCGCCTGCTGGAACGCTGACATAGGCGTCGGCGCAGGTTGCACCTCCGCCATGGCGGGTTGTAGTGCGCTTGCGCCTGTTCCATTGTGAAGCGGACGTCACAGGCATGGGCGTCGGTGCGGTGTAGTAGGAGCCCGTCTTCATCATGGGGTCATCCTCACTGTCAAAGACCTCGGGCGAGCTGGCCGGCAAGCCGGCCTCGATCCGCTTGGCACGGCGACTCTGCCAGGCGGCCGCAAGGGCGGCCACCTCGTGCTTCATCTCTGTGGAAAGGCTCTACCACAAAGCTTCGCCGCCTACAGTCATGGCGGATGCGGTGCAAAGGGAGGAGGATGTGGAGCGGCTTGTGTTGTGGCGTGGGGTTAGCCGGGTGTAACCACCTTTCCGAAAAAGGGTTTCCTCCCGCTTTGTATTCCAAAGCAACCAACACTGATACAAGGATCGCTGGGGCGAACAACACATCAAGCCCAAAAGAAAAAGAAGAAGAAAAAAATGCCAACAATGGCAGCTCGACAAAGCGCGGATGACCCGCCACCGCTACGCCCACCAGAAACAAACCACCACAACCCGAGGCTCCGACCCGCCGCGTACTAAGCAGCACCTCCAAGAAGGAAAGCGATGCCGACGACGCTGCTGCCCGGACATGTCCTAGGGTTTTCCCCGGCACGCGGAGGAAGGTGGGGGATGGATATCACCGACTGAAGGAAATATGCTCTAGAGGCAATAATAAAGTTATTATTTATTTCCTTATTTCATGATAAATGTTTATTATTCATGCTATAATTGTATTAACCGGAAACATAATACATGTGTGAATACATAGACAAACAGAGTGTCACTAGTATGCCTCTACTTGACTAGCTCATTAATCAAAGATGGTTATGTTTCCTAACCATAGACAAAGAGTTGTTATTTGATTAACGGGATCACATCATTAGGTGAATGATCTGATTGACATGACCCATTCCATTAGCTTAGCACCCGATCGTTTAGTATGTTGCTATTGCTTTCTTCATGACTTATACATGTTCCTATGACTATGAGATTATGCAACTCCTGTTTGCCGGAGGAACACTTTGTGTGCTACCAAACGTCACAACGTAACTGGGTGATTATAAAGGAGCTCTACATGTGTCTCCAAAGGTACATGTTGGGTTGGCGTATTTCAAGATTAGGATTTGTCACTCCGAATGTCGGAGCGGTATCTCTGGGCCCTCTCGGTAATGCACATCACATAAGCCTTGCAAGCATTGCAGCCAATGAGTTAGTTGCGAGATGATGTATTACGGAACGAGTAAAGAGACTTGCCGGTAACGAGATTGAACTAGGTATTGGATACCGACGATCGAATCTCGGGCAAGTAACATACCGATGACAAAGGGAACAACGTATGTTGTTATGCGGTCTGACCGATAAAGATCTTCGTAGAATATGTAGGAGCCAATATGGGCATCCAGGTCCCGCTATTGGTTATTGATCGGAGATGTGTCTCAGTCATGTCTGCATTATTCTCGAACCGTAGGGTCCGCACGCTTAACGTTATGATGACAGTTATTATGAGTTTTGATGTACCGAAGTTAGTTCGGAGTCCCGGATGTGATCATGGACATAACGAGGAGTCTCGAAATGGTCGAGACATAAAGATTGATATATTGGAAGCCTATGTTTGGATATCGGAAGTGTTCCGTGTGAAATCGGTATTTTACCGAAGTACCGGGAGGTTACCGGAACCCCCCGGGAGCTATATGGGCCTTAGTGGGCTTTAGTGGAAAGGAGAAAGGGGCAGCCCAAGGTGGCCATGCGCCTCCCCCTCCCCTAGTCCTATTAGGACTAGGAGAGGTGGCCGGCCCCCCTCTCTCTCTTTCCCCCCTCAAGGAGTCCTATTCCAACTAGGATTGGGGGGGGGGGGAATCCTACTCCCAGAGGGAGTAGGACTCTCCTGGCGCGCCCCCCCTTGGCCGGCCAGCCCCTCCCCTTGAATCCTTTATATACGGAGGTAGGGGACACCCCTAGACACACAAGTTGATCCTTGAGATCGTTCCTTAGCCGTGTGCGGTGCCCCCTGCCACCATATTCCACCTCGATCATATTGTAGCGATGCTTAGGCGAAGCCTTGCGACAGTAGAACATCAAGATCGTCACCACGCCGTCGTGCTGACGGAACTCTTCCACGACGCTTTGCTGGATCGGAGCCCGGGGATCGTCATCGAGCTGTACGTGTGCTAAGAACTCGGAGGTGCCGGAGTAACGATGCTTGGATCGGTCGGATCGGGAAGACGTACGACTACTTCCTCTACGTTGCGTCAACGCTTCCGTAGTCGGTCTGCGTGGGTACGTAGACAACACTCTCCCCCCTCGTTGCTATGCATCACCATGATCTTGCGTGTGCGTAGGAAATTTTTTAAAATTACTACGTTCCCCAACAGTGGTATCAGAGCCTAGGTTTTATGGTTTGATGTTATATGCACGAGTAGAACACAAGTGAGTTGTGGGCGATATAAGTCATACTGCCTACCAGCATGTCATACTTCTGTTCGGCGGTATTGTTGGACGAGACTACCCGGACCGACATTACGCGTACGCTTACGCGAGACCGGTTCTCCCGACGTGCTTTGCACATAGGTGGCTTGCGGGCGACAGTCTCTCCAAATTTAGTTGAACCAAGTGTGGCTACGCCCGGTCCTTGCGAAGGTTAAAACGGAGTCTATTTGACAAACTATCGTTGTGGTTTTGATGCGTAGGTGAGATTGGTTCTTGCTTAAGCCCGTAGCAGCCACGTAAAACTTGCAACAACAAAGTAAAGGACGTCTAACTTGTTTTTGCAGGGCATGTTGTGATGTGATATGGTCAAGGCATGATGCTGATTTTTATTGTATGAGATGATCATGTTTTGTAACTGAGTTATCGGCAACTGGCAGGAGCCATATGGTTGTCGCTTTATTGTATGCAATGCAATCGCGATGTAATGCTTTACTTTATCACTAAGCAGTAGCGATAGTCGTGGAAGCATAAGATTAACGAGACGACAACGATGCTACGATGGAGATCAAGGTGTCGCGCCGGTGACGATGGTGATCATGATGGTGCTTTGGAGATGGAGATCACAGGCACAAGATGATGATGGCCATATCATATCACTTATATTGATTGCATGTGATGTTTATCTTTTATGCATCTTATCTTGCTTTGATTGACAGTAGCATTATAAGATGATCTCTCACTAATTATCAAGAAGTGTTCTCCCTGAGTATGCACCGTTGCGAAAGTTCTTCGTGCTGAGACACCACGTGATGATCGGGTGTGATAGGCTCTACGTTCAAATACAACGGGTGCAAAACAGTTGCACACGCGGAATACTCAGGTTATACTTGACGAGCCAAGCATATACAGATATGGCCTCGGAACACGGAGACCAAAAGGTCGAGCGTGAATCATATAGTAGATATGATCAACATAGTGATGTTCACCAATGAAACTACTCCATCTCACGTGATGATCGGACATGGTTTAGTTGATTTGGATCACGTGATCACTTAGAGGATTAGAGGGATGTCTATCTAAGTGGGAGTTCTTAAGTAATATGATTAAATTGAACTTAAATTTATCATGAACTTAGTCCTGGTAGTATTTTGCAAATTATGTTGTAGATCAATAGCTCGCGTTGTTGCTTCCCTGTGTTTATTTTGATATGTTCCTAGAGAAAATTGTGTTGAAAGATGTTAGTAGCAATGATGCGGATTGGATCCGTAATCTGAGGTTTATTCTCATTGCTGCATAGAAGAATTATGTCCTTGATGCACCGCTAGGTGACAGACCTATTGCAGGAGCAGATGCAGACGTTATGAACGTTTGGCTAGCTCAATATGATGACTACTTGATAGTTTAGTGCACCATGCTTAATGGCTTAGAATCGGGACTTCAAAGACGTTTTGAACGTCATGGAGCATATGAGATGTTCCGGGAGTTGAAGTTAATATTTCAAGCAAATACCTGAGTTGAGAGATATGAAGTCTCCAACAAGTTCTATAGCTAAAAGATGGACGAGAATCGCTCAACTAGTGAGCATGTGCCCAGATTGTCTGAGTACTACAATCGCTTGAATCAAGTGGGAGTTTATCTTCCAGATAAGATAGTGATTGACAGAATTCTCTAGTCACCATCACCAAGTTAGTAGAACTTCGTGATGAACTATGATATGCAAGGGATAACGGAAACGATTCCCAAGCTCTTCGTAATGCGGAAATTGACGAAGGTAGAAATCGAGAAAAACATCAAGTGTTGATGGTAGACAAGACCACTAGTTTCAAGAAAAGGGCAGAGGGAAGAAGGGGAACTTCAAGAAGAACAGCAAGCAAGTTGCTGCTCAAGTGAAGAAGCCCAAGTCTGGTCCTAAGCCTGAGACTAAGTGTTTCTACTGCAAAGGGACTGGTCACTGGAAGCGGAACCAACCCCAAGTGATTGGCAGATAAGAAGGATGGCAAAGTGAACATAAGTATATTTGATATACATGTTATTGATGTGTACTTTACTAGTGTTTATAGCAACCCCTCAGTATTTGATACTAGTTCAGTTGCTAAGATTAGTAACTCGAAACGGGAGTTGCAGAATAAACAGAGACTAGTTAAGGGTGAAGTGACGATGTGTGTTGGAAGTGGTTCCAAGATTGATATGATCATCATCGCACACTCCCTATACTTTCGGGATTAGTGTTGAACCTGAATAAATGTTATTTGGTGTTTGCGTTAAGCATGAATATGATTTGATCATGTTTATTGTAATACGATTATTCATTTAAGTAAGAGAATAAATTGTTGTTCTGTTTACATGAATAAAACCTTATATGGTTACACACCCAATGAAAATAGTTCGTTGGATCTCGATCGTAGTGATACACATAATCATAATATTGAAACCAAAAGATGCAAAGTTAATAATGATAGTGCAACTTATTTGTAGCACTGCCGTTTAGGTCATATTGGTGTAAAGCGCATGAAGAAACTCCATACTGATGGGATTTTGGAATCACTTGATTATGAATCACTTGATGCTTGCGAACCATGCCTCATGGGCAAGATGACTAAGACTCCGTTCTCCGGAGCGAGCAACTGACTTATTGGAAATAATACATACTGATGTATGCGGTCCGATGAGTGTTAAGGCTCACGGCAAGTATCGTTATTTTCTGAACTTCACAGATGATTTGAGCAGATATGGGTATATCTGCTTGATGAAACATAAGTCTGAAACATTTGAAAAGTTCAAAGAATTTCAGAGTGAAGTGGAAAATCATCGTAAAAAGAAAATAAGGTTTCTACGATCTGATCGCGGAGACAAATATTTGAGTTACGAGTTTGGTCTTCAATTAAAACAATGTGGAATAGTTTCACAAACTCATGCCACCTGGAACACCACAGCATAATGGTGTGTCCGAACGTCATAACCGTACTTTATTGGATATAGTGCAATCTATGATGTTTCTTACTGATTTACCACTATCGTTTTGGGGTTATGCATTAGAGACAGCTGCATTCACGTTAAATAGGGCACCATCTAAATCCGTTGAGACGACACCGTATGAACTATGGTTTGACAAGAAACCTAAGCTGTTGTTTCTTAAAGTTTGAGGTTGCAATGCTTATGTGAAAAAGTTTCAACCTGATAAGCTCAAACCCAAATCGGAGAAATGTGTCTTCATAGGATATCCAAAGGAAACTATTGGATACACCTTCTATCACAGTTCCGAAGGCAAGACTTTTGTTGCTAAATTCGGAAACTTTCTAGAGAAGGAGTTTCTCTCGAAAGAAGTGAGTGGGAGGAAAGTAGAAAACTTGATAAGGTAATTGTACCTTCTTCCTTATTGGAAAGTAGTTCATCACAAAATCTGTTCTTGTGACTACTACACCAATTAGTGAGGAAGCTAATGATGATGATCATGTAACTTCAGATCAAGTTACTACCGAATCTCATAGGTAAACCAGAGTGAGATCTGCACCAGAGTGGTACGATAATCCTGTTCTGGAGGTCATGTTACTTGACCATGACGAACCTACGAACTATGAGGAAGCGATGATGAGCCCAGATTCCGCGAAATGGTTTGAGGCCATGAAATCTGAGATATGATCCATGTATGAGAACAAAGTTTGGACTTTGGTTGACTTGCCCGATGATCGGCAAGCAATTGAGAATAAATGGATCTTCAAAGAGGAAGACGGACGCTGATAGTAGTGTTACTATCTACAAAGCTAGAATTGTCGCAAAAGGTTTTCGACAAAGTTCAAGGTGTTGACTACGATGAGAGCTTCTCACTCGTATCTATGCTTGAGTCTGTCTGAATCATGTTAGTAATTGCCGCATTTTATGAAATCTGGCAAATGGATAAACAAAACCGCATTCCTTAATGGATTTATTAAAGAAGAGTTGTATATGATGCAACTAGAAGGTTTTGTCAATCCGAAAGGTGCTAACAAAATGTGCAAAGCTCCAGCGATCCATCTGTGGACTGGTGCAAGCATCTCGGAGTTGGAATATACGCTTTGATGAGTTGATCAAAGCATATAGTTTTATACAGACTTGCGGTGAAGCCTGTATTTACAAGAAAGTGAGTGGGAGCACTACAGCATTTCTGATAAGTATATGTGAATGACATATTGTTGATCAGAAATAATGTAGAATTATTCTGTAAAGCATAAAGGAGTGTTTGAAAGGAGTTTTTCAAAGAAAGACTTCAGTGAAGCTGCTTGCATATTGAGCTTCAAAATCTATAGAGATAAATCAAGACGCTTGATAAGTTTTTTCAATGAGTACATACCCTGACAAGATTTTGAATTAGTTCAAAATGGAGCAGTCAAAGAAAGAGTTCCTGCCTGTATTACAAGGTGTGAAGTTGAGTAAGACTCAAAGCCCGACCACGGCAGAAGATAGAAAGAGAATGAAAGTCATTCCCTATGCCTTGGCCATAGGTTCTATAAAGTATGTCATGCTGTGTACCAGATCTATTGTATACCCTGCACTGATTTGGCAAGGGAGTACAATAGTGATCTAGGAGTAGATTACTGGACAGCGGTCAGAATTATCCTTAGTGAAATAAGGATATGTTTCTCGATTATGGACGTGACAAAAAAGGTTCGTCGTAAAGGGTTACGTCGATGCAAGTTTTTGACACTGATCCAGATGATTCTAAGTCTCAATCTGGATACATATTGAAAGTGGGAGCAATTAGCTAGAGTAGCTCCGTGCAGAGCATTGTAGACATAGAATTTTGCAAAATACATACGGATCTGAATTTGGCAGGACCGTTGACTAAATTTCTCTCACAAGCAAAACATGATCACTCTTTGGGTGTTAATCACATAGCGATGTGAACTAGATTTTTGAATCTAGTAAACCCTTTGGGTGTTAGTCACATGGAGATGTGAACCAATCACATAAAGATGTGAACTATTGGTATTAATCACATAGCGATGTGAACTAGATTATTGACTCTAGTGCAAGTGGGAGACTGAAGGAAATATGCCCTAGAGGCAATAATAAAGTTATTATTTATTTCCTTATTTCATGATAAATGTTTATTATTCATGCTATAATTGTATTAACCGGAAACATAATACATGTGTGAATACATAGACAAACAGAGTGTCACTAGTATGCCTCTACTTGACTAGCTCATTAATCAAAGATGGTTATGTTTCCTAACCATAGACAAAGAGTTGTTATTTGATTAACGGGATCACATCATTAGGTGAATGATCTGATTGACATGACCCATTCCATTAGCTTAGCACCCGATCGTTTAGTATGTTGCTATTGCTTTCTTCATGACTTATACATGTTCCTATCACTATGAGATTATGCAACTCCCGTTTGCCGGAGGAACACTTTGTGTGCTACCAAACGTCACAACGTAACTGGGTGATTATAAAGGAGCTCTACATGTGTCTCCAAAGGTACATGTTGGGTTGGCGTATTTCAAGATTAGGATTTGTCACTCTGAATGTCGGAGAGGTATCTCTGGGCCCTCTCGGTAATGCACATCACATAAGCCTTGCAAGCATTGCAGCCAATGAGTTAGTTGCGAGATGATGTATTACGGAACGAGTAAAGAGACTTGCCGGTAACGAGATTGAACTAGGTATTGGATACCGACGATCGAATCTCGGGCAAGTAGCATACCGATGGCAAAGGGAACAACGTATGTTGTTATGCGGTCTGACCGATAAAGATCTTCGTAGAATATGTAGGAGCCAATATGGGCATCCAGGTCCCGCTATTGGTTATTGACCGGAGATGTGTCTCAGTCATGTCTGCATTATTCTCGAACCGTAGGGTCCGCACGCTTAACGTTACGATGACAGTTATTATGAGTTTTGATGTACCGAAGTTAGTTCGGAGTCCCGGATGTGATCACGGACATAACGAGGAGTCTCGAAATGGTCGAGACATAAAGATTGATATATTGGAAGCCTATGTTTGGATATCGGAAGTGTTCCGTGTGAAATCGGTATTTTACCGAAGTACCGGGAGGTTACCGGAACCCCCCGGGAGCTATATGGGCCTTAGTGGGCTTTAGTGGAAAGGAGAAAGGGGCAGCCCAAGGTGGCCGTGCGCCTCCCCCCTCCCCTAGTCCTATTAGGACTAGGAGAGGTGGCCGGCCCCCCTCTCTCTCTTTCCCCCCTCAAGGAGTCCTATTCCAACTAGGATTGGGGGGGGGGATCCTACTCCCAGAGGGAGTAGGACTCTCCTGGCGCGCCCCCCTTGGCCGGCCAGCCCCTCCCCTTGAATCCTTTATATACGGAGGCAGGGGACACCCCTAGACACACAAGTTGATCCTTGAGATCGTTCCTTAGCCGTGTGCGGTGCCCCCTGCCACCATATTCCACCTCGTGTTGGAAATATGCCCTAGAGGCAATAATAAATTAGTTATTATTATATTTCCTTGTTCATGATAATCGTTTATTATCCATGCTGGAATTGTATTGATAGGAAACTCATATACATGTGTGGATACATAGACAACACCATGTCCCTAGTAAGCCTCTAGTTGACTAGCTCGTTGATCAATAGATGGTTACGGTTTCCTGACCATGGACATTGGATGTCATTGATAACAGGATCACATCATTAGGAGAATGATGTGATGGACAAAGACCCAATCCTAAGCCTAGCACAAGATCATGTAGTTCGTATGCTAAAGCTTTTCTAATGTCAAGTATCATTTCCTTAGACCATGAGATTGTGCAACTCCCGGATACCGTAGGAGTGCTTTGGGTGTGCAAAACGTCACAAAGTAACTGGGTGGCTATAAAGGTACACTACAGGTATCTCCGAAAGTGTCTGTTGGGTTGGCACGAATCGAGACTGGGATTTGTCACTCCATGTAAACGGAGAGGTATCTCTGGGCCCACTCGGTAGGACATCATCATAATGTGCACAATGTGACCAAGGAGTTGATCACGGGATGATGTGTTACGGAACGAGTAAAGAGACTTGCCAGTAACGAGATTGAACAAGGTATCCGAATACCGACGATCGAATCTCGGGCAAGTATCGTACCGCTAGACAAATGGAATTGTATACGGGATTGATTGAATCCTCAACATCGTGGTTCATCCGATGAGATCATCGTGGAACATGTGGGAGCCAATATGGGTATCCAGATCCCGCTGTTGGTTATTGACCGGAGAACATCTCGGTCATGTTTGCATGTCTCCCGAACCCGTAGGGTCTACACACTTAAGGTTCGGTGACGCTAGGGTTATAGAGATATTAGTATGCGGTAACCCGAAAGTTGTTCGGAGTCCCGGATGAGATCCCGGACGTCACGAGGAGTTCCGGAATGGTCCGGAGGTAAAGCATTATATATAGGAAGTGCTATTTTGGCCATCGGGACAAGTTTCGGGGTCACCGGTATTGTACCGGGACCATCGGAAGGGTCCCGGGGTCCACCGGGTGGGGCCACCGACCTCGGGGGGCCACATGGGCTGTAGGGGTGTGCGCCTTGTCCTACATGGGCCAAGGGCACTAGCCCCAAGATGCCCATGCGCCAGGAGAGCAAGAAAGGAAGAGTCCTAAAGGGGGAAGGCACCTCCTAGGTGCCTTGGGGGGGATGGACTCCTCCCTTGGCCGCACCCTTCCTTGGAGGAAGGGCCAAGGCTGCGCCCCCCTCTCCCTTGGCCCTATATATAGCGGGGGGGAGGGAGGGGCAACCATACCTAAGCCCTGGCGCCTCCCTCTCCCTCCCATGACACATCTCCCTCCTCCCGCAGCGCTTGGCGAAGCCCTGTTGGAATCCCGCTACTTCCACCACCACGCCGTCGTGCTGCTGGATCTCCATCAACCTCTCCTTCCCCCTTGCTGGATCAAGAAGGAGAAGACGTCGCTGCTCCGTACATGTGTTGAACGCGGAGGTGCCGTCCGTTCGGTGCTAGGATCATCGGTGATTTGGATCACGACGAGTACGACTCCATCAACCCCGTTCCCTTGAACGCTTCCGCGCGCGATCTACAAGGGTATGTAGATCCACTCCTCCCTCGTTGCTAGATGACTCCATAGATTGATCTTGGTGACACGTAGAATTTTTTTGAATTATTGCTACGTTCCCCAACACCTCGATCATATTGTAGCGATGCTTAGGCGAAGCCCTGCGACAGTAGAACATCAAGATCGTCACCACGCCGTCGTGCTGACGGAACTCTTCCCCGACGCTTTGCTGGATCGGAGCCCGGGGATCGTCATTGAGCCGTACGTGTGCTAAGAACTCGGAGGTGCCGGAGTAACGGTGCTTGGATCGGTCGGATCGAGAAGACGTACGACTACTTCCTCTACATTGCGTCAACGCTTCCGCAGTCGGTCTGCATGGGTACGTAGACAACACTCTCCCCCCTCGTTGCTATGCATCACCATGATCTTGCGTGTGCGTAGGATTTTTTTTGAAATTACTGCGTTCCCCAACACCGACACCCTTTAGGAAGGAATGGTAGCACCCGCGGGTGTCACCGCATCGGAGCCGAAGAACCGGCAAGGATTTCTCCCGCACTCCAATCCCCACCGCCCAACAGACCGGAGCCGACCACCCAGACCACCGCTGTAACACCCCGGATGTAACTTTCCCTATTTGTATCCAACTCTTGCCGTTTCCGGCGTTAAGTTATATTTATTTCTCGGGTTCGGGTCTTTGTCTCCGTGTGTTGTTTTCGTTTTCATGCATCTCATATCATGCCATCATGTGCATTGCATTTGCATACGTGTTCATCTCATGCATCCGAACTTTTTCCCCGTTGTCCGTTTTGCATTCCGGCGCTTCGTTCTCCTCCGGTGGTCATTTCTACCTTTCTTTTGTGTGTGGGGATTAAACATTTCCGGATTGGACCGAGACTTGCCATGCGGCCTTGGTTTACTACCGGTAGACCGCCTGTCAAGTTTCGTATCATTTGGACTTCGTTTGATACTCCAACGGTTAACCGAGGGACCGAAAAGGCCTCATGTGTGTTGCAGCCCAACACCCCTCCAATTTGGCCCAAAAACCCACCAAACTCTGCTCCATGTCCTAGAGCGTTCGATCACAATCGCGTGGCCGAAAACCGCACCTCATTTGGACTCTCCTAGCTCCACTTATGCCTATTTATACCCCCCCTCCATTTTCGGATCTCGTCTTCCTCCTCGAACCCTAGTTCTAAAAAAAAACCCCGCGCCGAGCCGGACACGTCCGACCCGGCCGGACAAATCGCGCCGCCGCCCCCGCACCAGTGGTTGGCCGCCACGTGGCGCCCCAGATCCGCCGCCGCCGCCGGCCCGGGAGGCCCAGGAGGAGCCCCCG
Source organism: Triticum urartu (assembly GCF_056163025.1). Lineage (NCBI taxonomy): Eukaryota > Viridiplantae > Streptophyta > Magnoliopsida > Poales > Poaceae > Triticum > Triticum urartu. Next base: position 502,286,708 of record NC_141874.1, on the reverse strand, counting down.
CGAGCCCATCTCCGCGCCCGCCGCCGCCTGCCTTCTCCTCCTCGACCGACCGCCGCCCGCCGCCATGTCGCCCGGCTCCGGCGACCTTCGCCGGCTACCTCCGCTGGGAGCCTCGGCCGTGAGGCTCGCCGGACCGCCCCGGCCCTCGCCTCCCGTCGCCGCCTCGCGGGCTGTCGGCGCCGCCTCGCTCGGCCCCCGCCGCGGGCGACCCCGCCGCCCTTCGCCGTCGCCGGCCATCCCCGGGTCCGGCGCCGACGAACCTCGTCCACCGTGCGCTGCTACAGTGCCTCCGTGAACAGTGCCCGAACCCTAGATCTGAGATCTAAAAAACTGAGGGTTGACTTTTTCCTCCCCCCCTTAATTTTTGTGCAATCTTTGACTGTTGATATCTCCGCATCCATAGCTCCGTTTTGGCCATATGATATATCAAAATCTTCGCCTCGACGAGTACATCATTTCATTCCATTGCATCTTTTTCATTTGAGCTCATCTTGATACCCAAAATGCTGTTAGAAGGAGGCTTCATGAGTTAATTGTCAGATCTGCTAGTTCATCTTAGACTTTTGTCATTTTTGCCATGATTATTGTGTGCATGCTATGCCTGTGAGTCCTTCATATGTTTTGTTAAAAATTTTGTCTTCTTTCCAGAGGTGCAACCCATGCATTTTTAGGATGTGTGTGGTGACTTGTGCAAGATTGCAAAGTGAGGCACCCGGGAAATCTGTTTTCACGGACTTAGTTGTTTTCACTAAGTCTGGGATATTTTAGTTCATGATGCCATCTGTTCAGCTTGTTTCCTAGTGATCCGTGCCTCTTTTGAGGATGATCAGTAAAGGAGTTTTGTTAATCATGTTATGCCCTATCCATCCATGTCTTTGTTTGCAATTATGGAGCACCCTAGCTCGAGTCAATCGAGCTCTACTTTTGCTTCATGGTGAATCTGGACAGATCGTCAACTCGTTTGCGATTTTGCCGGCGTTGTTGTAGTTGATCCGTGCATGCTATGCCATTGTTCTTGCCATGTCTAGCTTGTATTTTGTGCCTTCTTAATGGATGTATGCCTGCCTTGCCTTGACTTGCACCGTGGTGAGTGCATCGATCTCGTTTACATGCCTTCGTGAGTTATATTTCAGCATGTCTCAGTTTTCACTAAGTCTGAAAACTGATTGTGTTTTAGCTATGTTCGTGTGCCCGTTAATATATTTTGTGATCCCTTTTGGCCTCAGGTCACTTTGGGACTTTTGTTAAGCTTGTTGAGTAGCTCCATTCAATGTCCTTACTTGTCTTAATCAGATCATGTAACATGTTGTTTTGCTGCTCCGAAGAGGGCTTCGTGATCTGAAATTTCAGACTAGTGTTAATTTCACTAAGTCTGGAATCTGTTTTGCATTTGCGTTTTTGCCATGCTTGTTTGAACCTCATAATGGATGAATTGGCCGTGGCTCAGTGCTAGTCTTTTGTTAAGCATCTTGTGGGAATCCCTGCTATGTATTTTGTTGTCTTATTTGGTGGCTGTAGCATGTTCATTTCGTCGCACTTAGATGCCTACTTGCTGTAAATCGCAGACCGGTGTCATATCTTAAAACGCTTGCAATTTCCAAACCGTAACTCCGATTCCAATGATCTTTATATCGTTTTCAAGAGATTTCATCCCCTCTATCCAGTGGCACCCTTGGAATTCCAAGTTGAGGCCAGGTTCATGCATTTCCTGTTATATCTTACATTTTGCATCCCGCATCGCATCCCGCATAGCATATCATCATTTCATCATATTGCTTGGTCTTGCTCGTGGTTGATTGTATCCTTATTGCTTGTTTGTCTTGTTGGGTAGAGCCGGGAGACGAGTTCGCTACCAAGGAGCCCGTTGAGTTTGCTTGTGAGGATCCAGTCAACTCTGACAACTGTGCAGGCAAGATGATCATACCCTCGAAATCACTACTATCTTTGCTATGCTAGTTTGCTCGCTCTTGCTATGCCAATGCTACGATGCCTACCATTTGCTTGTCAGCCTCCCAATTTCCATGTTGAACCTCTAACCCACCTTGTCCTAGCAAACGTTGATTGGCTATGTTACCGCTTTGCTCAGCCCCTCTTATAGCGTTGCTAGTTGCAGGTGAAGATTGGAGGCCGTTCCTTGTTGGAACATTTATTTACTTGTTGGGATATCACTATATTGCTATGTTATCTTAATGCATCTATATACTTGGTAAAGGATGGAAGGCTCGGCCTCTCGCCTAGTGTTTTGTTCCACTCTTGCCGCCCTAGTTTCCGTCATATCGGTGTTATGTTTCCGGATTTTGCGTTCCTTACGCGGTTGGGTTATAATGGGAACCCCTTGATATTTCGCCTCGATTAAAGCTTTTCCAGCAATGCCCAACCTTGGTTTTACCATTTGCCACCTACCCTTTTCTTTCCCTTGGGTTCTGCAGACTCAAGGGTCATCTTATTTTAGCCCCCCACGGGCCAGTGCTCCCTCTGAGTGTTGGTCCGAACGGAGCTGCCTGCGGGGCCACCTCGGGGAAACTCGAGGGTTGGTTTTACTCGTAGCTAGTCTCATCTGAGTGTGCCCTGAGAAAGAGATATGTGCAGCTCCTATCGGGATTTGTCGGCACATTCGGGCGGTGTTGCTGGTCTTGTTTTAACCTGACGAATTGTCTTGTTGTACCGGGTTACCGAGTCTGATCGGTGTGTCTCGGGTGGAGGTCTATTCCTTCGTTGACCGTGAGAGCTTGTCATGGGCTAAGTTGGGACCCCCTGCAGGGATTGAACTTTCGAAAGCCGTGCCTGCGGTTATGGGCAGAAGGGAATTTGTTAATGTCCGGTTGTAGATAACTTGAACCTTAATTAATTAAAATGAATCAACTGAGTGTGTTACCGTGATGGCCTCTTCTCGGCGGAGTCCGGGAAGTGGACACGGTGTTGGAGTAATGCTTGCGCAGGTTGTTCCTCTAAATTCTCGCTCGCGCCTTGCCTCCTCTTCTCGCTCTCTTTTGCGAATAAGATAGCCACCCTATATGCTAGTCGCTTGCTGCAGCTCCACATATATTTGCCTCATCCATTCCTATAAGCTTAAATAGTTTTGATCGTGAGGGTGCGAGATTGCTGAGTCCCTGTGGCTCACAAATACTATAATTCCAGATGCAGGTCCAGGTGATCCCGCTCCAGGTGACGAGTACGAGCTCAAGTGGGAGTTCGACGAGGATTCTCAGCGTTATTATGTTTCCTTTCCCGATGATCAGTAGTGGTGCCTAGTTGGGGTTTGATTCAGGGCCTTGTCGCATGTTGGATTTTCTTCTATTTTGGCGCCGTAGTCGGGCCATGAGTGATTGTTTGATGGATGTTATTTATGTACTCTGATGTGACGTGGCGAGTGTAAGCCAACTATGTATCTTCCCCTTTTATCATGCTTTACATGGGATGTTGTAATGATTGCCTGACTTGCGACATTGCTTTCAATGCGGTTATGCCTCTAAGTCGTGCCTCGACACATGGGAGCTATAGCCGCATCGAGGGTGTTACAAGTTGGTAATCAGAGCCTTCCCCGACCTTAGGAGCCCCATTGCTTGATCGTCTTAGCAGCCGAGTTGTGTCTAGAAAAATGTTTTGAGTCATTTAGGATTTATATATCGGAGAGTTATGAATTCTTTTTACTTCCCAGTCTCCTCATCGCTCTGGTAAGGCATCGTGACGTAGAGTTTTGACTCTTCTCTTCTCAAATTTCACTAATTTTTTTAGGATCACACGAGTATCTTGGATTTGTTCCGATGGCTTATGATGAGAATACTGTCTTGGTGCCTCCTGTCAGGGGTTTAGTGGAAGTGTCCCGGGGAGTTGAGCTCTGAGGTGTTGTCATCATAATTTTATCGTTGCAATTCTGGAATACTTGAGATATGTTCGCCGACATCGAAAATCTCTTTTATGCAGTTCGTTGGTGAGATAACCTCGACGCCACCCAGTACTGGGGCGGGAGTTCGGAAGTATCGCCATAACTTGTATAACGGATGCTTTTCGAAGGTTGAGGTAGATGGTTTCCGAAGTTTTCTTGGTTATGTGTTGAAGGATGGATACAGCTGGATGTAGGATTTGCTAGTTTGGGTGAGATATTATGCTTCCCCTGTATCCCCAACACCCGATTGCATAACCGGAAAGGTTCGGGAGTTTCATGGGTGGGAATTCTAGTAGCTCTAGTTCTTCTTCCACAGATATTGGTTTGAGATTGAGATTTCTTACCGATTATTCGTTCTTGATCCGTACCTTGTTGATTTATTTCTCTACCTTAATTCTACGTGGATTCTCAATTTATGGATATGTGACCATTTGAAGAGGAATGCATTCGTTCATTTTGTTCGGATGTGAAGACTATATGTTGCATTTTTTTTCATTCCGTTGGATTCAGCTTCAATATTTATCTGTCAATGTGCTAATGGTGGTCAACCTCTTCAGGATGGCTCCTCCAACGCGCACGACTCCGAATCTAGATCCGCCACCGCCTCCACCTCCTCCAGAGGCATGGCAAGCTGTGATGGCCGCAACCAATGCAAACACTCAGCTGATCATGCAAATTCTCCAAGAGCGCAATCAAGGCAGTCAAGGGAATCAAGGCAGCAATCAGAGTCACTTTGCTACACTCAACCAGTTCCTTGCTAACGGGCCAAAGACTTTCAGTAATTGTGTTGAGGCAACCGATGCTGACGATTGGCTTGTGGATCTGTGTAAGCATTTCGAGTGCAGCAACGTCAGGCCTGAGGACTTTGTCAAGTTCGCTTCCTTCCAACTCAAAGATCAGGCAGCAGAATGGTTCCAGCAATACAAGGATTCTAGAGGTGGACGTGTTATCACTTGGGATGATTTCCGTCGAGATTTCCGAGCTCATCACATTCCGTAGAGCGTGGTTGAAAGCAAGCGTGAGGAATTCCGCAATCTGAAGCAAGGCTCTTTGTCTGTCTATGACTACAACAAATTATTCCAGAAGCTTGCCCGCTTTGCCAAGCAGGACGTGCCTGATGAGAAGAGCATGATATACCAGTTTAGGGGTGGTCTCAGAGAAGATATTCAGCTCGCTCTTGTCCTCTTCGAGCCCTTGAGATACGATGAGTTCTACAACATGGCACTGAAGCAAGAGGCTGCTCAGTTGAGGTGTGATGCTTCCAGGAAGTGAGTCAGAGATGTTACTCCTTCTTCCTCTACTCAAGTGGCCAAGCAGCAGAAGTTTTGGCTTCCTCCTCCTCTGTTCCGTCAGCCGTTTCAGCAGAAGAGCAAAGGTGGCAGTGGTTCTTCCCACCCACCCAACCCAGGCTTTCAGAACAAGACTTCGTCTCAAGCTCCAAGATCGAGTGCTCCGTATCACCGTCCGCTTTCAGAGGTCACGTGCAACAAGTGCCAACAGAAGGGTCACTATGCCAATAAGTGTTTCAACCAGAGGCGTCTTCCTCCTCCTCCTCCTGTCAGATCGACAAGTACAACTGTGGTCAAGCATAATCCCAAGTACGCCAAGGTCAACATGGTGAATGCAGCCCAGGCAGAGGATTCGTCAGATGTGATCATGGGTAACATTCCTGTTAACGATGTTCTGCAAAAGTACTTTTTGACTCTGGTGCATCGCATTCCTTCATATCATTCCCATTTGCATCGGAGAACAATTTTAGCACTAAGGCATTACCTAGAGCTATGCAAGTCGTCTCTCCAACTAAGCGTCTGAGTTCTAGTTTGATGGTTCTGGATATTTCTATCTTGATGGGTGATTTCAAGTTTCTGGCTTCTCCAATGGTTCTTGGTAACTCAGATATTGATCTTATTCTCGGAATGGATTGGCTTTCTAAGCACAAGACTCAGCTTGATTGTGCAGCCAAGCAGATTCAATTGACTCATTCGTCTGAGGAAGTAATTGTCTTTGCCGCTTGGGATAATACCATCCGTCTGTTTTCTCTCAATGAGAAGGGTGAACTGGATGCTATCTCGCAAATTCCAGTCGTTTGCGAATATCAAGACGTCTTTCCAGAAGAGCTCCCAGGAATGCCTCCGCACCGGCCAGTTGAATTCGTTATTGATCTTGAGCCCGGCACGAAACCTGTGTGCAAACGTCCTTACAAGCTCGGACCTGAAGAGTTGAAGGAGCTGAAGAAGCAACTCGATGAGCAAGAAAGATTGGGTCTCATCTGGCCTAGTACTTCTCCGTGGGGTTGTGGTGTTCTTTTTGTGAAGAAGAAGGATGGAACGGACCGACTTTGTGTCGATTACCGTCCAGTGAACAAGAAGACCATCAAGAACAAATACCCACTTCCCAACATCAATGAGCTGTTCGAATAACTCAAAGGTGCCCAAGTATTCTCCAAGCTTGATCTCCGTATGGGTTATCACCAGATTCGCATTCGTGAAGAAGATATTCCCAAGACAGCATTCAGAACAAGCTTTGGTTCATATGAATACACTGTTATGTCTTTTGGCCTCGCCAACGCTCCTCCGACGTTCTCTCGCATGATGAACTTCATCTTCAACGCCTACACCAATGACTTCGTTTTGGTCTATCTCGATGACATTCTGGTTTTCTCCAAGAACAAGGAAGATCATGCCAAGCACTTGCGTTTGGTTCTTGATAAGCTCAGGGAACATCAGTTCTATGCCAAGTTCTCCAAGTGTGAATTTTGGCTCGATGAGGTTCTTTATCTTGGTCATATCATCTCTGCCAAGGGCATTTCTGTGAATCCCGAGAAGGTATCCGCAATTGTGAATTGGGAACCTCCTCAGAATGTGAAGCAACTCCGCAGTTTTCTCGGTCTCGCAAGCTATTGCGGAAGATTCGTTGAAAACTTTTCCAAGATCGCGAAGCCTCTCTCAAACCTTCTTCAGAAGCATGTCAAGTATGTTTGGTCTCCAGAGTGTGATATTGCTTTCAACACTTTGAAAGAGAAGTTGATCACTGCTCCAGTTCTGACTCCACCTGATGAGTCCAAGCCGTACGAGGTCTTTTGTGATGCCTCTCTCCAAGGTCTTGGCGCAGTTTTGATGCAAGAGAAGAAAGTTGTTGCTTATACATCTCACCAGTTGAAGCCTAATGAGAAGAACTACCCCACTCATGATCTCGCGTTGGCGGCAGTTGTGCATGCTCTTCTGACTTGGAGACATCTTCTATTGGGAAGAAAAGTGGACATTTTCACTGATCACAAGAGTCTCAAGTACATCTTCACTCATCCTAATCTCAACCTAAGGCAAACTCGATGGATTGAAATGATTCAAGAGTATAATCCGAGTATTGAGTATACTCCAGGCAAGGCTAATGTGATTGCTGACGCTTTGAGCAGAAAGGCCTACTGCAACAGTCTGATTCTCAAGCCTTATCAACCCGAGCTTTGTGAAGCTTTCCGCAAACTTAATCTGTAAGTTGTTCCTCAAGGTTTCCTCGCCAACCTTCAAGTCTCTCCTACCTTAGAAGACCAGATTCGCCAAGCCCAGCTTCTTGATGCTATGGTGAAAAAGGTGAAGATTGGGATTGCCAAGAGTCAGTCCAAGTACAAGTGCTACCGCCTTGATGATAAGGACACTCTCTTCTTCGAGGATCGTATGTTGTGCCCAAAGGTGAACTTCGTAAAGTGATCATGAACGAGGCTCACAATTCTCTCCTCTCCATTCACCCTGGGAGCACGAAGATGTATCAGGACCTTAAGCAAGCTTATTGGTGGACTCGAATGAAGCGCGAGATCGCTCAATTCGTGAATGAATGTGATGTCTGCAGAAGAGTGAAGGCAGAACACCAAAGGCCAGCTGGTCTCCTCCAACCTCTTGCCATTCCAGAATGAAAGTTTGACCACATTGAAATGGACTTCGTGACTGGGTTTCCAAAGTCCAAGCGTGGCAATGATGCTATATTTGTTGTCATCAACAAGCTCACCAAAGTGGATCATTTTCTGCCTATCAAAGAGTCGATCACTGCAGCTCAATTGGCGGAACTCTATACCTCTCGCATTGTCTCTCTGCACGGTATTTCTCAAGTGATATCTTCAGACCGTGGCAGCATCTTTACCTCGAAGTTTTGGGATTCTTTCCAGAAGGCCATGGGCACTAACATTCGCTTCAGCACTGCTTTCCATCCTCAAACAAGCGGTCAAGTCGAGCGTGTCAACCAGATTCTTGAAGATATGCTCAGGGCTTGTGTGATCTCCTTCGGCATGAAGTGGGAGGATTGTCTTCCTTATGCTGAATTCTCATACAACAACAGTTTTCAAGCAAGTTCGGGCAAGGCCCCTTTTGAAATTCTGTATGGCAGGAAGTGCCGTACCCCTCTCAACTGGTCTGAAACCGGTGAACGTCAGCTGCTGGGTAATGACTTAATCACAGAAGCAGAAGAAATGTGCAAAGTCATTCGTGATAACCTCAAAGAAGCACAATCCCGCCAGAAGAGCTACTTTGATAGTAAGCACCGTGATTTGGCTTTCGAGATCGGAAATCATGTTTACCTCCGCATCTCTCCCATGAAAGGTACTCGTCGCTTCGGTATCAAAGGGAAGCTTGCCCCTAGATACGTGGGACCTTTCAAGATTGTCAGCAAGAGAGGCGACCTCGCCTATCAACTCGAGCTTCCTTCAAACTTTGCAAATGTTCATGATGTGTTCCACGTCTCTCAGCTTCGAAAGTGCTTCAAGACGCCTGACCGCACCGTCAACTTCGAGGACATTGAGCTCCAAGAAGATCTCTCCTATCGTGAGCACCCAGTTGCTATTCTTGAAGAGACTGAACGCAAGACTCGCAATAAGTCAATCAAATTCCTCAAAGTCAAGTGGTCTCACCATTCCGACCGTGAAGCTACCTGGGAACGCGAGGATCACCTCCGTTCTGAGTACCCGGAGTTCTTTCAGTCCTAGATCTCGGGACGAGATTTTTTCGTAGTGGTGGAGTGTTGTAACACCCCGGATGTAACTTTCCCTATTTGTATCCAACTCTTGCCATTTCCGGCGTTAAGTTATATTTATTTCTCGGGTTCGGGTCTTTGTCTCCGTGTGTTGTTTTCGTTTTCATGCATCTCATATCATGCCATCATGTGCATTGCATTTGCATACGTGTTCATCTCATGCATCCGAGCTTTTCCCCCGTTGTCCGTTTTGCATTCCGGCGCTTCGTTCTCCTCCGGTGGTCATTTCTACCTTTCTTTCGTGTGTGGGGATTAAACATTTCCGGATTGGACTGAGACTTGCCATGCGGCCTTGGTTTACTACCGGTAGACCGCCTGTCAAGTTTCGTATCATTTGGACTTCGTTTGATACTCCAACGGTTAACCGAGGGACCGAAAAGGCCTCGTGTGTGTTGCAGCCCAACACCCCTCCAATTTGGCCCAAAAACCCACCAAACTCTGCTCCATGTCCTAGAGCGTTCGATCACGATTGCGTGGCCGAAAACCGTACCTCATTTGGACTCTCCTAGCTCCACTTATGCCTATTTATACCCCCTCCATTTTCGGATCTCGTCTTCCTCCTCGAACCCTAGTTCTAACCCCCCCCCCCCCCGCGCCGAGCCGGACACGTCCGACCCGGCCGGACAAATCGCGCCGCCGCCCCCGCACCAGTGGTTGGCCGCCACGTGGCGCCCCAGATCCGCCGCCGCCGCCGGCCCGGGAGGCCCAGGAGGAGCCCCCGCGAGCCCATCTCCGCGCCCGCCGCCGCCTGCCTTCTCCTCCTCGACCGACCGCCGCCCGCCGCCGTGTCGCCCGGCTCCGGCGACCTTCGCCGGCTACCTCCGCCGGGAGCCTCGGCCGTGAGGCTCGCCGGACCGCCCCGGCCCTCGCCTCCCGTCGCCGCCTCGCGGGCTGCCGGCGCCGCCTCGCTCGGCCCCCGCCGCGGGTGACCCCGCCGCCCTTCGCCGTCGCCGGCCATCCCCGGGTCCGGCGCCGACGAACCTCGTCCACCGTGCGCTGCTACAGTGCCGCCGTGAACAGTGCCCGAACCCTAGATCTGAGATCTAAAAAATTGAGGGTTGACTTTTTCCTCCCCCCCTTAATTTTTGTGCAATCTTTGACTGTTGATATCTCCGCATCCGTAGCTCCGTTTTGGGCATATGATATATCAAAATCTTCGCCTCGACGAGTACATCATTTCATTCCATTGCATCTTTTTCATTTGAGCTCATCTTGATACCCAAAATGCTGTTAGAAGGAGGCTTCGTGAGTTAATTGTCAGATCTGCTAGTTCATCTTAGACTTTTGTCATTTTTGCCATGATTATTGTGTGCATGCTATGCCTGTGAGTCCTTCATATGTTTTGTTAAACATTTTGTCTTCTTTCCAGAGGTGCAACCCATGCATTTTTAGGATGTGTGTGGTGACTTGTGCAAGCTTGCAAAGTGAGGCACCCGGGAAATCTGTTTTCACGGACTTAGTTGTTTTCACTAAATCTGGGATATTTTAGTTCATGATGCCATATGTTCAGCTTGTTTCCTAGTGATCCGTGCCTCTTTTGAGGATGATCAGTAAAGGAGTTTTGTTAATCATGTTATGCCCTATCCATCAATGTCTTTGTTTGCAATTATGGAGCACCCTAGCTCGAGTCAATCGAGCTCTACTTTTGCTTCATGGTGAATCTGGACAGATCGTCAACTCGTTTGCGATTTTGCCGGCGTTGTTGTAGTTGATCCGTGCATGCTATGCCATTGTTCTTGCCATGTCTAGCTTGTATTTTGTGCCTTCTTAATAGATGTATGCCTGCCTTGCCTTGACTTGCACCGTGGTGAGTGCATCGATCTCGTTTACATGCCTTCGTGAGTTATATTTCAGCATGTCTCAGTTTTCACTAAGTCTGAAAACTGATTGTGTTTTAGCTATGTTCGTGTGCCCGTTAATATATTTTGTGATCCCTTTTGGCCTCAGGTCATTTTGGGACTTTTGTTAAGCTTGTTGAGTAGCTCCATGCCATGTCCTTACTTGTCTTAATCAGGTCATGTAACATGTTGTTTTGCTGCTCCGAAGAGGGCTTCGTGATCTGAAATTTCAGACTAGTGTTAATTTCACTAAGTCTGGAATCTGTTTTGCATTTGCATTTTTGCCATGCTTGTTTGAACCTCATAATGGATGAATTGGCCGTGGCTCAGTGATAGTCTTTTGTTAAGCATCTTGTGGGAATCCCTGCTATGTATTTTGTTGTCTTATTTGGTGGCTGTAGCATGTTCATTTCGTCGCACTTAGATGCCTACTTGCTGTAAATCGCAGACCGGTGTCATATCTTAAAACGCTTGCAATTTCCAAACCGTAACTCCGATTCCAATGATCTTTATATCGTTTTCAAGCGATTTCATCCCCTCTATCCAGTGGCACCCTTGGAATTCCAAGTTGAGGCCAGGTTCATGCATTTCCTGTTATATCTTACATTTTGCATCCCGCATCGCATCCCGCATAGCATATCATCATTTCATCATATTGCTTGGTCTTGCTCGTGGTTGATTGTATCCTTATTGCTTGTTTGTCTTGTTGGGTAGAGCCGGGAGACGAGTTCGCTACCGAGGAGCCCGTTGAGTTTGCTTGTGAGGATCCAGTCAACTCTGACAACTGTGCAGGCAAGATGATCATACCCTCGAAATCACTACTATCTTTGCTATGCTAGTTTGCTCGCTCTTGCTATGCCAATGCTACGATGCCTACCATTTGCTTGTCAGCCTCCCAATTTCCATGTTGAACCTCTAACCCACCTTGTCCTAGCAAACGTTGATTGGCTATGTTACCGCTTTGCTCAGCCCCTCTTATAGCGTTGCTAGTTGCAGGTGAAGATTGGAGGCCGTTCCTTGTTGGAACATTTATTTACTTGTTGGGATATCACTATATTGCTATGTTATCTTAATGCATCTATATACTTGGTAAAGGATGGAAGGCTCGGCCTCTCGCCTAGTGTTTTGTTCCACTCTTGCCGCCCTAGTTTCCGTCATATCGGTGTTATGTTTCCGGATTTTGCGTTCCTTACGCGGTTGGGTTATAATGGGAACCCCTTGATATTTCGCCTCGATTAAAGCTTTTCCAGCAATGTCCAACCTTGGTTTTACCATTTGCCACCTACCCTTTTCATTCCCTTGGGTTCTGCAGACTCAAGGGTCATCTTATTTTAGCCCCCCACGGGCCAGTGCTCCCTCTGAGTGTTGGTCCGAACGGAGCTGCCTGCGGGGCCACCTCGGGGAAACTCGAGGGTTGGTTTTACTCGTAGCTAGTCTCATCTGAGTGTGCCCTGAGAAAGAGATATGTGCAGCTCCTATCGGGATTTGTCGGCACATTCGGGCGGTGTTGCTGGTCTTGTTTTAACCTGACGAATTGTCTTGTTGTACCGGGTTACCGAGTCTGATCGGTGTGTCTTGGGTGGAGGTCTATTCCTTCGTTGACCGTGAGAGCTTGTCATGGGCTAAGTTGGGACCCCCTGCAGGGATTGAACTTTCGAAATCCGTGCCCACGGTTATGGGCAGAAGGAAATTTGTTAATGTCCGGTTGTAGATAACTTGAACCTTAATTAATTAAAATGAATCAACTGAGTGTGTTACCGTGATGGCCTCTTCTCGGCGGAGTCCGGGAAGTGGACACGGTGTTGGAGTAATGCTTGCGCAGGTTGTTCCTCTAAATTCTCGCTCGCGCCTTGCCTCCTCTTCTCGCTCTCTTTTGCGAATAAGATAGCCACCCTATATGCTAGTCGCTTGCTGCAGCTCCACATATATTTGCCTCATCCATTCCTATAAGCTTAAATAGTTTTGATCGTGAGGGTGCGAGATTGCTGAGTCCCTGTGGCTCACAGATACTATAATTCCAGATGCAGGTCCAGGTGATCCCGCTCCAGGTGACGAGTACGAGCTCAAGTGGGAGTTCGACGAGGATTCTCAGCGTTATTATGTTTCCTTTCCCGATGATCAGTAGTGGTGCCTAGTTGGGGTTTGATTCAGGGCCTTGTCGCATGTTGGGTTTTCTTCTATTTTGGCGCCGTAGTCGGGCCATGAGTGATTGTTTGATGGATGTTATTTATGTACTCTGATGTGACGTGGCGAGTGTAAGCCAACTATGTATCTCCCCCTTTTATCATGCTTTACATGGGATGTTGTAATGATTGCCTGACTTGCGACATTGCTTTCAATGCGGTTATGCCTCTAAGTCGTGCCTCGACACGTGGGAGCTATAGCCGCATCGAGGGTGTTACAACCGCCAACCACCATGCGCCATCGCAGTTGCGCCGCCACCCACGCCGCCTCACTGCGAACACCAACACAAGGCCAAGAGGACTGGAGAGAAGCGCCCCGCGGAGGGAGAAGCATCACCGAAGCCGAACGGGAGGGAACCACCTCCACCGCTGTCGTGCGGGAGGCCAGAACCTCCGGCACCGTCGCGGTAGCCGTCCGGACGCGGCAGCAGGGCATGCCAGGCCACCCCTGGCTCGGCCAGGCCCGAAACGGGCCCGCTAAGCCCCGCCGCCACGCTGCAGCAAGCCGGCAATGGCGCTGCCAGCACCCTGCCGCTCATCGCCTCTCCCCTGCCTCCCGGAAGCCACGAAGCAGACCCACCCCGCCGCCGGCCCGCCCAGGCCTAGATGAGGCCCGAAGGGCCCAGATCTGGGCTGAGCGGGTGCTGCCAGACCGTGCCGCCGCGTCGCCCCACCGCCAACGGCGATGCCGCCGTCCAGAAGTCCGCCCCCGCTCACGCCAGGAACCCCCGCCGCCGCGCTTGACCGCCGCCGCCTAGAAACAACGCCCGGGGCCGCCCCGTCCCGCGCCGGCGGACACCCGAGAGGGGAAAGGCCAGGGGGCCGCCGCCACCAGCGTCGCCCGGGCCAGGCCCGCAGCGGGCGCCGGCGACAGGGAGGAAGGGGGAGGGAGAGGCGCGCGGGGGAGGAGGTTGGTCGCGACCGGCCGCCCGCGGGGGCGACGCGGTCGCGGGAGAGAGATTTCTTATGTGTAACCGCCTTTAAATAGCGGATTCTGGTGAGGCCAGGCGTCCAGGTGCGTCAATGCGCATCGCCGGAGTTGTTTTCTCGACCTGCGAGCCTGCTTAATGGCGGCATACGGACGGACGGGGCATTGAACGGGTGTGGTAGATATCCGTCCCGTCCCATCCAGCAGCGCGTCTCTAGCATTGAACAGGCGCGGACATTGGGGACGCGTCGCGGGCGGCGCCCTCGGCCGGTGCGCCACTTCAATGGCGGATGCGGTGAAAGGTCGCGTCTGCTCTGGGTTAACTTCAATGTGGAGTGGCCGCTCTACAATGACATGAATGCGGGCAGCTGGATCAAGATGGTCAGAAGCGGGCGTGGGTGCTGTGTGGACGCCCGCAAATGCCCCATATTTTTGTCCGGTTTGCGGGAGAAAGTGCGTCCGGACCGTCCTACGGACCGGTGCAGGACCGTGTTTAACGGCACAACATGTCCAATTCACACAGTCCAGACGGTTACGGGCGTTTTGAGGCTCGGCGTTGGAGATGCCTTAGTCATGCATTCTCACTCGTCTTGCTACCTTTCTAGCAACTATAAAAATATGCGCACATCAAACACGAAATCTGCGCACATAGGTACTATCTTAGATTCGTGAACGGAGGAAGTACAATCTGATAGCGATGGTTTACCTCAGAATTGTTCATTGAAATGTTACTCCTGCTTCATTGCTTTGTGAACGGTTGTGTTCAATGCATTTCTTTACGCATGTGGGATCATCTGAATTTTGTTCTTTGAAAGCATTGTGATTTGGCATTTGTGTGGAATCTAGTGGAACATCTTCAGTTGTCTACACGAGTAGCAGACATAACCATTCCGTGAGCGAGCAGTCTCTCTCTGTTTTTTCTGATCTTTTTGTTTTAGCAAACCCTTCTATGGGCTTATTTCTGTAGGTTTGTTCTTGGTGTTGGGCCTTCTCCGTGACAGCCGAACAACAAGGCCGGCTTAGGCCCCTTGCTCGTCCACGATCCGACCCATCAGCAAACGGTGAGCATTTCGGGGATGGCTCCGCTCTCCCAGTGCCCCACATGGCGGCGAGTCGGCGGGAGCCTCGGTAGATCGAGCTCGTTCCCCGCAGCGCAGGCCGCAGCCTATCCCTCGGTAAAGGAAATCATTATTCAGATTAGCCTTACTAGTCTCTAGTTATTTTGAGCCTAAATTTCTGGTAGATACAGTCCCAAGCTTCAAGAAGGTTCTTGTTCAAGAAATTTTGGTAGGGCGGTCCTAAAACGGAAGTAGTACTGAGGGTGTCTTCTCTGAAGATTCGAGCAGATTTGTTTACTTCTACTTCTCTGAATATTGAATGCGACGCTTTGAGTCACTGAGCTGAGTACCAGGACTCGGAGGCCTGGACTTTGTGTAATATAGATGACGGACCCATTCTAGTTGTTTGAATTGTTCTGCTAAGATGGGTTGTGATCAATGCAATTTTTTGAAATTTCAAAGGACGTCAGGAGTTATGCCCTTCTATGAGTATAGGATAATATGCTGACGAAAACGCATGCTGCTAGCCTGGAGAGGGCAATGCATTCTGGTGTCAAGATAGTTGGCATCGCGAAATCTGAAGCTCCACCAATGATGTAGTTCCCTGAGTACCAAGCAGTATAGTGCCAGTGATCTTTACTAGTTACCGCTAGCAAAGGCTGAAGGTAATTTGATGTGACCGCGGAATTGTAGTACTTACGGTAGACCTCCAAGGGTTCCGAAGACTGATGGCATGTGATCACTCAAGGTTTTATGTTAGTTAGCTGTTGTTCAGGTATCTCTGTTTCCCTGATGCTGATAGAACCTAACCACTTTATGGTTGTTTGTTAGCAGGTGACCACTCAAGGTCTGATGGTAATTGTCAGGATGTTTGTTGGCAGGTGACCGCTCAAGTTTTTTTTACAGCCGTGCCCAACAGCAAGGGTGCCCGTCGCGTTCTCCAGTCTCCACCATGCCTAGTCTTGTCCTGTGTTACTTCGCCATGTTTTCGTTGCTTCTTAATATTAAAGCACCGCTACCCATTCCGTGCTTCTTATCAGTGGCAGCTTGTTTCCTGGTCTGCTCAACTTCAACATGTTTCTTCACCTACTGCTTCTTGGCCATGTTTTCACCTTATAAATTCCTGCATCCTCTGCTGCCATTGACTCCATTTCACCTGGCCAAGGACTTGTTTGCCGTGTCGGTGACAAGCTTGTCTCCCTAGGTGGCAAGTTTGCACTTGGCTTCTTCCAACCAGGCAGTAAGTCTCGCAACACCTTGAATTTGGTCTTTGCTGCTGTTGATGTTCTTGGTATGTTAGAATTTAGATTGGTTTGTCACTTGTTGCTTACTATCGTGTAGCAATGGATCGACTCTGGATTGTTCAATGCAATGTTACTGGTGCTTCACTGCTTTGTGAAAATGTCTGTTCTTTCAAGATTTGATGCACTTCTGTATGCATGCGGGATTATCTGAATTACAGCATGTGATGGTACAGTTGTAGCCACAAAAGTTGTTTGAAATTCGCCGGAGCATCCTCAATTAGGTCGTTCGAGTAGTAAAACAACTAAATCTCGACATCGAGAATTTGCTATTTGTGATTTTTGTAGAACGTGACGAAGTTTCAATTTGTTTCTTTTTTCTCCGTAGTGATATTTCCCGTGGACTATTTCTGTACAATAGACCGCCCAATCTAGGGCCTTCTAACGCTTCTGTCGCTGTTCAGGTTTCTCACTTTCCTTGATGCTTTGCCTAAAAAAAATCTTTCCTTGATCCTGACTGAACCTGGCCGCTTTATGGTTGTTTCCTGGCAGGTGCACTCAAGGCTCATGTCATTGTCAGGACGTTTCACTGAACAGTTTTGTGGTTACCATTTCAGCTGTGCCCCCACGGCAAGGGTACCTACCGCGTTCTCCAGTCTCCACCATGCCTATTCTTGACCTTTCTTAGTGTCTTGTACTTTGTTTTCGTTGCCTCCTAGCAGCGCTACCCATTCTGTGCTTCTTATCAGTGGCAGATTGTTTCCCCGTCTGCTCAACTTCAATATGCTTCTTCACCCATTACTTCTTGGATTTATTTTCACCCTACACATCCATGCATCCTCTGCTGCCATCGACTCAATTGCACCTGGCCAAAGACTTGTTTGCGGTGTCAGTGACAAGCTTGTCTCCCTGAATGGCAAGTTCGCGGCAGGCTTCTTCCAAACTGGCAGTAAGTCCCACGACACCTTGAACTGGTACCTAGGCATTTGGTTCAATAAAGTCCCCAAGATAACTCCCGTGTGGCTTGCAAACCGTGATGATCCAATCACTCAACCCGCTTTGGTTAGGTTCATAATTTCTGAAGATGGCAATCTTGTCATCTTAGATCAAGCCACCAATTCCATGATCTGGTCCAGCGGAGTTAGTATTAGAACTAACACCACCATTGCCATGCTCATGAACAATGGAAATCTTGTCCTACAAAATGCCTCAAACTCATCCGACATTCTATGGCAAAGTTTTGATCACCCAACAAATACTTTCCTCCCTGATGCTAAGATCGGCCGAGACAAGGTCACTGGTTTGACTCGCCGTCTTGTTTCCAGTAAGAATTCAATTGACCCAGCTCGTGGTCGTTACTGTAACGAGTTAGTTCCTAACAGGTTGATCCTTACGCTTTTGAACTCATCCATAGTATACTGGTCTAGCGGGGAATGGAATGGACAGTATTTTAGCACCATTCCGGAGATGTTAAGCCACAATTTGATAGACTTCAAGTTTGTCAACAACACAAATGAAGAGTACTTCACATTCAGCTTACTGAACGACACGATGATCATGCATCATCTACTTGATGTTTCTGGTCAACTGAAGACTTTAATCTGGGATGAGGTCTCACAGGATTGGTTAGGTTCCTACTCCAACCCCAGAGCTCAGTGTGATGTCTATGCTCTCTGTGGACCATTCACTGTGTGCGATGACAACTCAGCTCCATATTGTAGCTGTATGAAGGGCTTCTCCATAAGATCCCCGGAGGATTGGGAGCTAAATGATAGAAGCGGTGGATGTGTGAGAAATACTCCTTTAAATTGTGGCAGTAATAGGAGTACCGCAGGAATGACCGATAAATTCTACTCCTTGTCCAATGTGAAATTGCCTCGGAATTCCGGCAACGTAGGCGCTGCTACCAGTGATAGAGAATGTGCAGAAGTTTGCCTAAGAAATTGCTCTTGCACTGCATATTCTTTCACCTACAGTACATGCTCTATTTGGCATGAGGAACTCGTCAATGTAAAACAGCAGCATGCTGACACTACTGATACAAACGATAGTGCAGTTTATCTTCGCCTTGCTGCAAAAGAGATGCAAAATCAGAAACCTGGCAGAAGAGTGACAATTCGGATTTTGGCAGTTACCATTGTCAGTGCCCTGGGGTTGCTGGCAATTATATTGCTAGTTGTTCTACTGATGATTCGGAGGAACAATAGAGGCTGGTCTGGTGGTACACTGAAAAATCCTCAAGATGGTGGTGGAATTATTGCATTTAGATACACTGATTTGCAGAGGGCAACAAGAAATTTCTCCAAGAAGCTAGGTGCCGGCGGCTTTGGTTCTGTGTTCAAGGCATATCTGACTGACTCAGCTACGATGGCAGTGAAAAGGCTTGATGGTGCTTGTCAAGGAGAAAAACAATTTAGGGCCGAGGTGACTTCAGTCGGGGTTATACAACATATCAATTTAGTTAGACTGATCGGTTTCTGCTGCGAGGGTGAACAAAGGTTACTTGCATATGAGCACATGCCAAATCGTTCTCTTGACATCCATCTATTTCAGAACAACAACACAGTTTTAAACTGGTGTACCAGGTATAAAATAGCTCTGGGAGTTGCTAGGGGGCTGACTTACCTGCATGAGAGCTGCCAAGACTTGATCATACACTGTGATATCAAGCCACAAAATATACTCCTCGATAAGTCGTTTGTTGCTAAAATTGCTGACTTTGGTATGGCCAAGTTAATAGGGAGGGATTTTAGCCGGGTTCTGACTACAGCAAGAGGAACCGTAGGATACCTTGCTCCCGAATGGATAAGCGGGGTTGCTATCACACCAAAAGTCGATGTTTACGGCTATGGGATGGTGCTAATGGAAATCATATCAGGAAGACCGAATTCACTTGAACAATACACTGCAGGTGGTGATTGTGATGTTTTCTTCCCTGTGCATGCTGCACATATGCTTCTCGAGGGAGATGTGGCAAGCTTGGTGGATGACAAATTATCTGGTGATGTGAATCTAGAGGAGGCTGAACGGTTATGCAAGGTTGCTTGTTGGTGCATTCAGGATGATGAGTTTGATCGGCCGACAATGGGAGAAGTTGTTCGTGCTCTAGAGGGTCTATCTGATCTTGACATGCCTCCCATTCCAAGACTACTTCAGGTTATTACAAGGAGTACTCCTACCTCTGTAATGAATCAGAATAATGAAGATGCAGCATGGCATACATAAGAAGCAAACATCTATCTGTATGTGAAACATAGTAAGAAAGTCTGAGAGGGAGCAAGAAGAATGATACCCAATAGCTGTGTAATTTAAGCTTGACTCTGTACCAGGTGTGTAAATCATCAGTCTAGTCGTTCTAATCTTTCACAGGTATGAAATAAAATTCGTCAGAAGTTCAGTGCGACCTCTTGTATGATTGATTTTGTCAATGCAAAGGAATACATTTTTGTTCTGGCTGCTCTTTTTGCTTTGCTTCGTGGTGACTTTGTTCGCTTCTTCACTGGAATGTATGTGTGCATCGTTTCATGATTTGCTGCCTTGCCCTATTTAATCTGACAGTTAGTGGTCACTGGACCTGACCAGTTTTAACTGTGCAAAGTGTTGCTAATGATTTGGATGGAACCATATATACCTTAAATTTAGAGGTAAATACATCATAAGTCACAGAACTTGCACGCGACGGTCAGTTTGGTGCATAAACTTGTAAAATACGTGTTTTTGGTCATCTAACTTGTCTTTCCGTTCATAAACGGTGCTTTTCTACTGTATCATGTGCACGTTTGGCATACCAACATGGCAGGGGCCCACTATCAGTGGCTGACGCAGTGGGTAATCTGCATGCATTTTTTTTCAAAAAGCACCCTTGCATTTTATTTATTTATGCAGGAAATCCTCAAATAGAATGAAAAGTGCTAGAGCGGCAGCAGGATTCAAACACACGACCTTCTATGATTAGCCTCGCTTAGATAGCCACTTGACCTCCTTACTGTTGATGTTTATAGAGCACAATTAGCTTTTATATAAGATAAACCGTACAAGTTAAAGTAGAAACCAAACGAGAAAAGCGGAATATAGTTTTTTGGACCAATCATCTAATTTTTTGTTTGTATTCAAATAATTTAAAATTTGAAAATAAGGATAAAAGGAAAATTAGTGCCCAATGAATGTACGTATTTTTTGGGACAAATCAACAAAATTTTGTTTGAATTCGAATAATTTTAAATTTGAAAATCTAGATAAAAGAAATATGGGTCAGAATGAATGTACGTAATCTTTTTTCGGACAAATCAACTAATTTTTATTTGAATTTGAATAATCTATATAAAAGAAATATAGCGCAGAATGAATGTACGTAATTTCTTTTGAACAAATCAACGGAAATTTCGTTCAAATTCAAATAATTTTAAATTGGAAAATCTAGATAAAAGAAAACATAGGTCAGAATGAATGTATGTATATTTTTTCCGGAATAAATAAATAAATTTTATTTGAATTCAAATAATTTTAGATTAAAAAATCTAGAGAAAAGAAAATATAGCGCAGAATGAATGTACGTAATTTTGTTCCGAACAATTCATCTAAAAATTGGTTTGAATCCAAATAATTTTAAATTTGAAAATCTAAAGAAATGAAAATATATTCAGAATGTGCACTTTTATTTTAAGGGTGATATACCTTAGTAGTCGAAATAAAATACCAAGTACGATCAGTTGCGGTGGATAGGCTCCATTACAATAGGTCGCGCTCGTCCCATTTTTCCAGCCCAATATATTTACAACTTACACTGACCGTAGGACCCACCGGACAACTATTGTCGGAGTGCTTTTGCACAAAGTAAAAAAAAACAAGCGTGTTTCTGAAAGAAAAAAAACATCACGTGCACTAGCCACTGACGATAGGCCCAATATATTTACAACGTACACTGACGGTGGGATCCAGCGGGCAACTATTGTTGAAGTGCTTTTATACAAAGTAAAAAAAATGAGGGTGTTTCTGAAAAAAAACATCGGCCCTGGCCATGTTGGCGTGCCACGTAGGCAGCGAATACACCCTTGTACGGATAATGTGACCGTATTTACACGCTCGCGCAAGTTAGATGACCAGAAACACGTATTTTGCAAGTTTGTGCACCAAACTGATCGTCACAGGCAAGTTCTAAGACTTCTAGTGCCGGACTGGCCTCCACGGCCACTGTCGTCGAGCGCTGCTCACGTGCGGCTCTGGACCTGCCTCCGCGGCCGCTGCCGTCGAGCGCCGCTCGCGCGCGGCTCTCTGGACCTGCCTCCGTTGCCGCCATCGTCGCGCGTAGCTTGTCGGACTGGCCTCCAAAGCCGCTGCCGTCAAGCGTCGCTCGCGTGCAGCCCCCCGGCCCAGCCTCTGCGGTCGCCGTCGCCGCGCCACTCATCAGACTGGCGGCCGCCCGCCGTCCAGATCAGCATTCGCCATCTCTCCGCAGGCCCTCCCCACGGCCGTCATCGTGTACCCGTCAGCCGATAGCCCAAACTCCTGAAACCTCCTCACGAACTCTAGAGTCGGACCCGCCGTAGGATGCGGCGAGCGCGTAGGACACGAAGACGCGGCCGAGCCACTCGGACCTCGCGGCGAGCACGCTTAGGGGAACCGCTTGGGCCGCGGAGGCGTGGCGGAGCAGAGCGTGTAGGAGTCAAGCGGGCCGGCGGCGGAGGGGCCGCGTTGCGCGAGCGCGAGGGCGGGGGGACGAGGGAGCGGAGGCATGGGTGCGAGGAGGAGGCGGTGGCAGTGGCGATAAGGGAGTTGAAGAAGAGGCGGGGTGTGTCATAGGACAATGGTTATTATTTACTACTAGAATGGTTTTCAAACCATTTCGGCAACTGCCTTCAACCACAGGTAAGCACTCGGTTTCAGTTCAATTTGGGTGGAAAGTCAAGTTGGTTTGGTTTTGGTTGAGCTGACATATATATAAACTGAGTTTAGTTTGGTTTGGGTTGCCACGTTTATTCGTGCAGGTTTGGTTGAGATATGGTTTAGTTCTTAAACTTTTCTCAGATTTAATTGTGCTTGCAACTGAAACATTCTGTAGTAAGAAATCAGTGGCTCAGCTGTGAGAACCTTTTGCTGGCTGGGGCCTGGAACTGCCCCGCGTCGCCCTCCGTGATGACTCGGGGGTCCAAACCCTAGGGCCGCCAGCCAGCGAAGACCAGCAGGCTCCGGTGACGGTGGTGGCCGGGTGGTTGGTCCTGGTGCGCGAGCGGCGTCGCTGGGTCGCGCGTTCTGGCCTGGTGGGCTGGTGCAGTGGCACGCGTGCGCGTCTGCGACACGTGGCTCTTGGGGCTGCTGGGGCCCGTGCATGTCGCCTGTTTCTGCGCGAGAGGCACCCTCGAAACAAACCTGGAGGTGGGCGATGTCGATGAGACCTCCTTCCTATACTATACAATACGTGCTCCTACCAGCTAACCTATCAGTTCTATCTGGTTAAAAGAGTAGCATCAAACTTAAAGAACCAAACACAATGCACAGTGCCGAATTAGTTTACGAATTTCGAAAGCAATTTTTTTAAACAGAGTGTTGTGTGAAACGTAAACACTTTCCAAAAAAATTCATAAGTTTAAAAAAAACTATAATATTATTGAAAAACAAGAACATTTCTTGAAAATCTTGAACAATTTTTTTTAAACGAGAATATTTTTCAAATTTCAAAACAAAATTTGGAACATGAACATATTTTGAAATTCCTGAACAAAATTTGCATACACGATTTTATAAAAACTTGTGAACAATTTTTGAAACTCCTGAATAAATGAAAAAACATGAACAATTTTGGAATTTTGAACAACTTTTGAAAACAGGAACATTTTTAAAATATTGTGAAAATTTTAAACAAAAACAATCCAATTTTTGTAAAACAAGAACATTTTTTGAAATGCCCGAACAATTTTGGAAACAGGAACATTTTTTGAAACTCCTGAAAAAAATGAAAACATGAACAATTTTTGAAATGGGAACATTTTTAAAAATTGTGAAAATTTGAACAAAAACATTCCAAACAATTTTTGTAAAACAAGAACATTTTTTGAAATGCCCAAACATTTTTTGAATTTGTTAACATTTTTTGTAAACACAAACATTTTTGAGAAACACAAACAAAATTCTGAACTTTCCAACCAATTTTTGAAAGAAACAAAAAAAAACAAATAGAAAACAGAGAAAAAAGGAAAAGAAAGAAGAAAACAAAACAGAAAAACGGAAAAAACCAAAAAAGAAACAGGAAAAAACGGTTTAGGGAACCTTCTAAAAGGTTCCTAAAACTGGCTGGCTAGCTCTGTTACAATGGGCCAGCCCATATCTAGCGATGCGGGGTATTGCCCTGTGCATTCGGTCGACAATTGGACACAAAGAGCGTCATCTAGGGTTTTCCGATGTCGATGTAACGGGAAAGGGGGTATCTCAAGCACACCACACGAAAAAATATGCAGTGATACCAGCCTTCACATGCTCCCATGATACCAACTTAAAATATCCAAATTTAAACCTTTCACAAAAATCATGGAGGTTCACAAAACATAAGTAAACATCCCCTAAAAAATTCAGATCAAAATTCAAAATACACATAAAGAAACAAAAATGACAAAATCAAATGTGAATAGTGTCATTTTTGCTTTTGTCTTCTTTTGACAATATTCATTGAAGATTTTGTCCTTTTTGTTTCTCGGTGTATGTTTTGAATTTGGATCTGAATTTTTTAGGGATGTCTACATATATGTTGTGAACATCCATGAAATTTTTCAGAATTTTTTAAAACGCCTAAATTTGAATTTTTAAGTTGGTAGCATGGGAGTATTTATGGGTTGTATCACTTGATACTTCCCCCACACCACACGTCCCAGCCCAAGGGTCACGCTGATCTCCAATTATGAGATAAAATGTGCTAAAATTACTACAACATCGAGAAGGAGTCTACTCTCCAGTGTGCCGCCCATCAGCACACAGATCTTTGTCAAAGATCCAACTCCAAGGGAGGGAAACGCCGCCCATGACGTTAGGAGAAGGGTGCTCGCTTCCTGAGCAAGGCATGCACAAGCACGATCACTGCTCATGCCGGGCACCAAGGACAGCAGGTATGGCCACGCCTGTGACCTAACATTAAATGCGGTCTCAGGCTATTGGTAGTAGGCCACCGCAGGCCTATGGGCTCTAGACGGTGAAAATATGATGTGGCATTGATGATAAGATATGAAGCATATCAAGATAACACTTGCAAATACATCATACGGGTTCCAAGCCCACCCATTTTTGTGTGTGTTCACACGAGTAAGGACGGCCACTGTGGTTCGCTTAGTCAAAGACGTCATATGGGTTCCAAGCCCACCCATTTTTATGTGTGTTCACACGAGTAAGGACGGCCATTGTGGTGCCCCAACACTATATAAGGGGAGGACTGAAACCATCCAAGGGGACGAACTCCTCTCACACTTAGAAATCACACAAGACTTAGAGGAGTAGGAGAAAAGGGCATGTTATTATCAAATATGGGATACAACAAGTTCTCTAGATAGCACTAGAGGATCTCATACATCAAGATTTCTGAATCTTGGATAAACACAACAAGATTTGGGGCTCAAGAGCTAGGGATTGGAATAATCTCACCAAAGTTGGTGGAAGCAGAGCTTGAAGGAGACAAGGTAGTGGATCTGGATCATCACAACCTTGGGGAGGAGCTCCCTTTGCTTCTTCCTTCAATCTTCCTCTTCTCCCCCCCCTCTCTCTAGTTTTTCTTTGTTCTCCCATGGAGGATGAACCGATTTTTTCACTCTTGGTGGTGGCTGCTAGATGGAGGGTAAAGTATCCCCATCCACTCACGTGCAAAGTCCAAAATGACCCTAGGTCATAACCCTAATGGGTAGTAGACTTCTGCACCTCTTTAGGCTGCCTAAAAGGCTTCAAATGGTCATCTCCTCACAACCGAGGAGGATATCCCAACAAATCTCCCCCTCCGACTCCTGATAGGGCCATGCCCGCTACCTTGCAACATGCTTGTAGCTTCTCATTTGGCAATATCTTGCTCATCATATCCGAACCATTATCGTCAGTATGGATCTTCTCGAGTTTCAACAACTTGGAACTCACAACATCTCGAATCCAATGATACCTCACATCATTGTGCTTGGTTCAAGAGTGATAGCTTGAATTCTTGGCAAGATGAATAGCACTTTGACTGTCACAAAATAGAGCATACTTCTCTTACTTCAGTCGAGCTCTTGCAAGAAGTTATTCATCCACAAAACTTCCTTGCCAGCATCAACTGCTGCTATGTACTCAGCTTTTGTAGTCGACATAGAAACACATTTCTGCAATCTTGATTGCCATGACACTGCTCCCCCTGCATAAATCATCAGGTATCCACATGTGGACTTCCTACGATCCTTGTCACCTGCATAATCTACATCTGTATAGCCCTGCAATGCCGGATCATCGTTTCGAAAGCATAAACAAATGTAGAAGTACCATTGAGATACCCGATAATCCACTTTCACTACTTCCCAGTAAGCTTTACCTGGATTTGTCATGAACCGGCTAACAAATCCAACTGCATAGGGAATGTCAGGCCTAGTGCATACCATAGCATACATCAATCTTCCCACAACAGATTGGTAAGGTACTTTCCTCATTTCTTCTTTCTCCTTCTTGCTTGTAGGACATTGTTTTGAATTCAATTTTTGATGGCCTGCAAGTGGAGAGATAACAGATTTTGCATCTTTCATATTGAAACTTTCAAGTACCTTCTTGATGTATCTTTCCCTTGAGAGCCAAAGTAGCTTCTTTGATCTATCACGGGAGATCTTCATGCCAAGTATTTGCTTAGCTGGTCCTAAATCCTTCATGGCAAATGATTTACTCAATGCCTTCTTGAGGATAGCAATCCTCTGTGTGCCATTTCCAAACAATCAACATATCATCAACATATCGTAAGAGAATAATGAAGTCACCCTCGGGGTACCTCTTCATAAAGACACAATGATCAGGTTGTGCTTTATTGTAACCAAGCCCAATCATAAAAGACTCAAACTTCTTGTACCACTGCCGAGGAGCTTGATTCAAGCCATACAAGCTCTTCTTCAATTTGCAAACTAAGTGCTCCTTGCCTGCAACCATGAAACCCTCTGGCTGCTCCATATATATCTTCCTCCTCTAGTTCACCATGCAAGAATGTTGTATTCACATCAAGTTGTTCAATTTCCAAATCCATGGTGGCAGCCATGCCAAGCACAACTCGGATCAAAGAAATCTTGACCACTAGAGAGAATATCTCATCATAATCGATGCCCTTTTTCCGACTGAAACCTTTCACAACCAATCTGGCCTTGTGTGATAGCCTGGCTTATTAGGGATGATAGACTACTCATATCAATAAGGAATTCCTTCTTTTCCGGTAGCCCATTTGGATAGAACTCCAAAGTTAAGCGTGCTCAGCTTGGAATAGTTTCAGGATGGGTGACCGATTGGGAAGTTGCTCCTGGTTGCGCACGAGTGAGGACAAAGTGCGCAGAAAAGACTAGTATTGATCTGTGGGGCCAGTCTAGATCCCGCCAGGAGTAACGTGTTGGGGAACACAGTAATTTCAAAAAATTTCCTATGCACACGCAAGATCTATCATGGTGATGCATAGCAACGAGAGGGGAAGAGTGTTGTCCATGTACCCTCGTAGACCGTAAGCGGAAGAGTTATGACAACGCGGTTGATGTAGTCGTACGTCTTCACGATCTGACCGATCTACTACCGAAAGTACGACACCTCCGTGATCTGCACATGTTCGGCTCGGTGACATCCCACGAACTCTCGATCCAGCTGAGTGTCGAGGGAGAGCTTCTTCAGCACGACGGCGTGATGACGGTGATGATGAAGCTACCGGCGCAGGGCTTCGCCTAAGCACTACGACGATATGACCGAGATGGATTATGGTGGAGGGGGGCACCGCACACGGCTAAGGGATCAATGATCAACTTGTGTGTCCTAGGGTGCCCCTTGCCCCCGTATATAAAGGAGAAAGGGGGAGGCCGGCCGGCCCTTGGGGCGCGCCAAGGAGGGGAGGAGTCCTCCTCCTAGTAGGAGCAGGACTCCCCATTTCCTAGTCCAACTAGGAGGAGGAAGGGGGAGGAAGGAGAGGGAGAGAGGGAGAGAAAGAGGGGCGCCGCCCCCTCCTTGTCCAATTCGGACTCCCAAGGGGGGGGGCAGCCGTATGGCCCCTTCCTCTCTCTCACAAGGACCATGTTGGCCCATTAGATCACCCGGAACACTTCCAGTGTCCGACTATAGCCATACAATATATCAATCTTTATGTCTCGACCATTTCGAGACTCCTCATCATGTCCGTGATCATATCCGGAACTCCGAACTACCTTCGGTACATCAAAACACATAAACTCATAATACCGATCGTCATCGAACGTTAAGCGTGTGGACCCTACGGGTTCAAGAACTATGTAGACATGACCGAGACACGTCTCCTGTCAATAACCAATAGCGGAACTTGGATGTTCATATTGGCTCCCACATATTCTACGAAGATCTTTATCGGTCAAACCGCATAACGATATACGTTATTCCCTTTGTCATTGGTATGTTACTTGCCCGAGATTCGATCGTCGGTATCTCAATACCTAGTTCAATATCGTTACCGACAAGTCTCTTTACTCGTTCCGTAATGCATCATTCTGCAACTAACTCACTAGTCACATTGCTTGCAAGGCTTATAGTGATGTGCATTACCGAGAGGGCCCAGAGATACCTCTCTGATACTTGGAGTGACAAATCCTAATCTTGATCTATGCCAACTCAACAAACACCATCAGAGACACCTGTAGAGCATCTTTGTAGTCACCCAGTTATGTTGTGACGTTTGATAGCACACTAAGTGTTCCTTCGGTATTTGGGAGTTGCATGATCTCATAGTCATAGGAACATGTATAAGTTATGGAGAAAGTAATAACAACAAACTAAACGATCACCGTGATAAGCTAACTGATGGGTCAAGTTAATCACATCATTCTCTAATGATGTGATCCCATTAATCAAATGACAACTCATGTCTATGGTTAGGAAACATAACCATCATTGATTCAACGAGCTAGTCAAGTAGAGGCATACTAGTGACATTCTGTTTGTCTATGTATTCACACATGTACTAAGTTTCCGGTTAATACAATTCTAGCATGAATAATAAACATTTATCATGATATAAGGAAATATAAATAACAACTTTATCATTGCCTCTAGGGCATATTTCCTTCAGTCTCCCACTTGCACTAGAGTCAATAATCTAGATTACATTGTAATGATTCTAACACCCATGGAGTCTTAGTGCTGATCATGTTTTGCTCATGAGAGAGGCTTAGTCAATGGGTCTGCAACATTTAGATCCATATGTATCTTGCAAATCTCCATGTCTCCCTCCTTGACTTGATCGTGGATGGAATTGAAGCGTCTCTTGATGTGCTTGGTTCTCTTGTGAAATCTGGATTCCTTTGCCAAGGCAATTGCACCAGTATTGTCACAAAAGATTTTAATTGGACCCGATGCACTAGGTATGACACCTAGATTGGATATGAACTCCTTCACCCAGACTCCTTCATTTGCTACTTCTGAAGCAGCTAT
Organism: Triticum urartu; assembly: GCF_056163025.1. Taxonomy (NCBI): domain Eukaryota; kingdom Viridiplantae; phylum Streptophyta; class Magnoliopsida; order Poales; family Poaceae; genus Triticum; species Triticum urartu. The sequence goes on along the minus strand of NC_141874.1, from coordinate 502,257,931 downwards.
GTACTCCGCTTCACATGTAGATCCTGCCACGACGCTCTGCTTGGAACTGCACCAACTGATAGCTCCACCATTTAATAAAAACATGTATCCGGTTTGTGACTTAGAGTCATCCGGATCAGTGTCAAAGCTTGCATCGACGTAACCGTTCACGACGAGCTCTTTGTCACCTCCATATACGAGAAACATATCCTTAGTCCTTTTCAGGTATTTCAGGATGTTCTTGACCGCTTTCCAATGATCCACTCCTGGATTACTTTGGTACCTCCCTGCTAAACTAATAGCAAGGCACACATCAGGTCTGGTACACATCATTGCATACATGACAGAACCTATGGATGAAGCATAGGGAATGACAGAACTCTATCTTCTGCAGTGGTCGGGCATTGAGTCTGACTCAATTTCACACCTTGTAACACAGGCAAGAACCCTTTCTTTGCCTGATCCATTTTGAACTTCTTCAAAACTTTATCAAGGTATGTGCTTTGTGAAAGTCCAATTAAGCGTCTTGATCTATCTCTATAGATCTTGATGCCCAATATATAAGCAGCTTCACTGAGGTCTTTCATTGAAAAATTCTTATTCAAGTATCCTTTTATGCTATTCAGAAATTTAGTATCATTTCCGATCAACAATATGTCATCTACATATAATATCAGAAATGCTACAGAGCTCCCACTCACTTTCTTGTAAATACAGGCTTCTCCAAAAGTCTGTATAAAACCATATGCTTTGATCACACTATCAAAGCGTATATTCCAACTCCGAGAGGCTTGCACCAGTCCATAAACGGATCCCTGGAGCTTGCACACTTTTTTAGCACCTTTTGGATCGACAAAACCTTTTGGTTGCATCATATACAACTCTTCTTTAAGATATCCATTAAGGAATGCAGTTTTGACATCCATTTGCCAAATTTCATAATCATAAAATGCGTCAATTGCTAACATGATTTGGACGGACTTAAGCATCGCTACGGGTGAGAAGGTCTCGTCGTAGTAAACTCCTTGAACTTGTCAAAAACCTTTTGCAACAAGTCGAGCTTTGTAGACAGTAACATTACCATCAGCGTCAGCCTTCTTCTTGAAGATACATTTATGCTCTATGGCCCGCCGATCATCGGGCAAGTCAACCAAAGTCCACACTTTGTTCTCATACATGGATCCCATCTCAGATTTCATGGCCTCTAGCCATTTTGCGGAATCTGGACTCATCATCGCTTCCTCATAGTTCGTAGGTTTGTCATGGTCAAGTAACATGACCTCTAGAACAGGATTACTGTACCACTCTGGTGCAGATCTCACTCTGGTTGACCTACGAGGTTCGGTAGTAACTTGATCAGAAGTTTCATGATCGTCATCATTAGCTTCCTCACTTACTGGTGTAGGAATCATTGGAACTGTTTTCAGTGATGAACTACTTTCCAATAAGGGAGCAGGTACAATTACCTCATCAAGTTCTACTTTCCTCCCACTCACTTCTTTCGAGAGAAACTCCTTCTCTAGAAAGGATCCATTCTTAGCAACGAATATCTTGCCTTCGGATCTGTGATAGAAGGTGTACCCAACAGTCTCCTTTGGGTATCCTATGAAGACACATTTCTCCGATTTGGGTTCGAGCTTATCAGGTTGAAGTTTTGTCACATAAGCATCACAACCCCAAACTTTAAGAAACGACAACTTGGTTTTCTTGCCAAACCACAATTCATAAGGTGTTGTCTCAACGGATTTAGATGGTGCCCTATTTAATGTGAATGCAGCTGTCTCTAAAGGGTAACCCCAAAACGATAGCGGTAAATCAGTAAGAGACATCATAGATCGCACCATATCTAGTAAAGTACAATTACGATGTTCGGACACACCATTACGCTGTGGTGTTCCAGGTGGCGTGAGTTGCGAAACTATTCCACATTGTTTCAAATGAAGACCAAACTCGTAACTCAAATATTCTCCTCCACAATCAGATCGTAGAAACTTTATTTTCTTGTTACGATGATTTTCCACTTCACTCTGAAATTCTTTGAACTTTTCAAATGTTTCAGACTTATGTTCCATTAAGTAGATATAACCATATCTGCTCAAATCATCTATGAAGGTGAGAAAATAATGATATCCACCGCGAGCCTCAATGTTCATTGGACCACATACATCAGTATGTATGATTTCCAATAACTCTGTTGCTCGCTCCATTGTTTCGGAGAACGGAGTGTCGGCGTTCTGGGAACGGGGGTCCCCAGACTTGCCTGCCTGCGGCCCGCGGCGTGGCTCAAAAGGGGGCCTAGCACGGCCCATCTTCATCAACACAGACCCAAGACCCTCGCGAGGGGCCAAGCCTCGCGGGGCGGACGACACGGAGCTTCCTCAGGCACGGCCTCATCAGGCTGGCTTGCGAGGAGGCGGAGAGATCAAGGCGGGGTACCTCACGAGGTGCCCGTGACGCAAGCCATGACGACCAAAGGCGCCAGCCGCGCAGTGTCCTCCTTTCCTCTTTGGTGCAAAGGGAGCAAGCGCATGTGAGAGCATCAAGCAAAGGCACCCGTTTCGGTGCAACGAGACCAAGACCAGTCCAACGGCAGGGAGGAAGTCATTATGGAGCCCAAGCCAGCGTCACCACCAGAGCCTTTGGCAGGCGAGGACCAACTTTAGTCAGGATAAGTGTACCAGATGTTCCCCTTCAAAATGGCCAATTGTTGGCGCCCTTCCCGCTCAATATTTGGGAAGAGGCCCAGGGCCTTTGCCTATAAATAGGACTAGCCACCCACAGGGTAGAGGGAGATCGGAGATCGGATCGAAATCGGAGAGAGAATCAAGAAGAGAGAGAGAGAAGGGTGATTAAACTCCTCCCAACAGTTCATCGCCCCAGCCAAGAACAGACCCTCGCGAGGCTGTTCTTCCTTGTATTGCTCATCACCATCAGCCCAAGAGGCAATCCACCACACCACACACTGGAGTAGGGTATTACACCACAACGGTGGCCCGAACCAGTATAAACCATGTGTCTCTTGTGCTGTTCTTTCCATAGCTTAGATCTTAGCGAGGCGGAGGGGTGCAGGTAGGTAGAAGGCGAAATCTCTGCGCGCACCTCAGTGTTCGAACCTCAAGGGTCTGCCGGAACCCGAAATCCGACATTTGGCGCGCCAGGTAGGGGTGTGCCGGAATTCGTCTTCCACCACCCCGTTCTCCTCTGACCATCGCGTCCATGTCTGACGCTCGTCGGGCCCGCGCCGAGCGCCGGGCCGCTCTCGCTTCCCGCGTCGCCCAGACGGCTCCTGTCGGCGGGCGTCCTCGCCGTTCCCCGTCACCTGCCATCAACGCCGCCACCGGCCCGGCGGGGGACGAGCAGCAAGCGTCGTCTAAGCATCCGTCCGTGCAGCAAGACGGCCGCACCGCTACTCCCTCACTCACCCCAGCTGGTTCTTCATCCCGCGCGCTCTGCCCACCCATGGAGGCTCGAGCTGCGCTCATCGCGGCAAACGAGCTCCTGCGCTACCGTCCCGTCGACGACGTCTACGAAGAATGGCTCGACCGCGTCGCCGAGCTCGTCCGCGCCGCAGGGGGGTCTCCTGCGCCGTCCGTTCCGCTGCACCGCACCCCGCCCCGTGCGGGCGACGAAGCTCCGGGGGCGCCCCAGCCGCCTCCTCCTCAAGAAGGCACCATGGCTCCAAGGCGCATGGCCCCTGGGCGGAACCGACTCCATCAGGTGCCAGCGCGGCAAGAGCAGAGCTGCCAAGAAGTCCCTCGCATGCAAGAAGCTGCCCGGACGCTCCCTGCTCCAGCACGTCGCGACCATGTTCCTGCTCCCGCACGTCAATACCCCGCGCTGCTCCCAGCCGCAGCGCATGGGGACATGCAAGACCAAGCTCTCCGTCACCCAAGGCCTCCCGTGGCCACAGCAGGCTACCGTGCCTTCACCACCGAGCTACGCAGCATCGCGTGGCCCGGCAAGTTCAAGCCAGACCTGCCTCCTCGTTACGACGGCATGGCCAACCCTGCGGAGTTTCTCCAGCTCTATGAGCTGGGCATCGAAGCTGCCAACGGAGACGAGAAGGTCATGGCGAACTGGTTTCCCATGGCGCTCAAGGACGGGGCCGGCACCTGGCTCCTTTACCTGGCTCCAGGCACGATGTCCTCCTGGGACGAGATGCGCACCTGCTTCATCGCCAACTTCCAAGGTACTCGCGACCGGCCACCCGCCGTGAGCGACATGCGCCGCATCAAGCAACAACCTGGAGAGACATTGCAGAAGTACATCCAGCGCTTCAACAACGCACGCCTCAAGATTCCCAAGGTGACCTAGGAGGCCATCATCTCAGCCTTCTCCGACGGCGTGCGCGACGTCAAGATGAAGGAGGAGCTGGCGATGCATGAAGACCTGTGCACTTCCTTGGAGTTGTTCAACTTGGCAACCAAGTGCGCCAGGGATGAAGAAAGGCGTCTCTCCCTCCTCGAGCTGCCTGCCGCGGACCCAGAAGAGAAGAAGCCCAAGACCAAGGATGTGAAGCGCAAGGGGGCTGCCGTGCTCGCGCAGAACCAGACACCAAGCGGGGCAGAGATCAGCCCGAATCTTCCAAAGGCAGTCGGTACTGTGTGTACCACGACCTCCACACCCACAACACCAACGAATGTCAAGAGCTCCGAGCCGTGCGAGAAGGAAGGATCGGCCGTCGCCCCGACCGCGGTGACCGGGGCTACGGTCGAGGAGGAGGAAGGAACGCAGGACGCTGGGAAGACCGCTGCCCGTGCCAAGGGTGGCGCGATCGACCTCGCGAGGATCGCTGGCAAGACCCGCCTCGCGAGGGAGACTAGAGGGATCAGCCTCGCGAGGATCGCCCGCCAGGCAACGCAGTCCTCCCTCTGCTGCCGCCGCAGCCAAGGAGAAACGAGGACCGCCATCAGGACGAGGGGGCTGGGGGCTTCCAAGAGCCGCACGCGATCGCCTACATCCTGGGCGGGGCTCAAGCCCCAGCCTCTCAACGCATCTTCAAGCAGTTCACCCGCGAAGTGAATGCAGTCCTCCCCAAGCTCGAAGCCACGCGCCCTCTCAGGTGGTCGGCGTGCGCCATCACGTTCAGCTCAGCAGATCAGCTCAAGTGTGCGTCCACAGCCGGAGTCCTCCCGATGCTTTGTTCCCCAATCATCAGCAACTGGTGGTCATCAGGACCCTCATCGATGGCGGGGCAGGGCTCAACGTCCTGTCCGTGGAAACATTCAACAATCTCCAAGTGCCCTACAACCAGCTTCAGCCAACCAAGCCTTTCTCCGGAGTCACCGACGGCTTCACGGTCCCGATTGGGCAGGTCCACCTCCCTGTCACCTTCGGGGCACGCGACAACTACCGCACCGAGCTCATCGACTTCGATGTCACTTACATTCTCCTGCCGTACAACGCCATCCTTGGGTACCCAGCGCTGGCCAAGTTCATGGCCGTAACTCACCACGGCTACAACGTCCTCAAGATTCCAGGAAGTGGCGGAGTCATCACGGTGCCCTGTGAAGAGAAGGACGCGGTGTGTTCCCTGGAACGAGCCTTTCAGGCTGCATCGCTGGAAGACCCGGATCGCGGAAGCAGGAGGCTTCCCGAGACCGCCCCCAAGAAGAAGAAGACATCGTCCGGCTCGGCCCCTCAGGAGGCAGGCCCCTCAGGGCCCGCACCTGCCCAGGGGGAACCTCCTTCCATCACATAGGAAAGCGCGCCCGACGCCCTCCTCGGGCAGGGCTCGGGGGCTCTCCCCTGGAGGGCCACCGACCTGGCTAAGGTCACGAGGGAGGCGCTTGGGCACCACATGGAGGCGTGTTTCGAAGCATGTTTCCCTCAATAAGGAGTAAGGCAAGGAGGGCCAGACCCTCAGGAGTTCGTCAGCAAGGCCATTCAGGAGCTACAGGAGTCAAGAGTCATGAGAGGCGGCCGCCGTCTACCAGCCGTGGCTCCCCATCCAGGCGAGGATGGTGGGCTGCGCGTCTGCATCGACATACCAGGGCTCAATCGAGTCGCCTCTCTGGAGCGCCTCTGGCCCTCGCGAGTGGGGCGCTGCGAAGGTCCACCCCACAGCTACGTTCGTATGCCTTACGGCTTGCCGAACGCGGCTGCCACGTACCAGCGCCTCATGAGGGGCATCATGGAGGCTCAAGAGGCCAGGCGTTCCGCAGCCCTGGCGGAGATGGAGATGGTTCACGAGGAGCCACCAGCGCCTCCGGAGCCTCCCGAGGCCCCTGGGCCCGGGGGCGTGAGGATCGGCTTCCGCAGCCCACCGAGTCTGCTACGCCAACACTCCTTCATCCTCAACATCATCAGGTGTCATCTTTCAAGTTTCATTTCCAGCTGGGAGCGCCCCCCAGGGCTGCATTATTCCCAGGCCGCGTGGGTCCGTCCCTGCGGCATGTATCCCTTTTATTTTATGTTGTTAGCTTACCTTGTTGGGGGCGCCCCTCGGGCTGCATCATCCCCCAAGTCGCTCGGGACAGACCCGGCGGCATGTATCCCCTTTTGCGTTTATTTCCGGCTATGCGTTCGACCTAGCATGCTTGATTATTTGATGCCTGTCCACGGCACCTCTTCTTCTCCATGCCGACCACTTGCACGTTAAAGGGGGGGGGGTACCTGAGCATCGCGACTCAGGGCTCTTACTGGCTCTCCAGCCCTCACCCTCTGGCCTTGTCCACGGCATCGCGACCTGGCATACCAGCGACGGCTGAGACCAGCTCGAGGGCCGGGACCCGAGGACGTAGAGTGCCGGCATCTAACCAAATTTGCAGGGACACATCACAAGATAAGGCCCAGTGCCAGGCGCAACCCGCCTAGAGGTAGGGCCCCGTGAGTCCCGCGCTGGCTCACGGGTGCCCAGATACACCTCGCCATGCCCTACCGTGCCAGCCACGTGTCAGGGCGGGGTTGTACACGCCTCGGGGGCTCCTCCCAGAGGGGAGCCCCCTCCCACGTACCAGTGGAAGCACCATGCTCCGTGCTGGCTGACGACACTGCCGAGGAGCGGCTATGCCCGTACACATACGAAAGCGCTATGCTCCGCGCTGGTGATAAACAACTGAGGGCGGCCCCCGGGCCGCATCAACCTCAGGGAGCCCAGAGCTCAGTGTCTAGCTTCATTGTAATGCCTCCCCTCGGGAGTGCCGCGCGAGGGGGCTGGGCACGAGGGCTGTGCCTGGGTCACGCCCAGACGCACGCCACCTAGCCAGGCCCCCCGGGCCTGGTTCATCGCGCGTCTCTCCCCGAGCGGAGCCAAGGTACGAAGGCCGTTTGAGCGTCAAGGGGGACTCCTGAGCATCGCGACTCAGGAGCCTAACTGGTCACGTAGCCCCTCACTCCTTAGTTCCGAAAGGCTAACGGCGGTTGAGGTATGCGCGCGGCCGGGCTCTGCAGATGTAGAACGGTAGATCCACCTACATCACACCTCCCTACTTGCTGTTCGTGCGCCAAGGGGGACTCCTGAGCATCGCGACTCAGGAGCCTAACTTGTCACGTAGCCCCTCACTCCTTGGTCCCGTCCTAGTTTCCGGTCGGGGCTAACAGCGGCTGAGGTATGCGCGGGGCCGGGCTCTGCCGGCGTAGAACATAAGCAAGTAGGAAGGAAAAGCGTAAATTTCAAGGAATTCAAAAGCAAATATTACAGTCCACACTGTTATCTCAATGCCAAACGCAAGTTTAAACGCCTCCCAAGGCATGATACATGTGCAGGAATTAAAGGCAGGACATGAGCCACAACGGAGTCACTTGTCGGTGGTGGAGCAGCGCGGAGTGGGTTCGCCTCATGGAGCAGCGGGGTCGGCAACGCCTTGCTTCGGCTTGGTGCTGAAGGCCTGGAACTTCCCCAGCAGAGCCTCTGCGCGACCCTTCACGGCCTCGGCAGCGGCAGCGGCACGCTCGCCGCTTACTGGCTCCAGCAGGCTGTCGAGGTCGACGCCGGGGTCGCGAAGGTAGATGTGGGTGAGGACCCGCGTCAGCGCTGCAGAAGACAGGACACACGCCTCGGCCTCGGCCGTGGGGCCAAGGACAAGGGCGACATCTTCAAGAGCGCGAACCAGGAAGGGAAGCAGCTTGGCGGGGCTGTCCTCGGCGCCAGCCAGCGGGCTCTCCAGGCCGCTGTCGTAAAGCGTCCTCAGCAAGGAGCGAGCCTTCGCCTCCATCTCTGTGAAGGCCACGCGGTCCTCGGCAAGAACCTGGGCCTTGTCGTCTAGCTCGACCTTCCTCGCCCCCAACTCCTGCTCCAGCGTGCCTAGGCAGTCACGGCGCCTCCTGAGCTTGACCTCCCTCTCCTTGACGGCCGCCTCGCGAGCCTTCACGCCTTCTTCCTGCTCCTGGCAAAGGCGGGCCTCTTTCGCGAGCTGGTCCCACAGGACTTGCAGCTCGTCCTCCAGCGCCTTGCAGCGACCACGGACGTCGACCACCTCCCCCAGGGCTGCGTCACGAGCAGCCTTCGCCTCAAGGACGGCCTGCCTCTCCTCATTGCAAGCCGTCGAGGCCTAGACCAGCGCCGCCCGAATCGAAGCGTCGGAGCGAATCCATCCTGAAGCCAGCTCCAAGCGCCCGGCCACCAAGCGAGGGTCGGCGCCAAGAAGATCCTGCCGCAGCCGGTCCAGCTCAGCAGCAGCACGATCCAGAACGGCAGGAGGAGTCGGAGAAACAACAGTCGGTGGAGTAGGAGGAGAAGGCGGCAGCTCGACCACAGCATCCTGAGGCGGAGCCTGCTGCGCCCCAACGGCTGTAGTGGCGGCAGCAGGCAAAAGCACCTCGGGAGTCACTTGGGCCATGGGGGCTGAGCTCGCCCCAACCGGCTCAGCCAGGCCTCGCGAGGACGACTGGGAAGGAGAAGCCCGTGCGTCGCGGTCACCTTCCTCTGCGGGCAGAGGCGCTGCCACGGATGGAACCTCAGGAGCTCCCTTCGGCTTCTTTGCTGCGGGCGCCAGCCTGTCCAAAAGATGTGGACGTCAAGCCTCAGCAGCAGAACAAGAAATAAAGACAAGAATCAAGCGCTTATGAGTCATCGCCAGTGAGCTCAGGAAGTCTCCGGCCAAATTTGAAGCTTGAAAGCCGGCTGGAAGGGTCAACCTTGGGAAGCTCGGGAGCGGAAGGCGCGTCTGCGGTCTGCCTCGAGGCCAGGGCAGACCCGCGGGAGATCAGCCCGGTCCTGTCCTTCTTCGGGTTCGGGGGCAAGCTCCCGCCGCCCTACTCGTCATCATCCTCGTCATCATCGTTCGGACAGAGGTGGAGAGCGCAGGACCTGCTCCGGGGGAGGGGAGCCCTCGACTCTCTGTCAGTCGCCTCGGAGTCAGGCCCTTTTTCCCGCTCCCCTCCTTCCTCCCCTTTGCTGGAGTCGTCGGAGGAAATGTCCACCGATTCCCCGGGAGTTTCCATGGGCACGGGCCCGTCCCCGTTGAAGACGGGCATGGACTCCACTACCTGCTCCCAGTCGTCGCGGAGGAACAATGGCGTAGGAGCGCCCTCCAACCTCGCCACATCGCCCCCGACCAGAGATTGGAGGACCGCAGCCAGATCTTCGTCGGCCAAGGCCGCGGGGCTCGGATGGGGCCTCCACATCGGAAGTGAGTACTGCCAAAGCGGAGCCAGCTGGTGCTCCAGGAATTCCCTCAGCAGCGACGCGTCGGTCAGCTTCGCCGCCGCCATGTTGGCCGACCTCAGATCCGCATCCATCTTCTCCAACACCAGCTTCGCGCGGGGGTCCGCGAGCTCCGCTCGACCCCAATCGCTGGAGCTCGTGGGTTGCTCCATGGGAAAGATTAGCCGAGGGTGGATGTGTTGGGGAACGTAGCAGAAATTCAAAATTTTCCTACGCATCACCAAGATCTATCTATGGAGAAACCAGCAACGAGGGGAAGGAGAGTGCATCTACATACCCTTGTAGATCGCTAAGCGGAAGCGTTCAAGTGAACGGGGTTGATGGAGTCGTACTCGTCGTGATTCAAATCACCGATGATCCTAGTGCCGAACGGACGGCACCTCCGCGTTCAACACACGTACAGCCCGGTGACGTCTCCCATGCCTTGATCCAGCAAGGAGAGAGGGAGAGGTTGAGGAAGACTCCATCCAGCAGCAGCACAACGGTGTGGTGGTGATGGAGGTGCGTGGCAATCCTGCAAGGCTTCGCCAAGCACCGCAGAAGAGGAGAAGAACTTGGGAGAGAGGGAGGGGCTGCACCAAAGGCAAAAGGTGTGTTTGAGAGGCCCTCCTACCCCACTATATATAGGGATCCCAAGGGGGGGTGCGCCAGCCCTTAGGAGATCCAATCTCCAAGGGGGCGGCGGCCAGGGGAGGAGTCCTCCCCCCCCCAAGGCACCTAGGAGGTGCCTTCCCCTGCTGGGACTCTTCCTTTAGGGTTTCCCCAGGCGCATGGGCCTCTTGGGGCTGGTGCCCTTGGCCCATGTAGGCCAAGGCGCACCCCCTACAGCCCATGTGGCCCCCGGGGTAGGTGGCCCCACCCGGTGGGCCCCCGGGACCCTTCCGGTGGTCCCGGTACAATACCGATGACCCCGAAACTTGTCCTGATGGCCGAAACAGGACTTCCTATATATAAATCTTTACCTCCGGACCATTCCGGAACTCCTCGTGGCGTCCGAGATCTCATCCGGGACTCCGAACAACATTCGGTAACCACATACAAACTTCCTTTATAACCCTAGCGTCATCGAACCTTAAGTGTGTAGACCCTACGGGTTCGGGAGACGTGCAGACATGACCGAGACGTTCCCCGGTCAATAACCAACAGCGGGATCTGGATACCCATGTTGGCTCCCACATGTTCCACGATGATCTCATCGGATGAACCACGATGTCAAGGACTTAATCAATCCCGTATACAATTCCCTTTGTCCAGCGGTATTTGTACTTGCCTGAGATTCGATCGTCGGTATCCGATACCTTGTTCAATCTCGTTACCGGCAAGCCTCTTTACTCGTTCTGTAACACATCATCCCGTGATCAACTCCTTGGTCACATTGCGCATATGATGATGTCCTACCGAGTGGGCCCAGAGATACCTCTCCGTTTACACGGAGTGACAAATCCCAGTCTCGATTCGTGCCAACCCAACAGATACTTTCGGAGATACCTGTAATGCACCTTTATAGTCACCCAGTTACGTTGTGACGTTTGATACACCCAAAGCATTCCTACGGTACCCGGGAGTTGGACAATCTCATGGTCTAAGGAAATGATACTTGACATTAGAAAAGCTTCAGCATACGAACTACACGATCTTTGTGCTAGGCTTACGATTGGGTCTTGTCCATCACATCATTCTCCTAATGATGTGATCCCGTTATCAATGACATTCAATGTCCATGGTCAGGAAACCGTAACCATCTATTGATCAACGAGCTAGTCAACTAGAGGCTTACTAGGGACATGGTGTTGTCTATGTATCCACACATGTATCTGTGTTTCCTATCAATACAATTATAGCATGGATAATAAACGATTATCATGAACAAGGAAATATTATAATAACCAATTTATTATTGCCTCTAGGGCATATTTCCAACAGTCTCCCACTTGCACTAGAGTCAATAATCTAGTTCACATCGCCATGTGATTAACATTCACAGGTCACATCGCCATGTGACTAACACCCAAGAGTTTACTAGAGTCAGTAGTCTAGTTCACATCACTATGTGATTAACACTCAATGAGTTCTAGGTTTGATCATGTTGCTTGTGAGAGAGGTTTTAGTCAACGGGTCCGAACCTTTCAGATCCGTGTGCGCTTTACAAATCTCTATGTCATCTCCTAGATGTAGCTACCACGTTTTATTTGGAGCTTATTCCAAATAACTGTTCTACTATACGAATCCAGTTTACTACTCAGAATAATCTGGATTAGTGTCAAAGTTTGCATCGGCGTAACCCTTTACGACGAACTCTTTTACCACCTCCATAATCGAGAAAATTTCTTAGTACACTAGTTACTAAGGATAACTTTGACCGCTGTCCTGTGATCCATTCTTGGATCACTCTGGTACCCCTTGACTGACTCATGGCAAGGCACACTTCAGGTGCGGTACACAGCATAGCATACTGTAGAGCCTATGTCTTAAGCATAGGGGACGACCTTCGTCCTTTCTCTCTATTCTGCCGCGGTCGAGCTTTAAGTCTTAACTTCATACCTTACAACTCAGGCAAGAACTCCTTCTTTGACTGATCCATCTTGAACACCTTCAAGATCATGTCAAGGTATGTGCTCATTTGAAAGTACTTTTAAGCGTTTTGATCTATCCTTATAGATCTTGATGCTCAATGTTCAAGTAGCTTAATCCAGGCTTTCCATCGAAAAACACTTTCCAAATAACCCTATATGCTTTCTAGAAATTCTACGTCATTTCCGATCAACAACATATATTCATCAGAAATTCTATAGTGCTCCCACTCACTTCTTTGGAAATACAAGTTTCTCATAAACTTTGTATACACCCAAATCTTTGATCATCTCATCAAAGCATACATTCCAACTCCGAGATGCTTACTCCAGTCCTTAGAAGGATTGCTGGAGTTTTGCATACTTATTAGCATATTTCAGGATTGACAAAACCTTCCGGTTGTATCACATATAACCTTTCCTCAAAAGAAAATCGTCGAGGAAACAATGTTCTGACATCCTATCTGCAAGATTTCATAAATAATGCAGTAATCGCTAATATAATTCCAACAGACTCTCAGCATCGCTACGAGTGAGAAAGTCTCATCGTAGTCAACTCCTTCAACTTGTCGGAAAACATCTTAACGACAAGTCGAGCTTTCTTAATGGTGACATTTACCATCATTGTCCGTCTTCCTTTTAAAATCCATCTGCACTCAATAGCCTTACGACCATCGAGCCGTTCTGCCAAAGTCTACACTTTGTTTTCATACATGGATCCTCTCTCAGATTTTATGGCCTCGAGCCATTTATCGGAATCCGGGCCCACCATCGCTTCTCCATAGCTCGTAGGTTCATTGTTGTCTAGCAACATGACTTCCAAGACAGGATTACGTACCACTCTGAAGTAGTACGCATCCTTGTCATCCTACGAGGTTTGGTAGTGACTTGATCTGAAGTTTCATGATCACTATCATAAGCTTCCACTTCAATTGGTGTAGGTGCCACAGGAACAACTCTTTGTGCCCTGCTATACACTGGTTGAAGTGACGGTTCAATAACCTCATCAAATCTCCACCATCCTCCCACTCAATTCTTTCGAGAGAAACTTTTCCTCGAGAAAGGACCTGATTCTAGAAACAATCCCTTATTGCTTTCGGATCTGAGACAGGAGGTATACCCAACTGTTTTGGGTGTCCTATGAAGATGCATTTATCCGCTTTGGGTTCGAGCTTATCAGCCTGAAACTTTTTCACATAAGCGTCGCAGCCCCAAACTTTTAAGAAATGACAGCTTAGGTTTCTCTAAACCATAGTTCATACGGTGTCATCTCATCGGAATTACGTGGTGCCCTATTTAAAGTGAATGTGGTTGTCTCTAATGCCTAACCCATAAACTATCGTGGTAATTCGATAAGAGACATCATGGTATGCATCATATCCAAATAGGGTGCAGTTATGATGTTCGGACACACCATCACACTATGGTGTTCCAGGCTGTATTAGTTGTGAAACAATTTCCACAATGTCTTAATTCTGTGCCAAACTCGTAATTCAGATATTCATCTCTATGATCATATCATAGATATTTTTATCCTCTTATCACGACGATCTTTCAACTTCACACTGAAATTACTTGAACCTTTCAATAATTCAGACTCGTGATTCATCAAGTAAATATACTCAACATCTACTCAAATCATCTGTGAAGTAAGAACATAACGATATCCACTACATGCCTCAGCACTCATTGGACTGCACACATCAAAATGTATTACTTCCAACAAGTTGCTTTCTAGTTCCATTTTACTGAAAACGAGGCTTTCAGTCATCTTGCCCATGTGGTATGATTTGCATGTCTCAAGTGATTCAAAATCAAGTGAGTCCAAACGGTCCATTTGCATGGAGTTTCTTCATGCATATACACCAATAGACATGGTTCGCATGTCTCAAACTTTTCAAAAACGAGTGAGCCCAAAGATCCATCAACATGGAGCTTCTTCATGCGTTTTATACCGATATGACTTACGTGGCAGTGCCACAAGTAGGTGGTACTATCATTACTATCTTTTGGCATGAACATGTGTATCACTACGATCGAGATTCAATAAACCATTCATTTTAGGTGTAAGACCATTGAAGGTATTATTCAAATAAACAGAGTAACCATTATTCTCCTTAAATGAATAACCGTATTGCGATAGACATAATCCAATCATGTTTATGCTCAATGCAAACACCAATCTCGATGGTAGAGGGAGCGTGCGATGCTTGATCATATCAACATTGAGAACACTTCCAACACATATCGTCAGCTCACCTTTAGCTAGTCTCCGTTTATTCCGTAGCTTTTATTTCGAGTTACTAACACTTAGCAACCGAACCGGTATCTAATACCCTGGTGCTACTAGGAGTACTAGTAAAGTACACATTAACATAATGTATATCCAATATACTTCTATCGACCTTGCCAGCCTTCTAATCTACCAAGTATCTAGGGTAATTCTGCTCCAGTGGCTGTTCCCTTTATTACAGAAGCACTTAGTCTCGGGTTTGGGTTCAACCTTGGGTTTCTTCACTAGAGCAGCAGCTGAATTGCCGTTTTATGAAGTATCCCTTCGTGCCCTTGCCCTTCTTGAAACCAGTGGTTTCACCAACCATCAACAATTGATGCTCCTTCTTGATTTCTACTTTTGTGGTGTCAAACATCACGAACATCTCAAGGATCATCATACATGTCCCCGATATATTATAGTTCATCACGAAGCTCTAGCAGCTTGGTGGTAATGACTTCGGAGAAACATCACTATCTTATCTGGGAGATCAACTCCCACTCGATTCAAATGATTGTTGTACTCAGACAATCTGAGCACAAGCTCAACAATTGAGCTTTTCTCCCTTAGTTTGCAGGCTAAGAAAATCGTCGGAGGTCTTATACCTCTTGACGTGGGCACGAGCCTGAAATTCCAATTTCAGCCCTCAAAACATCTCATATGTTTCGTGACGTTTCAAAAACGTCTTTGGTGCCTCAACTCTAAACCGTTTAACTGAACTATCATGTAGTTATCAAAACGTGTATGTCAGATGTTCGCAACATCCACAGACAACGTTCGAGGTTTAGCACACTGAGCGGTGCATTAAGGACATAAGCCTTCTAAGAAGCAATGAGGACAATCCTCAGTTTACGGACCTAGTCCGCATAATTGCTACTATCAACTTTCAACTAATTTTTCTCTAGGAACATATCTAAATAGTAGAACTGAAATGCGAGCTACGACATAATTTGCAAAATCCTTTTGACTATGTTCAGGATAATTAAGTTCATCTTATGAACTCCCACTTAGATAGACATCCCTCTAGTCATCTAAGTGATTACATGATCCGAGTCAACTAGGCCGTGTCCGATCTGTGCGTGAGACGGACTAGTCAACGTCGGTGAACATCATCATGTTGATCGTATCTTCTATACGACTCATGCTCGACCTTTCGGTCTTCTGTGTTCCGAGGCCATGTCTGTACATGCTAGGCTCGTCAAGTTAACCCTAAGTGTTTTTGCATGTGTAAAACTATCTTACACCCGTTGTATGTGAACGTAAGGATCTATCACACCCGATTAACACGTGGTGCTTCGAAACGACGAACTGTAGCAACGGTGCACAGTTAGGGGAGAACACTTCTTGAAATTGTTGTAAGGGATCATCTTATTTACTACCGTCGTTCTAAGCAAATAAGATGTATAAAAATGATAAACATCACATGCAATCAAATAATAATAGTGACATGATATGGCCAATATCACATAGCTCCTTTGATCTCCATCTTGGGGCTCCATGATCATCCTGTCACGATCATACTCATCGACATGTAAGTTGTGATTCCTTTTACAAGAACATGATCAATCTCATACATCACATATATCATTCATCACATCCTTTGGCCATATCACATCACATAGCATACCCTGCAAAAACAAGTTAGACGTCCTCTAATTGTTGTTTGCATGTTTTACGTGGCTGCTATGGGTTTCTAGCAAGAACGTTTCTTACCTACGCAAAGACCACAACGTGATATGCCAATTGCTATTTACCCTTCATAAGGACCCTTTTCATCGAATCCGATCCGACTAAAGTGGGAGAGACAGACACCCGCCAGCCACCTTATGCAACTAGTGCATGTTTGTCGGTGGAACCGGTCTCACGTAAGAGTACGTGTAAGGTTGGTCCGGGCCGCTTCATCCCACGATGCCGCCGAATCAAGATAAGACTAGTAACGGCAAGCATATTGAACAAAATCAACGCCCACAACTACTTTGTGTTCTACTCGTGCATAGAATCTACGCAATAGACCTAGCTCATGATGCCACTGTTGGGGAACGTAGCAGAAATTCAAAATTTTCCTACGTATCACCAAGATCTATCTATGGAGAAACCAGCAACGAGGGGAAGGAGAGTGCATCTACATACCCTTTTAGATTGCTAAGCGGAAGCGTTCAAGTGAACGGGGTTGATGGAGTCGTACTCGTCGTGATTCAAATCACCGATGATCCTAGTGCCGAACGGACGGCACCTCCGCGTTCAACACACGTACAGCCCGGTGACGTCTCCCATGCCTTGATCCAGCAAGGAGAGAGGGAGAGGTTGAGGAAGACTCCATCCAGCAGCAGCACAACGGCGTGGTGGTGATGGAGGAGCGTGGCAATCCTGCAGGGCTTCGCCAAGCACCGCAGAAGAGGAGAAGAACTTGGGAGAGAGGGAGGGGCTGCACCAAAGGCAAAAGGTGTGTTTGAGAGGCCCTCCTACCCCACTATATATAGGGATCCCAAGGGGGGGGTGCGCCATCCCTTAGGAGATCCAATCTCCAAGGGGGCGGCGGCCAGGGGAGGAGTCCTCCCCCCCCAAGGCACCTAGGAGGTGCCTTCCCCTGCTGGGACTCTTCCTTTAGGGTTTCCCCAGGCGCATGGGCCTCTTGGGGCTGGTGCCCTTGGCCCATGTAGGCCAAGGCGCACCCCCTACAGCCCATGTGGCCCCCGGGGTAGGTGGCCCCACCCGGTGGGCCCCCGGGACCCTTCCGGTGGTCCCGGTACAATACCGATGACCCCGAAACTTGTCCCGATGGCCGAAACAGGACTTCCTATATATAAATCTTTACCTCCGGACCATTCCGGAACTCCTCGTGACGTCCGGGATCTCATCCAGGACTCCGAACAACATTCGGTAACCACATACAAACTTCCTTTATAACCCTAGCGTCATCGAACCTTAAGTGTGTAGACCCTACGGGTTCGGGAGACGTGCAGACATGACCGAGACGTTCCCCGGTCAATAACCAACAGCGGGATCTGGATACCCATGTTGGCTCCCACATGTTCCACGATGATCTCATCGGATGAACCACGATGTCAAGGACTTAATCAATCCCGTATACAATTCCCTTTGTCCAGCGGTATTTGTACTTGCCCGAGATTCGATCGTCGGTATCCGATACCTTGTTCAATCTCGTTACCGGCAAGTCTCTTTACTCGTTCCGTAACACATCATCCCGTGATCAACTCCTTGGTCACATTGCGCATATAATGATGTCCTACCGAGTGGGCCCAGAGATACCTCTCCGTTTACACGGAGTGACAAATCCCAGTCTCGATTCGTGCCAACCCAACAGATACTTTCGGAGATACCTGTAATGCACCTTTATAGTCACCCAGTTACGTTGTGACGTTTGATACACCCAAAGCATTCCTACGGTACCCGGGAGTTGCACAATCTCATGGTCTAAGGAAATGATACTTGACATTAGAAAAGCTTCAGCATACGAACTACACGATCTTTGTGCTAGGCTTACGATTGGGTCTTGTCCATCACATCATTCTCCTAATGATGTGATCCCGTTATCAATGACATTCGATGTCCATGGTCAGGAAACCGTAACCATCTATTGATCAACGAGCTAGTCAACTAGAGGCTTACTAGGGACATGGTGTTGTCTATGTATCCACACATGTATCTGAGTTTCCTACCAATACAATTATAGCATGGATAATAAATGATTATCATGAACAAGGAAATATAATAATAACCAATTTATTATTGCCTCTAGGGCATATTTCCAACAGGATGCGCCCAACATCTTCCAAGACCCACTTGCTCCTGAAGCCCTCAATCCTTTTCCCGGGGTTCGAAATGGCAATGGCGCCACCGTACGCGATGAAGCTCGCGCACGCGGAAGTAGGACCGCGAGAGGTCCGGAGGTAGAAGTAGTGGTGTAGCAAGGCCACTGAGGGCTGCACCCCAACGTGAGCCTCACAGTAATAGGCGAAGATTGCCAGGAGAAGGACGGAGTTGGGGTGGAGATGCAAAGCCTGTAGCTTATAATGGCGGAGGACAGAGAAGAATAACTCCGAGAAGGGAGGCACCAGACCAGCAGCAATGGCACTTACAAAGAACGGATAGAAGGTGCTCCCTTGTCCCTCAGGGGTGGCGGAGCCGGCCTTGAACACCTTCGCCCCGTCGATGCCCTGCGCCGCCGCCATCCGGCGCAACCGGGCGAGGCTCGCCTCAGACACATTCGACGAGTCCAGGGCAGACGAGTTCCAAGCTCCGGCCGGGGACTGACGAGGCGCCATGGCTTCCTAGGTCACGCGGTCGAAGTAGATCTGGAAATTTTGGAGGAAGGAAGGAGAGGCGCAAGAAAGGGGATCTGAGCAGCAACCGGAGAAAGCAAAAAGCAAAGCCTAGGCAGATGCCGCTCCCTTATCAACTCGCGCGGTTGCTGAGGCGCCCACGTCCAGTCAACCGCCACGCGGCGCCCAAGGCCGCAGGCTGTTAGGGCCCGCGGCGCTACGCTCTTGCCCTTTCGCCTCCTTGCACGGCCAAGTCCGGACGCGCCTTGGGCCCGGGGGCTACTGTCGGTGTTCTGGGAACCGGGGTCCCCAGACTTGCCTGCCTGCGGCCCGCGGCGTGGCTCAAAAGGGGGCCCAGCGCGGCCCATCTTCATCAACACAGACCCAAGACCCTCGCGGGGCAGACGACATGGAGCTTCCTCAGGCACGGCCTCATCAGGCTGGCTCGCGAGGAGGCGGAGAGATCAAGGCGGGGTACCTCACGAGGTGCCCGTGACGCAAGCCATGACGACCAAAGGCGCCAGGCGGGCGCCAGCCGCGCAGTGTCCTCCTTTCCTCTTTGGTGCAAAGGGAGCAAGCGCAGGCAAGAGTATCAAGCAAAGGCACCCGTTTCGGTGCAATGAGACCAAGACCAGTCCAACGTCAGGGAGGAAGTCATTGTGGAGCCCAAGCCAGAGTCACCACCAGAGCTTTTGGCAGGCGAGGACCAACTTTAGTCAGGATAAGTGTACCAGATGTTCCCCTTCAAAATGGCCAATTGTTGGCGCCCTTCCCGCTCAGTATTTGGGAAGAGGCCCAGGGCCTTTGCCTATAAATAGGACTAGCCACCCACAGGGTAGAGGGAGATCGGAGATCGGATCGAAATCGGAGAGAGAATCGAGAAGAGAGAGAGAGAAGGGTGATTGAACTCCTCCCAGCAGTTCATCGCCCCAGCCAAGAACAGACCCTCGCGAGGCTGTTCTTCCTTGTATTGCTCATCACCATCAGCCCAAGAGGCAATCCACCACACCACACACTGGAGTAGGGTATTACACCACAACGGTGGCCCGAACCAGTATAAACCCTGTGTCTCTTGTGCTGTTCTTTCCATAGCTTAGATCTTAGTGAGGCGGAGGGGTGCGGGTAGGTAGAAGGCGAAATCTCCGCGCGCACCCCAGTGTTCGAACCTCAAGGGTCTGCTGGAACCCGAAATCCGACACGGAGTTTTGGTCATCTTGCCCATGAGGCATGGTTCGCAAGTACCAAGTGATTCATAATCAAGTGATTCCAGAAGTCCATCAGAATGGAGTTTCTTCATGCGCTTTACACCAACATGACCCAAATGGCAGTGCCACAAATAAGTTGCACTATCATTATTAACTCTGCATCTTTTGGCTTCAATACTATGAACATGTGTATCACTACTATCAAGATTTAGTAAAAATAGACCACTCATTAAGGGTGCATGACCATAAAAGATATTACTCATATAAATAGAACAACCATTATTCTCTGATTTAAATGAATAACCGTCTCGCATCAAACAAGATCCAAATATAATGTTCATGCTCAACACTGGCACCAGATAACAATTATTTAGGTCTAAAACTAATCCCGAAGGTAGATGTAGAGGTAGCGTGCCGACGGCGATCACATCGACTTTGGAACCATTTCCCACGCGCATCGTCACCTCGTCCTTAGCCAATCTTCGCTTAATCCATAGCACCTGTTTCGAGTTGCAAATATTAGCAACAAAACCAGTATCAAATACCCAGGCGCTACTGCGAGCATTAGTAAGGTATACATCAATAACATGTATATCAAATATACCTTTCACTTTGCCATCCTTCTTCTCCGCCAAATACTTGGGGCAGTTCCGCTTCCAGTGACCAGTCCCTTTGCAGTAGAAGCACTCAGTCTCAGGCTTAGGTCCAGACTTGGGTTTCTTCACTTGAGCAGCAACTGGCTTGCTGTTCTTCTTGAAGTTCCTCTTCTTCCCTTCTTCCCTTTTTCTTGAAACTGGTGGTCTTGTTGGCCATCACCACTTCATGCTCCTTCTTGATTTCTACCTCCGCGGCCTTTAGCATTGCGAAGAGCTCAGGAATTGTCTTATCCATCCCTTGCATATTATAGTTCATCACGAAGCTCTTGTAGCTTGGTGGCAGTGATTGAAGAACTCTGTCAATGACACTATCATCAGGAAGATTAACTCCCAGCTGAGTCAAGTGGTTGTGGTACCCAGACATTCTGAGTATATGTTCACTGACAGAACTATTCTCCTCCATTTTGCAGTTGTAAAACTTATTGGAGACTTCATATCTCTCAATCCGGGCATTTTCTTGAAATATTAACCTCAACTCCTGGAACATCTCATATGCTCCATGCTGTTCAAAACGTCATTGAAGTCTCGGTTCTAAGCCATAAAGCATGGCACACTGAACTATTGAGTAGTCATCAGCTTTGCTCTACCAGGTGTTCACAACATCTGGCGTTGCTCCTGCAGCGGGTTTGTCACCTAGCGGTTCTTCCAGGACGTAGTTCTTATGTGCAGCAATGAGGATAATCCTCAAGTTACGGACCCAGTCCGTGTAGTTACTACCATAATCTTTCAACTTAGCTTTCTATAGGAACGCATTAAAGTTCAACGGAACAACAGCACGGGCCATCTATCTACAACAACATAGACATGCAAAATACTATCAGGTACTAAGTTCATGATAAATTAAAGTTCAATTAATCAAATTACTTAAGAAATCCCACTTAGATAGACATCTCTCTAATCATCTAAGTGATCACGTGATCCATATCAACTAAACCATGTCCGATCATCACGTGAGATGGAGTAGTTTTCAATGGTGAACATCACTATGTTGATCATATCTACTATATGATTCACGCTTGACCTTTCGGTCTCAGTGTTCTGGGGCCATATCTACATATGCTAGGCTCGTCAAGTTTAACCCGAGTAGTCTGCGTGTGCAAAACTGGCTTGCACCCGTTGTATATGAACATAGAGCTTATCAAACCCGATCATTACATGGTGTCTCGGCACGACGAACTGTAGCAACGGTGCATACTCAGGGAGAACACTTATACCTTGAAATTTAGATCATCTTATAATGCTACCGCCGAACTAAGCAAAATAAGATGCATAAAGGATAAACATCACATGCAATCAATATAAGTGATATGATATGGCCATCATCATCTTGTGCCTTTGATCTCCATCTCCAAAGCACCATCATGATTACCATCGTCACCGGCTTGACACCTTGATCTCCATCGAAACATCATTGTCGTCTCACCAACTATTGCTTCTACGACTATCGCTACCGCTTAGTGATAAAGTAAAGCAATTACATGGTGATTGCATTTCATACAATAAAGCGACAACCATATGGCTCCTGCCAATTGCCGATAACTGTGTTACAAAACATGATCATCTCATACAATAAAATTTAGCATCATGTCTTGACCATATCACATCACAACATGCCCTGCAAAAACAAGGTAGACGTCCTCTACTTTGTTGTTGCAAGTTTTACGTGGCTGCTACGGGCTGAGCAAGAACCTTTCTTACCTACGCATCAAAAACCACAATGCAGTATAGTGATTGCTTTTTGATCTTCAGAAAGAGCCCTATTCATTGAATCCGATTCAACTAAAGTTGGAGAAACTGACACCCACCAGCCACCTGTGTGCGAAGCACGTTTGTAGAACCAGTCTCGCGTAAGCGTACACGTAATGTCGTCTGGGCCGCTTCATCCAACAATACCGCTGAATCAAGAATCAACTAGTGACGGCAAGCAATATGTATATACCCACGCCCACAACTTCTTTGTGTTCTACTCGTGCATATAACATATACGCATAGACCTGGCCCGGATGCCACTGTTGGGGAACACAGTAATTTCAAAAAAATTCCTACGCACATGCAAGATCTATCATGGTGATGCATAGTAATAAGAGGGGAAGAGTGTTGTCCACATACCCTCATAGACCGTAAGTGGAAGCATTATGACAACGCGGTTGATGTAGTCGTATGTCTTCATGATCCGACCGATCCTAGTACCGAAAGTACGGCACCTCTGCGATCTGCACACGTTCGGCTCGGTGACATCCCACGAACTCTCGATCCAGCTGAGTGTCGAGGGAGAGCTTTGTCAGCACGGCGGTGTGATGACGGTGATGATGAAGCTGCCAGTGCAGGGCTTTGCCTAAGTACTAAGACGATATGACCGAGGTGGATTATGGTGGAGGGGGGCACCACACACGGCTAAGGGATCAATGATCAACTTGTGTGTCCTAGGGTGCCCCCTGCCCCTATATATAAAGGAGCAAGGGGGGAGGCCGGCCCTTGGGGCGCGCCAAGGAGGGGAGGAGTCCTCCTCCTAGTAGTGGTAGGACTCCCCCTTTCCTTGTTCAACTAGGAGGAAGGGGGAACGAAGGAGAGGGAGAGAGGGAGGGAAAGAGGGGGCGCCGGCTCCCTCCTAGTCCAATTCGGACTCCCAAGGGTGGGGGGGGGGGGGCGAGCCCTATGGACCCTTCCTCTGTCTCACACAAGGCCCATGTTGCCCATTAGATCCCCCGGGGGTTCCGATAACCCTCCGGCACTCCGGTTTCCTCCGAAATCACCAGGAACACTTCCGTGTCCGAATATAGCTGTCCAATATATCAATCTTTATGTCTCGACCATTTCGAGACTCTTCGTCATGCCCGTGATCATATCTAGGACTTCGAACTACCTTCAGTACATCAAAACACATAAGCTCATAATACCGATCGTCACCGTACGTTAAGCGTGTGGACCCTACGGGTTCGAGAACTATGTAGACATGACCGAGACACGTCTCCAGTCAATAACCAATAGCGGAACATGGATGTTCATATTGGCTCCCACATATTCTACGAAGATATTTATCGGTCAATCCACATAATTATATACGTTGTTCCCTTTGTCATCGGTATATTACTTGCCCGAGATTCGATCGTCGGTATCTCAATACCTAGTTCAATCTCGTTACCGGCAAGTCTCTTTACTCGTTCCGTAATGCATCATTCCGCAACTAACTCATTAGTCACATTGCTTTTAAAGCTTATAGTGATGTGCATTACTGGGAGGGCCCAGAGATACCTCTCTGATACTTCGAGTGACAAATCCTAATCTCGATCTATGCCGACTCAACAAACACCATCAGACACACCTGTAGAGCATATTTATAGTCACCCAGTTATGCTGTGATGTTTGATAGCACACTAAGTGTTCCTCTGGTATTCGGGAGTTGCATGATCTCATAGTCATAGGAACATGTATAAGTTATGGAGAAAGCAATAGCAACAAACTAAACGATCATTGTGCGAAGCTAACAGATGGGTCAAGTCAATCACATCATTCTCTAATGATGTGATCCCGTTAATCAAATGACAATCATGTCTATGGTTAGGGAACATAACCATCATTGATTTAACGAGCTAGTCAAGTAGAGTCATACTAGTGACATTCTGTTTGTCTATGTATTCACACAGGTACTAAGTTTCCGGTTAATACAATTCTAGTATGAATAACAAATATTTATCATGATATAAAGAAATATAAATAACAGCTTTATTATTGCCTCTAGGGTATATTTCCTTCAGAACGACCACCGGCGGGTGTGTTCGGGGCGTTACAAGTTGGTATCAGAGCCGACCCTCGCGGTTACACGAATGTTTGCAGACAGAAGCGCGGTCATGTTGTGCATGACGTTTGTGACCCGTCGTGGCACATGACATGCACTACTGCAGGATGGTCCAAACGCGACACTACGATCAGAGACCCTTCGACGAAACTGTGTGTGATGCCATAATCGCAAAGGGTGGTGTAAAAAAACCATCAAAAAAGGTGCAAAATGTTGCGATGACGGATGCATCAAACACGGTTTAGATTTTAGTTGCGTGTGCGCTGCAGGGCATACGGTTCTGTTCAATGAACTATTTGGGATGAGGAGGAACAAAAGAAACGGGCAGCCAGATGAAGGCGTGTGCGATATATAGCATACAGTTCACTAGCTAGGATGAACTGTGTGTGATTAGGCAACACAATGAAAACGGTTCAACTGAACAAGATGTGTGTGATACACGGCAAGCAGGTCCGTAATCAGAAATGTGTGTGAAGACCAATAATAACACAGACGGTTGCTGCTAATAAGCCATGTGATTTGCTCTGTCTATAGTAGAATAACATGTATATATATATAACTGAAATAAACATCCAATTACATAAGTGACTATACAGATCATTCGCACACACCTCAATAAACAATTGCATGCATTCTAAAGTAGGAGAAACGATCATCTAGTCATCTACTTCTTGTGATGCCCCCGCCACTGCTATGTGGCTCAATCCCTCATTTTGGTTAGAAAGAAGACAGTTTCTCATGTCAACGATCCGCCTGTACATCTCGTAGCATGTGTACGCATCCATGGCCGCGTACTTGACATGTTGTTCATCCAGTCTCTCATGCCACACACTTTGCCAAGCGTTCCTGTCCCTATTGCTCTCATTCTTCATCTTCATGTAGTAGGGGTCGATGATGGCCGAGGCGAGGTCAACCAGGGAGTTTAGTTTGTTTTTGTTGCTGCCCCAGACCTTGTAGTGGCGCTGGATGCTGAAAAGGTTCGGGCATTTCAAGCCTGAAACCTTGAGCCCTTTTAGATCGTTGGTGGTGTCCAACGCAGCGAAACTGCAGTCAGAGCTGTTGATAAATCTAGAGAAACGCTCGCAAGGCGTTGTGGCCAGGTGGTAGTGGTAGACAAGGACGTCATATCGCACGCACAACTGGGCGATGGTAACCTTCTGATCGTGCCTGACACGAACCATGGTGTACTCGAGGTCGAAGCCGACCACTTGGTACTTGTCCTCGGCAAGGAACTGCTCCATAGTTTGGATGAAGCTCTCCATCGAGACCGGATCGTTCGTGTACACCATGGAGAGAGCCTTCCCCCTCACGTGAGTGTCCACGACGTGTTGCGTGGTGAACTGCCTGCCGTTGTCGTCGGCGGCCACTGGGAGCACCATTGGAACCGCTGGATGTCCTCTCTGTATGTGTCCTCGTGGGTGTGCTTATTGTGTCATGTGAGGCGAGAGATGAAGGTAAATGGCCGCAGGAATAAAAGGGGGCCGGGCAGCGTGGATTCTCGGTGCCTCCGCATGGCAGTTTTTGAAGTGGGTAACTGCATGGTCGGGCTGCGCCCGGCGCAACTGCATGCACACGAACGTGCGTGATCGTGCGCCGGCCCCAAACACTGGCAGCGCATGGAGGGACGAGGGCAGAGCACCCGGAGGGACGCGAGAGCAGAGCGCCCGCGGTGGGACGCGAGCATAGTGCGCCGCGGCTGCCTGAACCGCAAGCAACCACACGCATAGAGCAGTTGAACACGCAGGAAATGGTCGCCTACAAGCCGACCGACAGTTGCGTCGCTGCGTAGAGAGCGACTGTGTGCTACCACCTCCGTCTAGTCTATAGTCCCCTTTATATTCTGTGCCAAACTTTGCCCTCAAATTTAACCAAGAAAATGTTAATGCATGTTATAAAAATTATATAATTGGAAACTATGTTCAAATACGAATCCAACTATATAATCTTTGGCGACATGCATTCGTATTTTATTAGTTATATCATACTTATAAACCAGGATGGGGGTATAGTAGGTAATTAAATCACAAACGTTTTTTATTAACCATATGTGTATGTGGCCTCGTCCTCCTCTCGCATGTCTTGTCACCCCGCTGCCGCAGACGGCTTACAGCGCAAGCTTGCGCAGCGCATGGGGGCGTTCTTTTGGCCAAACGGTGGCGCCAATGAATCGTCGGTGAGCTCGTTACCGCGCAACCTCTCAGGTTCCCGGGCAAGCTTCCCGCCCGACTCGGTGAAATCCCCCAAAATCCCAATGCTTATAGGCCTACTATAAAACCCCCCACGGACGGCGAGTCCTGCATTGCATTTTCCCCTCCCTCCATGTAGCTTATCTCGTCTGCTTCTCCCACAATCGCCAATGGCACCGGTCCGTCATCGTCGCTCAGCCACTCCGCCGTCATCAGAGGACGGCTCTAGCTGGGAGGCTACACCGTGATGGTGCAGTCCCCGATGTAGTGTAGTGCGTGTGGCCCTGTTGGGTGTGCGTGGAACACCCACCACACGCTCCGCCGCCGGTGCCCGTCGGTAGCTGTTGCCGGCCGCCGTTGCCGCCACACCACCATCGAAAGCCAGGGCCATCGCCCGCTCCGCCGCCGCGGCCCGAAGGTGGGAGGTGGCCGACACCCCACTGCCGGACACCATGGCCATCACCCGCTCCGCCACTGCGGCCCGAATGCAGGAGGTGGTGGTCGTGGCCGCCACCCCATCGTCGGTCGCCGTGGCCTCCAACCCACCACCGACCGCCGTGGTCATCGCCCGCTCCACCACTGCCGCCCGACGGCAGGAGGCAAAGGTGGATGCCTGCATGTGCGTCAGTGACCTTGCGCACTACACGGAGTTCCTGCGGGAGGAGGAGCGCCTCGTCAAGCACGCAAAGAGCCTTACAGCCGCCGTGGCCACGGCACACGCCGCCTCAGTGGCGAGTGTCGGTGTCAAAACCGGCGGATCTCGGGTAGGGGGTCCCGAACTGTGCGTCTAGGCAGATGGTAACAGGAGACGGGGGACATGATGTTTTTACCCAGGTTCGGGCCCTCTCGATGGAGGTAAAACCCTACTCCTGCTTGATTGATCTTGATGATATGAGTATTACAAGAGTTGATCTACCACGAGATCGAAGAGGCTAAACCCTAGAAGCTAGCCTATGGTATGATTGTTGTTCTTGGTCCTACGGACTAAACCCTCCGGTTTATATAGACACCGGAGGGGGCTAGGGTTATACAGAGTTGGTTACAAGGAAGGAGATCTACATATCCGTATTGCCAAGCTTGCCTTCCACGCCAAGGAGAGTCCCATCCGGACACGGGACGAAGTCTTCAATCTTGTATCTTCATAGTCCAACAGTCCAGCCAAAGGATATAATCTGGCTGTCCGGATACCCCCTAATTCAAGACTCCCTCAGTAGCCCCTGAACCAGGCTTTAATGACGATGAGTCCGGCACGCAGATTGTCTTCGGCATTGCAAGACGGGTTCCTCCATCGAATACTTCATAGAAGATTTTGAACACGAGGATCGTGTCCGGCTCTGCAAAACAAGTTCCACATACAACCGTAGAGAGAATAATATTTTCACAAATCTAATCTGCCGACGCATTCCGCAGTGTGAAATCACACCACAGCCAGGTCACCATTCAAATCATTTTTCACAACCAACCTCAGCATGTTTCGCGAGGCGGTTTCCTTGGCACGTCTTGTCAAAGCAGAGATCGTGTCCCCTTATTACGGGATTCCCATCAATACGGACGTGGGTAACCCAACCACGCCATCAATTACCGCGCTTGGGGGATAAGCGAGTTTTACCAGGCTGGTGGGTGCGCATAGTCTCGTCCGCCCTGATAAAGGGATAAGGGTTCACCTTTTTCTACCCATGCCTTCTTCCTCCTTGCTCATCCATTCTCGCGCACTCGAGCTCCAGCGCCCAAGTCCACATCCTTCTCCTCAACCCTCTCCAAACATGTCCGGAGCGGGAGGCAAGTGGATGAACTCCTCCGTTACGGAGGGAGACATCAAAAAGCTGCGCGGGGCCGGATACTTAGCCACAGATATTGCGCACCGGCTACCAGCCGCGGGGCAGATCGTCCCTACCCCAGAACCTTACGAAAGGGTGGTTTTCCTCACCCACTTCGTCCGCGGACTGGGGTTTCCCCTCCATCCATTCGTCCGCGGCCTTATGCTCTATTATGGGCTGGACTTCCATGATCTAGCTCCGAATTTCATCCTCAACATCTCGGCGTTCATCTCATGTGCGAGGCTTTCCTCCGCATCCGGCCCCACTTCGGCCTGTGGCTGAAGACCTTCAATGTCAAACCGAAGGTAGTAGGCGGCCAACAAGCGGAATGCGGCGGAGCCATGGTGGGAAAAATGCCTAACGTTACATGGTTCGAGGGCTCCTACGTGGAGACCATAAAGGGGTGGCAATCGGGGTGGTTCTACATCACCGAGCCGTGCGACACCAACTCGGTGGAGGCCCCCGAGTTTCGATCTAGAATCCCCACGCGGCTCACTTCCTAGAAGGAGAAGGGCCTGTCCTGGGGCTCATCGGTGGAGCTGGACGGACTCCAGAAGTGTATCCGGAACATGATAGGCGAGAAACTCAAGCTTGTCAACATAGTCCAGGTCATGCTCTTCCGCTGGATCCTCCCGTGTCAACGACGGGCTTTCAACTTATGGGAGTTCGACCCAGCCCAGCACCAGACTCTACGCGAGCTCTTTGACATGACGCATAAGGACGTCTGGAAGGTGCTGTTCAAGGGTGCCGAGGTCCCTCCTCCCCTTACCGAGGACCGCGGGCTAAGCGCGACGCGCGCTGCGAATTCGGTAAGTTTTGTACACCTCGTAGGGTATTTATTTTCCATAGTTTAACCATGTGCGGGGCCTGAGCTCCCATGCCTTTGACAGGACTGGGTGGAGACATCAGAGCAGATTGACTGTCCGGCCCCTCTGCCCAAAGACCCTGCAGACGCTCTCCTGACGGAGATGCGGACTCCGGCTCCTTATGAGGTGCCGGAGAATAAGATCAAGAAGAAGGCCACGGGAACCCGAAAGAGTTCCTGGCGCCAGGTGGTATCGGACTCATCGTCCGATAACTCTGAGACGCACTCCTCTCATGAAAACGAGGCGGAGGAAGATGACGGTTCTCCCCCTCCAGCCGGGGGAGACAGGAAAAGGAAGGCCGCCCCAACCGGGGAGGCCGGAGGGTCCAAGAAGGGAAGGACTCTCCTTCCGGACTGTTCCACCACCGCCGCCGACAACGAAGATGAGTGGTTACTCAGGGCCAAGACCCTGGCGAAGTCGTAAGTATTCGGATACCAGAGTAACTCATAGCATACTTTTATTGCACTGCTTCTCCTAACGTCGAATATGATCATGCAGTCCGCCCCGAGCCCGCATCGACGTATCCTCGTCGGACGGTTCCTTGGACTCGTCAGATATGAATAGCGAGCCACTTCCAACCGCCTCCTCTCCTCGCCCTACGGACAATGTCGAGGTATTGTCTCAAGGGGCACCGAACCGAGGGGAGGTAGTCCTGGAGGCGCCTCAAGGTGATCTTCCGGACTACAGGCACAAAGGGAGCAAGACTCCCAAGGGCTCCAAGTTCGGCCCTCAGCCGAACACCGCGCCGGAACCTCCAGTGGTTCCGGACTCTGGCAGGCGGCCACCTGCCAAGAGGGGCAACCAGCTCGTGCCGGTGACCTCTGTTTATCCAGAGGCACCGGACAACCTGCTGGGAGTGCTTCGTGGCGCTTCCATCGATGAGGAGCACCGCACTATTATGAGTGCGGTGATCAAGAAGGTTCAGTCCGCCAAGAGCGGACTGACTGAAGCCTGTGCCAGCCTTCTAACAGGCTTTGAGGTAAGTATTTAAAATATAGGAAAATATTACCGCATAGACAATAGCCCCTGATGCTCTGTTTGGTGTTCACAAAGAAAAGCCAAATAGAGGATCAAATAATGTCTGCAGGAGTCTAATACAAGTATGTCTATATGCATATGCAGGCTTCGCTGCTAACCTCTGCCGCACTGACTGCGGAGGTCGCCGCACTGAAGCAGAACCTCGAGCGGTCCGAGAAAGAACTCGGCCTTGCCAAGAGGCAGCTCAAGGAGAACAAAGGTAAGTAATACCTTGTCTATATATATATAAGATGTGGTTGCAAAATGATAGGATCATCATGGATGTGCCCGGGGCCACGATCGAAGTGGAGACCCTGAAGCGAGCGCTGTCCGAGGCCGAAAACAAAGCGGTCGAGGAGCGCACCGAGCGGGAGAAACAAGAGGCATAGGTGGGCGAGGTGCAGCAAGAGCTCCGGGCTCTTGTGAAGAAGCACGAGACTTTGTAGCTTGACTCGAAGACGCGAGAGTCCGAGCTTGCCGCGGCCCTCGAGAGCACAAAGCATGCCAAGGCTGAAGCCCAAAAGGCCCTCCAGGAAATTGAGGTGATGACAAAGATAGCAGCGGGTAAGGCATTCATTATGCAAAGCAAGCATGTGAAAGTAAATTACTTGTTACTTACCCGAGTCCGGAGCTTTGCAGGAGCATTCGCAGATTTACCCCGCAGCGTGTCAGATGCCGCAAAGTACTACCAGCCCGAGGAGGGAAGCTCAACGGAGAAGTTGTTCTGGTCTCAGTATACTGGGACCGAACACCCGATGCCTGTGAGCGACCAGCTGAAGCAACTGGTCGAGCTGCACAAGGCGGCCGAACAGGCCATGAGGGGCCTTGTCGGTGTCAAAACCGGCGGATCTCGGGTAGGGGGTCCCGTACTGTGCGTCTAGGCCGGATGGTAACAGGAGGCAGGGGACACAATGTTTTACCCAGGTTCGGGCCCTCTTGATGGAGGTAAAACCCTACATCCTTCTTGATTGATATTGATGATATGGGTAGTACAAGAGTAGATCTACCACGAGATCAGAGAGGCTAAACCCTAGAAGCTAGCCTACGGTATGATTGTATGTTGTGATTGTTGTCCTACGGACTAAAACCCTTCAGTTTATATAGACACCGGAGAGGGTTAGGGTTACACAAGGTCGGTTACAAAGGAGGAGATATCCATATCCATATTGCCTAGCTTGCCTTTCACGCCAAGTAGAGTCCCATCCGGACACGAGACGAAGTCTTCAATCTTGTATCTTCATAGTCCAACAGTCCGGCTGTCCGGAGACCCCCTAATCCAGGACTCCCTCAGTAGCCCCTGAACCAGGCTTCAATGATGATGAGTCCGACGTGCAGTATTGTCTTCGGCATTGCAAGGCGGGTTCCTTCTCCGAATACATCACAGAAGAATTTGAATACGAGGATAGTGTCCAACCCTGCAAAATAAGTTCCACATTCCACCATAGAGAGAATAATATTTTCGCAGATCTAGTTTGCTGGCTTGTTTTGGCAGCACGATGTTATGTCATGGCCCGGTGATTATTCGAACCGTTCGCTTTAACCAGCCCCGCACATAACGCGAGGCAGTTTTTCGACACATCTTGTCAAAGCAGCGATCGTGTCCCCTTATTACGGGATTCTCATCAATATGGGCGTGGGTAACCCAACCGCGCCACCAATTATGGCGCTTGGGGGATAAGCGAGTTTTACCAGGCAAGTGGGAACACTCAGTTTCGTCCGCCCATATAAAGGGATAAGGATTCACCTTCCTATCCGCGCCTTCTTCCTCCTTTGCTCATCCGTTTTCGCACATTCGAGCTCTAGCACCCAAGTCCACACTTCCCACCTCAACCTTCTCCTACCATGTCCGGAGCGGGAGGCAGGTGGATGGTCTCCTCCGTCACAGAGGGAGACATCAAGAAACCGAGGAGAGCCGGATACCTGCCCTACGACATCGAGCACCGGCTCCCAGATGAGGGGCAGCTCATCCCCACCCCCAGGCCCCATGAGAGGGTAGTATTCCTCACCCATTTCCTCCGTGGACTGGGATTCCCTCTCCATCCATTCGTCCGGGGGCTCATGTTCTATTACGGCCTGGATTTCCATGATCTAGCCCCAAACTTCATCCTCAACATCTCGGTGTTTATCGTCGTGTGCGAGGCCTTCCTCCGCATCAAGCCCCACTTCGGCTTATGGTTGAAGACCTTCAACGTCAAGCCGAAGGTGGTGGGCGGCCTCCAGGCAGAGTGCGGAGGCGCCATGGTGGGAAATATGCCCAACGTAACATGGCTCGAGGGATCCTTTGTGGAAACCATAAAGGGGTGGCAATCGGGGTGGTTCTACATCACCGAGCCACGCGACCCTGTATGGGCAGCGGCCCCCGAGATCCGATCTGGCATCCCCACGCGGCTCACCTCCTGGAAAGAGAAGGGCCTATCTTGGGGTAGTTCGGAAGAGCTGACCGGACTCCAAACATGTATTCAAAACATGGTGAACAAGAAGCTCAAACTTGTCAACGTGGTCCAGGTCATGCTCCACCGCCAGATTCTCCCGTGCTAACAACGGGAGTTCAACTTGTGGGAGTTCGACCCGGCGCGGCACCGAACTCTGAACAGGCTTTTCGACACAACTCATGAAGATGCCTGGAGGGTGTTGTTCAAAAGCGCCGAGGTCCCCCCTCCCATTACTGAGGATCGTGGATTCAGCGCAAAGCGCCAAGCCAAAGCGGTAAGCTGCTCTACCTCTCACAGGATACTAATTTTTTATAGGTTGACTCCATGCGGGATCTAAACTCCCATACCTTTGATAGGACTAGCAGGAGACGGCCGGACAGATCGATTGTCCAGCTCCTTTACCGGAAGGCCCAGCAGACGCTCTTCTGGCGAAGATGCTGACTCCGGCTCCTTATACGGTGCCGGAGAAGACCAAGAAGGCCAAGGGAACCCGAAAGAGTTCCCGACGCCAGGCGACGTCGGACTCACTGTCCGATGACTCTGCGGTGCACTCCTCCCCCGAAGACGAGGAAGAAGAAGAAGATGCTCCCCCTCCTGCAAGGGGAGATAAGAAAAGGAAGGCCGCCCTAACTGGGGGGGCCGAAGGGTCCAAGAAGGGAAGGACTCTCCTTCCGGACAGCTCCACCACCGCCGACGAAGACGAAGACGAGTGGTTGCCCAGGGCCAAGCCCCTGGGGAGATCGTAAGTATTCGGATACCAGAGTGACTCTTAGCATTCCTTTGTCGCACTGCTTTCCCTAATGCTGAACATGATTATGCAGGCCTCCACGAACCAGCATCGATGTATCATCGGACGGCTCCCTGGGCTCGTCGAACATGGATAGCGATCCAGTCCCAACCGCCACCTCCCCTCATCCTGCTGACGACGCCGAGGTGCTGTCTCAAGGGGCACCGGGTCAAGGGGAGACAGTCCTGGAGGTGCCTCAAGGCGACCTTCCGGACTCCGGGAGCCGAGGGGACGGGGCCCCTGAGAGCTCCGAGTTCGGCCCTTAGCCAAACACCGCGCCGGACCCTCCAGCGGTTCCGGGCTCGGGCAGGCGGCCTCTTTCTAAGAGGGGCAAGACGCCTGTGCCGGTGACCTCTTTCCATCCAGAGGCGCCGGGCAATCTGCTGGAAGCGCTTCGCAGCGCTTCCATCGACGAGGAGCACCGCACTATCATTAGTGCGGTGATCCAAAAGGTTCAGTCCGCCAAGAGCGGATTGACTGAAGCCTGTGCCAGCCTTCTAACAGGCTTTGAGGTAAGTGTTTTAAAATGTAGTAGAAATATTACCGCATAGACAGTAGCCCCTGATGCTTTGTTCGGTGTTCACAAAGAAAAGCCGAACAGAAGATCAAATAATATCGCAGGAGTCTAATATAACTGTGTCAATATGCATATGCAGGCTTCACTGCTGGCGTCCGCCGCACTGACTGCGGAGGTCGCCATACTGAAGCAGGACCTCGAGGGGTCCAGGAAAGAGCTCGGCCGTGCCAAGAGGCAGCTCGAGGAGAACAAGGGTAAGTAATACCCTGTCTATAGATATGTATATATAAAAGAGGACGCGATTGCAAAATGACAGGATCATTGTATGTTTGCCAGGGGCCAGGACCGAGGTGGCGACCCTGAAGCAAGCGCTAACCAAGGCCGAAGATAAAGCGGCCAAGGAGCGCACCGAGCGAAAGAAGCACGAGGCTCGGGTTGGCGAGGTGCAGCAAGAGCTCCAGACTCTCGTGGCGAAGCACGAGGCATTGGAGCTTGACTCAAAGACGCGGGAGTCTGAGCTTGCCCCGGCCCTCGAGAGCGCAAAAAGTGCCAAGATCGAAGCCCAAAAGGCTCTCCAAGAGATCGACGCGATGAAGAAGATAGTGGCGGGTAAGGCTTTCTATATGCAAATCAAGCATGTAAAAGTAAATTACCGATTACTTACCCGAATCCGGAGCTCTCCAGGAGCATTCGCAGATTTGCCCCACAGCATGTCCGATGCCGCACAATTTTACCAGGCCGAGGATGGAAGCTCAACGGAGAAGCTGTTCTGGTCTCAGTATGCTGAGGCCGAACACCCGGTGCCAATGAGCGACCAGTTGAAGCAGATGGTCGAGCTACATAAGGCAGCCGATCGGGCCATGAAGAGCTTTATAGTCCGGCTGTGGCCTGGCGACGCCCTTCCGAACAACTTCTTCAGCCTGGTGAGGCGGCTTGTGGATGCCTGCCCGCGGCTGGAGGTCGTCAAGCGATCTGTCTGTATTGAAGGTGCACACCGGGCTTTCACCCGTGTGAAATTGCAGTGGGTCAAGCTAGACGCCGTGAAGCTGGTCAAGGAGGGGCCGCCGGAGGGCAAGGAGCACCGCCACCCTGAGATGTACTACGAGGGTGTTCTGCTGGGTGCCCGTCTCATCACGGGTGAGTGTTCAAAAGATGTAATATTTGAATGAGACTTGCTTGTTTTATCCTGTATTTATGAAAACTTGTGTCATATGCGCTATGCAACGCTTGTTTGAACTTAAAATATTACCTTCTGTTTGGCTGTTTATCCAATTTGAGAGATGGCTAGTCCTCGGCTTCTACCCCCATGCCACGAGTGCTGGGGTGTTCGGGATAAACCTGAGCACTCTTGTTCCCATGTTTGGGTCCTTCGAGGGAGGTGCTCAGCATAGCGAACAAGGCAACCCGACTAATCATGCTTTATCACTCTCACTTAGCCATAGAATTCTATAATTTTAAATTTCGGTGAAGCCCCTGGTATTCGAAAGGCCGAATTTGGGGCGTGATACACGCCTTTAAGCCGGACAGGGCCGACCCCTCGCTCTAAGCGGCATAAGTCTTTAGGGACTCGAAAACCTCGCCGAACAGCGACCAGTCTCTCGCCTTATCATGACAGTCAGTTTTAGCTTTCTCTACTGAGGTGCTGAACCCAGCAGAACCGGGGCACAATCGCAGTAGTTCTCCTAGAGCTACCTTAGCCGATAGAGTGGAACGTAAGGTACCAAAACATAGGAGCCGGGCAAACCCAACATTTGACCAAAGACATGATTCGGAGCTGATGCATATAATGCTATAAGTTCGGGGTGCCGCACTTGTGAAAGTGTTCGGACTTGTCACACCATATTGTGAGGTACGTAAGCCCCTGGTGTATTAGTTGTACCAAGGTGTATGGTTGCAAGGCGTCATTAATGAACACACACACACACACACACACACATATATATATATATATAACAAGAATGCAATAATAGTCGTAATGTCATGCATTGTTTATTAAAAAATTGCATTAAAGCAGAGTGATACAGATAGTGCGATAAGCAAAGAGTAGGACTATGTCCCTTCCAAGGGCAAGCTGAGGAGTGATATTAAATCGAATATTTCGCTCGTTACTGTAATCAACCTGGGAATTCCATGGTATGACGTAGCTGTCTGCCTCCTTGGTTGCTGCATCATGTGTTCGACAATAGTGCTGCCAGACAGTGTTTCCAGAGATTAAGGTCCTGAAAAAAAGAACCAAACGGGAAGCCCCTAGTGAGGTTTAAGCCGTGTCTTGGGGCGTGCCGCAGTTGTGCCCCCCTCCCCACCTGCGCCCATGGTATTGTTAATGCGTAATTATGTATGCGCGACACGAGTTTCACCATTGGGCTGGGATTGGGGTGGCCGCCGTATTGCTACGCGAGCTCAGATCGCGCCAGGTGGTCTATTTGCCGATTGCTCCGAGCGCGCTTGAAGGTGTCCGGGCTTTGAAGTGCCGAACTGGTTGATTTCCTTGAGAGGCTGCTTTGTGCTTCTGCTGCGAGGGCCGTGGTGTGCTCCTCTGTTCGGAGGGAGCGCTCTGTGTTTCCATTTACTGTAATAACTCCGCGAGGTCCTAGCATCTTGAGCTTGAGGTATGCATAATGGGGTACCGCATTGAATCTAGCAAATGCGGTTCGCCCGAGTAGCGCGTGATAACCACTACAGAACGAGACTATATCGAAGATTAACTCTTTGCTTCGGAAGTTATCCAGGGATCCAAATACCACCTCCAGTGTAATTGAGCCTGTGCAATGGGCCTCCACACCTGGAATGACGCCTTTAAAGGTCGTTTTTGTGGGTTTGATCCTTGAGGGGTCTATACCCATTTTGCGCACTGTGTCCTGATAAAGCAGGTTCAGGCTGCTGCCGCCATCTATAAGGACTCGAGTGAGGTGGAATCCGTCAATGATTGGGTCTTGGACCAGTGCAGCAAATCCGCCATGACGGATACTAGTGGGGTGGTCCCTGCAATCGAAGGTGATCGGACAGGAGGACCAAGGGTTGAACTTTGGGGCGACTGGCTCCAACGCATATACGTCCCTGAGCGCACGCTTCCGCTCCCTCTTGGGGATGTGGGTCGCGGATATCATGTTCACCGTCCGCACTTGCGGGGGATACCTCTTCTGCTCTCCGGTGTGCGGCTGCCGGGGCACCTCCTCGTCATCGCTATGCGGCCCCTTGTCCTTGTTTTCGGCAATTAACTTGCCGGCCTACTTGAACACCCAGCAATCCCTGTTGGTGTGATTGGCTAGCTTGTCTGGGGTGCCGTGTATTTGACATGAGCGATTGAGTATACGGTCCAAGCTGGACGGACCCGGCGTACTTTGTTTGAATGGCTTTTTCCGCTGACCGGGTTTAGAGCCTTTGAATCCGGCATTGACTGTTGTATCCTTAGTATTTTCGCTGTTAATGTGGCGCTTATGTTTGTTGTGACGTGACCTGCTATTGCCGTCCTTGGTATCTGAGGTACCATGGTTCTTTGATATGTTATTGCTGTGAGCCAGCCAGCTGTCTTCTCCCACACAAAAGCGGGTCATGAGCGTCGTGAGAGCTGCCATAGATTTCGGCTTTTCCTGACCAAGGTGCCGGGCTATCCACTCGTCTCGGATGTTGTGTTTGAAAGCCGCTAAGGCCTCCGCATCCGGACAGTCGATGATTTGATTTTTCTTTGTAAGGAACCGAGTCTAGAATTGCCTGGCCGACTCTTCTGGCTGCTGAATTATGTGGCTCAAGTCATCGGCGTCTGGTGGTCGCACATAAGTGCCCTGAAACTTGTCGAGGTATGCGGCTTCCAGATCTTCCCAACAGCTAATGGAGTCCGCTGGCAAGCTGTTAAGCCAATGCCGCGCTGGTCCTTTGAGCTTTAGTGGGAGGTATTTGATGGCGTGTAAGTCATCACCGCGGGCCATGTGGATGTGGAGGAGGAAATCCTCAATCCGTACTGCGGGATCTGTTGTGCCGTCGTATGATTCAATATTTACAGGTTTGAAACCTTCTGGGAATTGATGTTCCATTACTTCGTCTTTGAAGCATAAGGGGTGTGCGGCGCCTCTGTATTGGGCTATATCGCGACACAGCTCGAATGGGTCTTGCCCGCTGTGTTCGGCCCGGCCGGATTTGCTTTTACTGTATCCGGCATGACATTTATCGTCTCGCAGAGTGGTGCACCGTCGTGATCCGTAGATCGATCTTGCATGCTTTGCTTTGTCTTCCAATATGTCTCGCAGGTCTGGCGTATCTCTCCATGCCTTTTTATTTGAACGGCGTCGGGGTGGAGGCTGAGCTTTTGGTTGGGATGCCTCTCTATCGCGGCCACTATGTGGCCGATCAGCCATATCATACGCTTCTTCCTCCAGTTTGGGTAGTAACCTGCACTTTGGGTAATTCTTGGAGGGGCGCTCGAGTTTATATTCCTCGGCCGCGAGGACTTCAGTCCATCTGTCAGCTAGCAGATCTTGATCAACTTGAAGCTGCTGCTGCTTTTTCTTCAGGCTATTTGCCGTGGCCATAAGCCGGCGCTTGAAGCGCTCTTGTTCAACGGGATCCTCTGGTACGGTGAATTCACCGTCGCCCAGGCTTGCCTTGTCTTCGGAGGGGGCATGTAATTGTCATCCCCCTCCTCTCCGTCTGCCGCTCTCTCAGGAGAGCTGGCTCCTTCATCCTCCTGCTCTAAATCTTGCTGGAGGGGATTGTTGTTGTCTTTGGCACTATCCGGAGTGTTATTATCTCCTGTGCCGGTATCACCACTTTTGCTTTGGCGGGACTTAGAGCGGCGCTGCTGATGTCGGCGCTTGGGTTGCTTCTTGAAGGGGTCATCCTCCGCTATCTCATCGCCATTGCCTTCGTTGGGTGTATCCACCATGTATATGTCATATGACGAGGTGGCTTTCCAGTGCCCTATAGGCGCTGGTTCATGTTCGTCTCCTACATCGCCGTCCATACCGTTGATATCTTCGGAGTCGAAGTCGAGCGTGTCGGTTAAATCATCGACAGTGGCTACGAAGTGGGTGGTGGGTGGGCGTCGAATTTCTTCGTCGTCCGCATCCCAATCCTGTTGGCCATAGTCCGGCCAGGGCTCTCCTGAGAAACAGAGAGACCTTAGTGAATTCAGAATGTCGCCGAAGGGCGAGTGCTGAAAGATATCCGCGGCGGTGAATTCCATGATCGACGCCCAATCAGATTCGATTGGCAGGGCCGCGGATGGTTCGGAGTCCGGAAAAGAGTCCGGCACCTTGGAGTCACGGGCTGCGCAGAGGGTTAGGCTGGTGTTCGGCTCGATCGTCGTTGAGACTGCAGCCCCTGAGGCAGTGTCTAACCACCCGTCCTCGATTGGCGCAGTTGGCTCCGAGCTAAGGGTCGGAGCTGATGAGGGCGCGGCCTCTGGGGTACTGTTCGGTGGCAGAGCTAGGTCATACCCATTGTGACAGTGCGGCGCGTCCGGCTGCGGCTCGAATCCGTCGAAGATCAAGTCTCCGCGGATGTCGACTGTGTAGTTCAAACTTCCAAATCTGACCTGACGGCCAAGGGCGTAGCTTTCAATCTGCTCCAGATGGCCAAGCGAATTAGCCCACATTGCAAAGCCGCCGAATACGAAGATCTGTCCGGGGAGAAAAGTCTCACCCTGGACCGCATCACTATCGATGATAGTAGGAGCCATCAAGCCTAACGGCGACGACACAGAGGAACTCTCAATGAAAGCACCAATGTCGGTGTCAAAACCGGCGGATCTCGGTAGGGGGTCCCGAACTGTGCGTCTAGGCCGGATGGTAACAGGAGGCAGGGGACACAATGTTTTACCCAGGTTCGGGCCCTCTTGATGGAGGTAAAACCCTATGTCCTGCTTGATTGATATTGATGATATGGGTAGTACAAGAGTAGATCTACCATGAGATCAGAGAGGCTAAACCCTAGAAGCTAGCCTACGGTATGATTGTATGTTGTGATTGTTGTCCTACGGACTAAAACCCTTCGGTTTATATAGACACCGGAGAGTGTTAGGGTTACACAAGGTCGGTTACAAAGGAGGAGATATCCATATCCGTATTGCCTAGCTTGCCTTTCACGCCAAGTAGAGTCCCATCCGGACACGAGACGAAGTCTTCAATCTTGTATCTTCATAGTCCAACAGTCCGGCCAAAGGATATAGTCCGGCTGTCCAGAGACCCCCTAATCCAGGACTCCCTCAGGCCTTATAGTCCGGATGTGGCCTGGCGACTCCCTTCCCAATAGCTACTTCGGCCTGGTGAGGCGGCTTGTGGATGCCTGCCCACGACTGGAAGTCATAAAGCGGTCCGTCTGCATCGAAGGTGCACGCCGGGCTTTTGCCCATGCGAAGGTGCACTGGGCCAAGATGGACGCCGAGAAGCTGGTGAAGGAGGGGCCGGCGCAGGGCAAGGAGCATCGCCACCCTGAAATGTATTATGAGGGTGTCCTGAAGGGTGCCCGTCTTGTGGCGGACGAGTGTGCGAAGGATGTAATTTTTGAATGAACTTGCTCATGTGATCCTGTATTATGAAAACTTGTTCATGTGCGCTATGCAACGCTTGTTTGAATTTAAAATATTACCTTCTGTGTGGTTGTTTATCAAATCTGAGAGATGGCCAGTCGTCGTCTTCTGCCCCCATGCCACGAGTGATGGGGTGTTCGGGATAAATCTGAGCACTCTTTTTCCCATTGTTGGGTCCTTCGAGGGAGGTGCTCAGCACAATGAACAAGGCAATCAGACTATAATGCTTTATCACTCTCACTTATCCATAGAAGTCTACAATTTTAAATTTTGGTGAAGCCCCTAGTATTCGGAAGGCCGAATTCGGGGCGCTATACACACATAAGCCGGACAAAGCTGACTCCTCGCCCTAAGTGGCATAAGTCTTTAGGGACTCAAGACCTCTCGAACAGCGACCAGCTCTCGCCTTATCGTGACAGTCAGTTTTAGCTTTCTCTACTGAGGTGCTTGCCCAGATGAACTGGGGCATAATCGCAGTAGTTCTCCCAGTGCTACCTTAGCCGATATAGCGGAACGTAAGGTACCAAAACATGGGAGCCGGGCAAACCCAACTATTGACCCAAGACATAATTCAGAGCTGATGCATATAATGATATAAGTTCGGGGTGCCGCACTGTCGAAAGTGTTCGGACTTCTCACGCCGTATTATGGAGTACGCTTAAGCCCCTGGCGTATTGGCCGTACCAGAGTGTACGGGTGCTGAATGTCATGAATGAACATATATATAAAAAGAATAGAGAATGCGGTAATAGTCTAGTGCTATGCATTGTTTATTCAAAAAGGTGCATCAAAGCAAAATGATACAAGTAGTGCGATAAGCAAAAAGTAGGACTATTTGACATGTCCCCTCCAAGGGTAAGCTGAGGAATGGTATTTAAAGCAGGTATTTCACTCGTTATCAGAGACCACCTGGGAGTTCCATGGTGCGACATAGCTTTCTGCCTCCTTGGTTGTTGTATCGTGTGTCCGGCAATCGTACTGCCGGACGGGGTTTCCAGAGAGTAAAGTCCTGAAAGAGAGAAAAAATAACAAAGCGGGAAGCCCCTAGTGCGGTTGAGCCGCGTTTTGGGGCGTGCCGTAGTCGTGCCCCCACTTATGCCCATGGTATTTTCAATGCGTAATTATGTACGCGTGGCATAGATTTCGCCGTTTGGCTGGGACTGGGGTGGGGGCCGCATTGCTATGCGAGCTCAGAAAGTGCCAAGCGGTCTTGTTGCAGATTACTCCAGGCGCGCTTGATGGTGTCCGGGTGTTTAATCACCGAACTGGTGGATTGCCTGAAGAGGCTGCTTTGTGCTTCTGCTGCGAGGGCCGTAGTGTGCTCCTCCGTGCGGAGAGAGCGTTCTGTGTTTCCATTGACCGTGATGACCCCCCGAGGTCCTAGCATCTTGAGCTTGAGGTATGCATAATGCGGTACCGCATTGAATCTCGCAAATGCGGTTCGCCCGAGCAGTGCATGATAGCCACTGCGGAACGAGACTAAATCGAAGATTAACTCCTCGCTTCAGAAGTTATCCGGGGATCCGAAGACCACTTCCAGTGTGACTGAGCCTGTGCAATGGGCCTCTACACCTGGTATGACGCCTTTGAAGGTCGTTTTTGTGGGTTTGATCCTTGAGGGGTCTATACCCATTTTGCGCACTGTGTCCTGATAAAGCAGGTTCAGGCTGCTGCCGCCGTCCATAAGGACTCGAGTGAGGTGAAATCCGTCAATGATTGGGTCTAGGACCAGTGCGGCGAATCCGCCATAACGGATACTAGTGGGGTGGTCCCTGCGATCGAAGGTGATCGGACAGGAGGACCATGGGTTGAACTTTGGGGCGACTGGCTCCAACGCATGTACGTCCCTTAGCGCACGCTTCCGTTCCCTCTTGGGGATGTGGGTTGCATATATCATGTTCACCGTCCACACTTGTGGGGGCAACCTCTTCTGTCCTCCGGTGTTCGGCGGCCGGGGCTCCTCCTCGTCATCGCTATGTAACCCCTTATCTTTGTTTTCGGCATTTAACTTGCCGGCCTGCTTGAACACCCAACATTCCCTGTTGGTGTGGTTGGCTGGCTTGTCGAGGGGTGCCGTGTATTTGACACGAGCGATCGAGTATACGGTCCAAACTAGACGGGCCCGGAGTGCTTCTTTTGAATGGCTTTTTCCGCTGACCGGGTTTAGAGCCTCTGAATCCGGCATTGACTGCCGTATCCTCGGTATTGTCGCTGTTGATGCGGCGCTTGTGTTTGTTGTGACGTGACCTGCCATTGCTATCCTTAGTATCCGAAGTACCATGGTTCTTTGATATGTTATTGCTTCGAGCCAGCCAGCTGTCCTCTCCCGCGCAAAAGCGGGTCATGAGTGTCGTGAGGGCTGCCATAGATTTCGGCTTTTCCTGGCCAAGGTGCCGGGCGAGCCACTCGTCGCGGATGTTGTGCTTAAAAGCTGCTAGGGCCTCTACATCCGGACAGTCGACGATTCGATTTTTCTTTGTCAAGAACCGTGTCCAGAATTGCCTGGCTGATTCCTCTGGCT
The DNA here is from genome assembly GCF_056163025.1 of Triticum urartu. Taxonomy (NCBI): domain Eukaryota; kingdom Viridiplantae; phylum Streptophyta; class Magnoliopsida; order Poales; family Poaceae; genus Triticum; species Triticum urartu. Next base: position 502,214,897 of record NC_141874.1, on the reverse strand, counting down.
GCTGAATTATGTGGCTCAAGTCATCGGCATCTGGTGGTCGCACATAAGTGCCCTGGAAGTTGTCGAGGAATGCGGCTTCCAGATCTTCCCAACAGCCAATGGATTCTGCTGGCAGGCTGTTGAGCCAATGCCGAGCTGGTCCTTTGAGTTTGAGTGGGAGGTATTTGATGGCGTGTAGATCGTCACCGCGGGCCATGTGGATGTGCAGGAGAAGTCCTCGATCCATACCGCAGGATCTGTTGTACCGTCGTATGATTCGATATTTACGGGTTTGAAACCCTCTGGGATTTGGTGATTCATTACTTTGTCTGTGAAGCATAGGGGGTGTGCGGCTCCTCTGTATTGGGCTATATCGCGATGCAGATCAAATGAGTCTTGTCCGCTGTCTTCGGCCCGGCCAGATTTACTTTTACTGTATCCGGCGTGACGGTTATCGTCTCGCATAGTGGCGCGCCCTCGTGATCCGTAGATCGATCTTGCGTGTTTTGCTTTGTCCTCCAATACGTCTCACGGGTCTAGCGTGTTTCCCCATGCCTTGACATTTTTATTTGAGTGGCGTCGGGGTGCGGGCTGAGCTTTTGGCTGAAATGCCTCTCTGTCGCGGCCACGAGGTGGCCGATCAGCCGCGTCATACGCTGGAGATGTAGGTTTTAATGCTTCCTCCTCCAGTCGGGGTAGCAACCTGCGCTTTGGGTAACTCTTGGAGGGGCGTTCGAGTTCATATTCCTCGGCCGCAAGGACTTCAGTCCATCTGTCAGCTAGCAAATCTTGATCAGCTCGAAGCTGCTGTTGCTTTTTCTTAAGGCTATTTGCCGTGGCTATAAGCCGACGCTTGAAGCGCTCTCGCTCGACGGGATCCTCAGGCACGACAAATTCGTCATTGTCGAGGCTTGCCTCGTCTTCGGAGGGAGGCATGTAATTATCATCCTCCGCCTCTCCATCTGCAGCTCTCTCGGGAGGGCTGGCTTCTCCATCCTTCTGCTCTAAATCTTGCTGGAGGGGATTGTCGTCATCTTCGGCACTGTCTGGAGTGCTATTATCTCTTGTGCCGGTATCACCGCTTTTGCCTTGGCGAGGCTTAGAGCGGCGCCGCTGACGTTGGCGCTTGGGTTGCTTCTTGGAGGGGTCATCCTCCGCTGTCCCGTCGCCATTGCCTTCTTTGGGTGTGTCCACCATATATATACCATATGATGACGTGGCTGTCCAGTGCCCTGTGGGCAGTGGTTCTTGTTCGTCTCCTGCATCGTCGTCCATACCGTTGATGTCTTCAGAGTCGAAGTTGAGCATGTCGGTCAAATTGTCGACAGTGGCTACTAAGTGGGTGGTGGGTGGGCGGCGAATTTCTCCGTCATCCACATCCTAATCCCGCCGGACATAGTTCGGCCAGGACTCTCCTGACAAGGAGAGAGACCTTAATGAGTTCAGTATGTCGCTGAAGGGCGAGTGCTGAAAGATATCCGCGGAGGTGAACTCCATGATCGTCGCCCAGTCGGATTCGATAGGCACGGGCACAGGCGGTTCGGAGTCCGTGGCTGGGGAAGAATCCGACAGTTTGGTGCCATGGCTCTCATGAAGGGTAAGGTCGATACTCGGCTCGATCGCCGCTGAGAATGCGGTCTCCGTGGCGGGGTCTATCCACCCATCCATGGATGGCACAATTGGCTCCAAATTCAGGGTCGGAGCGGTTGCCGGTGCGGTCTCTTGAACACTGTCCGATGGTAGAGCTAAATCATGCTCATCGTGACCGTGCGGCGCACTCGGCAGGGGCTCGAATCCGTCGAAGATCAAGTCTCCGCGGATGTCGGCCATGTAGTTCAAGCTTCCAAACCTGACCTGGTAGCCAGGAGCGTAACTCTTGATCTGCTCCAGATGGCCAAGCGAGTTGGCCCGCAGTGCGAAGCCGCCGAATATGAAGATCTGTCCGGGGAGAAAAGTCTCACCCTGGACTGCATTGCTATCGATGATCGAAGGAGCCATCAAGCCTGACGATGACGACACAGAGGAACTCTCAATGAAAGCACCAATGTCGGTGTCAAAACCAGCGGATCTCGGGTAGGGGGTCCCAAACTGTGCGTCTAGGCAGATGGTAACAGGAGACGGGGGACACGATGTTTTTACCCAGGTTCGGGCCCTCTCGATGGAGGTAAAACCCTACTCCTGCTTGATTGATCTTGATGATATGAGTATTACAAGAGTTGATCTACCACGAGATCGAAGAGGCTAAACCCTAGAAGCTAGCCTATGGTATGATTGTTGTTCTTGGTCCTACGGACTAAACCCTCCAGTTTATATAGACACCGGAGGGGGCTAGGGTTACACAGAGTCGGTTACAAGGAAGGAGATCTACATATCCGTATTGCCAAGCTTGCCTTCCACGCCAAGGAGAGTCCCATCCGGACACGGGACGAAGTCTTCAATCTTGTATCTTCATAGTCCAACAATCCGGCCAAAGGATATAATCCGTCTGTCCGGATACCCCCTAATCCAGGACTCCCTCAGCGAGGAATAAGGAGATCTACGAGGAGAACCACTGCTTCGAGAGGGGTCCTCTGGAGCGGCAGAGGGCGTTCGAGGTGAGCGTCGTCAAAGCTGCAACAGTGGCATGCACCGTATTGTGGTTGCCCAGCTCGTCGCTAGGCTCCTCCTCCTCCACCTCTTACTGAGCGCGCTCGGCAGAGGAGAGGCAGCCGGAACTAGTACAAAGCCCCTCCGCAGTTGTAATAGTAGTAGTATTTAGGGGCTATTTTGTTCAATTCATCTGACTATAGATGTGGTGGAATTGCACAACGTACTTAAAATTAGCTAGTATATATAGTTAAACTAGCTATTTCAGTAGGTGGTTGGCAACAATTGGGGAAAGTTTGGTCGGTTCAGCTGTCGAGTTGAACTGTTCGTATAAATTAAGAATGGCTGCTTAATCTATGAATGAAATCTATGCTTAATTACTGAATTATAGTTGCAAAAATTAGATACTGCTAGTGATTTTTAGCTTCATATTTTGACAAATTGCAGTGCTACAAAATGGCAATGTTACTAGATCAACAAATGTCAATCTTTCCAGTTTGACAAATGGTAACATACCCAATATGACAGATGTAAATTGCACCAAACTGTTTGTAAGTGGTTGCACATGGATCATCCAAAAAAACCATTTGCGTTGAAGAGATGCACAAATCCTGCTCTCACTTTGCATCATGTCGTCGTGGGGTCGCGACGGGCGGGGCGCGGGAGGACGTAAGCTGGCGGCGCTGAGAGGTAGCGTTCGATGGCGGCGTCCCATGCCGCTGAGGTGGGCGCGCGCACGGAGAGGAAGGCAGGTGGCCATGGAAGTCAAAGGGCTCGCTTCCCAGTGAGCCTGCGCATCGTATAGCTCGCATGCTTCCTAGAGAGTCTGCGCATTCAAGGACAACTTGCACGCTTCTCGGTCAGACTGCGCACCGGACTGCGCTTGCACGCCTCCCATTCAGTCAAGGTCAAGCAACTGTCCGTACGACACCTCCTATAGCCATTAAAACCAAGACACATGGCGTCACGTAAATGGTTAACAGAACGCACACGGTTTGAATTATACAAATGTTTGAGATAGTAAAGTGGCAGCTATTTTTTCAAAATGCCTTTGTTGGCTTTCATTATTCGAGTGCGCCTTCTTTCAAAATGGACACGAAAAATACCACGGCATGTCGGGTGCCATTCCATGATATAATGCCAAGTTTCATGAATTTCAGACGAGTTTTGGATTTACTAGAATATAAAAATAAAGTATCTCAACATTTTGCCGGCAATCAACGGTGCCATGGTGTTTGAAATTCATTCCCATTTATTACATGTGACCTAAGCATGCACCCAAGGACACATATTTGATTTTTCAACCAATTTATATGCACTGGAGCATGTGCATGTAGTTCAAATTTGAATTATGCACATAAATGCATTGAAAACTCACTTAATGCAGAAAAATGTCCAAACGAACCCTGAAAAATCACAAAAAATGACACAACACTCCTGATGTCATATGTTGACACGAGAAAAAAATTGAAAGCAATAAGAGGCAATGGATATTGTTTCGTCCCCAAAGGTGAGACGTTCCCTACCGAAACCATCATGCTTGTTGTGAGAAGCTCTGGTTTGTGAGAAGCATATACCCAAACCTGCCCCAAATGGGACAAAAATTTTACCACTGCATGTTGATGCCGTTCCATGATAGCATGCCAAGTTTCATGAATTTCAGACGAGTTTTGGATTTACTAGAATTTAAAAACCATGCGTCTCCCTGTTTTGCCAGCAATCAACAGTGCCCTAGTGTTTGAAATTCATGCCCATTTCTTGCATGGGACCTAAGCATGCACCCAAGGACACAAATTTGATTTTCAACCAATTTATATGCACTGGAGCATGTGCATGTAGTTCAAATTTGAATTATGCACATAAATGCATTGAAAACTCAGTTAATGTATAAAATGTCCAAACGAACCCCAAAAAATCACAAAAATTGACACAGCACTCCTGTTGTTCTATGTTGACATGAGAAAAGTTTTGGAAGCAATAAGAGGCAATGGATATCGTTTCGTCCCCAAAGGTGGGACGTTCCCTACCGAACCATCATGCTTGTTGTGAGAAGCATATACCCAAACCTGCCCCAAATGGGACAAAAAATTTACCACGACATGTTGATGCCGCTCCATGATAGAATGCTGAGTTTAATGAATTTCAGACGAGTTTTGGATTTACTAGAATTTAAAAATAAAGTATCTCAACGTTTTTTCGGCCATCAACGGTGCCGTGGTGTTTGAAATTCATTCCCATTTCTTACATGGGACCTAAGCATGCACCTGAAGGAAATATGCCCAAGAGACAATAATAAAGTTATTATTTATTTCCTTATATCATGATAAATGTTTATTATTCATGCTAGAATTGTATTAACCGGAAACATGATACATGTGTGAATACATAGACAAACAGAGTGTCACTAGTATGTCTCTACTTGACTAGCTTGTTTATCAAAGATGGTAATGTTTCCTAACCATAGACATGAGTTGTCATTTGATTAATGGGATCACATCATTCGGAGAATGATGTGATTGACTTGACCATTCCGTTAGCTAAGCATTTGATCGTTTAGTATGTTGCTATTGCTTTCTTCATGACTTACACATGTTCCTATGACTATGAGATTATGCAACTCCCGTTTACCGGAGGAACACTTTGTGTGCTACCAAACGTCACAACTTAACTGGGTGATTATAAAGGTGCTCTACAGGTGTCTCCGAAGGTACTTGTTGAGTTGGCGTATTTCGAGATTAGGATTTGCCACTCCGATTGTTGGAGAGGTATCTCTGGGCCCACTTGGTAATGCACATCACTATAAGCCTTGCAAGCATTGTAACTAATGAGTTAGTTGCAGGATGATGTATTACGGAACGAGTAAAGAGACTTCCCGGTAACGAGATTGAACTAGGTATTGAGATACTGATGATCGAATCTCGGGCAAGTAACATACCAATGACAAAGGGAACAACGTATGTTGTTATGCGTTTCGACCGATAAAGATCTTCGTAGAATATGTAGGAGCCAATATGGGAATCCAGGTTCCGCTATTGGTTATTGACCAGAGAAGTGTCTCGGTCATGTCTACATAGTTCTCGAACCCGTGGGGTCTGCACGCTTAACGTTTGTTGACAATATAGTATTTATGAGTTATGAATGTTGGTAACCGAATGTTGTTCAGAGTTCCGGATAAGATCACGGACATGACGAGGAACTCCGGAATGGCCTAGAGATAAAGTTTGATATATGGGATAATAGTGTTTGGTCTCCGGTGTTGGAGAACGTAGTAATTTAAAAAATTTCCTATGCACACACAGGATCATGGTGATGCATAGCAACAAGAGGGGAGAGTATTGTCCACGTACCCTCGTAGACCGAAAGGGGAAGCGTTAGGACAACGCGGTTGATGTAGTTGTACGTCTTCACGATCCAACCGATCAAGTACCGAATGTACGACACCTCTGAGTTCAGCACACATTCAGCTCGATGACGTCCCGCGAACTCCGATCCAGCAGAGTTTCACGGGAGAGTCCCGTCAGCAAGACGGTGTGATGACGGTTATGATGTTGCTACTGATGCAGGGCTTCGCCTAAGCACCGCTACGATATGACCGAGGTGGAATTTGGTGGAGGGGGCACCGCACACGACTGGGAGAGATCAACAGATCAACTTGTGTGTCTTGGGGTTCCCCCTGCCCTCGTATATAAAGGAGCAAGGGAGGAGGAGGCCTGCCCTAGGAGGGGCCCGCCAAGGGAGTAGGATTCCTACTCCTACTAGGAGTAGGTTTCCTCCTTTCCTAGTCCAACTAGGAGAAGGGGGGAAAGGAGGGGAGTGGAGAAGGAAGGGAGAGGGGGGCCGCGCTCCAAACCCTTTGTCCAATTTGGACTGGGCTTGGGAGGGGCGCGCGCCACCTCCTGGTTGCTGTCTCTCCTTCCCACTAAGGCCCATTAAGGCCCAATACTATTTCCCCGTATTCTCGTAACTCCCCGGTACTCCGAAAAATACCTGAATCACTCGGAACCTTTCCGATGTCCGAATATAGTCGTCCAATATATCAATCTTTACGTCTCGACCATTTTGAGACTCCTCATCATGTTCCCGATCTCATCCAGGACTTCGAACTACCTTCGGTACATCAAATCACATAACTCATAGTACAAATCGTCACCGAAACTTTAAGCGTGCAGACCCTACGGGTTCGAGAACTATGTAGACATGACTGAGACACGTCTCCGACCAATAACCAATAGCGGAACCTGGATGCTCATATTGGCTCCCACATATTCTACGAAGATCTTTATCGGTCAAACCGCATAACAACATACGTTGTTCTCTTTGTCATCGGTATGTTACTTGCCCGAGGCTCGATCGTCGGTATCTCAATACCTAGTTCAATCTCGTTACTGGCAAGTCTCTTTACTCGTTCCGTAACACATCATCCTGTAACTAACTCATTAGTTACAATGCTTGCAAGGCTTATAGTGATGTGCATTACCGAGTGGGCCCAGAGATACCTCTCCGACAATCGGAGTGACAAATCCTAATCTCAAAATATGCCAACCCAACAAGTACCTTCGGAGACACCTGTAGAGCACCTTTATAATCACCCAGTTACGTTGTGACGTTTGGTAGCACACAAAGTGTTCCTTCGATAAACGGGAGTTGCATAATCTCATAGTCATAGGAACATGTATAAGTCATGAAGAAAGCAATAGCAACATACTAAATGATCAAGTGCTAAGCTAACGGAATGGGTCAAGTCAATCACATCATTCTCCTAATGATGTGATCCCGTTAATCAAATGACAACTCATGTCCATGGCTAGGAAACTCAACCATCTTCGATTAACGAGCTAGTCAAGGAGAGGCATACTAGTGAGACTCTATTTGTCTATGTATTCACACATGTATTATGTTTCCGGTTAATACAATTCTAGCATGAATAATAAACACTTATCATGAAATAAGGAAATAAATAATAACTTTATTATTGCCTCTAGGGCATATTTCCTTTGGTCTCCCACTTGCACTACAGTCAATAATCTAGATCACATCACCATGCGATTTAACATCAATAGTTCATGTCACCATGTGATTAACACCCAAAGGGTTTACTAGAGTCAATAATCTAGTTCACATCGCTATGTGATTAACACCCAAAGATTACTAATGATTGATCATGTTTTGCTTGTGAGAGAAGTTTAGTCAACGGGTCTGCCATATTCAGATCCGTATGTATTTTGCAAATTTCTATGTCAACAATGCTCTGCACGGAGCTACTCTAGCTAATTTCTCCCACTTTCAATATGTATCTAGATCGAGACTTAGAGTCATCCAGATCGGTGTCAAAGCTTGCATCAACGTAACTCTTTACGATGAACCTTTTGTCACCTCCATAATCGAGAAACATATCCTTATTCCACTAAGGATAATTTTGACCGCTGTCTAGTGATCTACTCCTAGATCACTATTGTACTCCCTTGCCAAAATCAGTGTAGGGTATACAATAGATCTGGTACACAGCATGGCATACTTTATAGAACCTATGGCTGAGGCATAGGGAATGACTTTCATTCTCTTTCTATCTTCTGCCGTGGTCGGGTTTTTAGTCTTACTCAATTTCACACCTTGTAACACAGGCAAGAACTCTTTCTTTGCCTGTTCCATTTTGAACTACTTCAAAATCTTGTCAAGGTATGTATTCATTGAAAAAACTTATCAAGCGTCTTGATCTATTTCTATAGATCTTGATGCTCAATATGTAAGAAGCTTCACCGAGGTCTTTCTTTGAAAGACTCCTTTCAAACACTCCTTTATGCTTTGAAGAATAATTCTACATTATTTCCGATCAACAATATGTCATTCACATATATTTATCAGAAATGATGTAGTGCTCCCACTCACTTTCTTGTAAATACATGCTTCACCGCAAGTCTGTATAAAACTATACATGCTCTGATCAACTTATCAAAGCGTATATTCCAACTCCGAGATGCTTGCACCAGTCCATAGATGGACCGCTGGAGCTTGCACATTTTGTTAGCACCTTTAGGACCAACAAAACCTTCTGGTTGCATCATATACAACTCTTTTTTAAGAAACCCATTAAGGAATGTAGTTTTGACATCCATTTGCTAGATTTCATAAAATATGGCAATTTGCTAACATGATTCAGACAGACTTAAGCATCGCTACGAGTGAGAAAATCTCATTGTAGTCAACACCTTAAACTTTGTCAAAAAACCTTTTTCGACAAGTCTAGCTTTGTAGATAGTAACACTACTATCAGCGTCTGTCTTCCTCTTGAAGATCCAGTTATTTTCTATGGCTTGCCGATCATCGGGCAAGTCAACCAAAGTCCACACTTTGTTCTCATACATGGATCTCATCTCAGATTTCATAGCCTCAAGCCATTTCACGGAATCTGGGCTCATCATTGCTTCCTCATAGTTCGTAGGTTCGTCATGGTCAAGTAACATGACCTCCAGAACAGGATTACCATACCACACTGGTGCGGATCTCACTCTGGTTTACCTACGAGGTTCGGTAGTAACTTGATATGAAGTTACATGATCATCATCATTAGCTTCCTCACTAATTGGTGTAGTAGTCACAGGAACAGATTTCTGTGATGAACTACTTTCCAATAAGGGAGCAGGTACAGTTACCTCATCAAGTTCTACTTTCCTCCCACTCACTTCTTTTGAGAGAAACTCCTTCTCTAGAAAGAATCCATTCTTAGCAACGAAAATTTTGCCTTCGGATCTGTGATTAGAAGGTGTACCCAACAGTATCCTTTGGGTATCCTATGAAGACGCATTTCTCCGATTTGGGTTCGAGCTTATCAGGTTGAAACCTTTTCACATAAGCATTGCAACTCCAAACTTTAAGAAACAACAACTTGGGTTTCTTGCCAAACCACAGTTCATAAGGTGTCGTCTCAACAGATTTAGATGGTGCCCTATTTAACATGAATGGAGCTGTCTCTAATGCATAACCCCAAAATGATAGTGATAAATCGGTTAGAGACATCATAGATTGCACCATATCTTAATAAAGTACGGTTACGATGTTCGGACACACCATTATGTTGTGGTGTTCGAGGTGGCACGAATTTGTGAAACTATTCCACATTGTTTTAATTGAAGACCAAACTTGTAACTCAAATATTTGTCTCTGCAACCAGCTCGTAGAAACTTTATTTTCTTGTCACGATGATTTTCCACTTCACTCTGAAGTTCTTTGAACTTTTCAAATGTTTCAGACTTATGTTTCATCAAGTAGATATACCCATATCTGCTCAAATCATCTGTGAAGGTCAGAAAATAATGATACCCGCCGCGAGCCTCAACACTCATCGGACCGCATACATCAGTACGTATTATTTCCAATAAGTCAGTTGCTCGCTCCATTGTTCCGGAGAACGGAGTCTTAGTCATCTTGCCCATGAGGCATGGTTCGCAAGCATCAAGTGATTCATAATCAAGTGATTCCAAAACCCCATCAGCATGGAGTTTCTTCATGCGCTTTACACCAATATGACCTAAACGGCAGTGCCACAAATAAGTTGCACTATCATTATTAACTTTGCATCTTTTGGCTTCAATATTAGGAATATGTGTATCACTACGACCGAGATCCAACAAACCATTTTCATTGGGTGTATGACCATAGAAGGTTTTATTCATGTAAACAGAACAACAATTATTCTCTAACTTAAATGAATAACCGTATTGCAATAAACATGATCAAATCATATTCATGCTCAACGAAAACACCAAATAAAACTTATTTAGGTTCAACACTAATCCTGAAAGTATAGGGAGTGTGCGATGATGATCATATCAATCTTGGAACCACTTCCAACACACATCATCACTTCACCCTCAACTAGTCTCTCTTTATTCTGCAACTCCCGTTTCAAGTTACTACTCTTAGCAACTGAACTAGTATTAAATATCGAGGGGTTGTTATAAACACTAGTAAAGTACACATCAATAACATGTATATCCAATATACCTTAGTTTACTTTGCCATCCTTCTTATCTGCCAAGTATCTAGGGCAGTTCCACTTCAAGTGACCATTTCCTTTGAAGTAGAAGCACTTAATCTCAGGATTAGGTCTAGACTTGGGCTTTTTCTCATGAGAAGCAACTTGCTTGCCGTGCTTCTTGAAGTTCCCTTTCTTTCCCTTTGCCCTTTTCTTGAAACTAGTGGTCTTGTTAATCATCAACACTTGATGCTCTTTCTTGATTTCCACCTTCATCGATTTCATCATCATGAAAAGCTCGGGAATCGTTTACGTCATCCCTTGCATACTATAGTTCATCACGAAGTTCTACTAACTTGGTGATGGTGACTAGAGAATTCTGTCAATCACTATTTTATCTAGAGGATTAACTCCCACTTGATTCAAGAGATTGTAGTACCTAGACAATCTGAGCACATGCTCACTGCTTGAGCTATTCTCCTCCATCTTTTAGAGTAGAACTTGTTGGAGACTTCATATCTCTCAACTCGGGTATTTGCTTGAAATATTAACTTCAACTCCTGGAACATCTCATATGATCCGTGACGTTCAAAATGTCTTTGAAGTCCCGATTCTAAGCTGTTAAGCATGGTGCACTAAACTATCAAGTACCCATCATATTGAGCTAGCCAAACGTTCATAACGTCTGCATCTCCTCCTGCAATAGGCCTGTCACCTAGCGGTGCATCAAGGACATAATTCTTCTGTGCAACAATGAGGATAATCCTCAGATCACGGATCCAATCCGCAACATTGCTACTAACATCTTTCAACTTAGTTTTCTCTAGGAACATATCAAAAATAAAACAGAGGTGCTAAATGTGAGCTATTGATCTACAACATAGATATGCTAATACTACCAGGACTAAGTTCATGATAAATTAAAGTTCAATTAATCATATTACTTAAGAACTCCCACTTAGATAGACATCCCTCTAATCATCACGTGATCCATATCAACTAAACCATGTCTGATCATCACGTGAGATGGAGTAGTTTCAATGGTGAACATCACTATGTTGATCATATCTACTATATGATTCACGCTCGACCTTTCGGTCTCAGTGTTCCGAGGCCATATCTGCATATGCTAGGCTCGTCAAGTTTAACCTAAGTATTCTGCGTGTGCAACTGTTTTTCACCCGTTGTATTCGAACGTAGAGCCTATCACACCCGATCATCACGTGGTGTCTCAGCACGAAGAACTTTCGCAACGGTGCATACTCACGGAGAACACTTATACCTTGAAATTTAGTGAGAGATCATATTATAATGCTACCATCGTACTAAGCAAAATAAGATGCATAAAAGATAAACATCACATGCAATCAATATAAGTGATATGATATGGCCATCATCATCTTGTGCTTGTGATCTCCATCTCCGAAGCACCGTCATGATCGCCATTGTCACCGGCGTGACACCTTGATCTCCATCGTAGCATCGTTGTCGTCTCGCCAACTCATGCTTCTACGACTATCGCTATTGCTTAGTGATAAAGTAAATCATTACATGGCGATTGCATTGCATATAATAAAGCGACAACCATATGGCTCCTGCTAGTTGCTGATAACTCGGTTACAAAACATGATCATCACATACAATAAAATATAGCATCATGTTTTGACCATATCACATCACAACATGCCCTGCAAAAACAAGTTAGACGTCCTCTACTTTGTTGTTGCAAGTTTTACGTGGCTGCTACGGGCTGAGCAAGAACCGTTCTTACCTACGCATCAAAACCACAATGATAGTTTGTCAAGTTAGTGATGTTTTAACCTTCTCAAGGACCGGGCGTAGCCACACTCGGTTCAACTAAACTTGGAAAAACTGACACCCGCCAGCCACCTGTGTGCAAAGCACGTCGGTAGAACCAGTCTCGCGTAAGCGTACGCATAATGTCGGTCCGGGCCGCTTCCTCCAACAATACCGTCGAACCAAAGTATGACATGCTGGTAAGCAGTATGACTTGTATCGCCCACAACTCACTTGTGTTCTACTCGTGCATATAACATCTACGCATAAAACCAGGCTCGGATGCCACTGTTGGAGAACGTAGTAATTTCAAAAATTTCCTACGCACACATAGGATCATGGTGATGCATAGCAATGAGAGGGGAGAGTATTGTCCACGTACCCCCGTAGACCGAAAGCGGAAGCGTTAGCACAACGCGGTTGATGTAGTCATACGTCTTCACGATTCGACCGATCAAGTACCGAACGTACATCACCGCCGAGTTCAGCACACGTTCAGCTCGATGACGTCCCGCGAACTCCGATCCAGCAGAGTTTCACGGGAGAGTTCCGTCAGCACGACGGCGTGATGACGGTGATGATGTTGCTACCGACACAGGGCTTCACCTAAGCACCACTACGATATGACCGAGGTGGAATATGGTGGAGGGGGGCACCACACATGGCTGGGAGAGATCAACAAATCAACTTGTGTGTCTTGGGGTGCCCCCTGCCCCCGTATATAAAGGAGCAAGGGAGGAGGAGGCCGGCCCTAGGAGGGGCGCGCCAAGGGAGTAGGATTCCTACTCCTAGTAGGAGTAGGTTTTCTCCTCTCCTAGTCCAACTAGGAGAAGGGGGGAAAGGAGGGGAGTCGAGAAGGAAGGGAGAGGGGGGCTGCGCCCCAAACCCTTTGTCCAATTCGGACTGGGCTTGGGAGGGGGGCGCGCCACCTCCTGGTTGCTGCCTCTCCTTCCCACTAAGGCCCATTAAGGCCCAATACTATTTCCCCGTATTCCCGTAACTCTCTAGTACTCCGAAAAATACCTGAATCACTCGGAACCTTTCCGATGTCCGAATATAGTTGTCCAATATATTGATCTTTACGTCTCGGCCATTTCGAGACTCCTCGTCATGTCTCCGATCTCATACGGGACTCTGAACTACCTTCGGTACAACAAATCACATAACTCATAATACAAATCGTCATCGAAACTTTAAGCGTGCGGACCCTACGGGTTCGAGAACTATGTAGACATGACCGAGACACGTCTCCGGCCAATAAACAATAGCGGAACCTGGATGCTCATATTGGCTCCCACATATTCTACGAAGATCTTTATAGGTCCAACCGCATAACAACATACGTTGTTCCATTTGTCATCAGTATGTTACTTGCCCAAGATTCGATCGTCGGTATCTCAATACCTAGTTCAATCTCATTACTGGCAAGTCTCTTTACTCATTCCGTAACACATCATCCTGTAAGTAACTCATTAGTTACAATGCTTGCAAGGCTTATAGTGATGTGCATTACCGAGTGGGCCCAGAGATACCTCTCCGACAATCGGAGTGACAAATCCTAATCTCGAAATACGCCAACCCAACAAGTACCTTCGGAGACACCTGTAGAGCACCTTTATAATCACCCAGTTACGTTGTGACGTTTGGTAGCACACAAAGTTATCCTCTGGTAAACGGGAGTTGCATAATCTCATAGTCATAGGAACATGTATAAGTCATGAAGAAAGCAATACCAACATACTAAACGATCAAGTGCTAAGCTAACGGAATGGGTCAAGTCAATCAAATCATTCTCCTAGTGATGTGATGCCTTTATTCAAATGACAACTCATGTCCATGGCTAGGAAACTCAACCATCTTCGATTAACGAGCTAGTCAAGTAGAGGCATACTAGTGACACTCTATTTGTCCATGTATTCACACATGTATTATGATTCTGGCTAATACAATTCTAGCATGAATAATAAACATTTATCATGAAATAAGGAAATAAATAATAACTTTATTATTGCCTCTAGGGCATATTGCCTTCATCCGAAAGTGTCAAGACCCCGATTCCAAGTCACATCGATCTAGCCGGTAACACCTCATATCACTTTGCGGCCTCGCGCATGGTATTCCCACGGGTGTCGCCTTACCATGGCCCGGGACCGTTTGTGCCTTTTGGCTCACATATATGATAGTGTCGCTAGCATCCATATGATAGAGGACCCGGGCCGACATGACTAGTCGTGAACCCAAAGTGGCAATAACTTATGGGGACATGCATACATGAATCAACATCGAGCATGTCGGTCAGCAGCGTGCGAATCCGGGCTGTAGCACTGGGCTAACAGGACTCCGGTGAACCGGGCTGTAGCAGGCTAGGCAGGACTCCGGATGTCACCGCGTGACATTTCCCCGAAGGGACAGACACAGGAACGAAGTGAATCACATGCCGGCCAGTCAAGTGTTCCGGAGCAGTAGTGCTGGGCTAGTAGGACTGCGGTGAACCGGGTTGTAGCGGACTACTATGGCTCATGGAAGCACAAGACTACATTTCCCCATAAGAGAGGCTACCAAGGATGAACAACTAGGTTGTCGGATCCCACACATACCAAGCATTTCAATCATACACAGAATATGCTCGATATGTGTAAATACATCATGGCATCACAACATAACTCTACGACTCAAGTATTTATTCATTAGGCTCCGAGGAGCGAGATAATACAAACATGGGTCTCATGAGCCAACATTCAGAGCATACAAGTCAAAGCACATGCGGAAGCTTAATATGTCTGAGTACAGACATCTACAAATGGAAAAGGCTAAGAAGCCTGGCTATCTACCAGATCCTGCCGAGGGCGCAAGATCGTAGCTGAGGTATCAAGCTAAACGTCGAAGTCCACGTGGAACTACTAGCGATACTGAAGTCTCTCTGCAAAAACATAAATTAAGCAATCGTGAGTACAAATGTACCCAGCAAGACTTACATCAGAACAAACTACATATGCATCGGTATTAACAAAGGGGGTGGTGGAGTTTAACTGCAGCAAGTCAGCTTTGACTCAGTGGCTAGCCTGAACTACGACTGCAAGTAACTCTTTTGAGGTGGCGCACACGAGTCCACAAATTCACCATACCAATACACCACTATGGATCCGCTCCCGTCTCCCTACGAGAACGCCATCCATAGCACTCACACTTATCTTGCGCATTTTAGAG
Organism: Triticum urartu; assembly: GCF_056163025.1. Taxonomy (NCBI): domain Eukaryota; kingdom Viridiplantae; phylum Streptophyta; class Magnoliopsida; order Poales; family Poaceae; genus Triticum; species Triticum urartu. The sequence continues at coordinate 502,199,356 of NC_141874.1, read as the reverse complement.
TATCCACTTTCACTTGTCTATGAACTATGCAAGGGGTCCAAGTTTCCATATCCGAGGAATCCGGCTATTCGGATAGATAATGATAACCCTGCAGGGGTGTACTTGTTCACACACGCTCTCGCCACTTATCGCCATGTACACATCATGTACCTCGGCAACCTTCAAGCGGAAGCCGGGCAAGGGTGTCGTCCACGACCTGACTAACCACACAAGTCTCTCGTCCAGGTTTATCGACTATTCGGGTTCCATCTGCAAGGAGATCCGGCCGGGGTGTCGGTCACGGCCCCAAACGACGTGTGCAGGGTTCCCAAGCCCACCATCCGTGTGCCACTTGGTACACCATGCCACTGTGCCTAGTATGTCCGAAGCCCACCTGTACCGGGTGCCACTTGGTAGACTACTAACACTACCTACAAACACCAGAAACTAGTTGCAACTCCTAGACAAAGATCGAGTTGATTAATAAGCCGAGAGGGGCCGAGTTACCGGAACCCAATGTGTGGTAGTAACTGTTCATGGATCACAAACATAGAACTCAGTTCCTGAGATCGGCTGCAATGAGACAACCCACCATGTACTCCTACATGGCCTCTCACCGCTACCTTTACCAAATCGTGTTCACACACTTAGCTCTCAACGGTAGGACATGTTCACCATGTTCCAATTCATTCCCGATGAATCAGACCTGACTCAACTCTAAGCAGTAGCAGGCATGACAACAAGCATGAATGAGTAGGCACGTCAGGGCTCAAACAATTCCTACTCATACTAGTGGGTTTCATCTATTTACTATGGCAATGACAGGTCAGCAGATGAAAGGGGTTCAACTACCGCAGCATGTAACAGTTGAATCGTTGTTGTCCTAATGCAGTAAAAGAGAGCAGGAGCGAGAGAGTGGGATTGTATCGGAATGAACAAGGGGTTTTTGCTTGCCTGGCACTTCTGAAGATATTATAACTCTTCATCGGTGTCATCGAACTCATCGTCGGAAGCACGTCTATCGAGAGGGGACAAATACCGACAACAGAGAAGGAGAGCACAATCAATGCAATGCACAATATGATGCATGATCGTGACATGTCAATATGCTGTGTTTTGAGCTAATGTAACTAGCAACATGTTAAATGGAGTTGGTTTGAACCCTAGGTTCAAATTCAAACTCCATATGTGAGGGTTTAAATGCCCTTTATATGATTTGGCCTAAACAGCAGCCATAAGTTGTTCTAACATGCATGAAAATGGTACAGATGGATAGATTGGATTTTTCTGATAATTTTTCATATATAATTTATTTAATTTCGAGCTACGGTCGATTTTCTATGATTTTTAGAAGTTTAGGACATTTTTCTGAAATTAATAAATCGTTTAGATTTATTGAAAATCCAGAAAAGTGATTACTGCATCAACATTACGTTAGTGTGACATCAGCCAGTCAACAGACTTGACCAGAGTCAAACCTGACATGCGGGACCCACATGTCATTGAAACAAAGCTAATTAGTGATTAGGTTTAACCTAAAACAAAACTTAACAGGGGCTGGCCCCACCTGTCATGGAGCCAGGGGGTCATTAGGTTAGTGCCTAATGGCGTTTTCGCCAGAATTGGGCCGCTGGCCATGGCTAGACGCGGCGGAGGTGTTCGGGAATCGCCCAGAGGGCTCGGTTCGAGGTGTGCTTGGGCTCGTTGGAGAGCCCTCGCTGGCGCGCGTCGAACGGTGGTGGTGGCCGGGCCTGTGGTGGCCGGAACCGACGACGGCGAGTTTGTTAGCAGCGGCCGGAGCTCGGGTGCGGTCTGGTTCGGCGCTGCTGCTCACAAACGAGTGAGAAGAGGCGCTGGGGGTGCTCTACGGGTCGCGGAAAGCACAACGAGTGCACGCCCGTGACCAAATGGTCACCGGGGCTTCGCCGACGACGAGTCCGTGTGGCAGCGGCTGCTGTTAGCAAGGGGGGCGGCGGCTACGACAATCAAATGGAGGCGGGGTTAGGGGGAAATGACCGGGGGATCACAGCGGTTGCAAGGGGCCTCGGCGAGCTCGGGGAGGGGCTGGTGATGTCGGAAGGTCGCCGGCGATCTAGGCGACCCGAGGTTGAAGAAGACGATGGCAACGGCGATGCAGGCCATCTGGGCTTGGTTCCTTCGTCTTGGAGAAACGGCGTGAGGATTCAGAGCTCGGGAACACGAACGGAGGGCGAGGGGACGGCTGTGGCTGCGCGTACGACGGCCGGTGTCGACGACCGCGCTCGGTGGACGCGCGTGAGAGAGACAGGGGAGGGGAGAGAGAGCAAGGAGAGAGAGAGAGAGAGATCGATCCAGACGGCTCCGGGGCTTATCCCCTCACCGACGAGGCAGGCAAGGAGGTAGGAGGTGGCGCGAGGAGGGAGCGCGTGCGTCGGCCACGCGCTCGGTATCCTATTGGCGAGAGCAAGATGACGACTAGCGTGTCGGCTGCCTGCTGGGCTGGGCGTCAGCTACAGTGCTGGGCCACGAGGTGGGTTGCACGGGTGAGTTCACTTCCTCTCTCTGTTTTGCTATTTAAGTTTCTGTTTCTATTGCTTTAACTCTGTTTTGATTTAGTATAATACTAAACCACATCTATAAATCCTGAAATAAATTGTGGGGACCTTTTGAATTATTTCCAACAACCCACATTTAGTTTCAGAATTATTTGAGCATTTAAAATAATTATAGCAATTAAATGCCCAAATTCAAATACATAATGATTTAATTCAAATGTCCAGAAATGGCCTAGAAATATGTGCATCATTTTTTCCAGAGGTTTTCACCTTTACCAAAAATCATGAACTTTTCTAAAGGGCATTCTGGGTTCATTGAAAATATTGTTTATTTGAACCTAGTTGAATTCATTTAGTGCTAGGGTTTCAACATCCCCATTTCAAGTTTCTGAGAAATTTAAAGATGATGCACACAAGAAGGGCTACCTAGTGCATACTAGAACTAGGGATGTGACAACTCACCCCTACTAAACAAGAATCTCGTCCCGAGATTCAAGTCATGAGGTAAGAAGACAGGGTGACACAAGCTAACACAATCTTCACGATCTAGATGTCCTTCTCAAGGATGTTGATTCATTGCTTCATATTGACCTTGACGTCTTTGCTTTCGAGATCTTCATCCAACACGATGACGACAGAAGGAAACTCTACAGGAAACGATTTCCTCGAAGAACGAGCACTCAAGATCAACTCATGGAGTGAGACATTAGAACATCTCTTGAGCTGAGACATGAAACACAGATTAGGAGTGATGGAAAAGGTATATGACAAGGTTCTACTGGGTAGGCAAAAATCCCACGCTGAAGAGGATGGTGCATGATCTCAAGATAGCGATGAAATAATTGCCATGATTCCATAATGGGGCACCTTAGGGGAGGTGACTCGCAGAATTATTCCCTTAAGTGGCAAAAAGAATTACTTTTGATCCATAGATCATTGAAACTATTCATACCAGCCTGAGGCAATTCTTAATGGGTCGTTTGAAGGAGTTCGAAAGACTGACATACTCGGGTTAGGTGGACGATGTGGACTACCTTGTTGAAGACAACGTAATGGATGATTTGCTTATCATCGAAGATGGATGGGACCCATGGTAAGTCCACTTTTGAAGATGATCCTGAACAACAACTACTGAGGTGCAAGCTAGGAACAAAATGCAAATGTTGGGAATGATTCTGGTAACTGGGGAAGAACTCAACAGTCGAGAGTGTTTCCAACGTTCCAATGGTTATAGAATCATCGAAGAAACTGAGAGCACAAGGATCCCTAAGGAACAACTTCAAGAATAAGTCATGCGAAATCCTCATGGGAGGTGACCAAACGGCTTAATCAAGATACGACGACAACAGTGCTTCCATCTAGGTGTGTCCACTCCACTGGAACCTATATCATAGTTCTCGGAAGAAGTTCCAACCATCATATCTGCCTGAGATTCAAATCTGGTTGGTAACAGGATAATTCAGACAATGTGTCTGGAAAGAAAGTTTGCAACACAAATCGACGAGATGGCGTTGCGAGATTCTCGGGAAATGGACTATGGTAGTAAGCTCCAAAACATGAGCTGGTTCTGCTAACACATGTGAACATGTTGTCCCAGACAAGCATGACCACGTAGTAGTCTTATAATAAAAACACTACCGAGTTCAGGTGGGGAACCATCATCGAGGATAACAAAGTCCTTGCATAAGGCATGCTCTTAAGAAGGAACTTCTTCTCCTTGAACAAATCAATCAGTGGCTTGGTGTGCTAGGAAATACATATGGAGTGGATGTAATTAATCTACCAAACCATAGAATACATTCGCACATGCATAACTAACTTGGGATGGTACCAGAGGAAACAAAACAATCTTTCTTGAACTCATGGCGGCAACTTGCTCCAAATGCACATGAATTTGAGGAAGTCACTTCTTCTATCCAAGCATAAGCTTCATGAATGGAACACGAAGGCATTGCTTACAAAGTTTCCAATACTAGGTTGATGTTCAACATGAATCATGGGGGAGACAAAATGCTGCTGATGGGCTCAACAACAACTCATCGGAATTTCCATATCACTGGACTTCCACCATCATGTGAACACGGTGATAGCATTGGTCAGACCAAAAGATGTAATGGTGTATGCTCGAGGGATCAACCACGAGTAAGACAACATTACAAACATCATTGGTTCTGATTTGACTTGACGATAGCCCATACTCAAGTCAAAGTTTTGACAAGATAATAGACCCAGCAACTGATCACGAGGACCAATTGATGAAGATATCATCTTGCTTCAACAACTATCAAAACACAAGGATATCCCTTTGGGATGAACTAAGTCGGACAAGATATCATATTCCAACTCTCCAAGTTGTCATTTAGCTTAACCAACTATTTCAGGGTATCCAACACAGATTCTTGGAGAAATAGTGGTTTATAGAAAAATCAACTTGATCACGAACTCAACATAGCGGCCAGGTGATAACCAAGTAATACTTCCGAGAAGATATTCGGAAAATCATGAACCACCGATATGTTACTAAGCTCAAGATCAATCTTGCTTTTCAGGGCAAGACGATATGATCAAGGGAGCGAGGGATTGACACAATCCTAACTCATTGATCGAAGAGTGCACCAGGAAATATGGACTAGGTAGCAAGATCAATCT